>NC_140592.1:774274499-774965499 GCF_964204655.1 Triturus cristatus
CAGCTTCACTGATACCCTATCCAGAGGCTATCTGATGATGTAGAGTCCTCTCTGGCCTCAGCCTCCTTCTTTGCCCCGCTGAGGATTTTTGGATCCATTTCAGAGACTAAGGGCCTGATGTACAAATGCTTTTTTTTGCTGAGAATTCTCTGATTCAGTAAATTGCAGGGTTTGCAACAAGCAAACATGATTTTCAAATATACTAATCCAATTTAGCAATTCTGTAGCATGTTACCAAATTGATAAAGGCTTTTAGGAAACCGTTAGGAATTGCTATTTGGAAGGGGCGTTAGTACATCTAGCCCTTTGTCCGAAGGTAAAACGTCCACCCGGGTCGAACCTGGTTTCTGTTCCAACTCACTCTCCATTGCAGTCAGACTTAACTTGCATCTAAGCAACAGTCAAGTGCAACCAGATAACTGCGGTTGGCACTTAACATTTTTTGGCGCTATTTTCACATTTAAACTTCAGAAATTCATAACACCACTTTCCCTTATTGGATTTTTGTTGTTTTTATGCCATTTTATTTGTTGCTTTATTTTTCTAAGTAGGTTTAGGATTTTTCTTGTGTTGTGTTTTCACTTTATTACTGTTTGCTTATTGCAGAACCTCTTTACATATTGCCTAAAAGTTAAGCCTGTCTGGTCTGTGGTATAGCTACCAGGGGGGCCGAGCACAGGCTAATTTAGTGACTTTAAGGGTTCACTTGGACTAGGGTTGTGGTTATTACTTGCGGAAATGTATTGAAGAAAGAAAGAAAGAAAGAAAGAAAGAAAGAAAGAAAGAAAGAAAGAAAGAAAGAAAGAAAGAAAGAAAGAAATACAAACTATAAAGTAACAAGTGGTTCCCCCAATGAAATCGCGTAATTAATTTTGCTTGTATGTTGTGGTAAAGAACAGGTGAAGTTTTTCTTTCAATAATCTGAATCCTAAAAGTGTATTAACAGCACAGTGCCCAGTGTAATAATAAATGCTGTCCTTGCACTAAGAAACAGCCGGCATTAAACAGACAAATTCTGGCCCTGAACACCAAATAGAATAAGTGGTGGTAAATGAATAATGCCAAGGGCGTGACCTAAACATGAACTTAAAGTCAAGAATCTTGGTGGCACCACCTATTAGATGCTGATCTTTCAAACCCAGGTAAAAAAATCAAAGGATCACCACCAAGATGAAATATAGTTGTATAGGGATCTGAGATAGATAGTTCCAAAGTGTCCTAATAGATCTGTATAAAAATTGGCTGAAATAAGTTCCTATGCTGAAGTAAGTCCATATATTGAAAAAAATGGTGGGTCAAGGAGTCACAACTCCTAAGTGGAAAATAAGCCAGAATGGCTGTTGATATTCATGACAGGCACAGAGGCAATTGCGCTAGAGAGTGGTCACTATGTAGTTAAGGGTGGAAATTATAATAAACTCAGCAAGTCCCATATGCTGCCACCAGGTCAAGCAGAATGCGGTTGAGACACTCTGATTGCTGGGTAAATCAACACAATCACAGCGTCTATCAGTATGTTGAGTGGCAAGTGATGGTGAGCCTATCCCACCCATGGTGTATTCACTCTGGAAAGTCTCACTTTAATGCATGAGAAGTGTTTGTTTTGCAATATGAAACACAACCACAAGTAGCTGAGAGGGATTGAAATTGAGGCATAAAATTAAAGCTGCATTAGAACTTTATATATAAGAGTAATAAAGATGATTTTTATAAATATACCTTGCTCCCGCAATTTATCCATTTCATAGCGCTGTATCAGGAATGAATGTTGCTACATTGGATACCATTGAGTGTATTGACCCCAACAAAATGGCTGTCTGAGCTGGGCGAGGTAGGGCTTTACATGTTCAAGTGTTGATTACAAAGAGACACCTCATTAATCCTCGTGTCATTGAGCCATCTGCAGTGCTTAATTTGAGCAGGTGGTTGCCGGTGGGGCCAACCAGGACTTATTTTTGGGACCATCACTTATTTTTCTGCATCAGATGTTTACAGAGAGCAAGAAAGGGGAAAACATAGACATTTGAAAGACGGAGGAAGAGAAAGACTGAACAACTGTCACAAAGGGAGAAAACAGGCACCTGAAAGAGTGAGATAAAGGGGCAGAGAGTATTTGGTAGTGGACTAAAGAGGCAAGAGATGGATTTAAGACTACCACTCATGGTATTCAGTGCAGCAACATTTAACTGCTCCTGCTGCAGGATTATGTGCAGAGCTTCGGGCACTGGCACTTTTTCTTTTGCAAGTAAAGCACTGGCTGACTTGCAGGAGCAGGGAAATATGAAGATGAAGAGGGGGTTTCGCTGAATAATACTTTGCCATGATTCATCAGCACCTACTGAAGCAGAGTGAATATGCCTATCTCACCCCTGGAATGACTGAAGGAGGTGTGGAGAAGCAGCAGAAGGTTGGTCTGTGGAAATGGGAAGTAGCTAGACTCAAATGGAGCCTGTCACCCCTGTTTGTAGGGAGGACACTTATTGTTCGAAAACTAGGTGCTTTCTGGGTCTCAGCATCAGGAGTACATGCATTGTGAGAAGCTCAATATTTTGTGGCTCACACACATTAGTTTTTCCTCATCTTCAAATTGATCTAAGTACAGGTGCGGATGTACCCTAACGGCTAGAGCGGTAGGCTTCTAAGCTGGTAAACCAGGTTCGAGTTTCGTCAGGAACGCTCAACATCCTGTGATTATGGGAAAATCACTTAACCTACCGTGCAGAGTACAATGAATGTGTCCTTGTGTAATGCAACTGGTGCTCATGTAAAGCTCTCTGATACCTTTGGGTCGAGGGAAGAGGTGTGGCACCGCGGCCAGGGCGACTGCCTCCGGAATCTGGGGATCACTGTTCGATCCCCGGCGGCAGATAAGCCCAGCACCATGTGACTCTGGGCAATAGCTTGCTTAATCTTCCCGACGGCCCCCAGTGCCTAGAGACCCTTCCGGGTGTTTGCGCTTTACAAATGTGGATTATTATTATTATTATTGGGTCGAGTTCGCGCTTCAATAAAAACTGAAGAAAAAAATAAACCTTTGACCTTGCTGGAGAAAAAGAAAACTGACAGATGCTTGTCACCTGTACCTCTGAGTTGTAGTTACAGGTGTAAAAGGGTGTTTAGAATCCAACAAACCTGCCAAAAATCTATTATTCTGACGGATGAAAGACAATGGGGCCCATTCAGACCCTATGAACCTTTGCACACAAAATGTGTGGTATTCTTTTCAGGTTAGTATTTATTATGAGCCATTTTCTGCAACTCACATAAGAATGACTTTCATAACAATGAATTCTCATCAGCTGCAAATATATTCGGGTGAAAAAAGTACTCACACCAAACATTGTTAATCACACATCCCTAATAAATCAATCTATAACTGCGTTTCTGACTTGCGCAATTACAAGTCCATTATTTAAATGATTGCAAAGCTATCTAATACCACTCATACCCTCAGACCCGAAGGCCTTCAATTTGGTAATTCAAATGACACAATTTCTCCCAACAACCCATGTTTCTCTTCACCCCTTCCTGTTTATAAGAATCGTTTTTTTACCTTTTCCTCATAACAAGCCAATGCAGACAGAACCTGTGTTTGCAAGAGTCAGCTGACAACAATGCTCTCATTGTCAGAATTCGGAAGCATGGACGCACTAGCGCTACGAGACCTCTGGGTAGAAGTGCGCTATATAAGTACAAATACATTTACATTTACATTTACTAGCAATTTGTTACTGTTGAGCTCCTTTGGCACGAAATTATTCAAGTTCAGCTTCTAGAAGAACTGTTCCATCGCAACTCTAATATTCAGGAAGAAAATGGAAAAGTCCCCGCATTGCTGAAGCAGAATTAAACAAAACAGAAAGTATGTGTCAATGTCACACTTCGTTAGATCGCACGAAATAAATCAAGCAAACCTCAGGTTCGTTCCAAGGACTAGCTTTTAGGCCAAGCTTACAAACTAAATACAACCATATACTCAGTGCCATTATATGCATAAATATGGACTATTTTAACATGCCATCAATGCATGTTCACATTATCAAACACATAAAAGGTGTGTCTGCACATGACTTTTATTTACCACTGGTCCCTGCTGCTTCATGGGAGCAGGTTCTATTCAAATAGGGAATTGTCTCTAAAATTCCAAATATTCCTGTCAAATTTATATATTCTTTTTTGAATACACAAGGTTATCTAACGTGCAAACATTGTAGTGATACCTGGACTTCCCCTCCTGGTGGCCTCCACTCCCACCTGGCGATTAAAGTGCGCGAGTTCGTGCGATTTTGAGCAGGATAAGTGCCTCTTTACAGGATCGTTGTGCTGGAGTGATTCGATTCCCGGCATGTTTATACTTTGATGGCAATACCTATTCCAGGGTCTGGCCAAACGTAGGCCTGATGTTTTGCTACCATGACTCCCGTCTCCTACTCCTCAGTGGATCGGGTGACAAGATCATGGGACCCAAAAACCGGGACATTTCGCAAAAATAGAGTAAGGACTACAAATCTACATCAATAAAGTGCAACAGAATGACAGCCCTCATCCTCATAGAAACACAGAAGAAGCACTAAGAAAATAAAATGTAATTTGTAAAACCAACATAATACCTGTTAACTAAATTGCTTACTTCATAACAGCTGCTGACTTGCCCTGCTTTGGAACACCTAAAAAGTGCCTCTCACGGTTTTCAGTTTACCCTCTCGAAAAACCGGGCCATGAGCCACTTTTACCGAAATCTGGCGGGAAAACCGCCTGGTCCCCCTATCGGTGGACCACCCTCCTATATTTTCTCAAATTTTCCAGGGCACCTCCGTCCATTGCATATTCATTTTTCTCAAATGTAGCATACATTAATTACCCGTACCCAGTCCTCCAGCCACAGGCCTAATGAGCTTTCCCACTTCTGTGCAATTTCTTGGTTCACTGATAGGAAGCCATAGTTACCCAAGGGTTTCTTGTAGGATGTAAGATCTGGGTCTCCCATATCCCCAATAGCATCAGTGGAGCCTGGCTTTCGATGTGTGTCCCTATAGCTGCTTCGAGGTTGTTTTTCACCCCCTCCCAGAACATGCGTATCTTGGGGGAATTCCACAGTGTGTGGAAGAAGGAGCCTTGTTGTCCGCAGGGATGTATTGTCGACGGTTCTGCCTATTTTTTGCAAGAGTATCCTGGTGTAATAAACTCTGTGTAGTACCTTGAGCTGAATCAGATAAAAACGTGCCTTAATTGCTATTTCCCTGGGAAATTGCAGCGCCTCCCGCCAGTTGTCATCATCCAGTTCCCCTATATCAGCCTGTCATTTTCCCCTTACGTGTGTTAATTCTCCCTGCAAGTTGTGCATGGGCAATTTGTATGTAAGGGAGTTTGCCTTGACTGTCATATGTCCAGCTTTCTTTCTCTCTCAGGGGAGACTTATTTGGTTTCCTCATTTGGGGTGATTCTTGCCTGCAGTGCACGGTGTAGCTGCAGATATTTAAATATTTGTGTGGGTGCCATGTCATATTCATCCCTTAGGTATTCAAACTAAACTATACCATTGGCATCCCATACGTCCTCCTGGGTGGAGAGGCCAATTATGTCCCATTGTCTAAAATCCTGCATGGTTGTTACGGCACCCAATTTTGTACACAACCATTGGGGATTTTTGGTGTCAATCTTTTTCCTCAGCCCATTTCCCTCTGCAGTGTTCTCCAAACTGAAAGCTCAATTTTTGTCGCCAAAGAGGCATCTTGGCCCATTTTTCCCTCCATATGGTACCAGAATATATCCTTTGACACCCAGTGCATCGCGGTCATGTTACTAAGCTGGGTCCTTTAATGGTGCATATGCCCACTCATTCACAATACAGACTTGGGCAGCCTAGTATTATTTGCTGATTTTCAGTAGAGCTAATCGGCCTTCGTATGTGGACCTTTGGAGGGTGTGGAGTGCTATCCATGGTGGGCCATTCAGCCAAATCAGGGATCTCATGAGCCTATTTATTTTTAGAAAGAATGATTCTGGTATAACATGTGGACTATTCTGCAATGTATATGTGAGTTTGGGAAGGGCGATCCTTTTGAAGAGTGCTGCTCTACCCATTAATGAAAATGGGAGTGCCTTCCAGTGTTTTACATCCATCTCTAATCTGTGCAAGAGTGGGGCTAAGTTGTCCTTGTAATGTGTGCACTCATTTGTCGATACCCAGAGTCCCATGTATTTGACATAATGGTTCACTACCTTTAGTGGCATGGGGAGGACACTATGTATTTCCAGGGTCCCCATTGGAAATATGAGGGATTTCTTCCAATTAATACCCAATACCCAGTACCGTCTGTAGGTTGCAAAGATTTGGCCCACTCGTGTCAGGGAAGATTCAGATTCTGATAGGTAGATAAGGTTCTTGTCTACATAGAGAGATATCCTTTCCTCCCATGTGGCCCCACATTGCTAGCCCTATATCTGAGCATCTACCTTATTCTAATGCTTCTATTGCCAGGGTGAATGGCATAGGCAAACAAGCCTGGTGCCTCAGCTGATAGGTAACTATTGAAGGAGGACACTGTTCACTTTGACTTATGCCCTCAGATTCTTGTAGAGAAGTGCAACCCTTCTTAGGACTTTGGGTCCAAACCCCATTTTTCTCATGATTTCTAGTAGGAAGTCCACTCCAGTGAGTCAAATGCTTTATTCACATCTAGCAACACCACCGCCAGTGGGAGCTCCACTCCTCTGACAGCAGTGATGTTATTATGTAACTGGCAGAGCTTGAGTCTGGTCGATCTGTGGGCCATGCATCCATTTTGGTCTGGGTATACCAAGTCCAGGATCACTCCCCCCAGGCAGTTTGCTAGCCCTTTACATAGCACTTTAGTGTCCGAATTGGGCAGTGATATCAGACAGTATGTATCCAATCTGTCTACAGGTTTCCCTGCCTTGGGTATTAACACTATTGTTGTCAAATTGGGGAGGGCACCTGTCTGGTATGCCTCTACAAATAATTTGTGTAGAGGTGGAATTATTGTACTTGTCATTTTTTTTAAACAAAATTCTGCTTGTATCCCTTTGGGGCCTGGTTTCTTCCCTGATTGTAACTGTGCTAATACCAGCTACACCTCCTCTGTAGTTAGAACATCCTCAAGTTCCAGTGCCTTATGTTTTTACAGCTTTCTGCAAGGACCGTCTTGCACAAAGCCCTGTAGGTCTGTTGTAGTTGGAAGTACTCAGGTTCTATAGAAATCTTGAATGTAGTATGCCACTTTATACACTATAGCTTCAGAACCCAGTACTTTCCCCCAGTGAGGGCTCATTGTCGGTTTCTTTTTGCTGCTGCTGAGCCAGGCTAGCATCTTCCCTGCCTTGTCATCTCCTTTGTATAATCACTTTTGTTTTGATATATAGTCCATTTTGACCACTTCTAATGCTAGGAAATGGTATTCCTCTGTTTTTAAAATACATGTTCTTATAACCTCCAGGGGCTGTCAAGTGTATTACCCGTCTAGGTTTAGCAGTTTCCTTTCCATGTCTGCACATTGTCATACTCTCTGTCATTTGTCTCCCACTTCCCCTTATATGTTCATCCACCTCCCATAAGTTGACGTTTCCCTTACTGTGCCTATGTTATCTTTGAAGTATAGTTCTAGTTTTTTCTCAGGCTGCCCACCTCCTTCTTGTTGATAAATTGCCATGCTGCCATTCTCCATAAACTTCTTCCCCGAATATGTGGCTATTCTAGTGTGAGGCAAAGTGGTGGTTGGTCAGAGAGCCCTCTTGCCTTTTAGTCTGCCTCTGTGAATCTATGAAGGGTCATGGCTGGATTGAAGAAGTGATCTATGCATAGTGTGTGTTTTGTGCCCCTGAGTAGAAGGAGTAACTTGAGTGCTCTCCAGATATCTCCCATACCCACAGCCTGAATGAAAGTATCTAGATTCCCCACTCTGGTGTGGTTTGTCTGTCTGGCGTGGGCCCTGTCTAAGTGAGTATCCAGTACCATGTTAAAATCCCCACCCAGTATGGTGGTGGCCTTTGGCATTTCGGTAAATATTCGACCCAGGTATTGGAGAGTATCTGTTTGAAGCATCGGTGGGATATAAACATTAACAAGGGCAATCGGCTTCCCTTCCCAATTCCAATCTCCCAGCACCGCTGAACATACCCCCAATTCATACGTCCATATTCTACGTATGTGGAAGACTACAGTTTTCCTGAGTCAGTATTGTTGCCCCCTGGAACCTGAAGAGAAACCAACATGTGTATTCCCACTGCCCAGCATGGCACCATTGGTCCCCTTCATATGTGTTTCTTGCAAGAAGACAACGTCTGCAGCATATCTAGTTAAGGCCTTGGCTACCAGACCTTTTTTGATTTTATTCCCTAGTCTGTTGACATTCCAGGTCAATAGTTTAAAGATATGGTGTTCCATCCGTCATCCACCCAATCCCATTCCCAGAACACTCTCACTCCTCCTGGATCATGGAAATTCACTCTTTTGCTCCGGGTGTCTCCATATCACTGTTAACTTGTAAACTGCTCCCCAACTGCTCCCCCTCCCTACCTTGCCATGCTACGGTCTTTGAACTAGCTGCCATCCCAAATCATGTTATGTCCATTGCCCTGATTCATTAGCTGTTTGTAACGCTAACATTAGAAAGTCTTGTTGCAGATTCACAATCACAGGTCAGGGTGGGGCCTGTGGCATCCGAAAGCTCACCTGTGGCAGCCTCCTGGTGGTTGCGGATGACTTAGTATGCATCGGATGCCTTGGTAGGCGACATGTATCTTATATAATTTAATCTGGTGTCATTGGAGGGACCCCTGACTGCAGCATTTCCTCATAGATGACTTCTGGGGCTAGGTCCTCTTCTAGGGTATCTTCTGCCTCCCCATCAACGCTTCCATCTATTACCCATCTCCGGCATGGGGACCCACTGTTGCTCTGCACCCACTTTCCCCCTCTTGGAATCTGTCTGAATGTGGGGACCACTGTTAGGTGGTCCCGTTGCCATCGGCGTCTCCTCTGCGCATGCCAGCGTTGTGCTTTGGTGTCTTCCCCCTATTGTTCAGCAATTAGTTCTGTTACTGTTGTGAAGAAGCGGGACCAACCCAGCTCAGTTATTCTCAGTTTTGCTGGGATCAGCAAGGCATATCTGATTTCCAGTGCCCTCAAGTGTTGTCTTGGCCATATAAAGGTCTCTCCTTGGCATTGGACCATTGCCGTGTAATCAGGATAGAGGTTGAATGTTTGCCCCTCTACACTCGATGGTCCATGTGCTCTTGTTATGTTATGTTATGTTATGTTAATAGTATTCATAACGCGCACAGCTGCCCCAGCTAAGGGGCGTCCTGGCGCGCGACAAGATATAACACAACGGATACTAACACAGAACCGAGATAGAGGGAGCAGTTAAAACAATAAAGTTTTTAATGATTTCCGGAACAGGAGAAGATCATCGATTGTGCGGAGCTCAAGCGGAAGCGAGTTCCAAAGCGCTTCAGCCTTTATCCGGAAAGAGCGCCCACCAGCTCGGCAAAGCCTGAACCTCGGGACTACTGCAAGTACTTGACCCGAAGATCTTAACGAACGGGTCGGTACATAACCGGACAGTAAATTCGAAAGAATCTGGGGAGCAGATCCTTTCAAAATTTTAAAAGCCAAACATAAAACTTTAAAATGGATTCTCGACTTAATCGGCAGCCAATGTAATGCTCGAAGAGTGCTGGCAGCCGAGCATGACCTAGGCAAGCCGACAATGGCTCTGGCAGCGGCATTTTGCACGCGTTGGAGACGAAAAATTTCTGCCTGATTACTCCCTATCAGGAGCGAACTGGCATAGTCCAGGCGAGATAAAACGGTTGCCTGGACCACCATCTGCCTGGTAGGGGGGTCAAAAAACTTAAGGACAGGCCTTAAGCCCCGAAGGACTCCAAAGCAGCAAGCTGCGGTTTTCTTGGTGTGTCCCACAAAGCTGAGAGTAGAGTCCAACCATACTCCGAGATTTCTCAGCTCCATAACCGGGGTTGGAGCCACACCAAGTTCCGACGGCCACCATCTGTCACCCCAGAGGTCCCTACCCTTTCCGACGATCATAACCTCGGTCTTCCTAGCGTTAAGCTGGAGACAGTTGGTAGTCATCCAGCTAGCCACCTCCCTCAGCCCATTCTGGAACTTGGGGGCGTCCACATCGGCATCCCCACTGATAGTAACCGCCAGCTGAGTGTCGTCAGCATATGAGACCATATACATGCCCCATTGTTTGACGACATCAGCCAGCGGTCTCACATAAAGATTAAATAAGGTGGGACTCAGTGAGGATCCCTGTGGCACCCCCAAGTCCAGAGGATGGAACTTGGACTGATAAGGAGGTGTAGCAACGCAAAAAGACCGGTCTTCAAGAAAGGAACGGAACCACTGGAGGGCCGACTCCATAACGCCAATCTCTTCCAGGCGGTGCAGAAGGATACGGTGCGATACCGTGTCAAAGGCGGCGCTCAGATCTAACAACACTAGCGCCGCCGTCTGTCCCTGATCCAGCACCAAACGAAGATGTTCAACCATGGCGAGAAGGGCAGTCTCCGTGCTGTGCCCAGCCCGGAACCCATTCTGGGTGTCGTCCAGAATGTTAGCTTGGGTAAGATGGTCGGTCAGAGCCTGATTAACATGAGCTTCCATCAGCTTGGCCGGCCAAGGGAGTAAGGAGATAGGCCGGTAGTTCTCCGGTCTCAAAGCGTCCAAGCTTGGCTTCTTCAAAATAGGAGAAACCACTGCACGCTTCCATTTGGTTGGAACCATGCCCGTGGCCAGCGAAATGTTAATCAAGGAACAAACTGTAGGGCGACCCACAAAAGACTGGTTCCTAAACAGATCAGGACAGACCGGATCCAGAGGTGAACCAGATTTGACCTTCTGAGCCAGAGTGTCAAAAGCCTCAGGTAGAAGCTGCGGAAGAGAATCCAGCAAGGGAAAGGCAGGGGCAACCACCACAGCCTTCTGGGGGGGTCCCATACCAGGAAAAGCACGATAGATGCCCTGCACTTTTTCCAAAAAGAAAGATGCTAGGGCTTCACAGTGCGAGGTAGAGGCCATAACTGGAGAAATAGAGCGCTTAGACAGCAGATCCTTGAGAGCTTTGAAGATAGTTTTAGATGGATTTGGGCTATTACGAAATTCCCGAGAGTAGAACGTCGCACGAGCTCTACAAATGGCACGATGATAGATCTTAATAGAAGCCAAGTACAGCGATTTCTTCACCGTGTCATAAGATCTCCGTCATTCCCTCTCGGCACGCCTACAGTTCCCTTTCATTGCACGTAATGCACTGTCATACCAGGGGTTAGACTTTCTAGGACTGATTTTACTAGTCAGTATGGGATTCAAGGAGTCCAGAGCCCTGGTAATCCAATTACAGAACTGGTCATAACCCAATTCAACATCATCCAAAAGGTCAAGCGGATCAGTAGTTAGAGCAAGATGTAAGTCCTCTAACCTAAGCTTACTCCAGTGTCTTCTAGGGATAGATCGGGCTAAGGGAATTGGAATAATTTCAGGTGACAAAACCTGAATATCCACTAGAAAGTGATCCGTCCATCCCAGGGGTGAAACGGAAAGAATGGAAGCTTCCGTTAGGTTTGTAAAAAAAGGGTCCAATATATGCCCTCCTGTGTGGGTAGGTTGAGAGACTTTTTGAAACAGCTGAAGGGCCTCAAGGTCCGCAAGAAAGTTACATACAGCCGGGGCATTCTGATTATCGAAATGGAGATTCAAATCTCCCAATATAGAGAAGTTGGCACAGCCAATTGCCAGAGTGCTAACCGCATCCGGGAAAGCCTCTCTAAACACAGCGTCATTACCTGGAGGGCGATAGACCACCATCCCCGAGATCGAGTACTGGGGACTAATCCCGATCTTGAAAGAGGCACTCTCACACCCAGCAATATGTAAAGCAGTCCAAATGCAGGAGAAATTAGATTTCACCGCCAGTGCAATACCTCCCCCTCTAGTAGGGCGATTAAGGGTGAAAATAGAATATTCCGGAGGAAAAGCAAGATTAATAATCGCTGCATCCTCCTCCTGCAGCCAAGTTTCGGTAATGGCGAGAATATCCGGGGTCTCATCATGCAAAAGGTCAAGGATGTCTTGATGGTGCAAAACCAGTGACCTAGCATTCAGACTAAATATCCGCAGAGCGTTCGTCGAACTCGGAGAAGTAGCAGCAACAGGCTTCTGGCGAATAGGAGCGGGAGGGGCCAAAGCCCAACCTTTACAGGCGCAGCAATAAGGGCCGCTTAAAGGGTGGATAACCTGATTACATTTAGTGATGGTCGATCCAATGGACCGCAGCGTCTCAATAGAATACGTGATCATCTTTCCACCCTAGCTACGAATACGGGCACACCCACCTGCAACGTCCCGCACGTCCCTAGCGCGGACGGGCGCAGACGGGCAGGACTCAGGCACGACTCCGGCTAAGCGACGGCCTCCCACTGCGCGGTACCGCTGCGCGGGAGGAAGCGGCTTTAAGTAGGCGTCCCGCGAGGCTAACCCGAGCGCTGTAACGCTCAAAATGGCGCCCGCCAGAAAATATACTGCCCAAACCAAAATGGCGTCCACCCCGGTGAATCCCCGTGACCCGGACCCACCAAAACGGCGGTGATAAAGACAAATTTACATGCGGTAAGAGGGGGGGAAAATTACCCACCTAATCCCAGCCTGAACGCGGTTAAAATCAGGGGAAATGAATAAAGCAACAAATTAAATACAAAACAGGGATAGTTAAAAATGCTATCGCTAGCAGCAGCGCGAGCGTAATAGAGCTGTAAAATACCTTGTCAGGCGACCCACGAAGAGAAATCCGCCTTAAGTAGGCGTCCCGCGAGGCTAACCCGAGCGCTGTAGCGCTCAAAATGGCGCCCGCCAGAAAATATACTGCCCAAACCAAAATGGCGTCCACCCCGGTGAATCCCCGTGACCCGGACCCACCAAAACGGCGGTGATAAAGACAAATTTACATGCGGTAAGAGGGGGGGAAAATTACCCACCTAATCCCAGCCTGAACGCGGTTAAAATCAGGGGAAATGAATAAAGCAACAAATTAAATACAACACAGGGATAGTTAAAAATGCTATCGCTAGCAGCAGCGCGAGCGTAGTAGAGCTGTAAAATACCTTGTCTTGTAAAATGGCATCTCTGTCCCTTAAGTTGAGTAACATGACTACTATGGCTCACGGTAAAGACCGGTTGCCGTTGGCTGACCCCGGCCCTGTGAGCATGCACCACACTAAACCACTTGGAGGTTTCCCTTACCAGGACCATTAATGCCAGCCAGTCCTGTGGCAATAGTTCCATTGTGGGCCCCTCTGCCTGTTCCGGGACACAATCCGTCGGATGTTATTATAGCGTGAGCTGCCTTCGACGTCTTCCACTCTCTCCTTTAATTGACCACCTCGCACTCTAGCCTCTGTAAATGGTTGACATGATCAGTCACAGTCGGTTGGTGTCTGGGCAATGATTGTTTCTATATTTTACTACTAAACCAGCAGTCACAAACAAGTGCATTTACCTTGCAGGCACTAGGGTCATGATTTGAATGGTGCAGCAGGTGCAGTTGCACAGGGGCCAAGAGGTCTAGGAAACCCACTGAACACTGATTATTGCTATATTTTACCACTAAACAAGCATCACAAGTCTGATTACCTTCAAGGAACTATGGTCATGATTTGAAAGGTGCAGAAGGTGCATAAGTCCAGGTACCTTGCAGGTACAAGGGTCATGATTTGAATGGTGCAGCAGGTGCAGTGGCACAGGAGCCAAAAGGTCTAGGAAACCCACTGAACACCGATTATTGGTGTATTGTACTGCTAAACAAGCAGTCAGGAGCTCTTTTTTGGTTCTTTTGTAAACATTGCTACCAAAATAGCCTAAAGCATCACTGTAACAAAATCTATTTCTGTCTACCTACAACTTATGTTACATTCAGCACATTTATATGGCACATTTGTACAGTTGTTGTATGGTCCAAAATGCTTCTGAATCTGGACACACTAACACCTTGGCAAGGGCATTCTCTATTCTATGATATTAGCACTTCAGCCGTTGTAAACACTATATATATACTTATAACTTACCATATGGCATTCCATACCAAGCATTGGCAAAGCCAATAGGTCTCGTATATGCAAGATCTATTGGCATTGTCAATTTTTTTTAGCCACATTATACAGCGACGCTAGCTTCAGTACAGCATAACTGAAAATAAAAAACAAAATAAGCGCTATAATGCGGACAATGCGGACAATGCTGGCTGTGTCATACAGCTTTTTGTACATTACTTTCAGCCATTTGCAACATAGCTAAAAAACATTACCAAAGCCAATAAATCTCACGTAGGCAAGGTTTATTGGCTTTTCCAATGCTTGTTTAGTAACTGTATGCGCTTTATCTCTGTTTATATTTGGTTGTGTTTAAATGTGCCCCCATTTGTTGTTTTGGAATAAAATGAGCGCACCTTTTTTGTTCCTAATATAGGACCAGATGTAGGAAGCCAAATAGTGACCGCCAACGCCGAAATTCGCAGAATTTCAGCCTTTGCGATCGCAATTTGGCTTTGAGCAATGTAGGTAAGATTAAACCAACTCGCAAAATAAGGAATCGCAAAAATTGTGATTCCTTATTTTGCGATTGCATTTAAGGAATCACAAATTGCGATTCCTTAAATGCAATGTAGTAGCACAAAAGAAAGTGCACTTTGGCTTTATGGAATCGCTAATTACCACCAACTTCAAGTTGGTGGTAATTAGTGATTTCCTTTAAAAAAACACTTTTTTGCTTTTTTTAAAGTGCCATGTGGCACACATTCATGCCCTTAGGGCATGTATGTGCGCTACATGTGCACACATGCACATTTCAGGGGTGCAACAGGGTGTCCTTTTGGAACCTTTGCACCCTTGAAATTGCGCCCCAAATTTGCGAGTGCCTCTTGGTTATTCTCAAATTGCGGACGCAAATCCTATTCATTCCTATGGGCCTCTTGGCACATAGGAATGAACGTTGGTGGTAAATGACGAATGTCACTGTGAATGCATTATTTGGCCCTTATATGTGTGAAAGTTGGTGGTAAATGACGAATGTCACTGTGAATGCATTATTTGGCCCTTATATGTGTGCAATGTGGCAGACACACATGCCCTCAGGGCATGTATGTGTGCCACATGTAGGAATCAGGGGTGCAACAGGGTGTCAATGTGACACCCTGCCACCCTTGATTGAGCTCCCCCCATTACCGATTCGGTATTTACCGATTCGGTAATGGTAACTGGCTTCCCATTGATTCCTATGGGCCTCCTGGCCCATAGGAATCAATGAGATACAGGTTACCATTACCGAATCGGTAAATACCGATTCTAAAATACCGACACTTACCGAATCGGTATTTTTTTACCTACATTACATTTACCGATTCATAAATACCGAATCGGTAAAATTCGGTGTTTAAGAATCGGTAAATGTAATTTACCTACATAAGGCCCTAAGTCTCTAAATTTTATAGCTCACACTTATCATTTGATTTGTGATACAATCACTGTGATCACACTCTAACCTGCAGGCAGGTGGGACTGGAGGACTCTGATGAGAAACAGCATAGCTGTGCTGTTCTTCATTAAGCTAAACAGCAGAAGTGTGTCCCTAGCTGAGGCAATATAAAGTTATACAAGACAATAAATAACACCAAATAAAAATTCATAATGTATGTGAGCTAAGAAAAGGATAAATAAATTAGGGTGTTTCTAAAAATAGTATATAGACCTTTTATTGTTACTTTAAAAAATGAGCACAATAAAAATCATTCAAATTCATCAGCATATGTACAAATTATAGAAAGACAATGTAAAATATAAATAATGAGGAAGAAGTCAGAAACAGTTTTAACACAGTCAGGATAAAAAAATATATATATTATAACAAAGTGAATTATATACTGACCTATTATGTTGACCATACTTTACTGAGATATGGCCAAAGAAAGGATGAACAGATGAAAGGGTTTTCTTTTGTGGCATAAGATTCCCTTATTACCCCAGTCAAGACAGTTTAAGTCCTTTATTGTTTCCATGATAATATCCTTTTTAAATCAGGCGTAGAATAACTTTTTGGTATTATTTTTTCAAGTCAAAAATGTTCAAAACTTATAAGTTCACATTCAAAACTTAGGGGAATTGACCCAATTATAGAGAGAGAAAAAAAGAAAAGAAGATAATATTCAACATTCAAAGCTTAGGATTTGGTCAAGAGTATAGAAAATCACATAAAACAGCATGATCAACTAGTAAACATTAATTTAATCAACAATATAGTTTAAAGAACCCCAGTTAAAACCTACCCATGTAGGATCAAACGTTTTCAGAGAGGAGAGACCTCTAGCTTTGACCAAAGTCTGTTCAGACTCATGAATTTGCCGAAGAGATACCCACCACTCGGCTGGCTTTGGAGGGGAGGAAGAAGCCCATAACCTAGCAATACAAAGCAGTCGTTTGATACCCCAATCATGTTCGAGCCTAATTCCCCTCAGTATCTCTTTGGGAGATAGTTGAACTTAAGTCGGAAGATACCAGCTTGGTCACACCATCCCAAAATTTCTGGAGCACGTGGCAAACATATGTACAATATCTGAAGCTGGCCAGTTACACTTAGGACATCTGGGGCCGTATTACAGAAAGCGCCCCGGGGATGCAAGGGGCGATTGCGCCTGCTCTGCGCGTCCCTGTGGCACTTTCGTATTACAGAAGGGGCTGCAGACACTTGTGCGGCCCCTTCTGCAATAACGATAGCGCTGGTGCACATAAAGAGCCAACGCTATCTGCAGGAGGTGTTCCCTCATTTGCATGGGGGTGTACCTCATGCAAATGAGGTAATCCCTTTACCTCAGCACCCGCGCCGTATTACAGAAACGTGCACAGAGGTAAAAAAGCCCTCAGGAGGTGCACTGACAGTACGCCACCTAAAAGGTGGAGCATTGTCAGTGCGCCCCCTGATGGCATCCCTCTGGTAGAGGGAAAGGGGGTTCCATGGACCCCCCCAGGCATTCCCTTCAAAAGTGCAGGTGGGGTGCCACCTACACTGTGAAAACACGGAATGGTTGTAAAGCAGCCATTCCGTTTTTCACTTGAATGCACTGCCCCCAGTTCGTGGCTGCCCTGGGGGCAGCATATTCATCATAATAGGGTGCACTTTCATTGTTTACCCCAGGCACACCTTTAAAACAAACAATGAAAATGCACATAATGTGTAATGTGGGCCCTGGTCATATCGGTGCCAACGTTCACACCCCGTTTCGTAATCTTCTCAGGTGTATAATGCAGTAGACAGAATGCCTTAAAATGTTGTAATTTTAGGTTAATAGAGTATACCGAACAGTTGACTATTTCAAGCACGCTCTGAATCTCAGGGATGGGAATATCAGAGGAGAGCAACCTGCTACTCTTTGCTGCAAGTAGCGTATTATCATCAGCAATATACTGCCATAAATCTTGATAGATTGTACTTATCGAAGATTTCCCAGCTTGTTTATGTAGATGTTATGTTAGCCAGTCTTAGAATTACATAAAAAACAGTTTGTTCTTGATTAAAATAGTGTATTTTTAAGGAAGAGGCAACTTTTGAAGTTTATTTACAGTTTTACCAGATGAAGGATTGCAGAAGGCGGAAAGGGTGGATGGTGTACAGCTTTCCAGACATCCTCAAGGCACGCCTGTCACACTTATAGTGCGAGGCTTATGTCCTGGCCTAAAATGGGCGGTGCATCATGTTGACATAGCAGCACCCTTAATATGATATCCCCCTAAGAATCCAAGGGGGGTGATGTCTACCTTACACAATTTAGAAGATGTAACATTTAAGAAATTCAATACCCCACTAAATCATAACCTATAAGTGCATTGGCATCTTTAATACAGGGAATCTCTAGTAATGCCAAGTCGAGCTGTACATGCCCCTGCTGGCCTACATGGCATAAAATATTGTTCTCAACGAAACGCCAGTGGCGGTTTCTAATAATAAACATAGGTGGATTATTTTAAGGAAGTCAGACGGAAATATATATTTTACTTTAATAAAATTCCATTACAGGACATGGTCCCATTAGAGCTAAACATAAACTATGCATTGCAATAGAACTACTTAAGAAATAAAACAATACAATAGCTGACTACTCAAATGCTCGTAGAGAAGAATATCTTTATAATGGGCGGAGGGAGCCAAAACCACTTCCTTAACACTGATTTTAAAAGCTCTTTTTGGTGGTTGTGTGAGCCTTGGCTGACAGCTTTCACCATCTAGTCAGACCTGAAACGCACTTTAATTTACAGACAACTGAATACTCAGCATAAAATTACAACTGTAAATAATGGAAACCAAACCTGCATGGCACCTCATGAGCTAGAGATCTGTGTAAGAAGGCCTTGGTATTAAACAGTATAGATCCCCTTACAAAAGTGTTTGTGATAGGGTTTCACCAAGCAAAACCAATTCCTACGTATTTGACATGAGCTCTGTGCTGAGAATTCCTGCATCACTTACGAGCAACCAGCTAATTAATAAACAGTCTAACACAGCTGCTTCCAAATCAAATCAAATCTTAAGAAGATCAACTTGGGGTGAAGTTAAAGCCCTGCAGTCCCTTTAATACTTGATACAATTGGAGCACCAAGTACACAGGCTTATCATGGGACACTTTTTTAGCACTTGACACTCAAGGTAGTGAAGATGAGCGGTCCTCGGCTTACTCGGGGAATTGATGTAGGTTATAAACTCAGAAATACACAAAGCTAACAATAACAATTAGCAAATCAGTGGTCCAGCAGCGATTTTACTTTTTAAAACAGAAAGTACTTTATTTACATACAACAAAATGCTGAACATAAACTACAAATGTACACAATAAAAAGAGACATGTCTAATCCTTCCTAAAGTAGAAGTTTGCGTAAGCAGGTATCCCTATTTCAAACAACATAAAGCCCTTACCTATGATGTTTGCCATGGAGTACATAATGCAATATCCCTTCTTGTTGTTTTTATCAGTGAATTCACACTCTATTCCATTTGTCACAGAGTTTGCAATCTAAAACCTCTTTCCACTGCAACTTAATGGGCAGGATTCAAAAATACAAATACGCAGACAGTGTTAAAATGCAAAACTACAAATATCTTTTCCTATAATCCATCTTGTGATGCTAGAGCTTTGCTAAGCATACAGTACACATTTTATATAAAGTGCAAAGTGCAGTTAAACAAGCTCATAAATTAAAATAACACGTTAGTCCTCAAGATGAAATTTCAGAGTGCAAAAGGGCAAACATATTAAAACACTTCAAGTTTCTCTCCCTATAATACATCTTAAAGTACAAAAAATGTTATAAAGTGCAAAGTGCTAAAAAGATATAATCCAAACGGGGTAAGGTATAGAGATTTCGTTCCTAACGACCATATAGAGTGCCAAGGGCTGTTCTACATAAAATATAAAAAGTTATATAAAGTGCTAAGTGCATATAGGACAAACTCAACATTTTAGGATGATCTCTAAAATCTTAACACATTATGAGCCTTCATATAAAAAAATCTTTTAAACCTTAATATCAGTTTCAAAAAACATTTTTTTCCCATGCCTAATGGCTCCAGTTAGGAAGCTTGCCACTCCAAAACAGACCAAGGGGGATGCTAACATCTGAAGATACAGTAGGGCTGGCTTGACTTGGACAAAGTGACAATCTCTAAGCAGTGGTAGTATAAATGTCTTGCTTAAAAGGACATAATAATCACAAAAAAAGACAAAATGAATAATATCCTGTTCTGAAAAATTGTCACACTGACATGGTTTCATTGTGCCAGGTTTAGAAAAACCCTGAGGTACAGATAAAAACCAATGAGCCATCTGCAGACGAAATCTTGTTAGAATTAAACGATGGAAAGGTTTGCCAACACTAAGTAAGGTTGGACTTGATTGTTCATAGATAATGTAACATAGCGTCTTACAGATGGTTTTTGCAGCTCCTCTTCTTCCCTCAAACCTTGGCGCTTAGACAAAAACTGCAGTCTAATATTTTTGATTAAAAGTTTATCCATGGGTTTGGGGCTTAAAGATAAATCAGGGCGACCTAGCCAAGTTGTAAGTTCCTTTAGATACCTAAACCAGGGGATGTGTTTGGCTCTATCTAATGCTAAACAGTCAGTAATTATTATTTGATTCAAGGTTTTAGTGGGACTTGCCCAAATTCTATTCTTTATCATTTTAATACTAGCTTAGACAGGGACTATGGTTTCTTTGTTAAAATCTCAATGAAATACGGACAATGATTTATAAACAAATATTTACATCATCTGTATTTAGTAATGGTTCCACATTACATTTTTTTCAAGTTTGGCCTTGGTTCAAAACCTTTCTGCAATATGGGCTTTGACTAAATTTGTTTGTTGCACTCCATTTTAAGCAACTAACAAAATTGAGCAGAATCGTCTCCAACATTTCTGCAATAAAAAGCCAAGCAAATTAACAGGTTCTCACTACTGGCATGTACTAGAACATCTAGAAGACATTTTAATAAAGAACTAATCTGTAGCATTGAAAGATCATATGGAAATATTGACTGTGGGCTTTGAAGGTATTCATTTGAATATATGCATTTACTGATTTCCATTTCACTGGACCAACATGAGCCAGTGTCAATGTATCAATAAGTGCTACAACCAGCAGACACAATTTTCTAGGTGGATACACAAAACCATGGAATACATGTCAGGAACCACAGATGCTTTAGGAGTTCCTGATCATTATCTTCCACTGTCACCAGCCATTTCCTGTGTCGAGGCACCAAAATGTATTAAAATGGCAGCCAGCACTAACAGAAATAATTTTTTATGCTTTTGATATGATCGACTAACCTGAAAGGGTACCTGGCCCACCATTGTGACCACACTTAAATCATCATGCAACTATAAAGAGGTTCTCCTCCCTGAATCAGGTCTGCAGTCACTACTGCACTGGCTATATATGTTTCTCTGTTTGGATGTCTACATGCCCCTCAAAGGGCAATGAAACAGAATGGCAGACAGATGTTTAGCTATATGAGAAGAAAATCAACCAATGATGTTCGTCAGCAAAGGCTGATGCCGGATGCAGTCATGGACATTGTGGGTATCTCAATGGATGTGGGCTTGTTTTTTTCTATGAATATCTATGTTTTTTTAATGCTATTTCCTAACTATAGTGTCCCTGTAACCTTTGATTTTTCAGTGAATTTCTATGTTTTTAATAATATTGCCTAACCATAACATCCATGTAACCTGGATGTGTGAGTGGGTGTGTAAGTGGTTGTGTGGGTGTGTAAGTCTATGTGTGAGTGTGTGGTGGATGTGTCAGTTAGGCCTGGGCAGAGTTTGCAGCGTTCCGCTATGTGGTATTCTGCGAAGTGTCCCCCAAAAGTGTCCTCCCCTTTACTATGTGGAGTTCCGTGATTGAGCAAAGCTACTCGGCCGCCTGTTTGCACGACGTTTCTAGTAGAGCGCATCTTTCTTCCATACACTCCCTCTTCGGCGTTGTGCTCTGTCATCTCCCATTTCCAACAGACTCCATAGCTCGATGTCCTCTGCCAGACCCAGCAATTACTGATGCTGCCCTGGACCCTCTTCCTCTTGTACACTCCCTCATCTCTCTCTTACCTCCTCGGTTTCATGCTTTGCCATATCACTATTTGCAACAAATGCCATTGCTGGATGCCCCTTTGCCAGCAACGGCTGACGCTGCCCTGGCCTGGACCTCTTCCTCTTGTGCGGCTGTGTGCTAGTGCCGACATTTGTGCCGAATGAGCAGCAGAGTTAAGACCCTTGCAGCCGTCACCAAAGCACCTCCTCCTCTGTTTCCTGCTCATCCACACATGCCCTACCCGCAGCCCTGCTCCCTCCCTAGGGCAGGACAGAGGGTGGGGCTCCTGTCCAAACTCCCTATGGCTATTTCTCTTATTCACTCATGCTTCCATCCTCTGTCTGGTGGGGAGAGTTGCGAGTGACACAACGTAAGGAACTGCCTTTGAAAAGGCAGTGACATAATAATATGCACCAGACTGCCCCCACACCATCCTTTCCTCACACAGATCTGACATGCGAGCTTCAAGCACTGCCCTTTGCACACAGGGCTCTAGGGGTATGAGCTCCAAGGGACAGGTATCAGCCTCTCTGGCATGAGCATTTACCTCACTCTCCTTTGCAAGCAGATTTAAGTAGAGGTGAAAGCGCACTGTTAAACTGAACTCAGCTCTTTCAGTGGTTGAAAGGGATTTATTGCTGAGTTCCAAAACTCAGCGAACTCTGCAGGTGGAACAGAGTTTGCCACACACCCCTAGTGTCAGTGAGTGTGTGAGTGGCTATGTGGGTCTGTGAGTGGGTGTGTGAGTGGCTCTGTGGGTTTGTAAGTGAGTGTGTGAGTGGCTGTATGATTGTTTATGTGGGTGTGCAAGTGTGTGAATGGGTGTGTGAGTGCCTCTGTGGGTGTGTGTGAGTGAGTGTGTTCGCGCATGTGTGACTGACTGTGTGGGTCTGTTAGTGGGTGTGTGAGTGGCTGTACAGGTGTGTGAGTGGGTGTGTTAGTGGTTGCGTGAATGTGTGAGTGCTTATGTGGATCTGTGAGTGGGAGTATAAGTGGTTCTCTGGGTCTCTGAGTGGGTGTGTGAGTGGCTGTATGAGTGTTTATGTGGGTGGTGTGCGAGTGTGTGAGTAGGTGTGCGAATGCCTCTGTGGGTCTGTGAGTGGGAGTATGAGTAGTTCTTTGGGTCTGAGTGATTGTATGAGAGTGATTGTATGAGTGTTTAAGTGGCTGTGTGAGTGGTTTCCTGGGTATCTGAGTGGATATGTGAGTAGCTGTATGGGTGTGTGAGGGGCTTTCTGGGTGTCTGAGTGGCTGTGTGGGTGTGTTACTGGTTGTGTGGGTGTGTAAGTGTGCATATGTGACTGACTGTATTGGTCTGGTAGTGAGTGTGTGAGTGTCTGTACAGGTATGCAAGTGGGTGTGTGAGTGGTTGCAAGGGTGTGTATGTGGGTGTGTGAATGTGTGAGTGGGTGTGTGGGTCTGTGAGTGGGTGTGTGAATGGTTCTCTGGGTCTCTTAGTGGTTGCTTGAATGGCTGTATGAATGTGTGAATGGTTGTACGCGTGTGTAAGTGGGTGTGCACGAGTGTGTGAGCGGGTCTGTGAGTGGGTGTATTTGTTTTGTTGGATCTGGATCCACAGATCCATTGCAGATTCACACGGCCAGCCGCGGATCCTTGCATGCCCTAAAAATCATTTTTAATACAGTTTCTTGTCCATGAGGGGTCCCTCACAGACCCCTCTGTCAGTCCCATGGTATCAGGATACCTCTATCCTGACCCCTTGCACCCTATTTACACTTTATTTCCTACCCGGGAACTGTGTCCCAGTTAACAAAATGGTAGGCACAACCTTTCTCTCAGGTTGTAGCCAGCCAATCACAGCATTGCTGTTGGTGCATGGATCCGCAGATCTATCACAGTGGATCCGTGTCTCTAGATATAGATTTGGAGATATGCCTAAATCTTTTTTCCTCATAACTCTAAATCTACTGAACAGATTTACACCAAATTACAAAAAGCACTCTTTCTGGTCCAAGATCTAGCTTTCTGCCAAATTTGGTGTAATTCCATTTGAGGTTCGGGCTGAAGTTGTGTCTAACATCCCTAAGGTAAATTGCAGGGGAAATGTGTTTTGGGACCCCCCCCTTTTTTCAACCCCTTCTTAAGAATCACCCCAAAACTTTACAAACAGCAGCTGAAGTGCCAGGGAAATTAGTTTTGAAAATGTTGTGATGATTCGTCTAATGGCCCCAAAGTTATTCACAGAACAAAACATTATTTTCCTATGGAAACCAGGTCCTAACTATCACTACCTATGTATATATATATACATATGTGTTACCTGCATTGCATGCAATAATCACGTTGGTTTATTGATAGAAGAATATGGTTATTAGTCTTTCCTCATAGCCGCTACTATACCATCTAGTCCAAATCCTCTAGCATCTGTGACACGTGGTGGGAGATGCAAATCCTGTATGAAGTTCAAGTATGAAGCTGGTACAGCGTAATTTTGATCTCACCTTTTCACGTCACAAATACATCACATAAACATGCACTTAGCACATATTTCCTGTGTGGCCTAGAAAAAATTAATACGAGATGTTGCAATTGACATCATTATTGAAGTGCATTTACTGAAGAATTAGAGAATTCATACATAACACTGTGTGCCTTAACCAAATTAAATGAGATAATCTTTGGAGACTTGATGAATAAACCATCCTCACATATTTAGAATGTGTTCACTCTAGAAAGGATAATGGATTTATGTAATGTGTGTGCTAATTTTTCAGTATATCTCATATAAAATATAGTTCTTAGGCATACTTGCACATGCTTATTAAAAATGTCCTGTATGCCACATGTAATATGAATCTAATGTACTGACAAAGTTATATTAATTTGTGTTTGAAAGTGCACATGCATATTAAATGTGCACCATTGATTTAATAATTTAAACTTGTGCTTACTAGGCCTATTTTCCATTCTGTATAAAATACTGTATTCCATTTCTGCTCGCAGGACTTTTCCCTTGCAGGGCCATTCACAAACTTTGTTAGTTTGGGAATAGATACAACACTTTATTTGCAATGGAGAAAGAAGACCTTGATAAACGAACACGGAGAGCCAGAGCGTTAACTAAGGAGTCCTATTCAGCGATGTTACAACATGGCTTGGTTGAGCAAGGAGAATGTTGTTCCCATGTTTAGTGTGGGATATTTCGCAAATGTTACAGTTTACAACGTGAGAATGAAAAAGGACAATGGAACCCCTGATGATGCAAATAGAGTGGTGGTATAGCTGGAGTCTACACTGTCGAATGCTAGAGCCAATTTTCCTTGGACTTTAAGAGGTATAGACCTCTATGATTATTCCCTTTAAATCTTGCAGAGTGTGGCTTAGGCTAATACTCAGAATTCCCCTGGCCCAAGAAGACTCTTGACCAAGTTTCTGCAATGCTGACACCTTCCTTCACTTCCCTTATTTTCCCATAATTTCCTATTTTTTCGGCAGTTCCCTGAATATTGAGATTCTTTAGACTAATGAACCATCCTCTTAGTTTGGACTTTAAATTAGACAATTCTAGATTTACTCATGTATAGAAGAGAGGACCAGAAACTCTTCTCTGAGCTCTAGATTTTAATGCTGATCTTTTGTATTGCTGTGACTGAACTTTTTGTTTTCCTAATACTGGTACACTGAAACTTCTTTATGAGGTTGGGCTTCTCAGTTGTTATTCTGTATCTTTATATCATGGTGCTGAGATGTATGTACCTTAACTTGATTGCTAAGTTGTGATAAACCCCCTTAACAATAATCACTGCCTTCTGGTCCTTATTGTGTACCCAAATGTATAACCTGTTAATTGAAATTGACTGATGAAATGTTAACTCCCCACACCTGTCAGTCTGAAAGAAAGTTCCATCGGAGTTCAATGGTAAAAGGGTTGGCCCAAAACGCTGCATCAAGGCTCTGTGCATGTTGATACATTAGAACATTTAGTAAACTACTATGCTCTTGAACATAGTGACTGGTGTGCAAATATGAAGTGCACCATTGTGATCTGAGCTTTGATTTTAGTATGCTAAATATGCGTTTGATGGTCATTCTGGTGGTTTGATATTCATGTTGTAGCTATATTGTACTTGGTGATGAAACTTTTGAAGGGATAGGCAGGTGCATATGCAACCACAATGTATTTTCAACTATGCAGATGAGGGAATGCCAACAACAGTTTATTCACATTGCAAATGCTCCACATACTTGTCTTACAAAGCTAGGAAATGCTGTGCAAATGCAGTGTCCATATATATAGCTGTCATCAGATCATGCTGAACTGCTGACATCTCAATTAATGTGGTCTATTTGGCATTATATTTCATCTAAAGTTTGATGGCGTGGTAAGTCTTACTTCAAGTGACAGGTTTCTGAAGGGCACTTGACCCTTGTCACTACTGAAATGCAATTTGGGGTGACAGGAATTGAAGTATGTTTCCATTAGATAGTCTATAATTGTCAGAAAATAGTGTGTGTAGCCTTTAGAATGCTGGTGCACACCTTCCTCATATTTATGATTCAGTAGCAAAATACTGTGCTGAAAAGGGACTGTATGCAGTTGTCAGGAATCAGCCAGCTATCTGTGGTTTAAGGATGTCTTCGAGAGCACCTCTGAGGTGTAGGTCTGGAAGACTGTGACAAACTAGCCTGTAGTGGCTGGTGTATCATGAGTAGCAAGCCAGTCTGGGCCAAGGGTGAGACTTATGGGTCATGGCAGGCGGCTGCAGTATTTAATAAATGTGAAAAATTTAGGAAGCTGCCTAGAAACGTTCCGTATTGTTTAGGCTATCCACGGATCAGTTACATAATATTGAGAAAACATATATTAATATCGAGTCCCTATACATAACTATAAAAGTCACATATCGAACAGATAAATATCGGTGACAAAAAAATCTAATCTTACATATATCGACAATAAAAAATATAAAAAACAAAGATATTGTTTCTTATAAATAAATATATACTATGTCAAAAATATCAAAAACTACATTGACTACATAAATATCATTAAAACAACTAGTAAATAGGAATTTAAATGACTAAAACCACATTATTTAAACAAACAAACAACAATAAATATATCCTAAAATTATAATGAAATTATATAAATAAATATTAATATGTTACTTCACCAAAAACTTAAATATGAACAATATCAACATAATACACCTCTAACATATACATTACACATATTTAAAACACATTTAGATACAATACACATTTATATTATTAAAACAATATTAATTATTTTCTTAACACAAATAAATATATTATTAAATAAATAAACTTATATATATGGTCCGAACATAAAAAACGTTTAACAAATAAGGACATAATGCCAAATCTGTTTTAATTCAGCCTAAAGCAACCAATAAAATTAAACTATACACAACTAAACCAATAAAACAGCTTAACCAATTAAACAAAGAATATAAAAGCCATACTAAATAAATGACAAACATTTGAAGAGGAGGAAACTCTGTTGGTTTTTCCCTACAAAATGGAAACCTGCAAAATATACAACTACATCTCCAAGTTAGTATTAATTATAATTAAAATAAAAAGTAAAATAATTGTAACTTGCAAAAAGATTAACAAACAATGTCTAACGTACTTTTTAACGTTTCTCCTTTTACACAGGTTATCCAATTTTCTACTAAGCACCATTTACAACTACACATCAAACAATACATTATATAGTAAGTATATTTAAATAGCAACATTAAACTTACTCCAATAGCAATGCCAAAAAACTGCTACTCACCCAAACATGATCGAACATTAAACATGCAGCACATTCTATAAATGAAACTACTTTTTCTCTTCCAACAGAAAAAATTCCTGTTTCATGATCAAACTTGCTAAAAGAAAATACTCAAACAACACAAGTTTTCTCTGAACAACATACAAGTAAATATGAAAAAGAAATAGGAAATGTATACTTAACTGTATGTTATTAAATGACATAGTAAATAACTATTTTTTATATTTATATTATTACATTAATTAAAGATATAATGACAGAAGGGGCAACATTCATAATGTTATAAAAGGGAAAACTGTTACTGTGTTTCATGGGATACACCTACAGCCAAGACAATGCTTCTACTGAACTGATTAATTTGAAATTTACAAAATATTATTCCAATGCATGTTATGGGAGGGCAACTAATAAAGAAACTGTAGTAATTGATGTAAAAGAGCATAACCACCCTCCAAATGTCACAGAGGCAGAAGTGAGAGAAGTTTTGGAAAATATAAGAGAAGCAAGCACTAATATTCAAAAACCCATAACACAAATACTAAAGAATATACTACCTCAAGTACCTGGACATATAACAGGCCAATTACCATTAATACCCACCTTAAAACACCTAATAACACACACTTAAAAAGCCACCAGCGACACCCCATCCATCCTAAAACATACAGGGACATAGACATACCAACACATTTAACAGACAATAAAAATAATGGCAAACAAGGACTAATTTTCTCTACATCCTCAACTGTCCCATTGTCAAACATGGATGATGGATGGGACATTTTAAATGTGTCCCAAACCATTCAATCAACTATACACCATATATACACCGTGAATTTCAGAACACAAATATTCCTTTTGTTTACGCTCTACTTCCTAATAAACAAGGCAGTACCTACATGGAACTACTAAATCATATAAAACAACAAACAAATAACTATTACCCACAAAAAATTATAATTGACTTTGAACATTCTATGATTATGATTCATTCTATCCTTAAAATATACCCCCACACAGCCATGCAAGGATGTTATTACCATTTTAATTAAAGTATATGGCGTCACCAACAGAAATCTGCACTAACTGTGGAATACACTACCAACAGCAAATTTACCTTTGTGGTAGAAAAATGATTTCACTATACTACATCACTGTTGCAGAAGTAGCCAACCACTACAACGTACTGATTAAAAAAGCCCCTATTATCAAAGAAATGAATAAAAACTTACTCACCTAATGGACTACTTCGAGACCACATGGGTTGCCAGACTGTATAGGTCAGGACACAAACAACAACCGAAATTCCGGATTCTATGGTAGAATGTCTGTGACAGCCCCTTGGCACAGGAAGCAAAAGCAAACATTGCACCGCACAACCAAAATTCCACAGAAAGTTAGTCCATCCTTTCCATATTACGTCCAAAGTAATCTTTATTTCTCATAGGAATAACACAGGAGAGCCAACTCGTTCCATCCACTACATGTGGACTTCATCAGGGCTGTAAAACATAGACGGGTACATGCATCAAAATCAGAAATAGCGATTCCTAAATAGCGATTAAGAAGGAATCGCTATTTAGAAATTGCTATCCGCAATGCATGAATCCGTTTGCGCAAAATTACCAATTCGGTAACAATCGCAAATGTGAATAGCAATTTCACAAAAGAGACGCACAAATTCCGAAAAACATCTTTTGCGATTTCGCTTTTTTTGAGATCGCAATTAGCGAACTGGCTAAATGCGATTTCGCAAAAAGCGTGTCGCGTTGAAAGCATGCTGATGGCATCACAACCAGGAAGTTATCCAGCCCATGCTTCATTCACTGCCCATAGGAAGTGAGAGGAGGAAGCAGAGTGCTGGAGCTGAGCTGATTCATCACCCAAGTCTGTTTGCTGTAACTTTCTGTGCACCAGAATGGATCAGACAACATCAGGGGAGAGTGCCATGCCCAGAAAAAGAAAACTGAAATTAAGTGAAAGAAAACTGGAAAACCTCATTGAGGAGGTGTCCAAGAGCCATGACAAGCTCTTTGGGAAACATACACTCAAAGTGCCATTAGCAGAAAAACGGAGGATATGGCTGCGTATAAAGAGCAAGGTCAATGCTGTGGGTGTCACACACCGCAGTATAGATGATCTAAAGAAGAGGTGGTACGGCCTGCGTAGCCGTGCCAAGGAACAAATCGCAGAAAGGCTGAACGAGGCCAGGAGCACCGGAGGGTGCCCATCTACAGTTCCAGACAACACAGCCCTGGAGGACATGGTGGAGGCCACAATCCAGCCTGAAGCAGTGGTGAGAGTGACCCAGCTGAACACATCCGGCGCGGCTAGTACCACACAAGGTAAGATGCATGCAACCATACACTTCAAAGTACTGTTTAATTGTGCACATACCCCAGTCCAACCCCAGTGTACAGGTCAAACCCCAGTCCACGTTTTCCCTCATACACCCAATGCATTATGGGAGTTGTAGGCATGTCAGTCAAGTGGGCAGTCAAACACAACAATGGCAAGTAAAACACGCCAACACTGCATGGCAGTCAGTGATTGCAGTCAGTGTTTTAATGTGAGCCAAGTATGCTTAATGTAACACAATAGTAACCTTAACACAAATTAACATTGCACTGTTTCACATCACAGATGCAGCTGAAGTAGACTTGGAAGACAGTGATTGTCTTCACATCTCGGAGACTCCTGCTGAGACTGATGTGGAGACTCCAGTTGCCCCAGCAAGCACACCCCCAGACCCACAAAACACAGGGCCCAAGTTCCATCACTGCAGCCCATGGAATCAGAGCTGGCTCCTGCACCCACTCCTGTGACCAGACAGACTTGTGTGAACACAACACCTACACCCCAGGCACCGGTCCAACGTGGACGAAGGCGCAGTTCAAGGGCCCGCATTGCTGCTCAGGAAGACCAGGCTCCAAATGAGTGGGGTGGCGTGGAGTCCCAGATGTTGCGGGTGCAGCGCCTGCAAGCAAGACACATCGGGTCAATTCAGCTTAAATATTAAAATTGGCCAAGAACACCAGCCTCATGACAGACAGTGTGCGGGAACTAACCACAGCGGTTGTGGAGGGAAATAACTGACCAACTCAAGCATGCAGGAGCTCACCAGGGCGATGCTTGAGGGCCACAGCACACAGAGGAGAAGGCATCGCCAGAGCATGATGCGCATGGCAGCCTATACCAGGTCCAACAATAAGCTCTGCAACACCACTGCGCTGCTGGCATGTCACTCCGTGGCCATGCAAATTGATATGGGCTATTGTTGTGCCAGGGCCCTCGGACAAGTGACCACTGCTGTGGAACAGATCCAGGCCGGTACTGTTGGTGGCAGGAACTTAACGGGGGAGGAGGATAGTAAGGAGGCATCCAGCCTTAGCAGTCTGTCGGTGCCAGTGACCACTGCCAGGAGGCACTGTTCCCGCAGCACAACACCTTCTGTTGCACATCAGGGTGATGTAGCCGATGCAGGCAAAAGGCGTTTGGCGGTGCGTGGCAGGAAGCGCTAGAAAAACATGTCCTCCTTTATTTGCCCATGGTGATGTAACCATGATCAAAACCATTATAGTGATTGATATCCAGAGCCTGGAATTGTTTAGTTTCCGGTATTCTTCTATGCAATCACTGTTCTATTTTTCACAAATCTCTGTGTAGCTACACAATACTACATGGGCTTATGTTAGTAAATACTTTTCTGTTCGACATTTAAGTGTCTTGTCTCATCTTTACATACCCCAGAAATAATGTTGTGTGATGTCTGCACGTCTCCCTTGCCCTTCTGCTGAGCTTGCCCCATGCACTTGTCGGAGTCGTGCGGGTGGTTGGTTGTCCCCCTCAGACTCACTGTCGGACACCTCGATGTGTATACCTCTGCTGGTGGCAATATTGTGCAACATGGCACATGCAACCACGATCCGGCAGCAGGTCTCTGGATGGTACTGCAACGCTCCAACAGTTTTGTGTAGAATGCGAAAGCGGCTTTTCAGTAGTCCAAACGTGCGTTCAATCGCATTCTGGGTGCTAATGTGTGCTGCATTGTACCTCTGCTCATGTGGTTTTCTGGGTTGAGGTATGGAGTCAATATGTAGTTCCACACGGCGTATGCGCTGTCACCTACACCGTGGAAAGCAAAGGGTTAGCCACAGTTATGCTTTGACATTCGTTTGATTTATGTAGAGAATAAGTATATGTGTGTACCAATTAGATATCCTTTGCCAAATTCACCCCTGAGCAGAGGCGTATGGATGCCACTGTGTCAAAATATATAGGAGTCAGGGGTGCTTCCAGGGAATTGTGCCACAATGTCTGTTATGATATGTTTTGCATTGCACACTACTTGCACATTGATTGAGTGATAGGATTTCCTGTTCCTGAAAATGTATTCATTCGCTGCTGGGGGACAAATGGGGATATGCGTACAATCTATGCAGCCGATCACATGAGGGAACTGTGCTACCTGGTAGAAGTCCAGTTTTGTCTTGTTCAATTCCTGTTGGGTTGTGGAGAAGGTGATGTGGGTGTGGATCCTTGTCATCATGGCGTCAAGGAAGGTTTTGAAGAAACGTGAAAGGGAGCTTTGTGATACCCCTCCAGCTACAGCTACTATCCCCTGGAAACTGCCTGAGGCAAGTAGGTGCAGGCAACATAGGACCTGTACATGTGTGGGGATAGCGTGGGTCCTACAGGTCTGGCGCTGCATTAGGGGTTCAAATTCTGCTATTAGGTGCAGGATCATTGCACCGTTTAGCCTGTACTTATCGTAGATTTCATCTTCTGTTTGTCCCAGCAATGTGATGCGCACTCTGAAAATCCGCTCCTGTATTCTCCTTCTGCGCTGGGCTGCTGCATGGATCCTCATCCTCCTGGCCATCACGTAGAGCGCTGCCTTTGTGAAAGGCTTCAGGGGCCTTCTGAGTCAGTTTAAATAGGTTTCTGAGTGGTTGCACCTGTGCAAATATTTTTTTTAAACTTTACCACCTGATTGTGATTGCCCTTATTCTGCATTTGCAAAATAGCGATTTTCCAGCGATTCGCTAATTGCGAGTTTACATGCATTGGATTGCGACTCTTTATTAGCTAATCGCTATTTGCGGTCACTGTTGAGGGACTCGCTAATAAGGACTCGCATTATTGGTTCTCGTAAAATTAGCGAAACAGTTTTTCGGTAAATGGGTTCTTGCTTTGGAAAGGGTTGAAGTGCGTTCGCAGATGGCCTTTTTTTGCGATTCGCAATTTTTGCGAGGCTTTTTTGCTTGATGCATGTGCCTGATAGTGAATAATACGAAATATAAAAACAAACAATAGAACATATACACAATTAAAAGCCATATAAAAACAATTGCCTCAGAAGTGCATACAGGGATATGACAAATCAGAGAATATGAGAGAAGAGTGTAAGAACACATACAGATAAAGCATCTCGAAATCATTTGTAGGTGCTTGTTGTTTGAAACATTCCATGGATAACAGTTGGACAAAAAAGTGGAGAGATGTTGTTAAGTTTGGCAATATCCATCAATAAAGCCATGAGCAGAGTATGCTCTATGCCACAATATTTTATACGCCAACAAGAGAGATGCTAGCATGTTAAAAATGGTGAGTTTCTACTTCTACTTCGCAAATTCATCCTTCAGATACATTCTGCTAATCACATATCCTACTAAGTACTATCCATGATACTTGTACGGCATTGCGGTAATGATCAAATGCCAGGGGTAGTGAGTGTATAATAGTAGACACACGGTGAAATTGGAAAGTATGGGAAGAAAACCACCTACATACCCCATGAAAATCAGAATGATTGTTGAAACATCAAGCAGAAGAGGAAGGTAATAAAAACATAGCATACTTTTTCTCATATTGAGCCCTTAAGCATGCCACAAATCATCAAATAGGACCATATAGATTCCTGGTATGGATTTTAGCCTATTCTTCATTAGATCCCCATGTACTTAGGGGCAAGCAAGGCTCATTAAGAGCCCTGAGTATGTAACGGGGAGGCCCCTACAAATGATTGGAAATAGATTTTAAAGAGACTTGCTCATATAGTGGTAGTATTATATTACAGTTATAATAAAAATGAAAATAAGAATCATAATACACTCTATTTAAGAAGAAAAGCGTTATGCCAGCATGCACACATTGTCTTGCATGGAGGGCATGTTCCCTATAATCTGGAAAAAGTTTCAAAAAGCCATAGAGAACATGGCATAGCCCGTACGATCTGATGCCATAAGATTTAAACAATATTCTCCAACTATATTATCGTCGTAATTTGATACATGGGAAGTAAAACGATTCATGTAAACAGTTTAGAAAATAAGAAAAACACTGAAGGAATCAATTCAATAGGGCAATAAAGCCATATGTGTCAAGGCCAATCTTGATTATTAGGATTAAGGCAGTCTATATGATTATTTTAAAGGCAATATAGCCATATGTATTATATGAACTTTCCAAAAGAGTCAATTTTAAGCCCACAATGACTTCGGGAACAAACCATAGTGGTTCCCAATGACCTGCCTGAGCTATTTATATAAGCGGCAAGGTCACGCCCCTTTACTTTGAGAATGCTGCATTACTGGTGTTAGATCTGGTACCATTGGTGTGAGTCTCCCTTCCATTTTTTCTGATGGCCTCCTCTGTTTTAGCTGTTTGCTGGTTTTAGATGCTTTGGGCACTGTGCCACTGCTATTCAGTGCCACAGTGCAAGTGCTCCCTATGTTAAATTGATGTATTGATTAGTGACTCCATGATTGGGTTATTTGATTTACTTGTCTGACCCTAGTAGAGTGCACCATTTGTGCCCCGGGCTTGTAAATCAAATGCTGCTGGTGGGCTTGCAGCACTGGTTGTGCCACCCACAGAAGCAGCTTGTAAAGTGTGTCTCACGCCTGCCATTGCAGGCATGTCCTAATAGTGAATTACAGCCATTTTCGTTTTTCACTTTTGCAAGGCTACCTGTTCTCCATAGGCCAGAATGGGCAGTTTGATTATAACATCCTATAGTCCTAACTGATCCAGGGAACATGGTAAAAATTCGAGTTTAGTATGCCTGAATTCAGAATGATAAAATACATCTTTTAGTGAAGTTAGTTTTAACATTCTGTGTTTAAAAATACCACATTTAGAAAGTAGTTTTTTTCTTGCCTAACTGTCCAAGCCTGCCTCAGCTAGGTTGTGTATTGTGTGTATGGTTTTGTGAGTGACAGGGGCTGAGGGATTCCAGGAGACAGGGTGAGTCCGCACAAGGCTGAATAGAGAGATCTGCATGTAGATGGGTGGGAGGAGTTGCACCTGGGTCTGAATAGGGCTGTGCCTTCCCTCCACAATGCTGGCTCCACCTCCTGTGGTGTGTCTGATATCCCTGGCCTCCCCTGTGAAAGGAAAGAAGGAGTCCTGTAAACAAGGTGCTCCAAGACTGACCAGAACTGGTTTGGACTAGGCCCAGGCCCCTCTGCCTTCAGAGAACAAAGAGAATAGTAGTATAAATATGGGGACCCAGACCCCAAGACTTTAGATCACTTCTGAAACAACAAGACAGACCTCTACCAAGGAGAAGATCCAAGAAAGCTATAGGAGTTGGACTGCCCCCCTGCCAGTGTGCTGTGTTGCTGTTTTTTTTTTTTTTTGCATATTTATATAGCACGAACTCGACGCGAAGGTATTGGAGCGCTTTACATAGCACCGTATTTACATTACACATTTGGCCTTCAGTGGTGTATTCATTGCCAAGGAGAGGAGGAGGAACTTCTAAAGAACTTTCATCATCTTGCAGAATATTACTCCAAGGGCTTGATTTGAGCTTGCCTCCTGACTGAAGTCTCAGGGATACCAGACTTCACCCCTTCTGTTTGCCTGCATCTGGGACTTGCTGTTCTAGTTGCTACAGAGGGAATTTTGCAATACCGACTCCGGTGAACGACGCCGTCATCTGCACCAAAGCCGTAAGCACTGCTCCGACTTGCAACGTAGACCCGCCACCGTGCCACTTCGACACCAGCGAACGACATCGTAAGCCTGCCATAGCCGTGAGCGCTGCTCCGACCTGCAACGCCAGCCTGACGCCTGCTGCTGTGTCGCATCGACTCCGAAGCTGACATCATCGCGGAGCCGATCGTTGACGTGGGTGGTCAAGAATCCATCGACATCGTGACATCGTACCGAACCTTGGTTTTGGCGCCATCGTGACGTCCCCTCCTCTCCGGTCAGGAACCGACGCCTCCCCTGCCTCCGCAAGCATTCATGTCCCAACACATCATCTCCCCCGAAGCAAGGAACTGACGCCGCATCGCGCCAACGACACCGCACCTCACCGACGCCGTGAGCTGTCTTTGTTTTTGCTTTTCCAAGGTACTGTTCTTTGTGGGTCTGTTTTGACTCTGGGCCCGATGCCGCGCACCTTGCGGGCGGCGCCGTACTTTGGGATTTCTTTGACCTCGACGTCGTGATAACTCCAGTTGGGGTTATCTGTTGATAAAAACTGCTTTTAAGTGAATAACCCATTTCTAAACTATTTCTACCATCTTGAAGAATTATTGAGTACAGTATTGTGGATTTTTGTCATTTATGGTCTTGTGATAAATCTATATAAAGAATGCTTATTTTTTATAAAACCTGTGTGGTGTCCATCTTTAGTGTTTTCACTGTATTACTGTATGTGTTCCCAAATGCTTAACACACTGCCTCTGAGATAAGCTTGTCTGTTCATGCCAAGCTACCAAGGGAGTGAGCAGGGGTTAACCAATAGTGTAATCCCCTTTCCCTGACTTAGAAGCAAGGGTCCCTATTTGGTCAAAAATACCTACCTCTGCCAACTAGAGACCATCAGTTCTAACAACTGGCCTGACAAATGTTCTAATAATATGAGAAACAAAGACTCACATAAGTTCCATTCTGAGCAGTAAAAGAGCCTTATCAATTATAGCATTTATATGAAAACAGGCATGTTTTTAAGCATTGCATACCACCCATTACTAACCAAAGAAAAGCACCATAGTTGTGGACGGGAGCATCATATTTTCTAATGTAAAATTGCATAAAGTTTGTTCAAATGAAAAAAGGCACAATCAATATACATAATAAGGCCATGTTTTTCATCTTAATCTCTACCAGTAGGGCTGGCGACACCATTCTTTCCCGTTCTACCCATCGCGAAATGATGTGTGTTGGGTCACGGCTTAAAGCTATCCCACCTGTCGTGATGGCAAAAACATGTCTTCTCCTAATGTCTGAGCAAAAACTGCAACCGTACAGGTCGGACCAAAGAAGGGGTCTTTCCTTGATATGAGATGTCTCCCACCTCAAAACCTGGCGTCTCTCCGTGAGTCTACTTCCTGTGTGGCTCTTCCCCATATGTACGTATGCGCTGTGAACGTCTACGTAATGGACGTCAAATTACTTAAAGGCACATTGTATTTGACAGAATATTTCTGAATATTTCAAAAGTAATGTGAGTTACTTATGAAACAATGTTACAAAAATCTGCATCTACGAGAAGTATAATACCTATCTTTTATTAGTATATCGGAAGGGCGGACCAAACTATCAAATTGCCCCTTTCTAGATGACAATAATCCTAGTAAGGTAGAAGGAGGAGGATCCAATAGGAACTATGTGCAGATGCTAGTTAGCTAGTCTGCCTACTAAACAGTAAACCCCTATGTCAACTGACAGTCATAAGTATAAATAACCATCAATGAGACTTGATGGCAGTAACCCTCTATTGCTGAACTTGAGAAAACGTTGTTAATGTACCCAAAGTCAAGTAGAAGGAGGAGAATCCAATGGCCCAATCTTCCTAGAGGGAGAAGAAATGTACAGGTCTCCTACCGGATGAGAGTGTTATCAATGGGAGTGCATGTACTTCCAGCTGTATTTGCAATGAAATATGAAAACCTCCATTAAAGCATATAGTTCATTATGTGAACATAATTCAGGTATATCCATTAGAGGAACTAACAAGGCCCACAGGAAATAGTGGAGTATGTCATCTGTATTGTGACCCATCATGATGCAACGTAAGCTGCAGATCCAACTAGCCTCATTTTGACGAAGTGCCTATTCCCTATCACCTCCCCTAACTCTGGGAGGAATATAGTCAATTACGTGGAGCCAGATATCAAGTCTTCCAGCATGATGGTCTGGCATGTGCATAGTTATAGGATATCTGGTGTCAAGTTGTTTGATTACCCTGACATGTTCCTGGATTCCAGTTTTAACGGTCTCACCGTGTTGCCCCCATAAATGATATTACAACTACACCCAATTATATATGTCACAAACTGTGTTTTGTAATTAATGACATGACAGATAGTATATGTATGTTCAGTGTTATATTTAAATTGTTTTATTTTGTTTTTGCCATATTTGGAGACACTGCAGTCTTCACATGTGTACACCCCTGTGCTAGTTTTGGCAATCAAATTTGGAGGATCCATTGGGTGTTACATAACTTTTTGTCCAACTGTTATCCATGGAATGTTTCAAACAGCAAGCACTTACAAATTATTCTGAGATGCTTTATCTGTGTGTGGTGTTCTTTCACTCATCTCTGATTTGTCATGTCCCTGTATGCACTTCTGAGGCAATTGTTTTTATATGGTTTTTAATTGTGTATATGTACTATTGCTTGTTTTTATATTTTATATTATACACTATGGGTCCAATTCCGATCTTGCTAGGAAAGCCGTCCATATGATTTGGATCCAGAGGGCTTTCCGAGCAAAACGTGCTCCGGGAGTCCAAACGAGCGAGTACGACGCAGACGTATGCTTACAGACTCGGTTCGCTCGGACTCCCATTGAACTCTATCGGAGCCTGTGTACACACGCGCACACAGGCTCCCATAGAAAAAAGGGGTGGTTGGGGAAAAGCGAACATCCTGTGGCGGGCACCCAGAGGTGCCAGACACACTGTGCATGCCTGGATTGGGGTGGGACCCATGGGCACACCCCCTGACAGACTTGGAGGGCCCCGGGTGAAGGGGGGCCTGCTACGGCTCCCCAAAGTATGATTTTGACAGCTGTTTCATCTAGCTGAGACCGAGGCGAAGCTGCTGTTCCAATTGTGCATTGTACTCGATTGGTCGGAATTCAGCTCCATTGCGTGGCACGATTCATCTACGAACGAGTTGTACGGGCAGGTTCGGGTCTCGGAAATGATTTGGTCGATGCATCGTACTTGGTCGTTCAGCCCTGTGTACGATTCGGTTGTAAACAAAGGCGACAAATTGGATATGGGAAAGCTAAATCCGATTCGGAGGCCTTCCAAACGACATCAGAATCGGGCCCTCTATGTTTTTGTATGTTTTACAACCCTGATGAAGTTCACACGTAGTGGACCAAACGCGTTGGCTGTTATTCCTATGAGAAATAAAGATTACTTTGGACGCAATATGGAAAGGATGGACTAACTTTCTGTGGAATTTTGATTGTGCGGTGCACTTCACATTTACATGTTGAACTGTTCGGATCCTCTGATCGTTCCTTGGAAACAGCGGGTGCAGTGGATATGCACGCAATGTTGCTCTTTATATTGTGCATTTGGACTTGCTTTGGAAAACAAGGAGGGAGATGCGATGGCTACTTAGACTCGCTGTTTCATTGTTTTTTATGAAGGATGGCATAATGCCTTCTAATCCACACTAGGCAGAACTCAACATACTACTATACAAATTACTAGAAGCCTTTCAACAAGAAGAAAACTTACCAAGAACTTAGAATAGAACAACCAGTTACTGATATAGGCCCTAAACTAAATAGTCAAAGTAAAAAATGTATGAGATGCTGCAAAGCAAAGTAAAAATATTTATAAATACCAAAGGACTAGCTGCTTAGAAATAATAGGCAGATCTATCCTCTAAAACACATATGGTTAAAACTGCGTATTTTTAAGGAAGAGGCAACTTTTAAAGTTAATTTACAGTTTGAACAGATAAAAAAACTGCAGATGGCGGAAAGAGTGGATGGTGTTCAGCTTGCCAGAAATCCTCAAGGCACGCCTGTCACACTTATAGTGGGAGGCCTATGCCTTGGCCTAAAATGGGGAGTGCATCATGTTGACATAGCAGTACCCTTAAAATTATATCCCCCTCAGAATCCAAGGGGGGTGATGTCTACCTTACACAATTTAGAAGATGTAACATTTAAGAAATTCAGTACCCCACTAAATCATAACCTATAAATGCATTGGCATCTTCAATAAAAGGAATCTCTATTAATGCCAAGTCAAGCTGTACATGCCACTGCTGGCCTACATGGCATAAAATATTGTTCTCAATTTAACGCCAGTGGCGGTTTCTAATAATAAACACAGGTGGATTATTTTAAGGAGGTCAGCCGGAAATATATATATTTTACTTTAATAAAATTCCATTGCAGGACATGGTCCCTTTAGAGCTAAACATAAACTATGCACTTCAATAGAACTACTTAAGAAATAAAACAATACAATAGCTGACTACTCAAATGCTCGTAGAGAAGAATATCTTTATAATGGGCGGAGGGAGCCAAAACCACTTCCTTAACACTGATTTTAAAAGCTCTTTTTGGTGGTTGTGTGAGCCTTGGCTGACAGCTTTCACCATGTAGTCAGACCTGAAACGCAGTTTAATTTACAGACAACTGAATACTAAGCATAAAATTACAACTGTAAATAATGGAAACCAAACCTGTACCTCGTGAGCTAGAGATCTATGTAAGAAGGCCTTGGTATTAAACAGTATAGATCCCCTTACAAAAGTGTTTGTTATAGGGTTTCACCAAGCAAAACCAATTCCTACGTATTTGACATGAGCTCTGTGCTGAGAATTCCTGCATCACTTACGAGCAACCAGCTAATTAATAAACAGTCTAACACAGCTGCTTTTAAATCAAATCAAATCTTAAGAAGATCAACTTGGGGTAAAGTTAAAGCAGTTGAAAAGGGATATCCTAATCCCTACGGCGGTTCCTGCGCAGGCTCTACCCCCTTGTAGGGTTAGGGATCTTTGATCCTGTCCGAGGCAGCGGTCCTGCCGCCAACCTCTATGCTCTGACTGCCAGTATTGTAATCCGGCGATCGGACCGATTCCCAGGATGTTAAGCGGACTGCCACCAACGGCCTGTCTGGGGCGGGCCGCCCGACATCGTGATGACCCCCAATATAATTGATTTTAAATAAATCAATATTTTAAACAATGCCTTAAACAATATTTTTGACAACAATATTTAAAATAACAATATTTATGTATCACAATATTCTTGACACAATATTTATGTACCACAATATTTTTGATGTGATATTTTGTCCAAATACCCTATCATTTTGTCAATTGTTGGTTCACTTCTTCCTGTTCACCACATTTGTTATTTTGTCCCTTTATGGTTCCTCAGTATTCTGTCCTTTTTGCCTATTATGCAAACCTTGCTCTTTGGCTTATGTTTTGACTGCCATTTTGCTGTGTTTTCCCATTTTCCCTTCCCTGCTCAGAAGAACCCAGATTTGTTTCCTGAGTTTTGTACTTACTGGCTTTGCTCCCACTTGGCTTAAGTTTACTGTGGCCCCCCTTTTAAAAGCTGATGAGTGATTTGTGCTTAATGTGAACATAGTGTGATTTTCATCAGTACTGAAATGATGCTTTCTCTGATTAGTGAGTTCTGTTACAGGGAGAGTCTCCATGTATGCCCGTGCTGCAAGAGAAATATAACACACTAGACAACCATGCTAATGAAGATGTCTGCATGCTTCTCTCTCTCTCTCAAACCCATTTTCAGTCCCTCTGGTGCTAGGCTTTGTCTAGTATGTCCTCCTGGGTATGGACAGAGCTACACTCTGGGGAGTGATACACTCTCATTAGAACTCATTGCAAAACCTGACACGTAGCTACCAGCTTCAAGTAGCGCGGGTAAGCATGCTGTTGGTATTAACTTTAAAATGGACAGATAATAACAGACCTGCTCTGTGTTCACTTCATTAACTTAACAGGTCATCATATCCAGGACAATTAATTTTGCTTGGTTCACAAGGCTCATTGTGGAATTAAACTGGTACTTCTGGCAACTGCTTCAAGCATTATCACCAGGACTGGCGTCTGAGGTTTTCAGACTCATTCAAGGTCCCAAATCTCTAGAGCTAAAAGACCCCACCAAGGAGGCAGAGCATTATCGCTGCAGATCCATGACTCTGGAACTCACTTTCAGTTGAGCCATGGCAATAGCAAGATCTTAACTTAAGAACATAACTTAAGAACTTAACTGCTAGTTTATGAGCAGTTATCCATTCTATGCCTGTGTATCTCCAGCACTAAGACGCCCATTGGGTGTACATCACTTTCTACTAACCTCATAAAAATATAAATAAAATCACTCAACACTTAGACTCTCTGTGAACATACTTAGTGCTTGATTATGATATAGGGCAGTCAGACCGTCATCCGCTGTTACAGCAGTCAAGAGACCGCCCGACAAGCAGTCAGCGGTCAGACCAACCACCCAATTGTGAAATGAATGCTATTGTGGCCCAGGAAAAGGGCCGCAGCACAAGCCGCCGCATTAAGGAGCACTTAGTGCACATTCATGCACCATGTGCCGTGCACCATGTGGTGCATGGCACACAGTGCATTGATGTTAGTGAGGGCACTACATGTGCCCCCAAGACCACTTTGCAGAGGAACACGAGGGACGGGGCCCTGTTTGTGGCCCAAAGTCCCTTTCTGACAGCCTGTCCATGGCAGTCTGACCACCATGAAAAGGCTTTCGGAAAAGGACTTTGTAATCTCGACTTCAGTGCCTGCCTCGGCACCACCGCCACAGGCACCACCATTCAAGTGATAGGATTCCAACCGCTACCCTGACAGGATCGTAGATCCTGTCAGAGGTGGCATTCTTCCCCCCAATGGTTTTGGTTCGACCGCTTGCATCGTAATACGGTGGTCAGACCAAAGGGCAGTCTATCAGTGGGACTGCCACAGACAGCCTGTCGGTGGCGATCCACCCAACATTGTAAAGAGGCCCTTAGTTTTAGACGGTATGGGTGGGAGTAACTGTTGTACTCTCTTCTCTTAGGGCCAGAAGTAATATTTACTGACAAATACCACTGACAAAAACAGGTATAGGGAAGCCATTAGGGAATACAAACTCGAAATAAATATAGCCCAGGCCTCCTACTACAAAGAGAAAACTATGGCAGCTAGATCCAAGCCAAGAGAAATCTACCAAGTAGTCAAAAGCCTCTCTAAGATCTACCACCCTGCAGTTTCAGCCGATAATCCCATAGCTCGATGCAACGATCTAGCCAAATTTTTCTACCAAAAAATTAACAAGATATATTTATCCTTCACAGCCCCCGATTTGGAGCTTAGCTCCACTGAATCCCAACCTCTGATTACAACAGAACACCTCCCGCGAGTGACTCTGAACAATTTCCCACTATTGGACTCAGAATCACTCAAATCCCTAGCACAACAGACAAAATCAGGCTCCCCTCGCGACCCAGCTCCCCCTCGCACGATGTTCATGGCCAGCCAAGTCATCCTCCCCACCCTTATGGAGATACTTAACAGCTCCATGCAAAAGGGAGTCGTTCCCCCCACCTGGAAACAGGCGATGGTGAAAGCACTACTTAAGAAGCCTAATCTCAATCTCAACGAACCTAATAACTACCGCCCCATCTCCCTGTTACCTTGGGCAAGCAAGATTCTGGAGAAACACATCAATCTCCACCTCACTAAATTCCTCGAGGAGAACCGGTTACTGGACTCCACTCAAACAGGATTCCGCCCCAAACATGGCACGGAAACGGCTCTCCTAGCCGTGACGGAGGAATCTAGGAGGATCTTGGACCGAGGGGGATCAGTGGCAGTGGTCCTCCTCGATCTGAGCGCCGCGTTTGACACGGTGTGCCACAAAACTCTGCTGTGTCGACTATCCGATCTGGGAGTCTCTCCGGAGACGCCCTTGACTGCTTAGGATCCTTTTTGAGCGGAAGGACCTTCCAGGTCTTCGACGGTGACTCCTGTTCCACCAGCAGACCTCTGAACTGCGGGGTACCCCAGGGCTCCTCCCTAAGCCCCACGCTGTTCAATCTGTACATGAGACCGCTGACTGAGGTCGTCCGCCAATACGGTATCAAGATCATCTCGTATGCGGACGACACTCAGCTTGTGGTCTCCCTGGCACAGAAGAACAGTGGGCACCCGCAAGCCAACCTGTCAGCCTGCATGGAGGATGTTAGGAGATGGAGGACAGCATCCTCACTAAAACTTAACGGTGACAAAACCGAGATCATGCTTCTCGGCCCCCCCACTCTCACCACCATCGACCAGCTATGGCCCTCCAGCTTAGGCCCACCACCAACCCCGAAGGAGGACATCAAAAGTTTAGGAGTCTGGCTCGACAAAGCACTCACCCTCAACACTCAGGCAACTAAAACCTCAGCAACCTGCTTTGGGATCATGCGGATGTTGAGAAAAATCCTTCCAATCCTGCCCTTTGAAGCTAAACAAGTTGTCTTTCAGGGCCTTATCCAGTCCCGGCTTGACTTCAACAACGCCCTTTACCTGGGAGCCCCTGAATACGTGCTGCAAAAACTCCAGCGGATCCAGAACTGCGCAGCTCGCACGCTGCTCCAGATTCCTTTTAGAGAATCGGCTAAAACTGGGATCCGGTCACTCCACTGGCTACCTGTCAGGGAAAGAATAAAATTCAAAACCCTGTGCATATCCCATCAAGCCTTCCATAGAGCTAGCCCTGAGATCAATCTCTCACTTCTCACCCCCTACTGCCCCGGTAAACTACTCCGATCAACGAACGCATTTCTTGCCGCAGTCCCCAGAATCAAAAGGTCTAGAGCAGGAGGCAGGTCCTTCACATTCAATGCCACTAAATTAGGGAACTCCCTTCCCCTGCCCCTAAGATCTAACCCCACCCTCTCGTCCTTCCGTAAAGAGTTAAAAACATTCCTCTTCAGAACCTAATTCCTCCCCTTGCACCCTCCCCCCGCCCCTCAGAGTACTATTTCCTCTATTCAGCGCTTGGACGCCCTAGGGCAGCAGTCGCGCTCTACAAAACCCCTTTTCATTTCATTTCATTTCACTAGTCTCAATTTGTAAATAATTTTCCTAACTGACCTTTGCACAAATAAGTTGGTTCAGATAATTCAAGTTCGGAGTGGGTCGCAATCCAACCTTTGTCATTAATATTCATAAGGCAGGTTGAACTCACTGCGATTGGAGGCCATGACAAGGATGGTGGCCTCCTCACGTCAGCAGACCACCATGTCTGCGACTGTCTTTCTGTTGAGTAAACTATTCTTTTTATATGCAGCCTGTTTTCCTAAAAAAAAGGACTGCGTTTAAAAAGAATTTTTTGCCGTTTTTGACAGCTTGAATGAGATTTAGCAGTGGGCCCGTGAACCACTACCTACTCCCCAACAGTTTTTTTTAAACATTCACTAAAAAGATGGGGGCATATTATCAAGGATGACGTTAAAATTATCGCCGGTTTAGTGGCAGAAAACTGCCACTAAAGCCGTATTAATGGGCTTGATAATATGCCCTTGAGATTTCCAATAGAAGCCCATGTTCACACCAGAACATGGACTTCTATTGGAATTCACAAGGGCATATTATCAAGCCCATTATCGCCGCTTTCGCTGCAGTTTTCTGCCGCTAAACCGGCGATAATTTTTAACACCGTCCTTGTTAATATGCCCCTAAGTGACCCCAGGGGACCTCTTCTATTTTTTAAATGGGTTTCCACCCTAACCTGGGAGCCGGTAACTTTTCAGTGGTTTACAACTACTATTTTGTGCCAAACAGATAGGAATAATCAAGGGACGTCAACAACATGCTTCTTACAAATAGTAATTCTTATCCCTTTGTACACCCATTTTAGGAGTCAAAAAACGTTATATATTCCTGACATACGTGTAATTATATTGCAAAAGACATTTTTCCAGTCACAAACTCCTAGTTGGAGCATTTGCGACTACAAAAATGCTTTGGACATCTGGACCTTATCATTAGCATCACGAAGTATAAAAGTGAAGTAAGTGAGACAAACTGGTCTAAATCGGAACATGTTAAAAGGGTGGACACCTGGATGCATATGCAAGATGGATGCAGGAAGTGTTTCAGAATACCAGGTCCAACATATGCAAATTATGCGGATTTACTGGGGGGTCTTATCTTTGTATCTTAGTAAACTTCAAACTTCTCCTGCCTCCACTGCACTGTGGCAAAGCTGTCACATTGTGTCTGTATACATATTCCGCAGTAAGAGTGGGATTCTGTTTCCTCAAGTAATTCTATGTAGACCAATATTTCTATTTATTCCTCAATCCTTCAATGATCTACTGCCCGGATAATTGCAAGAACCAACAACGACCCCGGCCATCCCTGATAGCAATATGGCTTTGCAGCTTCTGCAAACTTGCCCCTGCCCTATCCGACAATGGATTTGCATTAACATTCCCTCAATTGTCAATGTACCATTTAAAGAGCAAAAGAGCGCACATTTTAAAATATTTTTAAATGTTACCATATCTTGCATTTCTGAATTTCTTGTGATAGCAGAAAATAAAGGCATGCCATTTCCAGGATATTTAGAGAGAAATAGCTCAAGAAAATGTCATTACTTTAATTTGATGGCTGGTTCTGCATCACAATAGACCAGATGGCCATCTTGTAATGATGCAACAAAATTAATTACTGTTTCTAATTTTAAGCAATAATTATTTTACAACAACGTACAGTGGCAGATAACATATTCCATTGCTACGACAACAGGAGGTAAAGACTGAAATAATTGCTCACAAATGAAAAACATCTGCATAAATGCGGTTTACGTTTGTTCGCTGTTTATAACGTTGTAAACATCATTGACCACTCTGAAAAAAAAATGTGGTATTCGCTCGTTGTCTGCCGAATGGTTTTTATTAGAGCATACATTTTTAAAAAACAAATATATAGATAATTATTTTTGAACTGTTCTGTTAAGTGCAGAAGCCTATTAAATAGGCATGGTGCAAACAGATGTTTAGCTATTTGAATCTGTAAAGGATTTGGCGACTTAAATAAATCCCAGTATTTCTAAAGTTCTGTTTTCACTGCTGATATTTTTTCCTGCATTTCTCAAAACCCAGATTGCTGCGAACTGTAGATTTACGGCACTGGAAACGAGTTAAAGGTCTCACATTTTATTCAGACAAAGTTTTTAAAATAAAACATTGCTTTACAATTAAATAAGTCATTTAAGTGTTGTAAAAACTGCACATAATCCAACAGTGTGTGCTTAAAAATAAAGCCTTGACCTTTATTGAATGACACTTGTTCATTTTTGCCTTGAAATTATTCACATTATACTGGGTCTTGAAACTGAGCCTTGTTTGCATTATTTGATTTATGAGTGCTTCTGTGTTCGCACGTGATTTACTAGGCAAACTCCTGTATGGGAATCTGCAGTCGTGATATAGTACTGTATCTTTCAGAGCAGGGGCGATTTGGTTCTGTATCAGAATGTGCAGTTATTATATAGTACCCACATTATGTGATTGCAAAAGTTACGTTGATATGGTATGTGATCTCGTCAGCTGTACTGTAAAGTGTGCTATTTGAGGTGTCACCACTGATGCCAGTGATGATATCATCTGAGATGCCATCAGTGATGTTTTGTGAGGTCATGAGCGGTGTGTGGTGGTGGTATGAGTTATAGTTTGCTTTGCTTCCCATGCCTAATGCAGTTCAATGTTTTTTTTTGTATCTTATTGTAAACATAATGTTATTTTAAGATTAAGGGAATTTCTGAAGTTTTTAAAGCAAATGGTAATGTCTTATGAGCAAAGGTAAGCATCATTTTCCTTTCAAATTTTTTTTCTGTGAATTGTTTATGACTACTCCATCCGCCATCAAACATTCATATTGATATCATGAAACGGGCATGACCTTCGGTCATATCAACTGGGGCCTGAGTACAGTGTATAGTTTTTAGTAACCTGGCAATCCGTCTCCAACAATAGGGATGTATATCTCCTCTCCACCCTGAACCCACTGATAACCAGGCAAAGGACAGTATGCTTGTCAGAAGTAGACCTGGGGATAGGGGAGTGACACAGAGAGAGAAACAGAGGGCCTGATGTAGATCTCAGCGGCCGGGTTATTTCGTCACAACCGTGACGGATAACCCATCCGCCGAAATATAAATCCCATTATATCCTATGGGATTTATATTTTGGCGGGTGCGTTAGCCATCACCGTTGTCATTGAGTAACATGTGCGGCGAGATCTAACCCAGGCTCAGAGGTACCAGATATGTTCAGTGTGCCTTTTCTTACTTCTGGGCACAATCTAAAATGCAGAGGCATTGATATCTAAAACAAGAAATAACTCTATTAGTTTTTCATCTTTTAAAGTCTAATACACAATTAATAATATGACTTATGGTATACTTTATGAAAATCTCTGTACTTTATATGTGGTTGACACTCTGGAACTTCCTAGTGCTGAATTGTAAATCAAACCTCTATATTACATACAAGGAAATATGTGAATAACAATGCTTGTTTCCATATTGATAACCACCTTCAATGAGACAGTAGAAGCTGTGGAGACATCTCATAGAATAGAAATAGCATTTCTAATTGTTGGAAGGATGTGCAATACAAAAGTCTAAGGGCCTGGTTATGACTACCACGGTGGCAGTACGGGCACCACCGCATCGGCGGTCCAACCGTCCTATTACGAGTTTGGCAGTCGGACCGCCAAAGTACCACTGCAACTGACAGAGATCCGTGATCCCTCAGCTGTGTCCAGCGGTGTGAGGCAAATATTCTTGTGGTGCTGCTGCGGTACAGCCAAGCTTATTACGTGAGCCCGCCATGGAAAGGGTGGCGGTGAAGAAACAAAGGGATCATTACAGGGTTTCCTGGCATATGGTGTGCCCCTCTGTGTGCATGCACCCCCTGTTCCTGCACGGCAAGGACTTCAGAGTCCATGCCGTGGAGAACCGGCTTTGGTGCTCCCATTGCGGTGCCTTTCTAATAGGCACCACCGTGGGACCGGCAAAGGACTGCCCACCAGGGGTCGAGTTTGATGGTGTGGGAGCAGGGCACCAGTGTGGCGGCCCGCTTCCACACTGCCAAACCCGTAATCAGGCTCTCAATCTGTGATTTCGAATGCTATCCAGTATAATTTTCTGGCTCCTGCAAGCCTTTGATAAATCCATGCGTAGCACTTGAATTCCAACTCTGGCAATAAATGTGGCGGTTTTACAGTCTGTCGTATTAACAGTGCATTATAGTCTATGGCACATGTCATACGGTGGATGGGATAACCCTCACGTATCCTTCTGCCAAATTCTAAATCACACCCCCACCTTATGAAGAAGGTTCAGGAGAAGTGACTGAGTGCCCCGTGAATGATAAATATGACACCATTAACTCCCCAAATTACTGATTTAGCTAAACAAATAAGAGAGAATGAAGCTAGACTGTTAAATAAGGCAAGAATAGAATAAATACAGAAATTGAATGAATTAAGAGCTTAAATGCTGAAACTGTAACAGTACCTATAACTATAGGTCCTGTGATTCCTCTAATTGGAGAAAATTCCTACTTTAACCGTCCCAAGTAGCAACATAGTGAGTAACGAGAGTCAAAGTGGATCAAATAATAATACCTTGCTGGATCTACTGATTGGAGATGTAATGAATGAAGCCCCAAAAAGAAATACCCAGTTAGAGCCAAGAAATGTAGGTCAAAATATGACTTCTATAGCTGGAAGTTCAACGGGTTTAACCCCAGAAGAGCTTAGTAATTGGGTAAAGGAATTGACAAGGACAGATGCCCAGCCTAAAGGTGTGAATCTGAGCCAATTGAAAGTAGACTTGGAGGAAATGATTATTGGGACGATATGTCCAAAATAATTAGGAAATTATACAGAGGATGAGTTGTTGTTTCTGTGCAAAAGTATAACTTGGAGAACAAAGAACTTTCATGAGAAATTGACAGAAGTAGCAAATGAATTTGGGATCAATATGGAGAAATCAAAAGTGTTACAGGAACTGTACCGTATGGCTTTTACTGACAAAGATGTAGAAAGTTTGAATACATCTGGAAAAATATTGCAGATAAAAGAATTGATGAATATCTTGAAGAAATGTGGAACAATAGAAAAATGGAAAAGTAAATGGTTGAAAAGAAGGAGGAAGCCAGTGGGAAAGGAACATCCATGTTTCCCGTAAAGGAAACGGAGCAGGCAGAAAGAGTTTGTCCTATGAGAGAGGTACCAGGTGGTGGATATGTCCACGTACCTTGGACTAGACAAGACATATTGTCTTTTACAAATGATTTCCCAAGATTACGAGAAAAACCAGTTAAATGGCATAAACAAGTGGATCGATTTGCAAAGGTATTTAAAGTGTTGCTAAAAGATTTAGATGGATTTTGAAATAGTGGTTCAGGCAGATTTGTGGACTGAATGCTAGATTACGGTTGATTGGCCAAAAGATGAATATCTTAGAGATGCAAAAACAGGTGCTCCATCTGAAGAGGTGATGAAAAAGTATCATCAGGTTATTATCTTTTTAAAAGGGAAAATCAGTCCAAAGGAAACAGATTGGGTGAAAATTGATAGAACAACCCAGGAACCTAAAGAGTCAGTTCATGCCTATTATGAAAGGCTGTTACAGGTGTTTAAACCATATAGTGGATTTCAAAACATTGGCGATAAGGATATGGGACATTTTGTCTATCGGTTTGTTTATGGATTGAGACCTGAAATGAGTGCGATGATACAGCAACATATGCTATGTTGGCAGAGCAAGTCTATTGACAAAAGTTTGAGATATTCAAAGTACTGTAGCGACGATATTGACTCTCAATTGAAAAAGCTAAAAGAGAAAATGATGTGGGTACAAGTAAAATTGGCTGAACAGCAACAGGAGACAAATACTGTTTAACAGAATCAGAGTCAGGAGGGGTCAGCAAACAGTGAGACTCGAGGAAAATTTAAAATGTGTAGAGAAGAAGCTAAAAAGAAATTTCCTTGTCATGCTTGCGGGAAGTTGGGATATTGGAAGAACGAATGTAGATCTGTACAGAAAGGTTAAGGCGCAAATCGAAATTTAAATCCACAGATGCAGAATGAAGCAATTGGAAAGCTTCAGCAGCAGGTATTTACCACCCAGTTACAGGTGCCACAACCTCCCATGCCTCCAAATGTGAATGCTCATATGCAGCGGTACAGTACAAGTTCGGGATTTCGAAGAGAAGAGCAGTTTGGTAAGAATCTGTTAGTCTCGCAGTATTTGGTGCGTGATAGTGAGTGTGAGTTGGAGTTGGAGTTGATGCAGTGACGATGCCTGAGGGGGGAGGAACAGTGCGTACTTGGCGCATCTTTAGCGGTAGATCAGTCAGGTCCATTTATTGATGGAAAGGTAGAAGGAAAAGATGTCACCTTCTTATTGGTCACTGGTGCTACCCGTTCCACTGTGAGAGCAGCGGAAATCCCAAACGTTTTTTCAAAGATATACATCTGTTTGTAGTGTGTGATACTAGTCCAGTGAATCTTTTGGGCAGAGATTTGTTGTGCAAAATAAATTGCACTATTTATTGTACACTAGATGGTGTTGCAATAATAACAACGGATGAGGATGTCGAATACAAATTAATGATGGCCCAACGAGAGTCAGAAGTAAAAGAATTATATTCGTTACTGACTGAAGAAGATTTACCAGAGGAATTGAAAGGTACTGTGAGTCCAGATGTGTGGGACTTTACTCGAAAGGAAATTGGCTTAATGAGAAATGTAGACGCCATTCAAGTGATAGTGAAGGATGGAGCAGTGTATCCCAATACTGCCCAGCACAAGATGAGTCCCGAGGTAATTGCTGGAGTCATGCCCGTGATTGATCAAATGATTGAACAAGGTATCCTAAAAGAGATGATGAGCAGTCCTTGTAGCTCTCCCATTATTGGTACCAAAAAGCCCAACAGAAAATATAGAATAGTTCAAGACCTGAGAAAGATGAATAAAATTGTTATGCCGTGTTGCCCAATAGTACCTAACCCTGCTGTGATTTTGTATCAGATCCCATGTGATGCTGAATGGTACAGTTATTGATTTGTGTCAGGCATTCTTTTCCATCCCCTTGCATCCGGATAGTCAATATTTGTTTGCCTTCTGGTTCGGAAATCGTGTTTTGGCATGGTGCCGAGTTCCTCAAGAGTATACTGAAAGTCCATCAATGTTTAATCAGATCTTGAATAAATGTTTGGGAAACCTTGAAATTGTCCAGGAACTCTGTTCTGATCCAATACATTGATGACTTACTGTTGGCATCCAAAACTCATGAAGCATGTGTAATTGAGTCCATTGCTTTGTTGAATCATTTGGCTGAAGGTAGACACAAAGTCTCCCCATCAAAGTTACAGTACTGCAGACAGGAAGTTCAGTTCTTAGGTCATAAGATCGAAAAAGGACTAAGGAAAATGGCCCCAGAGAGAATCAGTATAATCAAAAAGATGTATCCACCCCGGAATCAGAAAGAAGTGAGAATGTTTTTGGGAATGGTCGGATATTGTAGGCAGTGGATATGTGGATTCTCGTTGATTGCAAAGCCTTTACAGAAATTGACCAGAAAAGATGTGAAATATCCAATTGTGTTGAATGAGGAGAGTATGGAGTCTTTTAATAGACTACGAAACAGTCTTTGCCAGGCGCCGGCCCTGGGTATGCCAGATTATTCTAAGGAATTAGCATTGTACTGTTGTGAGAGAGATGGTTGTGCGCTTGAGGTCTTAACTCAGAAACATGGAATGGCAAGATGTCCAATAGCGTATTTTTCTGCTACCCTTGACTTAGTGGCCGCAGCATTGCCAGATTGCTTAAAAGCAGTGGCTGCCACTTGTGTGAGTTTGGAACAAAGTGAATCAATTGTGATGGATTACCCAGTGAAAGTCTATGTACCACACTCTGTTGAGATACTTTTAACTGGTACTCAAACTCAACATATGACAAATAGTCGGCTGACTAAGTGCGAGAGGGTAATCCGAGGTGCTGAAAATGTGATGGTGGTAAGATGCACTACTGTGAACCCTGCCACATTGTTACCAAACTCGAGGTGTGAAGAGGTAAGAGAAGAAGCAGAACATGATTGTTTGGAAGTAATAGAGCTTTGTACCAAGCCTCACCAAGATATTTCAGATGAACCTTTGGAGGAGTCAGATTGCGAAATGTTTGTAGATGGATCTTGTTTAAGGAATGAAAGAGGTGAATTGTGCGCTGGATATGCTGTCTGTACTCTGCCTGGAGCCCTGGAAGCGTCTTGTCTAAAAGGCATAAAATCTGCCCAAGTTGCAGGGCTGCTTGCTTTTACTAGAGCATGCAAATTGGCAAAGGGTCTAAAAGTAACAATTCACACTGACAGCTAATACGGCTTCGGTGTAGTGCATGATTTTGGTCAGCTGTGGATGCAAAGAGGATTCATGACCTCCTCCGGGTCACCAATTCGGAATGGGAGAACTATTGGAAGCTTTACAGTTGCCAAAAAGAATCGCAGTAGTGAAATGTGCTGCACACCAATCTGGACATGATGATGTGACAAAGGGTAACAGATATGCAGATCAATTAGCGCGTTACTGTACACAAAATACCCTAGCTATAAATCAATGCATTGAAAGAGGAAATACCGAATGCCACCTTATGATTGCCACTACATTTGAGACATGGGATGAGGTGAGACAAATGCAGGAGGAAGTCAGTGACAGAGAAAAGGAAGAATGGAAAAGAGCAGGCTGTAGGAAAAATGACGATGAGATATGGATCTGTTATGATGAGAGACCAGTTTTACCAGATTCATTGCTTTCTCACATGGCTAGGATGTACCATAGACATGTGCATATTGGACGAGATGCCACGGTAAGAATGTTCAAACAGACCTGGTACAATCCAAAGTTTAGGTTAATAGCTGAAAGCTTGTGCCAATGGTGTGTTGTTTGTCAGAAAAAAAACCAGGAAGAAAGACAGTGGTAAGCTGGGGTGTAATTGGAAAAGCAGGAGGACCTTTTACTCGCCTTCAGATTGATTTTATCGAGTTGCCTCCAAGTAACAGACTAAAATATGTCCTAGTCATTGTTTGCTTGTTTTCTCGCTGGGTGGAAGCCTACCCAACGAGGAGAAACGACAGTCTGACTGTTGCTAAATTGTTGTTGAGAGAATTGATCCCAAGATTTGGTTTTCCAGTCACTTTGGAATCAGATAGAGGATTGCATTTTAATAATGAAATAATTTGAATGATCTGTGCTGCGTTACAAATTGAACTGAAGTTGCATTGTGCCTACCGACCTGAAGCGTCTGGTATTGTTAAATAAATTAATGGCACCATAAAGTCCAGATTAGGAAAGGTGTGTGCATCCACAACACTAAAATGGCCTGATGCTTTACCCCTTGTGCTCATGAATCTTAGAAGCATACCTGACAAAAAGACAGGGTTGAGTCCTCACGAAGTGTTAATTCGGAGAGCCATGAGACAAGCATACATTCCTGCAAATAAATTGATGAATCTCTCTGATGATCCCGTGCTGGATTATTGCAGAGGAATGGCTGACCTGGGATGTTCTGTGTCCCGCCAGTTTGGAGGAGATGCCACACCGACATAGCGAGACAAGCACATGACCTGAATCCTGGTGAGTGGGTGCTAGTGAAAAGCATGTGAGGAAAACATGTCTAGAACCCCGTTGGAATGGCCCTTACCAAATCGTTTTGGTGACGACCACAGCAGTGAAGTGTTTTGGTTTGTCAAATTGGATACATACTCGTCTAGTCCCAAGTCCAATCGAAAGACCTGAAGAACAGCGACTGAGAACCAAAAATCCACAACCAGTTGCAGAAGTGTGTGAGGCTGAAGAATCTCGAGTGACAGATTCAAGTGAACGTTTTGACGATGAACAGCCAAGCACAAGTCAAGTAGAATGGGCACCAGATACTGGGACAGAAGAAACTGCTGTTGAGTTAGAAGAAGGTGAGGCTGCTATTGAACCAGGAGAAGGTGAAAAGGCTGTCAAAGCAGAAAAAGAAACATCAGAGATACCAATTGCTGTGTCAGAAGAGAAAAAGATAGAAGAAGATTTTGAAGAGGGAGAATTAGCTAGTGAGTCAGACTCAAATACTGAACCTACAGAGACTGAAATACAAGAAATCAAAGGAAGACAGATAGATAAAAGACTAAACAAAAGAAGCAGCAAACAGAATACAGAAGGCTTTTTCAGCTGTATCTCCTGAGGCACAGCCGGGAGTTAGGAATCAGAGTGCTATTGTATTAATTGCTTTTAAAACCTGCTAAATAATCTGTTTCCATTGTACCTGCACTAGTTTCCCCCCGATCAGCTGTTTGACTGCTGACGTAGGCAGGGCCTCGACGTGACTGGCCGGGCGCTTTAGACACGCCCACAGCCATAGCCACGCCCCCCTCTGCTTTAAAACGCGCGCTGATCGCGAGCGCGGTGCTTTTTCAGCTGTATCTCCTGAGGCACAGCCGGGAGTTAGGAATCAGAGTGCCATTGTATTAATTGCTTTTAAAACCTGCTAAATAATCTGTTTCCATCGTACCTGCACTAGTTTCCCCCCGATCAGCTGTTTGACTGCTGACGTAGGCAGGGCCTCGACGTGACTGGCCGGGCGCTTTAGACACGCCCACAGCCATAGCCACGCCCCCCTCTGCTTTAAAACGCGCGCTGATCGCGAGCGCGGTGCCTTTTCAGCTGTATCTCCTGAGGCACAGCCGGGAGTTAGGAATCAGAGTGCTATTGTATTAATTGCTTTTAAAACCTGCTAAATAATCTGTTTCCATCGTACCTGCACTAGTTTCCCCCCGATCAGCTGTTTGACTGCTGACGTAGGCAGGGCCTCGACGTGACTGGCCGGGCGCTTTAGACACGCCCACAGCCATAGCCACGCCCCCCTCTGCTTTAAAACGCGCGCTGATCGCGAGCGCAGTGCTTTTTCAGCTGTATCTCCTGAGGCACAGCCGGGAGTTAGGAATCAGAGTGCTATTTTATTAATTGCTTTTAAAACCTGCTAAATAATCTGTTTCCATCGTACCTGCACTAGTTTCCCCCCGATCAGCTGTTTGACTGCTGACGTAGGCAGGGCCTCGACGTGACTGCCGGGCGCTTTAGACACGCCCACAGCCATAGCCACGCCCCCTCTGCTTTAAAACGCGCGCTGATCGCGAGCGCGGTGCTTTTTCAGCTGTATCTCCTGAGGCACAGCCGGGAGTTAGGAATCAGAGTGCTATTGTATTAATTGCTTTTAAAACCTGCTAAATAATCTGTTTCCATCGTACCTGCACTAGTTTCCCCCGATCAGCTGTTTGACTGCTGACGTAGGCAGGGCCTCGACGTGACTGGCCGGGCGCTTTAGACACGCCCACAGCCATAGCCACGCCCCCCTCTGCTTTAAAACGCGCGCTGATCGCGAGCGCGGTGCTTTTTCAGCTGTATCTCCTGAGGCACAGCCGGGAGTTAGGAATCAGAGTGCTATTGTATTAATTGCTTTTAAAACCTGCTAAATAATCTGTTTCCATCGTACCTGCACTAGTTTCCCCCCGATCAGCTGTTTGACTGCTGACGTAGGCAGGGCCTCGACGTGACTGGCCGGGCGCTTTAGACACGCCCACAGCCATAGCCACGCCCTCGGCTACCATCTTTCACTACCATAAAATATGTGCCCCTACCGGAAGCGCAGCCGACGAGCGCAGCGGGCGCGACGATGGCACGCCGAAGGCGCGCTTAAGGCAAGCTCGTCTGCGCTCGTCCGCGACTGTCCGGGGCTAGGGGCACGTCACTCTGCTCATCTTACCACCTATTCCCCCGCCCAATTACGCTGCCTCCGGGGCCCATGGTCGCTATCAGCCTCCACCTGTTCGCGTATTTCGTCTCTTGGCTTGTCTCTGCCTGCTCCCCTCGCCATCTCCCCTCCCCAACTTGCCCCCCCTTTTCCCTCTAGAGGTAATGTTTTTCCTGTTACCTCAAAAACCTTGGTGGCATACTATTTAAACACCCGGTCTGCAGTAGCCCATGCTCACGAACTTTCGGTACTGCTGGACCTTCATGCCCCTGATCTTCTTTTTTTAACGGAAACTTGGTTCGGTGATGACTCCCTCCCTGCCTTACTGGCTACTCTACCAGCTCCATATTACGCCCTCCGTGCAGACCGTCAAAATGGTAGAGCCGGGGGCGGGGTGGCGGTCATCGCCCGAACCGACCTCCCCTTTCAAATTTTGTCCCTGCCAGATGTCGCTACCACGGAATATTTAGCTATTCGCACTACTTCCATTACGCCCCCTCTCACTTGCATACTTATGTATCGCCCCCCCCATTCCCCCTTATTGTTTCTCCCTGACTTTTTGGAAGTTTTGGCCACCATCACAGTTAATAACTCTTCCATTCTGCTTTTGGGTGATTTTAATTTTTGGCCCTCTGACCCAGCTGAATGCCCATCCTCAAAGGAATTCTCTGATACTCTTTATTCGCTCAACTTCATACCTCACATTCATTCTCCCACCCATATCAAAGGTCATATTCTTGACCAGGTTTGGTCCCTAAATTGCCCCGTGGAGTCCCTTACCATCTCGCCCTGTACATGGTCTGACCATCACCTGATCTCTTTTGCTCTTCCCATACACCCCCCGGTCAATCCCCCACTCTCCAAAAACATCTGGGTTCGTGCCTGGGGACGAGTAGATCCCGAAAGCTTATCCTCCCTACTTACCACCTCTCTTCCTTCCCTGCAAGGTTTATCCACCCGTTCTCAGGTCACGGCCATTGAACAATGGCTCTCCTCAGGCCGTGACTCCATCGTCCCTTTGAAACGGGTCTCAACCAAACGAGAGAAGGACGCCAATCAGTGGTTTAACGAAGATCTCAAAGCCACTAAATTGGCCGTACGTCGTGCGGAGCGGGCTTGGAGGAGAAACTACTGCCCCTCTCTACGACTGGAGTTCATTAACGTCCTGACCCTATACAAAAAGGATATCCTGAAGGCAAAAACCATCTATTTTTCCTCCAAAATTCTCGCAGCCGAAAACCAATCAAAGGAAATTTTCTCGATTGTACACAATCTGGCGTTTTCGGACAGAACCTCTCTTAAGCCCACTCCTTCTCAGGAACTCTGTCATTCCCTCAATAACTTTTTCATTCAGAAAATAGTCACCATCAAAGCTAACATCCCCCCTCCTTCCCCTACTTTTGTGGATCCCCAGTGTCCCCCCCCCAAGGGACAACTCACCACCTTCCCACCTCTGACTAAGGAATCTTTGACTGCTATAATCCCACTTGTCAAATCTGGTTCCCCGTTAGATCCCTGCCCGGCTCATATTCTTCGTCATATTTTCATCAGCTGTTCAGACCCCCCCTTCATCTCCTTAACAGTTCTCTTTCCCAGGGCGTGGTACCTAACCCACTTAAAACCGCAGTCATTGTCCCCATTCTGAAAAAATCGGGCGCTGATCCCGCAGTTCCCGCTAATTTTCGCCCCATCTCCCTTCTGCCGTTCCTGGCGAAAGTACTCGAGCGCCACGTCACCTGCGCCCTGAGCTCCTTCATAGAGAAGAACGGGGCTCTCGCCCCCCGCCAGGCCGGGTTCCGCCCCGCACACTCTACGGAATCAGTAGTTCTCTTGGTCCTTGATAACCTTAGGGAGGGAATGGATACCAACCAACCCCAGGCCTTGGTCCTCCTCGATCTCTCAGCCGCCTTTGACACGGTGGATCATTCCATCTTACTTTCCCGTGTCGGGGCGGCGGGGATCGGGGGCACCGCGTTGGTTTGGTTATCCTCCTTCCTGAGGGACCGTACCCAGGCAGTTCGCCTGGGTGATTTTACTGCGGACTTTCGCAACGTTCAGTGCGGGGTCCCCCAAGGTTCCTCCCTTTCCCCCCTTTTATTTAATCTTTATATTTCCCCTCTGTTTTTTTCATTGCAACAAATGGAGGTCGCCGTATTTAATTATGCGGACGACCTCCAGCTTGTCTTCAATCTTTCCTCTTCCCCTGATTCTGTTCTTAATTTCCAAACCATCATGATTCATATCCGGGACTGGATGAACCTCAACCATCTAAAACTCAACCCAGACAAGACCGAGCTGGTGTTGACGGGTGGCTCATCCAACCCTTGGTCCCCTCTCTTCTGGCCGCCTTCCCTAGGTCCCCCACCTGCTCCTTCTACCTCAGTCAAAACTTTAGGCATTAAGCTCAATTCTCAACTCACCCTTCACTCCCAGGTCAGCTCTGTGGTTTCTTCTTCCTTTCTTTCACTGCGCACTATACGCAAGCTGTCCCGTTTTTTCTCATTTGATGCTTTAAAATTGATCACCCTGGCCATGGTCGTATCCCGCCTGGATTATGGCAACGCCCTATATGCGGGTATACCCGCATATAGTCTCCGGCGTTTGCAGCAGATCCAAAACCAGGCGGCGCGCCTGGTGTTCAAACTTCCAAAGTCTCACCATATCACCCCCCTCCTAAAGTCCCTACATTGGCTTCCTGTGCTTGCTCGTGTCCAGTTTAAGCTTGCCTCCATCACCTTTCAAGCACGACTGGGCACGGCACCGGCTTTCATCTCATCTGAGATTATCCCTTATGTTCCATCCAGAGAACTGCGTTCATCTACCCAATCCCTCCTTACAGTCCCACGGTTCCGGAGAAAGAAATGGGGAGGCTCGAAATTTGCGACCCTCGCCCCGGTCCTCTGAAACTCTTTGCCTCTTGAGCTTAGAGCTTTAACCCTCTACCCGCATTTCCGGAAACAGCGCAAGGCACATCTTTTTGCTAAATTCTTCAATTAATTCATTAACAGATTATTTTTCTCTTACTTAGTTCCAGCTCCCCTGCCCAGTCCTCTGTTCAGCTGTAGCGCCATGAAACCGCTGGTGTACGTGCGCTGTATAAATAATTTTGAATTCAAATTCAAATTCAAATTCAAATTCAAATTCAAATTCAAGGTGATAAGATAGTGCAGGCAAAGAAACCTAGGAAGGGAGATTGCTGGCCAAGTGGAGTGAAAAGACTGATATACAGAATAGTTAGAAGAAGATTAAGAAACAGACCAGAACAAAGTAACAGAATATCAAGTCAGACAGAACAAGAAGATTTAGGAAAGGGCACAAGGAGAAGATCAAGAAGAACAAGAATTCCCTTTAGAAAATACAAGGCTCCTGAACGGACTTATGTTATCCTTGAGGAATTTGAGAGTTTAGATGTAAATGAGGAGCATAAGAATAGTGGGACTGAGAATGAGGATGAGGTAAATTTGAGACCACCTTAATCAGGATGTATGATTGAACAACTACTGCCTAAACCACGAATTCCTTAACCACGACGGCTAAACAACGATGAATGCAAAACAACTACATTGTTTACAACGAGTTCCTAAACCACAAAATATATTTAACTTGCTCTTTACCCATTTTCACCACTATTTTGTTTTTATTCCGCATATTAACATTTTAAGGATAAAACCTCATTCACTTTCCTAGATAACGCCTTCATTTCCATACGCTCCATTTACTGCCTTATTGCCCGCTTATTCACTGCCCCAAAAACCCTATCAAGAAACCCGTCTGTAACAGTCCAGAGAGCCCACGTGTCCTGTCCAAAACACATCATTGTTCACTTTAGGACACCCAGTCGCTTCAATAACCCGATACCAACTATTCACAGCCGATATCCAGTGCCCCGATATCTGACCCCTCTTCATTGATGTCGTGAGCCATACATGACCTACCTGATGCATCCTTCAATGTTCGCAAATACGCTCTGAGGAGGAGACATCTGAGGGTCTTAGGGTGTCTCTGCTTGTCTGTGGAGTTGCAGAGAGACCGGGGCTGGGGTGGCGGAGCCTTGTGTACAAACAGAACATGCTGAGGAGGGAAGGAGCCACGGGCAATTTTTATACACCGGTCGGGTGGGAGAGTGTTGTTGCCTTAATATTACCTCAGCCCCGCATGCTCCATTTACATAAATTGCTGGAATTGGTAACTGGCAGGATGTAATCAGAACATATTATATATATATATTGTCGAATCTGTGGTACCCACCGAGTACGAAGGACTGAGAGGAGACGTGAGCACGGTGATTGGCCAGTAGATGGCGTAGTAGCTAACTAAAACATCTGTGGAAATAGAGTTGTTTGTGGATCGCATGCCTATTGCCGAATGACTCGGTTTCGTGGTTTATGTATGTCGTTGTAAACAAAGTCGTGGTTAAATGATTGGTCGTTGTTCGGGATTCGTGGTTCAGGCAATCTCGTTATTCAAACTTCGTTTTTTAGGATGTTTCCCCCTTAATCAAGAACTATTACAGCCTGAGGTGGATTTAAAGTTATATCAGGATAAGTCCTTTTCAGAGTCTAAAAGGGGTAAAGAAGAAGCGTTTACTACCACATTTTTATTTTTATTTTTAGGGAGAAGTTCATTTAGAGTTTTTCCTAGGCCTTAGCAATAGGAGATTGTTGGATTTTACTATTTTGCCAATACTAAAATGGCAAAGACCAAAGTGACTGAACAACCAATATCTAAACTAAGATGTAGATGTGTTAAGTTTTGCTTTTGTAATATTTTCTTACTAATACTTATGGATCCTATTAACAGTAGTCATACCAATTTTTGATGTGAATAACCCTAGAAACAATACTAATGAAGTGTCTCCTAAAGGAATGAAAGATGTTGCTAAACAGGCCATAAGCACTAATAGAAACCAGTTAGATGGATGCATACTCCACCATGAAGAATCAGATAATGATTTTTCGTTAAATGTATTTACTAAGTTATTGTATGAATATACTAACACCTTGAATGTGAGTGATTGCTATGTTTGCATGAAATTACCCTCTTCTGTCTCTGAGGGCTTAACATATCATCACCTTTCTCAAACATATGCTGTTTCATGTAGTGTCCTTAGTAGCCTATTTTACATGGAAGGTAAATTAGAGAATCAGTATAGAGATGTAGATTTGGTATTTTCAAAGGTACCAATAATAAGTAGACTAAACAAAGTGGAAAGTGCTAAACATGCACGTCGTATGGGTGAATCTTTTCATATTACCAAGCCATTAGACTTAGACCATGCTTATAAAAATAACCTAACCTGTGGACTGCATTATGAAGAATGGTTGTTTTTGGATAAGGTAGAACATAGAAGAGAGAGTTTCCAGAAGAAAGCGGTTGAACAAAAGACACAACAACCACCTTGGGCATTTAAGGAAGGAAATTATGAAAAGAGTGAAACTTATGCTGCAATGTCTTTAGACTGGTTGAGGAAAGGGAAATTATGTTTATTAAGATCAAAGACTAACTACAATAAGTATTTCATTGGCACTAGTGAATGTTAACATACCTTTCAAATTACAAGAGGTTGGGGATTAAAGGGTGGAACTGATCCTGCCTTCCCAGGGATATACTATGTATGTGGTAGAAAGGCCCATTATAGGTTGCCTACCTACTGGTATCTGAGTTGCTACTTTGGGATTGTGTTTCCAAAGGTTTATCATTATAGGATAATAGTGTCAATGAAATAAAACAAGGACTAACACGCAGAAAGAGAGCAAGTTTTACTGAAATAGTGGGTGATTTATTTTCTGCACTGATACCATCAGTTGGGGTAGTATTGAATTTGCATAAAAGCTGTCTACAGTAGTTGATCGACTCTCAACAGATACTGCGGGTGAATTTTTGATGATTGATACCGAAATGGTGGTGATCAAATCAATGGTTTTGCAAAATAGACTTGCCCTTGATATATTTTGGCCAAGGAGGGTGGAGTCTGTGGAACATTAAAAATTCAACATTGTTGTACATATATCCCTGATAAAAGTAAAGGGATAGAAGGATACATTAGAAACATTGCAAGATTACACCAAGATTTATCCCAACTGGAGGTTGACGGTATTTGGGAAAGAGTTGGAATAAGTCTTACAGCTGTGAAACATTGGTTAACAAGGTTTGGAGAGAGTGTTTTAGGGAAGGTAGTAATACCCATAGTTTCAATAGCATTAACAATTTTAATAATAATAATAATGTGTAAATGTTGTAGGTGCATAAAAAGAAAGAAGGTTACATTAGATAAAAAGTATAAAAAGAAAGGAGTAAAGAGGGAAAGAGATGAGATAGAGCTTGAAGAAATCAATGAAGAATATTATGATATGATGAAAAGGTTAGATGTAAGTGCCATGAAAGAGAAGAAAAAATACTAAGCTTTAAATAACACAAAAGGTGGTACTCGGTATGGTGAGTATTTGTGATGGCTTCAAAAGCCATCAAAGGGGGGATTGATGGAGCGGGGATTCGAAATGGAAACCCGCTGTCGTTGAGTACCCCCGTAACATATACTAATATTAAGTAGATAGAATACTAATGTGCCCCCATACATTACATGAGGGTAAACCCGCTTCGCAAATTGCATGAAATTAATCTTAACCCAACGTGAATAACCCGAGATGTAATAATATGGTGAGTAGAATGTTTTGCAAATGGCTTACACTGCAAATTGTGCGCATAGTATATTAGAAGGCATGTCGTGTGATGCTTAAGTACCCTAATTGCAGTTGCTTTTACTTATGCTTTGCTGGAATAACTGCTAACCTGGATCTGGGTAAAGGAGGGTGGTTAACAGTTTACGTTTCATTACCACATTATTAATAAATGTCTGTTTTCAGTTCTTTTAGTAAATGGACAAGTCGCCATATTTTTTTAATTGACCAAACTGTGATGAGTAAAACTTGCGACACGTATAAACCACGTGACATTGTGAAAAAAAACAACTTGCTGAGCCTGCTGAAAGAGTGTGATGCGGTGAAGGACACTACGTTTGACAAGCAGCCAACTTCTGTGCTTCTGTGTGAAACTCTGCGAATTTATAAAATGTATTAATTTTGTCCTGATGCTGTTACAATTTCCTCATGAGAGAGTAGGGATGTATATTGAATAGATGGGAAACGAAAATTAACAATGGGGTAGTTAAAGAGAGCATGATCTAATGTGGAATAATCATCTACCCCTCGTTTTAACCAATCCCGTAGCTAGAATGGGTGACATTAGCAACTTCAGTCGGATGGACATGTACAAACAGGGTATAAAGTATAGGTGACTAAGGGGTGGGGTTGGGTCGGTTGTCGTCGTTATCCTTGATGGTGTCTGTTTGAGGTCTAGAGGCCTTTTGAGGGAGACAGGAGAGTGAGGGTGCGATGCTGATTGTTGGGTTGCAGAGAGGTCTAGTTGATCCAGTCCTGTCCTTATCCTGATCTAAGACTTGATCCCTGACACTCTGATTGGGGGTCCCTTGCCGCTACCGAGGCCTGGGTGGTGGTTTTCCTCGTTCTTATTGCCTTGGGTTGGTATTATTGATAACTCGAGAATTCAATTGATCTGTGCTTTTGTCTCTTCTTCTGTCTTTCTGAAGGAAAATTTGAATTGATGACTATTGTCTGATGTCTCTTCATCTATCCCCTCCATGCGACGAATGTATTTGTTAAAATTGATTATTTGCTAGATGATCGTTAGATTGTATTCTCTCTCATGAGGTGTTTATTCTCAAATGTATGGATTGAGTTAGATAAAATTAACGACTCACAAAGAAGTTGTGGTTATTTGTGTCTGCCAATGAATTTGAAATGACTATTGACCTTCAATTAATCAACTAATTGATCCATCGATCAAGTAGATGAATAATTGATTTAAAGTGATGAAATTAAATTTTGTTTAGATCTGTGGCCATGCATTGTCTGTGAAGGAAACTCTAACTTGACCACCAGCACAACAGGGACAACTTGGTGTATGTGTTTGGGCCACAGTGCATGAAATTCTTGAATGCTCGTCCCTGTCCGAAAAATTGGGTTTGCGCTGGATCACTTTGTTGGCCCCACAAAGACCTGTATCAGTAGACCACACAAGAACTACATCAAGGGCCCCTCGGAGAATATGCAGCAATTGCCCTTCGTAGAGACTGTGTCAGTGCCCCTTCACAGAACCTGCATCATTGCCAGCTCACAGTTCGACATCAATGGCCACTCACAGGATATATATCAGTGGCCCCTCACAGGGTCTATATCAACAGAATTTCATATGACCTACACCCGTAGTTTCTCACAGCACCTTCGTCAATGTCCTCTCACAGTACATGCATATATTGTCCCTCACAAGAGTTGAATGGAAGGCCTCTTAGTATGGAAAACAATGGGCCTAAACTACATGTTCCCATTGGGGAGTGAATGCCCCTTGCATGGTATGCAGATAACCACCCCAATTTTGAGTGATCCGCCGACATATAAAAGTGGTGTCCTAACTCTTTGCTGGCCCATCTAGCATTTTAATCTAACATCTGCCCTGAGGCCTAGACCTGTCCTTGGTAAAACCTAGGTACAGAACCTGTTCTGTGACCGGGAGGGGTGCATCATGTGTGCCCACTTTTATGACATGTAATTACTGTCCTGAGTTGTTGACTTAAAGTGTTGGTGGCAGAATACCAACCTTTGAAGTTTAATAGTCCTGAGCAGGCCTTTTTTTTGTTATTAAAGGGAGTGTGAACTGGTGGTCACATATAAAAGTTCTGTTGAAGTTTAACTCCTGAACCTTTAGGCTGACATTCTGTGAGTGTGTATACATTGTGTATGTGTGGCAAATACATGGCAGTAGGGCTAAGTAACATATTCTCACATTGCACAGTCTCCCTCTCATGTATGTGCCATACGTACGTACACAATACCCGTTTCTACCAGTAGGATCCATTTTGGATGGACCCTGGTTTAGCATGACACCGTTGGAGGATGGATACAGCTTCTCAGATAGGGAAATGTAGTCACTACATTCCTGAGGCTGGATGATGGAAGCCCAGGCATTCAACTGAGATAGGATGGAGAGATCTCATTATGAAAGCAGATTTCTGGGAGTGTTAATGTGTGACAAAAGTATTTGTGCATATGTGTTGTGTGGCATTTTTTTTCAGTGTTGGTGTTTTCTATTGTTTTTTGTGCTGCTAGATTTTGTGCTGCATAATTGCAATGTAATATTGTACTGTAGTTATCTCAGCAAAGTACAAGGATAAGCAATTGGTTACCATCTTTTTTATTCAGAATTGCCCCTGGTTGTCTCCAGATTGTATACCATAGCAAAATCAGACAAATCCTTATTAGATCTTCCATCAAAGGAAACCCCGATTCTTTATGTCAGACATAGGTGGAAGCACTATGCAGCACTGAAACATACTTCCTTACACAGGTATTTTTCACTATCTGCTGCTTTCCTAGATTGGCATAGCCCCATATCTTTATCATATATGTGGCTATAGAAACACATTTAGCTCTGTAGATAACACCCATTCCTTATAGCTGCTTCTTCCCCAATTTAGCCAAAAAGTTATTAGTCACAGCAATTGTTTTTGCTAGCTGTAGTTTCCTAGCTGTGAGTAGCTATTACCCTTTCCCACAAGAGTCAAATAGGAGACCCAGGAAGGAAGAAGAGTCTGTGTGGATAAGATTAACCTCCCCTACTTGATACCCTTTATCAACATGTGGACCACATTTTATAATGAAAGTCTTAGTTAAATTGATCCTCAAATTCAAGTCGACCATATATTTGACAAACGTATTGATTAGAGTTTTCAAACCCCTTGGTGTTCGTGCCATAGCCGCATAATCCACGCATAAGAGTGGAGTAACGAACGTTGCCCAATCTGAGGGAATTCCCTATTTTGGTCTTTTAGTATCTATTCAGGTTGTTTACACACAAGCGTAAAAAGGAATAGAGCCAGAACATAGCTCTGCCACACTCTTCTACTGATCCCCAAATTCTTCTGTGCATTTTTCATTTATGCCATACCTCACCACTACATTTGCACCTGTGTAAATCTCTCTTAGGGAATTAACTATCGGAAGCTGTACCTCCATCTCAATCAACATGACACATAGTTTAACATGATTGACACAATTGAAGTCACACAACAAGTAAATGAATGGCACACAAATGGGTCTTCCCTTAGCTTAAAATATTTATTTCAAAATTAAGTTATTAGTGCTGTAGCATTTTTTTCTTGTTCTCCATTTCAAATGAATATATGACAGTGATGTCATCAATTATTTTATTTATCATGTCATGAGTGATGTAATATGTGAGGCCATAAACAGTGCATGATGGGAGCACAAGTTATAGTCAGTTCTCCAAACTATGACTGGTGAATTGCAGTGTTTTTGCAGTTCAGTTTTTAAATGCTAGTTAATGTGTCATTCCATCAACTAACTATAACGTCATTTTAACCTTTGTTTTTTTCAGTGAATGTATGCATATTTATGGTTCAATCACACTTTCTATTGAAAAGCAGTTTTTGATTTGAATAACTTTTGATGCCATGGACGGATTTAGACCAAATTGGACATTCTCTTAGTGTCTTAGGCTATGTTTTGGAACATCAATTTTTGTGCACATCTGTGCAAGGGAAAAGGGTTAAGAGGAGTTGGTAAAATATGTGTTGTCCCCATTTTAGCTGCAATAAGAAATTCTGCTCACTCCTACAGCAAAACCCCTGAAAGGATTTATGCCAGACTTGACATGAACGTTGGATTTTACTTTTCATCAGTGCTTTGCTAGTTTGGTGTAAATCTGTCAATAGATTTTTTGGATATACACTTTTAAAAAATGGTGATGGGTGGGCTTCAATTGATTAGTGTGCCGTCCCCACTCTGACCCATTGGAAAGCCATGGGGACACCATCCCCCGTGGCCAATGTGCCTATTTTTTGGAGGGGATGTAGGGGCCCCCACCCCTAGCCATAGAATGTCCTCGGGGACCTCATCCCCTGAGGCCCAATGACTTACATTGTCCCAGGGACCCCATCCCCTGGGACACTCTAGCTTGCTCCTGCCCAGTGGGAGCTAAATCAAAGCTGCTCTCTCCCAGGTAGTGCAAACTAGTCAAGCTGGCTCTCATTAGCACCCTGGATGGGGAGCTGGTAGCGCTGCAGCAGCTGTGGGCCTTCACTGCAGCCTCAAGGGCATTAACGGTTGTGGGTTCCCGGGTGGGACTGGGGCACCCATTTAAAAAAGCCATCTCCAGCTGCACTTTGGATGGTAGGGGAGCTGATGGGGCCACGGGGGCCATGGACTTGACCCGCAGCCCTAACCATTGCTACAGCTGTTGGGGACCAAGGATGGGTCTGGGGCACACAACCCAAAAAAAGGATATAAAACAAGAAAACAGGAGAGTGGGTATGAAATGACTGGAATGGGCTACTAATTTCATATTCACTGTTCCAGCTGGAGGGGAGTGGTGTTCTATAATGCCCTCTAAAGGGTTTTGATTTGTATGTTTACATCCTGGTGATGCCCCTAGAATCGGTAGTAGCACCACCACAATTTGTTTTTAATGTTTTGGTGGGCTGCAGGGAGCGCAGCAGCCTAATATGAACATTTACAAAAATGGCAGTAAGTCTCCAGGGTCATTAAATACATGACCCCAAGCACTCTGAGCTGGAGCTGAATGCTCTTCAGCTGGAGTGCGCAGATTACTTGTGGTTGGTTTTATGGATACATTTTGTGACCTGAAGAGTATGAAAAAAGACTCAACACATGTTTATAGTTGTTTGGAATAATAATGGTTTATTTCAGATATTTTTGTGACAGTAATTATTTTTAATCATAGCCATGGTCATGAAAATACATTGGTTATTGATAAATAATTGTTGTGATGTATTAACAAAGCAAATAGGTCTGCTTTATTTATGTTGATGTGCTGAATCTCTAATAAAGCCAACAGGCCTTCTTACCTTTTGATAAAGCCATTAAGTCTGCCTTGTTCAAAATGACAGCCTTTATATTGGAACTTTATATTTTTTTTAAAACCCGAGCAATGATTATTTTTTGTTGTGTTTTTACTTTTTGTCATCAAAATCGATAACATTTGTTTATCAAAAAAAATCTCAGAAATTCATTGAAAAACATTAAGTACATAAAACTCCTTAGCCAAATGACCAGGGTTAAATTTCCGCACAGTTGGATTCAGAAGCCTTAACAAACCCAGCAGACCAGACCCCCCTATGTTAACATCTGATCATGTGACGAAGTGTAACTCGGGGTGCCTATAGGATAAAATACCATCTGTTTTCTTTTGGCTATTGCACTTTTTAGAAAAGAGCAAATGCTGCTGTGATGAGATGGGGCGTATAGCTGTTGCAGGTACAAAAAGGCATCGGCACATTTTCTGATACCACATTCTCTAATTAGTAAAACTCGAAACCTCTTAGAATATGTGAAGTAATACTTGCAGAAGGAGGGGAAATAGAGCAGGTTCTGGGATGAGGACTTATCACATGGGCAGAATAAAACACATTGCTAGGATCAAATTGACCCACGGGGAAACCAAAGTGCCACCTCACATGACCAAGCCTACATCTGGTTAGGGGGACTCTATCCCAAGTAACATCTACCCATGCCAGATACAGCTCCATGTTAGGGGTAGTTTGAAGGTTCACATATCCCCTTACAGAGATCTTAACGATCTCACCTTCCTTTCTAAGCCGATGTTTCCCAGTTTTAAACACATTTTTAACCCTGGCTAAGTCAGTCTTGGACATAACAAAGAGGTTAGAAATGGCAGTTAAAAATATATGCTTTGAACTAACAAAAGCACTGAAATTTACCAGTTATCGGTATAGTAAGTAAAACTCGTGCTCTAAAGTAACTATAACTTGCAGTCTTTCCTTGCACTGCTTGAACCCTCACATATTATATCACTCATGACATGTTCAGTGACTGCATTGATTACATCCCTAATTACTTCTGAACTTACATCATTGATAACAACACAGTGCATGGCAGCCACGCACAACATACATTGGAACTGGTGCCAACACCATAGGGCTGATTCACAGAACTAATTTGAGATAAAATCCTAAACGTACTACTTTTGGTATTTACAGAAGGCCTTTAGTAGTAGTAAAGTTAGTACTCCTAACTGTACTACTATTAAACTGAGAAAAAATCCTAACTTTAGACGTGCGGTATTCACAAAAGGCATTCAGTAGTAGTAAAGTTAGGAATCCTAACTTTACTACTACTAAATGCCTTCTGTGTATACCAAAAGTCGTAACGTTAGGATTTTGTCTCAGTTTAGTAATAGTAAAGTTAGGAGTCCTAGCTTTACTACTACTAAATGACTTCTGTGAATCCCAAAAGAAGTAAGTATAAGGATTTTATCTCAGATTAGTTCTGTGAATTGGCCCCCATGTTTTGTTCTTGGTGGGAGATTGTTTTTCATGTCCCTTCATCAAACGGATATACTGAGCATGGCACAATAACTATATAAAATAAATGGCATTAACGTAACAAAATAACACATTGGCATAGCGCAGAATAAAATATATTAATCATATACAAGTTCTACAGCTACAATATTTAAATTTGAGCAACAAATTATTTACCAGAGAATGCATTCAGACAACTATTGTTTCACAGCCAACATTTATTGTAAAACTTAGCAATAATCGATGTATTGTTCCATTTTGTATAGAATGTGATATTGGAAATTCCAGAGCTCCTGAATAAATCTACAATAAACATATTTGCCCGGAAACCTGATTTGCACTTCTGCTTTGCTTATCATTGCACTTCGTGTTTTAGGCTTAGCACAACAGTGAGGAACACCAAAACGGTGCATGCATGCTCTATAATGCAATAATTGATGTGCTAAACCCTTCCCGAGGGAAAGGACTGCAACAGATCTAATTTAAGATTGTCTTTCAATGGGTGGTTCTAGAATGCGTTTGTACAAAATTACATACAGTACATATGCAATCATGGTAATAATGTTTGTAATACCGCAATGTATACGTAAAGGATATATGACTTGACAGATAAGTTGAATCAATTATACTGATAACTGTATCAACTGATATGTTCTGAAAAAATGCATTTATAAAAAATTGAGGCTTTCAGAGCTGTAAAACAAACATTTTACACCAATTTATACAAATATATTGTGCAACAGTAATAATGATAAGCCCATCTAATGCTAAAATTGAAAGTTGCAATCATTGCATATTGTTGTTAGAAAAAAACCCAACATGCAGCAGACTTTAAAAGAAATAAACAGACTGGCTGAATGGAGATATTTTGCATTTGCAGTTGTTGTCTCCAACCTAAGGAAAAGTAATAGAAACTTCCAGAATGTAACACATGGATAACTGTGATAGCAAACATAACATATGGTACAGTGCGAAGACAAGGCTGTTGTGTGCATCGTTCCTAGCTCAGTTAGCTCCTTCAAGAAGAAATGTTGCTCCATCTCTGCGCTTCGAGGGTAAAACGTCACTTCGCCTATGGCAACAAGAGCGTTGCACTAGCACTGCCTCGAACAGAGGCCTTAGTTTGTGATAGTGGGCAGGAAATTGTCACTATGCACAATGATATCCATTCAGCACCCTACACATATGAATTCTCAGAAACACTCTTGCATCCTAAGATGAAGAAAAAGCAAGGGCTTTTTAGAGTCTGGAGGTACCGGGCCATGTCTCATTGATTTGACTCTTCGTTCTAAGTGGGATGGTCGCCATTTTGTTCCTGATGGCAGAGCCTAACCTGGCTTTTCCATAGGAAATATCAGGGTCTGATTTAAAGTTTTGTTACGAAACTTGGTTTTGTCCTACTTCTTGATCGCCATGCACCACATGGTGGTTGCGAACGGGAAAAAGCATCATTGCCTCCCATGCGCTAGGGTACAAAACGCCCACCGTTTTAGGACATTGCTTTTTTTTGTTGTTCTTCTTTAAAAAATGTCTTCTTTGTGTGCTTGTTTTTGAGAAACAAAAAAATGCAGACTGTGAATCATGAGTCGGTAGGCTGGTAGGCATTGCTAGGTTTATCAAAAGTTCTCATTCCTCCTTAGCACAATTTCTTTTCGTTATACACAAACTCTGAGTTAACCTAAATGAAATCAAATCACATCACGCTATATTACAACTCCCCACTCATGTCACTCCACTTGTCCCCCTCAAAGAACCACACATATCTTAGCCATGCCAGTAACATTCAGCTTTACCTCTCTCTCCTTGAAATTGTAAATTAATTATACTATCTCTAACTTTCCTCATACAAATTACATTGATAGCAACTGCTGGAGCAGATGTGATCTCTACTATGGCAGGGCAACAACCAGGTCCTGCATCTAAAAGTACTTTCACCCACAGAGGTGTACCTAACTGTTATCAATGACACTTGTAAACTAAAGAAAACTGCATGAATTTGTTTATCATACCTCAAAACTGACATTAATGTATCTTCATTATATATGCCGAGACAAAATGTGCTCAACACATATTTATCTTGTAATTGAAGCGTCCTCCCATATGCATTCATCAATATCATGTCATCTTTAACTTTGCATCTCACTTGTTTGCTGCGCACCCACCACATGCCACTACTGCCACTTCTCCATTCGGTGCACCAGCATGTGGATAGGCCATGTACAACAGACAGATGGCAAAGTGTGGTCTTCAGACAAATCAATTCAATCTGAATAACCATATTTCTCCTTGCATAAGTGTTGGGATATTATACACATTATTTCATACCATAATATAGACTCCGTGTTCAGAATGTATCTAATACATTTTCTAATGTATGAACTTATATGTCTAATGTCCCTGTTCGTACATCAATAAATATGTCCTTCCATTGTGCAGCTTCATTGGTAGAAATGTGTCTCTTATCCGCAAATTCACACAATCATTGAGTGATATGTTTTTGTCACAGTTACTAAAATTCTTTCAACTTATGCCAGTTTATAGCTACACATAACTACAGATTTATTTCACTATTTCACTAGCTGTGATCCTTGAAATGTCTATGTGGATATTTATGTAATGTGTATAAATAGTATCTTACTATATAATGGTAGAGATATTTCCTTACCTTGTGAATGTTTGTCTCCACATCTTCAGTGATACAATGGCCCCTGGTGTAAAAACTGTGCCCCTCCCATCTAAAGATCTCCCTCTCACAACCGCTCAGATGTCAACACTCTACATAGGTGCCAATTCCGATCCTGTAAAACCCGGGTACAAATGGTCGTACGGAGCGTTTTCTCCGTACGACTCGTACCCAGGAATTTCACCGTACAAACCAGCAAGTACGATTCGTAAAAAACACCGTACGGCCAAAAAATACATACAATTCCTGGACGATCCTGGACAGCGCGTACGCGACGTCCGCACGGAGTCAGGCAGCATTTTACGGGCCAGCAAGTACGATTCGTACCTACAGCACTGCACGGCTATATTTTTACGGGAGCCAAAAAGTGCCGGAAAAGCTAAGTACGCCGCGATGCACGAGGAAAAGGGGGCCCGGTACGCGTCATACCCCCAGCCCCGTATGTACACGCCGTACCCCCAGCCTCGTATGTACGTGCCGTACCCCCAGCCCCGTATGTACGCACCGTACCCCCACCCCTGTATGTATGCGCCGTACCCCCAGCCCCGTATGTACATGCCGTACCCGCAGCTCCCCCGTATGTACGTGCCTTACCCCCAGCCCCCTCGTATGTACGCGCCGTACCCCCAGCCCCGTATGTACGCGCCGTACCCCCAGCCCCGTATGTACGCGCCATTCCCCCACCCCCCGTATGTACGCACCATACCCCCAGCCCTGTATGTATGCGCCGTACCCCCAGCCCCCCAGTATGTATGCGCCATACCCCCAGCCCCCCCGTATGTACGCGCCATACCCCCAGCCCCGTATGTACGTGCCGTACCCCCACCCCTGCCCCGTATGTACATGCCGTACCCCCAGCCCCGTATGTACGCGCCGTACCCCCAGCCCCCCCGTATGTACACGTACGGCGTGTACATATGGGGCTGGGGGTACGGCGCGTACATACGGGGGGTGGGGGGTACAGCACGTACATACGGGTCTGAGGGTACGGCGCGTACATACGGGGGGTGAGGGGTACGGCGCATACATACGGGGGTGGGGGGTACGGTGCGGACATACGTGGGAGGGTTGGGAGGCTGGGGGGGGCGTATGACTCGTACCCCGGGCACAAGTGTACCCGGGGTAGGGGTCGTGCAAAGTTCGCTCCGTACAGGATGTTTTCCATACGGTTGTGTAATCGGGACGCCGGTACGGATCGGACTTGTGCGCTCGGACTTCAGTTTTACGACTCATACGTAAAACTGTCTGGGGACGTCTCGTAGACTTTTCCTGAGGTCATTCGTATGTATTTTTCACGTACGAATCGTACTTCGCCGTTTGTACGGGACTTGTATGACTCGTACGTAAAAAAATATGGATACGAGTCGGACGGTAAATTTTTTTAACGGATCAGAATCGGCACCATAATGTCCACTCGGTGGTATTTTCAGACGGCCCACATGAGGGGTAGGGGTAGGCATGAGCAAATCCTAACCTATGGGATCTTCAGTTTCTCCTACAATAATTCTCCATCATAGTGAATATTTGTCAAATGAGGGAGACCCTCTGCAACACTGAAACCCACCAGAAACAAATGTGAAGATTGATTGAGAGGCACACCTGTGAAGAGAACATTGAGATAAGCAGTGATTACTTTGAGATAGTGGTTTCCAGTGGGCCCCAGCTGCACTCATTTGTGGAGGCCAGTATTTTTCCTTATCATACTTTGACCCAGAGCAAGAGAGAGAAAAAAACAAAAAAGGGGAAAGAAGGGGGAAAGCAAAAGATTGAAAACAGTGGCAAAGGGAGAGAGCAAGAATGAAGAAGAGTCTGCAAGAGTGAGATAAAGGGGCAGGAGGTTCGAGTGGTAGATGGCAGCAGCATGAGGTGGAATTAAAGGTATGTAATCTTGGTATTCCACAACTCCAACATTTGAAAGCACCAGTTACAGGCTTATGAGCTAAACTTTGGTCACTAGCACTTATTCTTTTAAAAATTAGGTACTTAAGATAAGACTCCAGGAAATGTTACATTGTGTGTTTTTTTGTAAAGCGCACTATCACCCACAAGGGTATACTGGTGCTGAGCAGGTGCGTGTGCCTAGCCCTGTCCATGTTAGGTTGGGTAATTGAAAAGGTCTTCAGCTTCAATCAATCAATCAATCAATCAATCAATCAATCAATCAAACATTTATAAAGCACAGCAATTCACCTGTGATTCATGTGGAATTCAAGAAGAGGAGGCTCTGATCTGGAGTGGAAGGCTGTTCCATGCTTTAGGAGCGATGTAAGAGAATGCTCGTTCTCCTGATCTGGTTCTGTATATGTGCGGGATATGTACGAGTAGGAGTCCTACAGAGTGGAGGTGTCTGGATGGTTGATGGAAGGAAACACAATTGTTCAGGAAGGTGGGACCTGAGTTGTGTGGAGCTTTGAATGTGTGTGTGAGGTGTTTGACTTGAGCTCATTTGTGTGGAGCCAGTGGTGCTCCCTGGGGTGAGGTATGATGTGAGTTCTGTGTGGGAGGTTGAGTATTAGTATGGTACTGAGTTCTGGATGGTTTGTAGTCTTCTAGTGAGTTACTTGGTGATCCTGGCACAGACGATATTGGTATCCCCATAGTTCAATTTGCTGGTGACTAGGGTATGAGCGATAGTTTTTCTAGTGTTGCTTGAGAGCCATTTGAAAAACTTCCTCAGCATCTTCTGGGTGTGGAAGCAGGATGCAGTGACAGCATTGAATTGTGTGGATATGTTGAGTTTCCTATTGATGGAAATTCTGTGGGCCTGAGTTCGGCCGGCCATCAGTTGGAGTCCCATGGTGTGGTGTTCTTGCCAAAGAGCGCTACTTCTGTCTTGTCAGTGTTGAGCTTGAGACAGTTGTATTTTATCCAGGTAGAGACTTTAGTCATACAGGCGGTGAACTTTTGTTTCTTGTGTTGTGGGTCTTGGCAGAGAAGGAGAATATCATTTGTGAGTTGTCGGAATAGGATAGGATGTTGATACTGTCTGTGAAGATGATGTTGACCAGAGGGATCATGTATGCACTGAAGAGGGTGGGGCTGGGAGACGAACCTTAAGGCACTCCACAGATGAGTTTGCGTGCTTCAAAGGAATAGAAATGGTGAAGTTTCGCTGGGAACATTTCTATGTGTTAAGGGAGAGAGATGCAAGGCACCATGTCCTGGCCATACAGCATGTGCAGTCTACATTACACAGATGCCTGTGTCAAACTGTAGAGAAAAGTCATGCTTCTCAAACAACTGGGGAATAAAGCAAAACTGTAAATTCCACCCCTCCCACATGCACCCAACAATAACCCAAATGCACCCCCATAAAGCCACTTACTCCCTCAGCATAATGTAGGCCCAGTATTGCATAGCCAGGTATGCAGACAACTCCCCATCCATGGGCTTGGACAGCAAATACTGCTCAAATGAACAATTTACCCACCAGTCATTGACTCAACCTCAATCAGCACGCCAACATTTTTCTAATCACGCATCCCAATGCTATTAGTGTACACAGAACAACATTAATTTATACATTTTTCCAAAAATATCACTGCACTTGCCTTTCACTTGCATTTAATCTCAACTGTCCATGAAGAGGGGTGTGAGAATAATTTATTGAAACAGAGATTGTTGATTTTCTAACATTGGCCCTTACAGAAACACACTCACACTCATCTACAAACATCCCCCAACACACAGAAATGACTACAGCCACATCCATTGTAGTTTTCAAAATTAATGTCATTATATTTTCTTGAACAATTTGTGAAAAATATTTGGAGCAAAGATCTTTGGGAAATGTAAGCAGTCCTTGGAAAGGGGACAAAAAAGTGATAGAATCCAGGGAGGAAAAAACAACTAGGAGGTGATTTAGGTGCACATGCATCAACAAATCCAATAGCGATTCCTTAATAGCGATAAATAAGGAATCGTTATCAAGGAATCGCTTTTCAGGATGCATCAACAGATTCGGCAAAAATTAGCGATTCCTTAAAAATCGCTAATATTTACCGAATCAACAATAGCGAGTATAGCAAACACTGATTTAGCCAATTGCGATATCGGTATTACCGAAATCGCTAATACCGATTCCGGTAATAGCGAAATCGGTAATAGCGAAATCGGTAATAGCGATTTCGCAAAAAACGGGTCGCTCCGGGAACGGGCTAATGACATCACAACCAGGAAGTACAGTAGCCCCACCCTCATTCACTCGGCAGAGGAGCAAACATGAGCAGGAACTGGAGACAGCCTGAGCCCAGTGATACACCACTGACAGGACTACCAGCCTACCCAACCAGGATGGAGAAAGATGCACCAGCCAGCGCAGAATCTGCCAGAAAGAGAAAGCGCAAGTTCTCCGACCGGGAACTGGAGCACCTGATCGAGGGGGTGAGCAGCAAACACGATCGGCTGTTCGGGAAGCTGTCCCTAAAGGTGCCAGAGGGTGAAAAGCGTCGCATATGGCTGCGCATCAGAGAGAGGGTCAATGCGGTGGGTGTGACGCCCCGCAGCATCGACAATTTAAAAAAGAGGTGGTACGACCTCAGGAAGCGGGCCAAGGAGAGGATCGCTGAAAGGCTCCGGGAGGCTGCTAGAACAGGAGGGGGACCATCTACAGTGCCAGAAAACACTGCCCTGGAGGAGCTGGTAGAAGGGACCATCGAGCCAGAGGCCGTGGTGGGAGTCACGCAGATGGACATCTCCGGCGCAGCCACAAGTGCCCAAGGTAAGATGCATGTCTGTGCCCATACTCAGCATTGCGTACAACCATTCCCAAACCCCCAGCACGATCACAGTGTGCATGCAGATTTGCCCCACACATCTTCACTCATAACAATAGTGCATCATGGGAGTCGTAGTCATGTCAGGCCGGTGTGCATGTACAGGAAGAAAAAATATACTGTAGTCAAGACATCTGTAGAAGCAAGAAATAGACTTTAATTTAGTGAATCATAGTAGGACATGTATGTAGTAAAATACACCTTAGGAGTAACAATCCCACTAACCATGCACTGTTTCACACACAGATGCATCTCCTGGCGACTCCGATGACAGCGGCCGGCTAATCATATCAGAGACACCAGCCGATTCGGACGTCGATACTCCGGCAGAGCCGCATTCACCACCTCCACCACCACCACCACCTGCTGATGCGCCAACTGCAACAAGACAGCGGAGACGCAGGTCACAAGTCCCACCCATGCAGGTGATGGATGCATGTCAGACACCTGCAACACCATCGGGCCAAAGTCCAACATTCGTCCCACCGCCTGCAGCACCACCAGCACGTGTCCGACTCCCACTGCGCCGCAGGTCTCTGCGCAGTACACCAATTGTAGGCGACGATGCAAGCTCCCCAAATGGTGGCATTGAAGAACAGATGCTGCGTGTCCAGCGCCTACAGGGGAGACACATGGCTACCATCAGCAGTCACATAGCGCGCCTAGCAAAAGAAATGCGCACCCTGACTGCGGCAGTGAGGGACATGACCACTGTGGTGGCAGAGGGCAATGTGAACCTGAGGGAGGACATCCAGGAACTCACTCGTGCCATGAGAGCAGGGCATGACAGCGAGAGAAGGAGGCACCGGCAGAACTTGCTCCGGTCCGCAGCCTCTACGAAGGCCATCACTAGGCTGTGCAACAGCACAGCTGTTTTGTCACGCCGCTCGGTGTCACTGCAGGTGGACCTGGGCCATTATTGCGGTGATGTTGCCAAGGCCCTAGGCCAGGTGACCGCTGCAGTGGAACACCTGCAGAGTGGTACTTTCAGTGCTAGCGCATTGGGAGGGGAGGACGGCAGTGAGGCTGCCTCAAGTGTGAGCAGTGTTTCCGTGGCAGAGGCCAGCACCAGGAGGCGCAGTTCGCGCTGCTCCACAGCCACAGGGACAGGCCGTGGTGAGGTAGAGGAGACACCTGAAAGGAGGCAAGCGCCACTAGACTGACTGAAAGCCATCCATGACCATGGTGGGGTAACCAGGGTCCTCTCCTATTTGACACTTGCACACCCATGACTACAACGGGCATGTTTTGTTACACTTGTTTTGGGGAGCTCTTATTTTCTATCATGTCTGCCCGCACATGCCTCAGTGCTCCTGTGCATTAAACAGTAGCACCACAAATGCAAATGTCATGGTTCATTCTTACCTGGATCAGAAATGATGTTGCGTGATGTATGTCCGCCTCCTTTGCCCCTCAGCTGTGTTAGGGACGTGTGCCTGTCGGTGTTGTGCGGGTGGTTGGTCATCCCGGAAGTCATCATTCCTGTCCACCTCTATGGGTATCCCCCTTCTGGTTGCGATGTTGTGCAGCATGGCACATACAGAAACAATCCTGCAGCAGGTGTCAGGTTTGTATTGCATGGCACCGCCAGTCTTGTGTAAGATTCTAAAGCGACTCTTCAGAATCCCAAAGGTCCTCTCTATTACATTCCTGGTGCTTATGTGGGCCGCGTTGTATCGTTGCTCCTGTGGTGTTGCTGGATTGATGTAGGGGGTGAGTATATATTCCCACAGGGCGTATGCACTGTCACCTAAAAGATGGAAGCAAAGGCTTAGCAACGGTGATGTATATACATGTGTGGTGCTCATGTTTGGAAGAGGTATGTATATGTACCAAGCAGAAGTCCCTCTCCAAATTCCCTGTTGAGTATGCGCCTGTGGATGCCACTGTGTCGGAATACGTAGGAGTCGTGTGCTCCCCGGAAATTGGGCCACTAGGTCCGTGATGATGTGCTTGGCATCGCACACAACCTTTACGTTGATTGAGTGGTATGACTTCCGGTTACGGAATATGTACTCATTGGCTGAGGGTGGACAGATGGGGACATGCGTGCAGTCGATGCATCCAATGACATGGGGGAAATGGGCCACCTGGTAGAATGCCTGTTTGTTGCGGTCCAACTGCTGTGGGGTTGTGGGGAAGCTGATGTGGGTGTATATCATTGTCAGCATGGCATCAATGACTTTGTGGAAGAAGCGTGAGAGTGCGCTTTGCGATACGCCTCCGGCTACGGCGATAACTCCCTGGAAACTTCCTGAGGCCAGTAGGTGCAGGCTGCATAGGACCTGGACGTGCACAGGAATTGCATTGGTCCGATGTGTCTGGTGCTGCAGTAGTGGTTCGAGGTCTGCTATTAGGCGCATGATCATGGCACGATTCAGTCGGTACTTGTCGTACACCTCATCCTCATTCTGTCCTAGCAATGTGATACGCACTCTGAAGACTCTCTCCTGGACCCTTCTCCTGCGCTGTCCTGCTGCATTGATTCGCATCCTCCTTGCTAGCACGTAGAGGGCTGCCATTTTGTGCAAGCCAACAGGGTCTCCAGGGCAAATTTTAAGGGTTTACTGCCATCTGTGGCACATGGTTTTTTTTTTTCTACATTTTTTTATTTTTTTGTAACTTTACCTCCAGGTTCTGATTCCCCTTAATCTGCTCATGCTAAATAGCGATTTTGGGGATTTTCGCTATTTGCGATTTTTGATGCATTGAGTAGCGATTCGTTATTAGCCATTGGCATTGCCGGTAGCTAATAGTGATTTCGGTGATAGCGAGTTCGGTATTTAGCGATTATTTATTTTGCGGGGTGGTTATTAGCGATTCGTTATTTTGCGGGTTGGTTATTAGCGATTCTTTATTTTGCGGGTTGGTTATTAGCGATTCTTTATTTTTCCCGGTAATTATTTTGCGATTCTTTATTTTGTCCCGATTCGTGTTGATGCATTGGGATTCGGTTTTTGACACTCGCTAACGGCTGATTTTACCGATTCGGTATTTTACCGACTGGATTTTACCTTGATGCATGTGCCAGTTAGTCATTAAAAAACAAACTGTCAAAAAAATAGAACCCATATCAAGGTCAAAAAGTAATGTTCAAACCATAGGCAAAAATCCAAAATCCTTCAGAATGTGAATTTCCATTACTCAGCCCAAATAAAGCACTCAATATGCCACTGTGATTTGAGGGACAACGTTACTGGCCTTTATCCATTTCAGACTTTAGGGCCACTTGGAGCTTCTTCTCAGGTGCAGGCATTTGTGGGTGTGAAGCGGGACCAGATACCACCTGAGATTCTGCACACACTGGAGTATGTCCAAGCACACTGGGAGAAAATATGCTGGGGCACACAACTATAGCAGGTGAGGAGGGGTGGGAAGCATAACTATTGGAAATAACTGCAGTATTCTAGGACCAGAACTAGTAGAGGGGTCAGAGCTGGTCAGCCTTTGTCTCTTATTTTGCCTTAACATCTGCTGCCACCTTCCGAAGGCCCTGAGAGATCACCAGCTGCCTCATGACATCCTGGACAATTGACATGTTCACTTACTCAAGTGTCAGAGTGGGGACACTATAGGAGAGCTCAGAGGGACAAATCCTACCTTCAGCTGCAGATCTTGAGAGCAGGGACTTTTATTAGGAAGAGGGGTCACAGGGGATGCAACTAGAGGACTCTTTGTTGTGTGAGCCTCTATACTTGTGAAGGGAACAGGTTCAGGCCCTGCTGATGGAGGGGACTCCTAGTACATGACAGATATATATTGTTGTTGGCCAGAACGAGCCCCATTATCTGCCTCTCCCTTCTAGGTGGTGTCCTGATCCATCACCCCTTGGTGGTCTTCACTGCCTCCATTCAGAGTCTCCTAGGTTGGGAGTGGGTGACTCTCGGGGTGTGTGCACCCTCCCTGCTGGTTGATAATCCCTCCCCATCTGTAGTGTCCACTTGCTGTCCTCACCTAGCAGGTAGTCCAGCTATTCCCAGCTTTGGCCTTGACTGCCCACCAGTTAGTGCTGGCGTCCATTAAAAGTGGTAAGCTGTAATGCGTGGCTTGAATTCCAGTGAGTGAGTCTGACTGCGTTCAGTGTGGTTCACTCTCACTGGCTTGCACAAGTCTTACTCTCTCACTCATTCTCACTCGGTCTCATCCACTTACTCTCATTCACACTTGCACTCACATTTACTTACTCTGACTCACTCAGTCTCACTGACTCATGGAATCTCCCTCATTCTCCCTCTGACCCACTCAGTCTAACTAATTCTCACTTACTCCCACTCAGTCCCACTCATTCTCACTCCTTCTGATTGACTCAATCTCATTCTGACTCACTCATTCTGACTTAGTCAATCGCACCATGACTCACTGATTCTCACTTAGGGCCTTATTGCAACTTTGGCAGTCCTTCAGCACTGCCGCCACCGGGCTGTCCCCTGGAGGACCACCAAGGTGTGCCCACCCGCCCTTCAGATTATGAGTTAAATCGTGGTCGGGCAGGCGTGCAGAGGCGGTCTCACGGTGGGGGATGGTAGGCTCAGAGTAAAGCCTAGCATGCAGCCCACCGCTGTTTTAGCACTGACTGTACTTTTCTGCATGGTGTGCCATGCATGCCACACCGTGTAGGAATTGGGGATGCAAATCCAGAGCGGCACGAGGGCCCTGTTGTGCCCAATTTGTTGCCTCTCCACCACCCTTTTCATGGTGGGCTCCCCGCAATGAAAGGGGCAGTAGACAGGTCACTCGTAATATGCTCGGCGGTGCTGCAGCAGCACCGCCAGCATATTGCAGCTCCCTGACCTCTGCGTGACTGCCGCAGGATCTTGGATCCCCAGCGGACACAGTGGTCCTGTGACGGTCTGACCACCCAACTCGTAATTCTGTGGGAGGGCTCACAGTGTGGCGGTAGTCAGACTGCCACAGTGAGTATGGCGGGCCTATGGACTCATAATAAGGCTCTTAATCTCACTCAGTTTCACTCTGACTCACTCATTCCCACTCTGTACCACTCATTTTCACCTAGTCTCTTTCCTTTTCCCCCTGACTCGCTCATTCTCCCTGATTCACTCAACTGCCTTCTGATTCACTCAATCTCAATGTGACTGACTAATACTCAATCTCACTCATTCTCACTCAGTCCCACTCATTCTCACTCACTTAATCGCACTCTTACTCACACAGTATCACTCATTCACAGCCAGTCTCAGATGTTATCACTCAGTATCACTCATTCTCACTGATTCACTCGGTGCCACTAATTTTGTTACACTTAATATCACTTATTCACACTCATTGTGACTCAATCTCACTCTGACTCACTCAGACACAACCATTCTTACTCTGTCTCATTAATTCTCTGACTCACTAAGACTCACTCAGATTGTGACTCCCTCAGTCTCATGCACAGTACCACTCAGTCACTGACGCTCTCTTACTTTCACTTACAAACACACACACATAGACACACATGCTTGATCACACATATAAACACTCTCTCATGGACATACACTCTCATGCCTACACATACAGCATTAAATGTATTTTTTACTTACCTTGCTGCCTATGCAGGTCCCGTTTAGAGTCTTGCTGCTTCTTTCTGCTTCTGAAACTAAACCTTCGAACCAGCGCACTCACAGATTCAAGGTTTTAGTCTCTTCTCTTTCACCCCACCTTTTCCCAACTCTGTGACAAGCTGGGAAAGTGTGGGGGAAGGGCTGAGTGGCGTGTAGGCACGGCCCGTGCAGAGCTTAAGCCTGCAGTGCCTATGACTACCTTTAGCTGGGGCGCTTTGCCACATCACAGATGGGGAGGCACGGAGGCATGCCAGGGCACTGACACCAGGTATGGGGATTTCACCAGCCCTGGCTAATCTCTGATGACTGGTGCTGGTGCCTTTGTGCGCCTGTGCCATCCATCAAACAGTGTCTCTAGCTGTCTCAGACTGTTGCTGGATGACATATTCTTTATTATAAAAAGATTGAGTAATAGATTATTATTCACTCTTGGTATAGTAAAGATAGGACAGAAAATAAGGGGGGAGGGGTTGCCCTGGAGCCCTAAGGGGAGAGCTTCCACTGCTGCCTACTTAAAAGGAAAGGAGAGGAAGAAGAAAACTCATGACTGCCTGGGAGGGGCACTATTTCAAATAAATCAATACATCTTTCTATATTGTAATATTACATTTGAAAAAGAATGACAATGTTGCATAACTGAATCTCATTTGCCATGCAAGGTTATATTTCTCACACACCACTTTTAATAGTGATTAACAAAAGTGCAACTGAAGAACACAATAATTCTTTACAAAACATTATCTCTATGATATAGAAACAGAAATGTCCCCTTAGCATATGGAATTACTTGACTTACTAAAGCAATGTTATCTTACATTCTGTTATGTAGGCAAACTGGAGGATATGCATGATTTGGGGTCAAGAGTTGGTGACTGGCTGGTATAGCTTGCAGGAGTTTTATTGGTGCATATGATGGTTAAAACTTGTAAGTGTATATTGTATGTATATTACATGAAAATACCGATTTTATGTGTGTTACTTTGTTAAAATGGTAAGATCTGTGTTTAAACTGTCAATGATTGTGTCTTCTAACATAATAGAATTAACCAAGATTATATCAGTTATGTGGATTGAATACTAGAAAGCTACTCTTCATGACAACTAAGGCCACATGACAATGATGATCTAAAGGTTAAAAAACACAGATTGATCTAACACATATTATACAACACATGATAAAAAGTATAAACATGAAAACAACAATATTATTAACAAATACTTACATTACTAACATTCATTAAGTTATACTTATTAGAGGACAAAATACAGTACAACAACAAGGACACATTTATGTAGAGTAAACATGCAACATGATGCCAAAGAAAAATCATATGTAATATGTATTCATTTAAAAAGTATATGGTAAGCCCTAACACCTTGTTGTTGCCTCTGCGTCTGCAGCTAAGCAAGGAGAGTTTGCCAAGCTCCTCAAAGAACCTCCTGTACAGTGAGGAGAGGTAAGTGTACTCCTGAGGGGCGGGGAGGCCTTTCTGGCTGGTGACCTTTTAAAGTGGTGAGGCATAATCTTTGGCTCGCATGACAGTGAGTAAGCCTGACTTCTCAGTGTGTTCAGTGGGGGCTCACTCATTCCAACTTTGAATTACTCACTTTTATTCAGTCTCTCTTGGTCTGATTCTCTCTCTGACTTACTCACTTAGTCATACTCATTTTCAGTTAGTCTAACTCAGTTTCGCTTAATCTCATTCATTGTCATTCACCCCATTCATCCACACTCAATCAATCTCACTCTTACTCCCTTAGTCTCACTCAGCCTTCCTAGTTTCTACTAGTCCCACTCATTCAAGCTCACTCAGTCTCTCTCATTCTCTCACTCACTCAGACTGTGACTCACTCAGTTTCACTGATTCTGTGTCTCACTTAATCCCACTAATTCTCACTAATTCTCTTTCAATCAGTATTACTCTGATTAATCTCACTGAAACACCTAGGTTCTAATTTGGATGTGTGTGTTAATGTGGAGTAGAATCCATTTTTCGAGGCTGAAGTATTTACCCCAAAATTGGTATTTGCATGCCAATTTGTTCCTTGAAAAAAAGTCTTTAACTGGCCCATTACTCCAAAAATATTGGAGGAAGTTACATTTACCCCACTGAGAGTTTATCTCTAAACATCTGAAGGTCATTCCATCGTTACCATTGCTGTTGGTTTTTACCCCAAATGAGTTGTTATGAAGCTAATTTTAATCCCAATTACTTACAGTTTTCTAGTGTTATTTTTTAAAGTATTTTCCTAAAGGAAGAAGATGGAGTTAGCAACTTCATTTTACTTCACTGACAAGGATTGTGGTCATTTCATCTGGGGAAACTAGCTATAGCTTTGTCATTTGTGTATTTTATCATAGATATTTATCAAAATGGCAGTGATAGGAGCAGCTTTGTGGAACAATGTGTTACATCTAGTGCAGAGACGAGTGGCTGATCAATCTGCTGTTGACCCTCAGCAGGATGTGGCAGACCATGATGCACTACAAACTATAAGAAGGTACAAGCAGCGCAAATACAGATGTAGAGGTGATCTTTTTGCAATGTCAGATGAACACATTTTTAAAGAATTACAGACTTGATTCTCACCCAATATTATTCATACTTAACCTTATAAAGTATGATTTAGAGCCTAATAGTAATATTAAAGCTGCTGTCCAACCACTGGCTAGATTGTTGTCAGTGTTGCACTTCTGTGCAGCTGGTTCTTTTCAAGTAATTGTCGCCATAGCTTCTGGCCTCTCTCAGTCTACCTTCAGTAAAATAATGAAGCAAGTGCTCAGTGCTATGTTAAAACATATGCAGTGGTTTCATAATTTTCCCTAAAACTGCATGCGTGCTAACCAAATTAAAGAGTGCATTCTATGGTATTCCTGGGTTCCCAAATGTGGTCGGAATGATTGATTGGACACACATTCCCATTGTTCCACATCGTGCTTGAGAACAGATGTTCAGGAATTGAAAGCTGTACTACTCCATCAATGTTCAAAGGACTTGTAGTGCTGACCTCATCATCACACACTGCAATGTAAAGATTTCAGGATCTGCATATGATTCCTTTATTCTACACAGTAGCAGTATTACTGAGGTTATGACGGCTCTTCAACATGAAAGGAATTGGTTACTTGGTGAATGTTTTTCGTTTTTGTATATTTCTTTTTGTCAATTGTTATTTGCATTAGTTTATTATTATCGTACAGTCGTAGGCATGAGAAGAAAGGCACATGTTATTCAAATCAGATTTTTTTTTTCTGTTATCATCTTTTGCAACTGGAATTTTCCAGCAGCAGCTACATTTAGAATTATTTATTGGCAGCAACGTTCACAGGCCTGATTATCTGTCAGCATACAAAAAGGTAAACACCAGTGACATGCTTTGCTTTTAACCCCACAAATCCAACTTCCACACATTTGTGACTATTCCTAATGATTGCTAGGCAAGCCCTTCTAAATTATGGACAGAACAACAACTCCCTACCAATGGCTTAATTAGAACCTTTCAAATAGGTTCATAAATAACACTACACTTTGTATAAACCGTCGAAGGAGAAATGGACTTAATTAATAGCACTTCACATTGAACAAAATCAGCACCCTAATCTCAATTATTACCACTCATTCCTACGGAGTCCCATACACTCAGACTCACTCTGACAAAATCAGTCTCACTTATTCTCACTCGGTTTCACTAATTCTGACTCACTACGACTGTGACTCACTCATTCTCCCTCACTGTAACACTCACTGTCATTCTCCATTACTGTAACACTCACTGTCGTTCTCCCTCACAATAACACTCACTGTTATTCTCCCTCACTCACTATCATTCATTGACACTCAAACTCACTCTTCCTATCACTCATTGCTGCTCAGAGATTCCCTCTACTGATTCTCTCACTTACACACACACACACACTCACACACACGCCCTCCACACTCCCACACGCACACACACCCCCACACACACACATCCCATATGAACATGCTGTCTCTCAGAGACACACTCTTACTTACCCACAAGCCCATATGCACAGCACACAACATTTAAAAGCCTTAAAGGTTTTTTTTTTGCTTACCTTGCTGCAGGTCCTGTTTGGACTCTTGTTTGTTTCAGCTTCTGGCGCTGGGGCAGAAAACTAAAAACTCAGTTCCTGGTAAGTCAGAGAATTGAGGTTTTAGTCTCAGCCTCTTCACTCCACCCTTTCCCAACTCTGTGCAGAGTTGGGAAAGGGTGGGATGACAAGCGATTGGCTTGTAGCCCTGGGCACTGCAGGCCTTAAGCCTGCTGCGCCCATGTCTACCTTTAGCTATGATGCTTAGGAACTCACAAACGAGGGAGGCACAAAGGGATGCCAGGGCCCAAGTCCTGGGATGGAATTTCTCAAGCCCTGCTGATCTCTCTCAGAAGGCTGGTGCAGGTGCCTTGGTGCAGCCATTAAACAGAGACTGTTGCCGGGCCCGAAGGAGGTTGGCATTTTTATTTACCAAGAGTGAATAATACATTATTCTTCACTCTTGGTATAATAATAAATGGGCCAGGAAACAAGTGGGTCATAGCCCTTGAACTGATTAGTAGGAGCTGCCCCTGGTGGGAGGACACCCCTACTCATCATGCTGGAGGTGCTCTCACTGCTTGTGACACTCACTGGCTCTTTGGGTGTCAATACCCACTGCACTGCTGCCTGTGGCAATGTCCTGCAAAATCTTATTCTGGGCTGCATTGTTCAGCTGGGAGTCTGGTACCAGAAAATTTGAATATATCGTCAGTTCCTCCTGGGAGAAACTGGGAGCCCATTCTTCTCAGTCTTCGGCATTTGAGGCACTACCTTACCAACACCGACATAATGGAAAAGGGCTGACTGATGTTCCTTGCATGGCTCCAGAATAGCCTATGTCCTGCTTCTGAGTGTTCCTGTACATGTATGTAAGAATATCATGTAGTCACAGTTTGAAAAAGAACTCTGCCCTGAAAGTTGAGTTTTCTACCTCCATTACAAATTTTTTTGCCTACATAATGCAGGCTGTGAATTCCACCAAATAGGCATATAAAGAAACTGAAGTGCATAACATGTCTAGGGTTTCTAGTGGTACTTGACAACAATTTATAAATTCATGGCATGGCCAAGCCACGACCGATATGGACATGTGGATTTGAAGCTCCGGCGGACACGGCAATATCATCACGCCAAGATGAGCTCCTAGTGATTCTGCGACCCCATCTAAGCAGGGCATCCCCCCTAGACATCATGGTCGAGCATTATTTGCTCTGAAGGAGGGGATTCGGGGGCGCGAAGGGCTGCAGTCTTTGAGGATGCACGGACAGCCTCCATCTGTGGTCTATGCTGCCACTGCTACTGCTAGGCCTGGAGACTTGTGGTGGAGTCAAACTGGATATTTGCCCCTGACCTCTGTGGGCTAGGGCTGTATGGATCCTCCATGGGACTAACCATCGGTGCCCCGGCTGCAATCCAACCATGCCAGCTGCATTGTGTGTTTCTCCATGGCTTACTTGTGATCAGTCACGTGGCCAGACCTCCCACAACACAGCTGGCGCCCCATCCGGGCTCAGAGGTGGTGAACCTGGGCCCACTTATACTTCCTAGGGCTACATCAGCGACTCCGGAGTGACAGGGATGGGGAGGAGTAGAGGGGTGCTGCAGTTCCACATCATCCTGCTGCACACTGAGGCAAAGGTCTCCCTGGAGGTCCCATGATGACAGGGGCTGCTGGTGAGCCAGGGAAGCCGTCTGTCGAGCAATGCTGGGCTGATCTAGTTGCCTCCCTCGCCCCCAAAGCCCAATTCCCCCATCACATATCTCCTTTGTGTCTGGTGCGCTGACTCATTTCTTTGGGGGTTGTGGGGTGCGCGTCTACCCCGGATCTGGCTTATTACTACTGCCAGGAGGCATTCTCCAGTACTACACTCAGCTGGGCCCTCTCATTAAGCAGCGCTAAGAGGGTCCCGTCCCCGTTTACTGTTGATGATCTGGCCTCCATATTACTGAGCGCTATAAATCCTCCAGTGCTGTGTGTGCCATTGAGAGCTACGCCCATTGCATTTGGGAACTCCCATGGAACTGGCCCCCACCCTCTCTTTCCGGCAGCACTGTTCGGACATGCCACCAATCCCAGGAACATTGCCTTCCTCTGTTTGCGTGACCACCAGCTGCTATAACTGCACTGACAGCTCTGGCTATTGCCCCTGGTGGCTCTCCAGTCTGGGGTCCAACGCTTTATCCTACTCACTGGCCCCAGCACTGCTACCCAACACATGTTCATCTCCGCAAAGCCGTGATGGACTACACCTCCTCTGGGACACGCACCTGTACAGTGCACACTATCCCATATCCAGCGGGATAACAACTGCCTGGTGGCCTGCTTCAATACTGTGGGCTTTGTATTCGCTGATGCCATCTGAGACATATTTCATTAATGCTCCATATCGCCGGGTGGCCTTCCCCATTCTTTCCCTTAGCCCTCCTTCATGACTCTGAGGGGATTCTACGCACTGATCTGTGCTAAATGGTTCGTCAAGTGGCACGTTGAGCCATTCTTCCACAACTCAGGGGGCAGACTCCCGACTCCTTCTCTTCACAGGCTATGTATCGGTGGGATCCTAAACAGCGAACCTCTAAAGCCACGCAACCCCCAGCTAATTCGGAGGGCGGACCCTCTGGTGAAACTGGCCAGGTCCAGATGCAATCATGGGCAAACTCAGGGCAGGACTTTGGGCCATCAATGGCAGCTGTGACACCCCCGCTATTTCCCTAGATTCCATGGGCAAATGCTTTGATGGCCACTACAACCGACTGGATGCTGCTGAAGGGAGGGTGTCGAACCTAGAGGATGGGGCCGCACAAATTATGAAACACTTGGAGCAAATGGGAAGACGACTTAAATCCGTGGCCATAATGAATGAAGATTTGGAGGTGAGAGGCAGGTGGAACAACTTACGCATTATAGGTGTACCTTGATCTGTTCTTTTAAGGGCTACTGCGTACCTTTTGGGCAAATAACACTTTACTTCCACATTCATGGTGGAACTGGCACATCGGTCACTAGGGCTGCGCCCCAATCCCACCAAGGCCCATAATTGCTCACCTCCTAAACTTCAGAGATCGCGATGTCGCCTTGAGACTGGCCCGTGAACCTGGCCCCTTACAGTGGCAGGGCTCCATCATCTCCCTGTTCCCAGACTTCATAGCTGTGGTCCAAGAGGCACTCCGGAAATGTACAGATGTCAAGGCCACTCTCTGGAAACTGGGACTTCACTATGGAATGATCTACCGAGCATGCCTTAGGGTCGAGGTCAACAGTAAGCCACATTTCTTCGACACTCCAGCGGTGACTCAAGTATTCTACCAGCAATGCTCAAGTAAAAGGCCATCGTCTCACTGCTTCACACTAGACAGACCCCCACCAACATACATTCTAGCAGCAGTGCTGATCTCTTCCCCACAGGCTGAAGGCTGCATTTCCCTCCTACTCTACTACCATCTTTCTCTACAGCCTACAAACTTTATTTCAACACTCATGTAGGCACATTCATATGCACTCTCAGTTTATACTTGCAGGTTCATAGGATCTCATTAGACAATGTGTTTACTGATCCTATTTGAATGGGTGTCTGCCATAGCGTTGCCACCCACTAGTGGTTCACACAAACATGCTCCTTATATTGTTGTTTTGATTAATTGGGATTAATTTGCTGGGTCTGTACTGGGCCTTTCTGAGCCTGGTGTGGGTGGGGGCTTGGGGGGTTGTTATGACAGTTTCAGTCACTGTTTATTATTTTCCTTGCTGCCATCATGTCCACACTGGTCGCTACATATTCCTCTTTTCCAGTTCCAATTGTACTATGTTATGGGCCGTACATGTCCCCTGAACCAAACTCTCTTCCTATCACGCTCATATTCTGGAACATTAGAAGTCTTAATGACCGTTGCATAGGCAAACAAGTTTTGCAATATCTAAACCGGCATGGCACATATATAGCTTTCCTTCAGGAAATGCATCTTCCCCTGGAAAACTACACACTTATGCATCCACCTGGGGCTCACATCATTTATTTTCTAATTACAGCTCCAACTCCAGAGGTGTTTGTACTCTTGGGCACAAAAACATGTCATTCCACCACACCAACACTGTCATAGATGATGCTGGCTGATATGTCCTAGTCGCCGGTATCCTGGCAGGTTACTCAGTACTATTAGCCAAAAATGTCACCCCCAATGTAGACTCCCCGGAGCTTTTTCAGTCACATCCATTCATAGAGGATGCATGGAATTCGACCACCTTATTGTGGCCAGAGACTTCAACCTCCTCATGGACCCTACCACTGACACCATCCACCAAACTGAGATCACTCCTCATACTTACTGCAGCAGCAGACTCTATTCACGGCCAAGTAGATCAGGTTGGTGCAGCTATTCTAGTAATGATAGGTTCATCCTCAGCCTTTGGTACCAATTGTCCCACATGATTGGTGCACAGACTGCACCAGGGAGGACTGAGGGATTCTGCCCTCAATCCTCTGGAATCCTTCATGGTAAATAGGACCCAAAAAGTGAGCTGCTGTGACTTTAGAGCTAAAGCATTTCAGCTTCCTTGTCCGGTCCCACATTGGTGAACCTCTATGTGGCCCCACTGACTAAACAGGCCCCTTCTTTCGGCTTTTAGGTATTGTCCTATGCGGACAATACACCAATCATTGTTTCTATATCAGGTGACTGGGAAGGTGTAGCCGATACGTTTAGGCTGTTCATGGGGCAAGTCAGCATTTGGATGCATGACGACTGGCTCAAGTTGAATGCCGATAAGACGGAGACCGTGATTTCTGGGGCAGAAAACTCGGTTTGGTCCTACCGCTGGTGGCCAGAGACCTGTGGCTCACTATCAGTTCCTAGAACCTATGCTAAAATCCTCGGGCTGATTTTCGGTAACACTCTGACATTTGACTTCCAGATTAAGAGGACGGTGAACTCTTGTTTTTAGATCATCAAGTGCTTGAAAAAGATCTATCCCTTCCTCCCCGAAGTGCTAAGAGTGTCGGTGGTCATTGTGCTAATAACACCTTGACTACTGTAATGCTCTGTATTTGAACCCAACCAGTATTTCCTTAGGTTATTCTGAATGCGGTGGCAAGACTTGTTTTGGGCACAACCAAACATCAATCGGTGAGGGTGGGGGCTATAGGCTCTTCATTGGTTTCCAGTGAGGAAGAGGCTACCGTTCAAAGCCCTGTGTTTTGTTTTCAAGGCCCTTAAACAGCATGGCTCTTATTATCTAAGAACCGTTTTTAACTGGTTTCGTCACAGTAGACTGTTGAGATTGGCTGGTCAAAGGAAAGTGATGGTCCCCCGCTTTAGGAAGGCAAGATGGAGTGAGCGAGCATTCTCAGTTTGCTAGTATTACTTCATACTCTGCATTTCACAAAAATTTGAAAACAATGTGCATTCTTTATAGATATAATTCCCTTGTAGGTATCCCCGTATGCTCTTGCTGGTTACCGTGCTTTGATAGCTATGGTTTAATGCACTTTACACATTTAAATTACATGCTAAATGACATCTGTGATGCACACACACCATGCGAGAGGCCTGGCACCTGAAAGGCACCTCCAACCTGAAGTTCACCCATTACTCAGCACCGCACTTGGTCCCGCATCGACTAGTGCCTTGTATCTGTCACCCTGTGTCCATGGTTTCTGTCCACACATCTCTCTCATACACTGTCAGATCACTCTCCAGTACTGGTCCTCTTTGACGTGCACTTTGGTGACACCCATAAGAGACACTGGCATTTCCCTACCTTAGCGATGCAAGGCGAACTGTTTGATTCCGACCTGCATGCAGCAGTTCTGGAATATTTCAGCCTGAATGAGGACTCAGTGGCCTCCCATCCCACCCTTTGGGAAGCATTCAAGCCCTATATTAGGGGTATCTATCTCCAAACACTCCGGGGTCCTCTAGGACATTAGTGGAAGCCTCCAGAGCCTCGAGAGGGAATTAGCCAACCTGGAACTTCCATCGGTGCAGGGTGCTGATGTGCCTTATGCCCTTGTCAGAGCCTCCCTTCTGACTGAGTACCGAGACTGTAATGCTAGGTTTTTTTCCTGGGCAAATATGCCTGAGCGTGCAGAAACGGTGAGGTCCCTAGCCTCCCTCTTCCATCCACATAGGGGATATTCATACATTCCCGAGCACAGACGGGGGCGCACTGATTACCTCCATTGACGCTATTCTTGATACCCTACTCCAGTACTATATCCGCCTTTGCACCACCTGTCTATCAAAGGATACCTCTTCTTAGGCGACCTACCTTGATGAGTCGGCCATGGTCTGCTCTCTAATCCCCAGCGCCAATTCCTTAGTAAATCCTTATCCTGTGAGAAATTATACAAGCAATAGACTCCCTAGACTGATCCAAGGCTCTTGGCAGCTAGGCACTGTGCCACCTTCCATGCATGAGACTGTAATAACCCTCCTTCCTAAACCTTAAACCTGACAAGGACCCCTTACACTGTGGCTCTTACCGACCCTTGTCGTTCCTAAATTTGGATAATAAAATATTGGCAAAAGTCTTCACCAACTGTCTCTACCTCCTAATGGAACAAATCATCTCCCCAGCGCAGTCAGGTTTTGTTCCCCATTGCCCTAAATCGTTAATTTGCATGCCGTCTTCTCCATGCTGCACAGAATTTCTCCTGAGGTCCCAGCTGCAATACCACTCTTAGATGCCGAGAAGGCGCTCACCTCCTTGGAGTTGCCTTTTCTCAACACAGTGCTTCAAAAACTAGACATCCTGATGGTTTTTTTCTCTGAGAAACCTCCTGTACACAAAACCCTCAGCCCACTTTAGAGTAAATGGACCACTTACATCTACCTTTCCTATGAGAGGGGTGCCCAATGGGATCCCCATTGTCACCCTTACTTTTTATAATTGCAATAGACCAACTGGTCCGACACCTTCATCTTTACCACCTTCACCTTGGTTCCCAATTTCATTTGGCTACCATCCTTAAATCCCTCTATACAGATGATATCTTACTCTTCATCCATCAACCACAGGATAATTTACCCCCATTTTGCATGAGTTGGCACAATTCTGGACCCAATCTGGCCTTTGGGTCAATCGGTCCAAATCAGAACTTTTTTCCATTACCCCTACCACCAAACAGACCCAATGTGCCTTTCCATTGACCTGGTCAAGTAAATACCTGGGCATCCTCCTTCACCCTGACAATGTCAGGGTGAATTATGGCTGAATGACACACTATTAACACAAATTGATTGATGGATACGTCTTCCCCTTTCAATGGCCGACAGGATTACAATAATAAAAATGGTGATCCTCCTCCACTTCCTCTACCTCATCCTTAATAATCCCATACCACTTACCATAAAATTTTTCTTCCTTACGCTGCAGTTTACTCCTCATGTTTATTTAGGTTGGCCGGAGACCTCCTGGAAGCTGGGACACTCTGGTACTTCCATACGAGAGAGGCAGGCTTGGGTTGCATCACTTCCAGGTTTCTTACCTGGCCACGCATTCCCAATACACTTATCATTGGTATTATCCTGCGCCAGGCTGCTATGCACCAAGCCAGAAGCAGACCTCGTGGCGCCTATGCCAACTGTCTCCATACTTCCTGGGGGGATCCCATTAGACCCCAAAGATATCCTAACTCTCTCCACCACCTGCTGTGCATGAAGAAAACTCCAACGACTCTTGGGGGTACTCTTCTTTATTCTCCTGCCTTAATACTGGCAGATAACCCTCGGATCCCCATAACCTGCAGAACCCTGGTGAAATGCGCTTTGTCACAACACAGTCTCCACATCTTTGGTGACCTTTTTTCCTGGTGGACATGTCCGGTCACACTCCAGGCACCCACGCTTTAACGATGCTCCACTCATGGATCGTTTCGTTCTTCATTGCATCCATAATGCACTGAGAACTACAAAAAGGTCTTATCCAATAGCACCAGATGAGTTCCCTCCACTGACATTAGTGATTCATGATTCTGATGGGGGTCGGCTAGTATCCATACTGTACAGTGCTGGCATTGCACTAATCCTGACTAACGATGTAGAACTTACATCCTACTGGGAACGCGATCTAGGGAGGTCAATCACTGGTCAAGACTGGGCCCAGCATGCCGCCCACATCTTATTGTGGGTGGCATGCTGGGCCCAGTCTTGACCAGTGTCTCCTAACCACTGCCACAAACGTCTTCATTTTACGTTTTTACACAATGCCTACATAACTCCTAATGACCAACATAAATATTACCAATTAAGCTTCTAAGATTGTCCTAAATGTCACATGATACTCGACTCTTCACTCACCATGAACCACCAGATCAACGCCTAGTCCTCCACTTGCTTCAACAACCTCTGCATACTTCACAAGACCTTCAAATGGATCACCCCGACACCAGGATGACCATCACCCACACACTCATCACCAGCAGACTGGACGACGGAAACGCCCTCTACACTGGAATCAACAAAAAACACTTCCGCAAACTCCAGACCATCCAGAACGCTGCAGCCAGACTTATTCTCAACATGACCTCTTCACCCAGCACCTCTGCGACCTCCACTGTCTCCCCATCGAAAGAAGAATAACCTTCAAACTGCTCACACATGCCTACAAAGCCCGCAATAACACCAGACCCCAATACCTCAATGAACAAACATCCTTCCACGCCCTCAAGAGAAATCTCTGCTCTGCCAACCTCGCCCTTGCCACGGTCCCCAGCATCCACAGGGCCAAAGCGGGTGGCTGATCCTTCACTTACCTTGTGACCAAGACCTGGAACAAACTCCCCCACCACATCCGACGAAGCCTGACACTGCACCATTTCAGAAAGTACCTAAAGGACTAGCTCTTCAAGGATCTACGGAGCTGTTCCCACCCCCCCCCCCCCCCACCCCAGCACCTTCAGATCCCCACTGGTGAGTAGCGAACTTTACAACCCTTGATAGATTTATATAGCATGGACTCGCACACCTATAGCATGCTATTGGGGTGAGATTGTTTCCCTGTTAAGCCACACATTGGGGATTGAACTGGATGCTGATCCACTTCTCGCCCTGTTGGGGTATTTCCATGACCTCCCCAAAAGCACTAGCCAATTCACCGCAATGGTTTTGCTCTGAGCCAAATGTGAGGTTACAATACATTGAGGTCAACGTCTGCCACCTACTACAGCTAACTGGCTTACTGGCATGACATACTGCGACACTACCAGTGAACTATATGCCTCTCTCCATCCCCAACCTCTAGATCGAAGGATATTTGGCAGTCCCTGTGAGATAATTTGCTGTCCACTGCTGTCCACCATGTCCCGTCATTTAGATGGCCTTCCCATCTATTCAGTAACTTAGTCTCTGATCAACCTATTCTTTGATCAACACGCACCCCAATGCCCTCTCCACTAGCCCTTTAAAGATGCCCCACAGTGGCGGATTTTTGGAATCCCACATCATGCTGTCCCCTTCCAGCACACACTCCCCTTACCCACCCCCTACTTTATATATATTTCCTCCTTAGAGCATAAAGGTTGACCGATCACCCTACATTCCCTTTAGACGGTATGGCCCCAGTGACCGAGTATCTTCCTACTTGAAGTACTGGCAGGATTTACTGGATTTTTTTCTTGTTTATATTCATTCATTTACAGTACTTGCGCGGCATACATGGACTACACAGTGTCTATCATCGGCAATTTCATTGCTCTGTATTACTGGTCTTCCTGCTCTTGCTTCATACAATGCCGTACTTTGGTATACTATGAAGACCATTAATTTACTGCTTGTATATGTTACTGCATGCTCGCTTCACTATAGATGGCCAATAATACACTTGTATGGTTCTGTACTGTTGTTTTTCTAAAATAAATAAAACCAGTTAAAATGTTTTTTTCATAAATTAATTATTTCAGGATGTAGAAGTAGATGAATGTGAATGTTTTTCTTAATTGTCTTTTTTAGATTTCACTGTATTACAGGTTCATTCTTACAAGCAGTACATCAGTAACATTATTAGTGCCAACCTACTATAATGAAAGAAAAGCAAAGAAAACATAACAAGTAGCTTACAGAGAAGACACATAAACTTCAGCTAATAAATGATCATGGCATAATGACTGCAATAATTGCCAGCTAGAACATGGTTCAGAGTCATCAAACTGGGGAAGAAGAACAAAATGTAGACAAAGAAACAAGCAAGCAACCATTCACCATAGTATTTGGGTACTGATTTCACAGAGGTAGGTCGTCTAATCTTGGCGTACGTTTCTCTATAATAACATACCAATCTGAAATTGTCAAGAGGCCCATAGGGACATTGTCATTTTTCACTAGCTTAGCATGAGCTCGTTGTAGCTTGCTTGCTGCTTTGCACATGCTACTACAAGTCTTTATGTTTGGCAATAGTTTCAAAGACTGCTATCACATGTGAACTCATTGCTGTGTTCGCTCTCTGCACATTCCTGGGACTTTGACTGAACATTATGTGCAAGGTTGAACAACAATCCCCTTGTTATTTTGTTCTGGTCAGTCTTTAGCCCTCAGACAAAACAAACCGATGCAGCTGTTGTTTGGACAGCGACCTTGGGTTTTTAGTGGGGTGCATGAATAGGTAACACACACTTGAACAGGGACCTTTCCAGGAAGATGAGCGCCCATGATGTAGATCTATCATTTATAGGCTAAGGAATGAAGTTTGCTGACAAAGCCCAGAGATCTTCTATTATATAATAATACTTCTTCTTAGCGAGGGGAGGGGGGTTAGGTGCTATAGTCCTTTCTCCATTGTCTTTTTATGATGACATCACCCTTCATGAATTATGGACTGACTGCTATGTTGACAATATTTGTACTATGCATTTTCCTGCTTGTCATGGCACGTAGACTGCATTTTAGGGCACGTTAGTTAAAATAAATATTTTAAACTGTTTCGTTTTTCAGTCAGATCTTATTGTGGACGAGTACAAGAGAGTGAGCGAAAAGGTGTGTCCGCGATGCCTGAGAGAACTGGGAGTCGTGTGTTCTGGAGAGTCTAATCATTTGTTTCTCTGGGAGTGAGTAGGAGAGCAAATGAGACACTATAGCTAGTCGGTCCTGGGTTCGTGGGTACTAAGGTGGTAGGAAGACTCAGTCCCTATACAACAAGGTCCCATTTCCTGCTCATAGTTCTGTATTTCATGCAGAATCCCTGCAACATGGCACCACCAACGATTGATCTGATAATTATATACGAGACCCCTGAGTAGCGCTTGTGCTTGTCCATAATTCCCTCTGGCCTGTTTCCGGAGACGTCTGTGGTGGAGGGGAGCTTAGCCTCCTATATTCATGTTTCATAGGTGTTTCAAGCTTGGAATTTAAAAGGTTCTTCTTTCTTTATTGACCCGCTTTTGCGCTACTGCCCTATTGATTTATTATTCTGCTTTTATTGTGGCAGTCGCTATTGCGGTGCCTAACCATGCTGCGGTTACAGCCCATTTGACTCTACATGGAGTTGCTAATGTGGGGGCTGATATTATATTTGTGGTCGAGGCGGATGCAGCTCACTGCTTCGAAGTTTACTATACTTGAATTACATTTCCGGCTGTGGATGGGAATGATAATTTGTTTTATGAACATACTGCAGCTGCGGTTCCGCTGAATTATCGGCCTTATCGATTACTTGAAGTTCAGTTGACAGCCTGAGAGCATACCATATGGTTTAATGTCACCCTTCCTCGCCCTGTTTCTGTGGTCTGTTTAGGCCCCTTATCAGTTGATGGGGCCAATTGGCCCGTTTTGGCTCGTTTTATACCACATCCAAATTATCTTAAAGTTTCTATCGCAAAGCTATGTCAATTACATACAATGTTGATTCATATACATAGAGCTGTCATTCAGTTCATGTCTCGTAACATTTAAGTGGCTCTGCCTAAAACTGCTGCTCAATCACCGGGACACAGTGGTGGTCTTGTCATAAGTCCCATCATGATGAATTCAGTGACGGGCAAACGTCCTCAGAATAGGGATGATTTCCCTTACTGGCTTGCAGAAAAATCTGAGCAACTTGAAGCTGTTTTTCCTCATACTACACCTGTTGAGAAGCACAGGATCCTTACAATGAGTTTACTGAGCGGTATTGTTCCCGCTTTAGCTGATTGCACCACCTGGGGGACGGTGTTTGCTGCAGTGTATACACTGTTTTGGCACCCCCTCCATGAGCGTTCTGCCGAGTGTTCTAAAGAAGGTTCAAGATGAACACCGGGCTAGTCCAGCCCTGGAATTGGGGATAAGATTAGTGGGCTTGTTCCCTATTGTCTCCGATATGATTCTGGCCAATATCAAAGGTGAAGCAGTTAGCTTGCAAGTACATCAATGCCTTTCGGCGGTGGCAGACGCTGATCGGCAGCAGCAGTTACCGCTCATTATTGCGGATGTATATACATCATTCTGTCACAATAATTTGGGAGTAAGACCGTATACTCAAGTACAAAGTCTTTCCTAAAAAGGCAATGAATAAAAATCAGCGGCAGCAACAACAGAAGCCTAGTTCTCGTGCTGGGTCACTAACATCGGATGCTTCTGACCATAGATATGATTTGCATGACCACTCTAAAATTAAAACACCTGAGAGGTTTCATCAACAGTTCAGTGGGGGAGAGCTTCAGGATCGCAGGCAAGGCGAGTCCACGTAGACACAACATGACCCGCAGCGCCAGTTTAATGTAAAAACCAAGCAAAAGGGACCACCTTAGTACAGTGCCCCTTTTCAGAAGAGGAAAGTTGCTGCTCTGACTGCAAAGTATGCCTCAGATGGTGAGAGCCCTGCCCCTCGATTGGAGATGGGTGGTAATACTCCTCGACAGCGTGGTGGAAGTTACCATAGTGCTGGAAGCACTCCACCAGTGTCTGGAGGTGAAAGCAACTGCCACGTTCATTACAGTGAATACAGCTGACACACAAGTTACACCCCCTGAAAGGCTTTATGAAATAGGCCTCCAAATTGAAGGTGATATTAAACGCACAATTAAGGCGGTCTTTTGGAACAACCTTACTTCTTCCTATGATATTTTGTTAGCGGAGGTTGATTGGCCTCCCCCATTTGTTCTATCTTCTTCTAGAGGGGAGGATGTTATTCTCCAGAGTTTCTCAAGTTATGTCTCAGAGGAGGCCAAACAAGCATACACACCAGAGTGGGCGCTAGCACTTGCCCCGGCTGTGGATCGGGATCGGGATATGGAGTCCTCAACAAATGAGATGCCACAACCCCAACCACAATATCCAATTAAACGTGAGGGCAAAGCTTCCGTCAGTGACATCTTGACCCAATTGGAATGTGAGGGTTTAATTGGACCCTGCGTTTCATCCATAAATAATCCTCTTTTTCCGATATAGAAATCAGATTAGTATCGTATAGTTTTGAATTACCGTTACTTGAACAGTCATGTTCGTACCTTTGCGGTACAGAACACCCACAGCTCTGTGTTAGTCAATACCATTGTTCATTAAAAAGTATGAAATGACTCTTGATATCTCCAATGGATTTTACAGTAACAATGTGGCTTCCGAAAGCCGTGACTGGACCGCATTCAGCGCCCTTAACAATCACAAAAGGTATACTCATTTGCCTATGGGGTATAAGAATAGTCCCGGTGCTTTTACGGCATGCATAGTGTCTCTTTTTCATGACATTGACCCTGATGCGTTCTCTTACGTCAAGGACATTTATTTGACGGATGATATGTAGATTGTATCATAATTTCTTTTGCTGACTTAGGATACAAATTCAAAAGTCGCATATTGCCTGTTTGGCAGTTCTTTTCCTGGGTTACGAACTCAACAATGAAAGTAGGGGGTTGGCCCCCACTTTCTGGAGCAATGTGCTCAATTGCACCCTCCTTCTACTCTTAAAAAGTTACAGTATTTCCTGGGTTTCCTGAATTTTGGGAGGACATACATTCCTGATTATGCCCAGCGTATCAAACCATTTTACTCTTTGATACGACCTTCCTTCTCTGCTTCCTGTTGGCTTCCGGAACAAACCACGATTCTTCGGTCCTTGCAATCTGATCTGCTCGTGGCCAACTTCTTGTTATTCTACAAATTTGGTCATAAGGATTGTACCAGGCGTGATAGGTTTCACTTACTTGACGTTTAATGAGGAGGACATGGTCCCCGTCGCATATAAATCTCATTTGTACACTGAGACCGAGATGCGTTTTTCTCCTACAGAAAAAAGTTTGAATGCTGTCTAGATTACGTTTCTGAACGAACGCGCTCTGGCTCAGGGTAAACGCATTTTCATAGTCTCTCCAGTACCTGCATTAGAGGCAGTTACGAAAGCTAGTGTCCCGAACTCTAAAGCCTTGCATTCACGTTGAATACAATGGGCTAGTTCTTTGACGTCGGCTGATGTAAATTTCATCTTTGATCCGTCTTTGCAGACACAGGAGTTTTTACAATATGAACATGTTCACCCACCTCCTCTGTCATTACTTCCTGTTGATCAGTACCAATGCACTGTTTACACCGATGGATCTGCGCAGCCAGCCGTGGGGTCCAAACACCCTTATTCTGCGGCATGCACAATAGTGGCAGGAAAAATTGTAAATGGGAATTTTAAACCTCTTTGGTGCACACACAGTCCCTTGGTGACTGCATGGCTCAATTAGTGGAGCTACGTGCTTCGGTTTTGGCTCTTGAATTTGGTGATCCAGAAATTCCTACACTTATAGTGTGTGACTCTTTTTATGGGTGTACTATCCTTCACGGACAACTTATTCTTTTGGAAACAAAATGATTTCTGTGATTCTAAAGGTAGCCCTATTAAGCATACAACGCTTTGGGTTCAGGTAGCCGCTCTTAAGGAACATTTGCCACTCACACATGTTATCCATACTTCGGGCGATCAACGTGAGGGAGCACGTGCGGTTGGTAATTCACTGGCTGATGAGGCAGCCAAATCTGCAGTAGCAACTTGTTCTGTAGCAGCAGTCACTAGGTCCATGGCTAAAATTGATGATGATATCTTATCAGCTATTGCTGTAACGAAGGAGGGAAGAGATTTTCCCCAAGGTTTTCCTTCATGTTATACATACCACTTGTCAACTGATCATATTCCATTTGCTACTATTCCACCTGTTGGGGATCGGTCGATTCCCAACAAGGACCGCAGACTTTCTTTGATCATTGCCACACATGAAGGCGTTGCTTCTGCACATGCTGGTGTGAATGCGACTGTTTCTTTACTAAAGCAGCGTTTTTGGTGGCGTGGTTTATACCAACAGACACGCAAATGTGTTCTTTCTTGTGACATTAGTCAACAGATTAAGCCTTCTACTGTTGCACGCCCATCACATACTCAGCTTTACATCTCTAATCAGCTGTTTGGCTGTATTTATCTTGATCACTGGGGTCTGTTAACTTCTGACATTGCATTTAAACACATCTTGGTTGCAGTGGATTCATGCACTCGATTCCTTTGGGTTTGGCCTCAACGTAGCGCTGACGCTCAAACTGTCATTAAGGATTTGCGTGTCTTTGTCAGGACATTTGCTTGTGGCACCTTCCATTCTGACCTATGTCCTGCGTTTGCCTCTAAGGCTTACCGGGAAGCGATGAAGTCTCTGAGGGTGCGGTGTAATATTCCTCTCCATACAGGTCCGAGGGCAATTCAGTTGTGGAGTGGATGAACCGTGACTTAAAGCAACCTTTAACAGTCCTAGGTACTGGCAGGGGTTGGCTGGCTCATTTGTATGGAGTCCAACGTGCACTAAATAATCTCCCCAGAAGATCTCTGGGTGGGCGGACCCCATAGGAAATGCTCTTTGGCATTATAATGTTTGTGCCAGACCTTGATGATCTAGACGTTGTGGCGGCTGCTGCAACCTTTGACGTAGATAATCGTTGTGCTATGTTACAGGATCTACAAAAAGCTTGTGATTCACAAGCAAGAGCCCAGTTACCTTCTTCTGCAGATCCAGCAGTGCTGATTCCTGTTTCTGGCTGGCTTCCTAAAGTTGGAGATCTGGTCCATGAAAAGGTGGAGAACAAAAAGGAATTTGGTCTATCCTACCATGCACCGGTCAGAGTCCTTGGCATGAAAGGCACCCACACTGTGATCCTGCCTCCTTTACCTGGTCGTAAGGAGAATCGTTACATTTCAATCGAACATGTCAAGTTACACTATATGGCCGATACTGAATAGTATCCCTCAAGGCGTTCCACGTCGAAAACTTTCACTGAACCCGATGCCTTCTGTTTCTTTAGTTACTCCCCAGCAATTACAAGGGGATATGGAAACTTCAATTGATTTATTACAAGTTTTTCCTTCTACACCCACTCCTGCGGATATACAGTATGATTCTCCTCCAGTTGAAGTCATAATCGACATTCCTGAAAGTACCATATCTGAAACATCTGATGCAGCACATCCACCGTTGTTTCAACTGAGGTCCAGTGGTTATTATACAGATCGTAAGAGCTTCTCCTCTGGCACATCTTCCTTGTCATCTTCTTTGCGGGAGATACCTACCCGAACCAGTGTCTTCATTTCCTGGTTCAAAAAGACTTATTTGGTCCCACCCTGGACATATATCTGGATGGTGCTTACGATGATATTCCTCAGGGTGCCGTTCGTAGTCGGAGGGAGTCTGGTGTGCACTTGTGCAGAACTGGTGTCGCTTTCAGTGGCATACGCTCTAGTGAAGAGAGCGGAACTTTGGCCCTGCAGACAGATTGTGGAGGATAATCCGGACGGGACTGCGAGGACCAGCTGCCCCGTAACCACGCTCAGCTGTGCCCTCTTCCCGCCCCTGCTGACCTCCGAGCATTCTTAACGACTCACGGCCCCCGCTTCGCGGGAGCCGTTCGTAGTCGGAGGGAGTCTGGTGTGCACTTGTGCAGAACTGGTGTCGCTTTCCGTGGCATACGCTCTAGTGAAGAGAGCGGAACTTTGGCCCTGCGGACAGATTGTGGAGGATAATCCGGACGGGACTGCGAGGACCAGCAGCCCCGTAACCACGCTCAGCTGTGGCCTCTTCCCGCCCCTGCTGTTCCCTGTATAAAACCAACAAAGCATCCCGCTACGCGGTCGCGCGCGGTCGCGCGCCGGGAGAAGCCCAGGACAAGGGCGGGACCGTTTGTGGCCGTTCGTGGCCAGTAGAGGCCGGAACGGGCCACCCCTCTTTCAACAGAGAACCTGGTAGTATATTATTGAAATGTGACTTTATTATATTTTCCTGTGCCCTCTCCGCGAATTCGCTGTTTAGTCTGTGGCGCTCTGTTTTGACATTGTGACTTCATTAAGTGTATGTTAGCTTTAGCCATATATATTGCGTGTCCGAGGGCTGTTGACATTGTTGCTGTTGTTGATATATTACACTCGCTTTGCTAGAAAATGACCTCATTAAGGTCTGGGAGAAAGATCGCCCAGGACAGTACAGGGGGCACAGTATCAGGGACCCTTGATAACTTTATCTCCAGAGCAGTTCGTGTCCTCGAGCACAAAATTATTCTAACTGAAAAAAGACTGTCCTTGGATTTAACGGCTAAGAGATCCTCCCTGGGTAAAATAATGTCTGTTGTTTCCCCTGAGTGCCGGTTGCTTCAATCCGATTCTGTCCCGGCGTCTAGTATTGAGATTGCGGGGCTGGACATGACAAATTTGAGTACCTTGGATACTACTTCTGATAGCATATCCACCCTAGATTCCAGACCTCCTATTGAGAAACCTAGCATTAATTTTCCTTTGCCCCTTATAGAAAAATCATCTGATGTCATTCTGGACAAGGGAAGTACGACTAAGCCCACTACTGGAAAAAGAAAACGTGTGGGAGGGGCAAATAAGGGTAGACGTGCCAAAGTGTCCAAAGCGTCCAAACCCGCTATTCCACTCAAAATACCCCAACCTTCTATTTCTCGCAGTATCTCCCCAGCCCATGCTAGTCCCTTACACAACAAGACCACACCTAGTCAGTCTTGTGTTAACTTACCACCTAACGGCTTTTTGGAAACCCTCGAACAACTGCTAAAATCATACCTGCTACCGATACACAAGAGAGTTAAGCAACTCATTACCACTATTGGGAAACTGGAAAGCATCGTGCTTGCCAATACGACCCTTTTGGAAAAAACCCTAGTGCCCCCGCTAGGTCCCAGGATTATACCACCCCCTGGTATTGCTGCTAAAGCAAAGATCGTTCCAAATGGCATTATTCCCTCTACCCCGGCTAGCAAGTCCCCGAACCGCTCTGCACACAAAGAACCTGTTATTATTCCTGTCCTGGACCTTGCCGGGGGTGATGCCCATTCACTAATTGGTGTCGGTAGGACGAAGAAGTTGGTTATAAATGTTCCCAATGATGAGACTAACAACATAGTAGGGTCAATTGACCCCCAGAGTGATGGCTCGTTTTCCAAACATCCCCGTATCAATCTTCCTCCCGAGTCACTTCCCTATACAGTAATTCTGGCAGGTGTTCCGAGGATTTTCCAAGACAAGATAGAGCCTCATAGTGAGCTCAAGAATAAGGTTATTCACTGGCTCAATGGTAACAGGCCTCTGCCCCCCAACCTTCGTGCAGAAATTCTGTTCGTACGAAGGGTGAGTTGGCTAGGCACTAAACCGAAGGATGTGGAGGGTGATTGCATAATCATTAATTTTAGGGACCCCAGAGTAGTGAGGCACATATGCTACCACCCCAACACCATGAGCCCTAGAGGAATATCCACTTTTGATTTGAGGCATTTCTACCCTATTGCCCCCAGTGTTACACACTACGCTCAGCCAGTTGGATGGGAAAGGGTCAATAGAGGCCATCGAGGCCCACCCAGATCGGACTTCCATCTCCCTTTGTTTAATTTTTTTGGTCCTTTGAGCAGTATGGAAGGGGTAGATTGACTGGCAAACAACAATAATATCAACTTAGGCTCTGCTAGTGCAATTGATAATGGTTTGGGAAGTTCTGCTTGTTTGGGAAACACAACTTGTAGCTGTTTTATGGAGGGACCCTTGGATATTGGCGGTAAGCATCTAACATTGTATGTATTCCTTCCCAAGTGTCCCGTAGTAATCTAGATCCTCCTTTGTTAGTTCTGGATTTTTCCGAGGACTCACAGGGTATAAACTGTGCAAGCCCTTTATCTACTGACTTCCCGATAGCACCCCACGCTAGCATGACTCGATATGATAGATCAAATCTCACGCTCATAGAACCCTGCCTTGGTGAGCATCAGTGTTTAGCTCCCGGAAAGATCGCAAATTACACTGCCCCCCAGGTTTCGCATCGGGTCCAATTGCTAGCTGACAATGACCACCCCCCCCTCCTCACCTTGGTCTTGTGGAATATTGCTGGCCTAAGGAGTAAAACTTCAATAGATGAGTGGTCCACCTGGGTGGACAAATTTGATATCCTGTTTTTTCAGGAAACGTGGGCAGTGGACCCGGTATACTCACCTGGCTTTATTAATTTTCATAAAGGGGCTATTAGTGGGACCAGGGGCAGACCCTCGGGAGGTCTTAGTATCTGGGTTAGGCAAACCCTAGTGTAGACTTACTGAACTGGCCGCAGACAGCCCAGATCTCTTGATAATCTTGTTGCACCTCAACAATGAACCAGATATTATGATTATCAATGTTTATAACAGAGGTCAACCCGGAGGTCGAGGCTCTAATACTTTTTTACAACTAGATGGGTTTTTGGAAACTGTTAACCCTGGTATTAATGTGATAATAGTGGGGGATCTGAATTGCTGCTTCGAGCCTCTGAATACTGCCTGGGATTCACTCACTATGGAAGTGGATGCTATTTGGAATATTTCCCCCCTTGACCTCCCACCCATCAAGAAGTGGACTGAGTCTGCTATTCAGTGGATGAGTTTGTGTATGGGGTGCGGCTTCAGGGCGGCAAACGGACGGACCAACTCAGACAAAAATGGCAGTGACACCTTTGCTGATGGCCTTCGCCGCAGCAGAATTGATTATGCCCTTATTAAAGTGGAGTTCTGGTCTACTCTAAAAGATATGGTGATTTTAGATCGCCCCGAGAGTGATCACAACCCCTTAGTACTGAGTATTCTGTCTTGTATAGACCGACGCAGCAACGAACTAACTGAGATAGTTACTGCAGATGCCTTCCTTACTAATAATCTAGGGAGAGTGCGTTGGGATAGGGTAGTCACTGACAGTGTTGTACTACCCGAAATCAGTTCACAAGTCACAGGTGCGCTGGAAGCCTTCCACTCTCTCCAAAACCAAGAAGCTGTCATTGGGGAGACTACGCTCATTCATGAAACTTTGTTTTTGGGTCTAAAGGCTCTTTTCTCCAAACCCAGTAAATTAAAGAAACCTACCCAACCTAAGCGCAATCAATGGTATAACAAATTGTGCCGAGAGCTCTATGGCAAATTAAAAATTGCTATTAAATCTAAAAACATGGTCAACATTAGAACAGCTAGGGGTAACTATCGTAGGGCCAAAGTTTTGGCCAAACAAGAATGGGATAACGATCATTGGCATGATCTTTTAGTTGCCAGTAAACAAAAAAATCTGACCAAGTTTTGGCACATTGTGAAGTGGGGGAATTCCCCGAGTTCGCAGGTCCCCTCAAACCATGTTCTTCCCGAGACTTGTGTGGAGCACTTTGAGTCCCAGTTCTCTGGTACCAACTTGGCTGAAGAGACTATACCCCAAATTTTTCGAGATATGTCCTCCCTCCAAAATTTTTCGTTCGACTGTAAAGAAGTCGAGATGGCTCTAAGTAGGATACCTAGTGGAAAGGCCCCGGGAATTGATTGTGTCCCGGCGGATCTTTTCAAATATGATTATAGCAACTGGGTACCTTATATCGCCTTCTTGGCCACTGCCCTAGCAAAGGGGGCGGCTATCCCTGAATCGTGGAAAGGTGCGAGATATTGCCCATCTTTAAGAAGGGTGATCGCTCGTGCCCAGGGAACTATCGCCCGATCAGCTTAATCGACTCGATCCAAAAAATCATCGCTAGGATGATTTTGGCAAGAATCCAGTTATGGATTGAGCAGGAGGACATTATATCACCGTTGCAGGCTGGGTTTAGATCTTGCATTAGTACCATTGATCAGGTCTTTAGGTTCCAATTGATCGTCTGGAAAACGGTCTATCTCGGTGGCGGCACTTTATATGCCGCCTTTGTTGACCTTAGGTCAGCTTTTGACCTAGTTCCCAGGACAAAACTACGGGGGGCTTTAGCTGGGCTAGGGATGCCCGTCGACCTCTTGAACATTGTTATCAGGTTGCATGATGAAAACTTTGCCCAAGTTCGCTGGGGGAACCAAGGGCAGGTCACTGATAAATTTAAAGTAAATCGGGGTGTCAGGCAAGGGTGCGTCTTAGCGCCAACTCTTTTTTTGCTATTCATAAATAGAGTTGTGCAGTATTTTTCATCTATCTCAACTGACGCACCTTCCTTGGGTGGTACTAAGATCCCACTGCTCATGTTTGCTGATGACACCCTATTACTGTCTCAGACTCAGATGGGGTTACAGGCGGCCTTGAATAAATTTGACACCTTTTGTCTCGACCATGATCTGCAAGTAAACGTTTCTAAAACGAAGTATATGGTCTTCAATAAAGGTAGAAGCGTGGCAGGTCATGTTACGATGAATAACGAAATACTTGAACGTACGAACGTTATGACTTATTTGGGGATTGTTCTGGAAAATAAACTGAGCTGGAAGCCTCAAATCGATATCTTATCCCTTAAGTTTTCTCAGCTTTCAGGGGGTTTGGTAAAAGAACAGAGACTGTCACAGACAAAAAGGATAGGCCCAGCAATCAAGATTTATAACTCCAGGATCAGTTCTGCGATTCTTTACGGTGCAGAACTCTGGGGTTTTGCCGACCTATACCCTTTGGTCAAGGTGCAAAATAAATTTCTGAAGAACCTCACGGGCCTTCCTAGTTCAAGTCCAGTGAAACCATTATTACTGGATCTTGGTTGTCGTTCAATTGAAGATATTGCCCGGTTCAAACATTTGGCCCTATGGAGAAGAATGTGGACTACCCCGGAATTAGCCCCCTATGCCAAGGTATTTCTGGATGTTCGTTCCATTCTGGGCTCTGGCAACATAGTTTGGTTCAAACAAGTTAGATTGCTCTTGGAATCTATGGGCTTGGGAAATCTATGGGGTTTAATAACCCTTTTCCCCCCAAAAAACGATTTAAAGGTCTCTAATGGTCCCTGTTATACCAGAAACAGACAACCCAAATTCTGGCAGAGTCTTTGACCGGCAGGTTCCTTGAGTGGAAAAATGTCCCTCTTTTAGAAGACTATTGGGATATTATTAGTAGGTCCAGTGACAGGAAACTCTACCACCAACTAAGGGTTGGCCCTCTACCTACCAGATTGTTTACCAAAAGCTGGAAGGGTGAGGTGAGTGAATCCTGTCGCTGGTGTACTGATTGTGTTGAATCTGTTGGTCATATATTCTTCGCATGCCTGGCCTATGCAACCCCTCGGGCGAAATGGCTCAAACCCATTTGTCGCAACATGGGCACTAGGCTGGGGTTCGTGGCACTAAGAATTTTAAGATTTGACACCAGCGAATCCATTGTAATTGCTGTGGCCAAATTCTTAGGTTGGGTTTAGATAATTAGAAATAGGACATAAAGGCACCCAGTGACGTGTTTTATTTACTTCTTATCCTGTTTTTACCTCAGAAATGTTTTTATCTCTTATTTGCATGGATTTCTTTTTATATTGTATTATCTTTTATGATGAATTTAATCGATAATAAAGACTACATGAGATATTCCTCTTCATGTGGATCGAATTTGTGACTGCGTTTTTCTACTCATTAATGACCATTATTTAGCTGAACGCTCTGCTATGGACTTTGTTGATGGAGTTCTAGCACCTCACACATCGTCCCACATAATGAAAAGAGACCATGCCCCTGTCAATATATCAGCATTCCATGTTGTTGATGGTATCTTCTGGGATAAAGTTGCTTTCAATATCCATGGCCTGACAGAAATTTTGAACATTCCATATGTCTTCCGTGTTTCCTTGGGATATGAGGTTCTGCCCGACATCCATTCTGATGACTGGGATGTTCATACCATTAATTTGTTGTTCTCTGATTAAAAAAAGTATGCTGCATTTGCCACAGAAGATTTGTATTTGAATTCAGCTAATTACGTAGATTTATTTTGTTATCAACATTATGGCCATCATTTTTTACACAAGACAAAAACACAGAGACCCTTTTTTAATTATACCCAATGGGAGCATTGCCCAACACCATTATTAGGAGGTTCGAAGACCCAACAAAGTAAATTTGTATATTTTTCTGGTTATAATCTGTCTGACCCATAGTCCTATTTTCATAAATTGAAGATGCCTCCCAATCTAAATTTATGTTAACCCATACTATACTAGTTTACTCCATGTCCTTCAGGAGGGATTTGTCTGTGAAGGGTTATGAGCATTGGAAGGACACAATTGATTTAAAATCCATTTGGGGTACTAAAGATTGGCAAGTGCAGGGCACAGAAGCTTTGCATCGTGCTCGTTTGATTCCGTCTCAAATTTTATTTTTAAATGAATCCGTACAACAGACTACTTGTTTTGGTTAAGCAATGGCAAACATCTAAATACACCCCTAATTCCATCATTAGCAGTGTATGATACATGGCAAAAACTTACCAACTATACAATTGAGGACTTAGAGGTCTTATTTCATAATGTTAACTCTTTCAATATTGATCCCTCGGGATGGTTAGTGTGGCCAACGACTTCAAATGCATGTCAAATACGTTTTCTGAATACTACAAAGGGTTTTACACAAAGTAGACCTGATTCACGTCTCCCACATTCGCATACAGTTACCACATATTCTGTGGGTAAATTATGTCAGCAATGGTTGGAACATTCCACACAGTCATCTGTCAAACAACACCTTTCTCATTTATCAGGTGACATTGATTTAAATTATATTCTTTTAGGTCCCAAGGCCCTTCGAACAAAACGTTTAATTTATTTCGCATTTAATGAAATTTGGAAACTGGCTCAAATGGAAGATGCACTGTGCCTCCATCAAATTGACCAGGCTAATTTGGAAAAAGTCCTTGCAGTTATCGCTAACAGCATTAATACACTGTCTTCCCATATATATATACTTTAGATAATATTGTTTCTTCTGTCATTGACATTGTTCAACATGAAGTGTCTGTTTTCTATCATGGTCAGAATCAGTTACGTTCTGTGATGCAGTTTGCTTGGACTCTGCAAATATTAAAAAATGGAAAAGTGCCATGGGATTATTTGAATGCTTCTGAGCTATTTTTGCCATTTAATTTGACTGATAAACAGAAATTAATGTCCATGAAAGATTCCACAAACACATTGAACAATTCTAACAGTTTCTGTTTTCGGTAGCCGAGATTGATTCAGCTGTGTGGTTAACACATGGGGTTATTTCACTGCCTATCTCACTTTTTCAGTTCACAGCATGCATGAAACATTACCCAATTGGCAGATATGAGCCCCTTGGCAATAATTTTATTCACAAATTGTGGTCTTTACCTTTCGCTTACAGGTGTCAACCTGCGGAAAATGTTGTTTTCCTTACAGAGGAGGATTGTGATTCCACAGTAGGACATTCCCTAGTCTGTAAACAGGTTAAGCTACACAGAGCCTGTAATGTTTCAGCCCCTAACCCAGCTTCTTTTTTGAAAGGTACCCTGTCCTGGCTAATAGTCACGTACTAACTTTGCTTTCTAATGGTAGTTATCTTCTTTTGAATAACCACGATTGATGCGGCTTGAGAGCTGGCATCCCGTATATAGTAACAGTTTATCAAAGAGTTACATGTTGCAGCAATGTCCTATTTCCACCCCCGCATGGATTGTAGATAGTTCTCTTTGACCTTCCATTCCGACTTTGAAAACAGATTTCAATAACCCAAGCAGATTCAAAGCGCTATTGTTCCAACAAGAAGTCGCTCTCACATCAGACAGACCTTCGAATTGCCGGTGGCAAGAACCGCAAGCGAGATAAACTCGCTGCTAAACACAAATCTCCCACTCAATTTTGGATAATATTTAATGCGTCTGATATGGAGGGCCTTGCTCACTTTTTTAAACTTGTGGGATCCAGCCTTGTTTCTTCCTTTCAGACTATTTTTGGAGTAATTCCGGCTTTTATTCATTCTATTTTTTCCAGCGCCTTCGTGGGGTTTCTCCTGGTGCTCCTGTTATTCTATTGCCATTGATTACTGGCTGACCTTCCGCCAAGACTACTTCACCTGCGTCAACCTGTATTTCACTGCCTCCGGTGCCCTTTTCAATAGGCCATGGATGTCTGCTTGTCCAATACCACACATGCTGCCCTGGATTATGATCTGCTAATGGGTCCACTAAAGGCCGATGCCGGGGTGTGTGTGAGGGGTACGCGTTTGGTGTGCGATCCTCTACTTGGACTAACAGCAGACTTGAGTACCTGTGCTCTCGCGCAGCGACTCATTGGCTGCAGTTTTCATCGAAGTTAACGCAGGTTGCCCTGAGATGCTCCTAATGGCTTCTGGATATGAGGAGGATGTGTCCTCATTCGTCCTACTGAACTGGATGGCATGCATTTTTTTGATGGAAAGAATGGACAACGTCCTGGAGTTCATGGCTTTCCACTTTACCAGCAGCATTTTTGAAGTTAATGACTAACTATGAATGGATCACAATTTTGTGAGCACCCAATTGGCAATATGTTTTTGCCCCCCAAATTACACAAACTGGCCTACAACAAGGATGCTTTGCCTCTGCTTACCTCTGATTTCTGTTTCTTGCATATCGTTAACGCCCTGGCAAAGGGGAGGGTGTCACGTGGCCCATAGGGACATTGTCGTTTTTCACTAACTTAGCATGAGCTCGTTGCAGCTTGCTTGCTGCTTTGCACACGTTACTACACGTCTTTATTTTTGGCAATAGTTTCAGAGACTGCTTTCACATGAGAACTTATTACTGTGTTTGCTCTCTGCATATTCCTGGGATTTTCACTGAACATTATGTGCAAGGTTGGCCAACAATAACCCTTGTTATTTGTTCTGGCCAATCCTTAGCCCTTAGACAAAACATACTGATGCAGTTGTTGTTTGGACAGAGTACTTGCGTTCTTAATGGGGTGCATGAATAGGTAACACACACTTGGAGAGGGACCTTTCCAGGGAGACGAGCGCCCACGATGTAGATCTACCATCTCTAGGCTAAGGTATGGGGTCTGCTGACAAAGCCCAGAGATCTTCTAATATATAATAATACTTCTTCTTAGCAAGGGGAGGGAGGTTAGGCACTATAGCCCTTTCTCCATTGTCTTTTTATAATGACATCTCCCTTAATGATATATGGACTGACTGCTATGCTGACAATATTTGTACTATGCATTTTCCCACTTGTTATGGCACGTATACTGCATGTTAGGGCATGTTAGTTAAAATAAATATTTAAAACTGTTTCGTGTCTCTGTCAGATCTTGTTGTGGACGAGTACAAGAGAGTGGGCAAAGAGGTGTGTCCGTGATTTCTGAGAGAACTGAGACTCGTGCGTTCCTGGGTGTCTAATCATTTGTTTCTCTGGGAGTGAATAGGAGAGCAAGTGAGACGCTATAGCTAGTCAATTCTGGGTTTGTGGGTACTAAGGTGGAAGAAAGACTCAGTCCCTATACACCAAGGTCCCATTTCCTGCGCATAGTTCTTTATTTGTGTATAATCCCTGCAACAAAATGTCTAGTGCTTTACCTGCCCTGTATCTTATGATTCTGCTCACATTATCTTCTGCCAGTGCCACTTGTACACCACTAGTTGCCGTTTGTTGATGTCAAGGGAATGGAAAGATTGAGACAATAGTTCTCTCATTGTCATAATTGTAGTTGAATGAATAAAAATACTTATTATCTTATCCTGTGTGGGTGTAGACATTAAGCCTAGGAGGCATAATTTAGGGCTAAGAAGAGGATGCCTACAAAGAAACTCAGTAATGTGGACTTGTGTCCTTCCCTAGAATTTGCTTATCACTGGACAGGTCCGGAAGATGTGGTAAAAAATGGCATTGGAGTTTTTACAATTTGGGCCTTCATCTGGAACAGAATGGAACATGCTATGTCATTTATGTGCTGTGAGATATGTGAGGTATAAATAATTAAATTGGGTTCACTTGAAACTTGCATTTCTGGATACTTTTGGCACATGTCTGAGGGCAATGTGTCATTCTGCACCCGATAGGTCTTTCACTAGATTTAGCTCCTTTATAGTCTGAAGGGAACCGAGCTCATGGTACACTTTTTCCGTAAGTGCATTATATAGGTGTGTTATCATGTGGCGACCCCTGCTCCATCTTAGTAACATTTGCGGGATCTTGTTCATTTCTGGTTTAGCTTTGTGCCACCAGGTGGTCCTTACTGCATTGTGTAAAGTGAACTGTGTTATGATCTGACCCTCGTGTAATTCATATTCATCTTTCAGTATATCAAAGGTCATAAGAATTCAGGAACTGGAAAGGTGACTCACCAGTGTTACCAAGGGTCCACCCAATGCCACGCAGTTGGATGTTTGTTAAATAATGTTACATTTAGGCGTGTATCATAATAGAAATTTTAGGTTAATAATATATATCTTTTCCAACTATATTTAACCATTTTTGATAATACCAGGACCAACCCGGCTTTGGCTTTCTTGCCCACAATATACTCTGTTGCAGTTGATTTGCCTAGTGCTGCTTTTAGAATTCTTCAGGGGACCCCATGGAATTCAACCTGGCTACCAATCAATCAAGCTGTGTCGCTAGGTAATATGCCTCCCAATCTTGGACTCCTAGCCCTCCCTCCATTGATGAGTACAACTCATTTACAGCGACTCTAGAAAAATCCCAAGCCAATTTAGACAAATAGAGTATAGTTTAATAACTAAAACAACACCAAAAACAAACAAAATCCAATTATTAGAACACTGGAGTTATGAATTTTAAAAGATTTTAGTGAAACCCAGCACCAAAAAAGAACAAAGTGACAACCACCTGGTATCTGGTCGTGCAAGACTGGGTCAAAGTAAAAAGTTAAGGCTGACGGCGAAAGAGCACGGGTAGGATACAAGGGGTGGATTGGTGCCGGTCTCGGCTTACCTTCGGACTTCAGAAAAAGTTATTGAGAAGGTAGAGTCTTAACAGGGCAAGTCACCAGGCTGTATCCCGAGGATGAGTCATCGCCGATGGGAAGCCCTGAATGAAGTCTCAGTAAAGATGTCGACAAGGGCGGGAACATCTCAGAGCAGTGGATGCTATATTTTTAGGCAAAGGAGGTCACTGTCAGCATCAAGGAGGTGCTGGTCGTCTTCGAACCCGGTGAAGATTTTTATCTTCAGACTTAGACGTTTATCTGGAGATTGGATTCACCCAGCGGGACGAGACTGTAGCCACAGAGGGCTCCACAAAGCTGGACACCATTGGCAGGGGTCCTGCTGAAGAGGATTCACTGCTATGGAGAAGAACGTAGTGGTAGTTGCAGCAGAATCAATCCCACAAGATGATGCACATTAGTCAAATTGGTTTGCTGGTAAGTCCTGGTCTCCTGTCGGTTCAGAGAGCAGTTTTTGCTGAAACTGTTTTAAAGTACTAATGGTTTTGTTTTTTAGTAGGAGGAAGCCACTTTAGCACCACACCAAGGGTCCAGGACCTGGGGGGCACTACTTGGAGGCATGGTCTCTCTCCCGTAGGAACCTGCAGGCAGGTACGTTGCAGGATCTCTGGAACTTGTTGTGTCCCTGCAGGTCACATGAGAGGCCAGCCAGCTTCAAGGAGCAGGTGCAGTCTTCATTCCTCCGCAGGGCAGTACCTGCAGAAGCACAACAACAGGGTAGTCCTTCCAGCAGCAGGGTAGCAGTGCAGTCATTCTTTTGAGTCTTCCACAGGTCCAGAAGTGATATGAAGAGGGATTCTGGGGTTCCAGTATTTATACCTGATATCAACCTTTGTGTTTCCGGGGGCTCCTTGTCCTACCACCATATCTGTTTCTGGAAAGTTCTTCCTTTACCCTATGAAGGCTTCTAACTGTCTTGGATGACAAAGGCTGGTGTCAGGTTCCTTTGTGTGTGCCCTTTGTAGTGTAAGTGGGGCAGGACACAGCTCCACCCCAGCCATCCTGACAGGATGGCCCATCCTGTCCACACCTAGTCTCCTTTGTGTCACAGTCTGGTAGGAATACACAAACCCCAACAGCAGAGCCATTCACAGTCATGTGCCCTTTGGAGTTTAAGTGGGGCAGGACACAGCTCCACCCCCAGCCATCCTGACAGTATGGCCCATCCTTCTACAGATAGTCCCTTTGGGTAACTGTTTAGGAGGAATACACAAACCCCAACTGCAGAGCCATTCACAGTCATACGTCCCAGGATACCAGCTGAAGCCACAAATGGTTGGGGACAATAACAATTTCACTTCCTAAAAGTGGCATTTTCAGAATTGTGACTTAAAATCTGACTTTACCATTAAAGAGGATTTTAAATTACCATTCACTTGGGTTTAAACAGCATATGTCGATCTGCTCCCGATCCAAAGTTAGCATATTTTTATATGTAATAAGGTAACCCACTGTGAGTCAATGGAAGAGATAGGTCTTAGCACAGTGAAAAATAACTTTAGGGGTTTATACTGCCAGGACATGCACAATGAAAGGACCATTGGCCTTCTTTATAAATACCATGAACCCTGCCCTAGGAGCTGTTAGGGTCCACCTTAAGGGGGACATAAGTAATACAAAGGAAGATTTAAGCCTAGCACAAAGTTATTTTGCAAGGTTGAAATGGCAGTTTAAAACTGCACTACAGACTGCAGTGGCAGCCTGATATGTTTGTTTTAAGGTGCCACTTCTGTGAGTGGTACAATGAGTGATGTAGGCCCACTAGGAGCATAAACAGGTCCTGGGAACAGATAGAACCATCGACTGATGTCTTAAAGGTAAATAAATGTGCTAATTAGTTGTAGGCCAATTTTAACAGGTTTTAAGAAGGCAGCACAAGCAATGTAACACTGGTTAGCAGTGGTAAAGTGTACATAGTCTAAAGGCACTATCAAAACGAATTCAGCCAATCAGGAAGGGTGAAGGCAAAAAGTTTGGGGGACTACCTACCACACAAGGGGGTTAGGTCTAACATCTGTCAACACGGAATATACATAATTTGAGTTGTGCATGTCAAAGCCTTGTCTCCCTGTCTGCCTTGTAAAGGCGTATAACATCTTGTTGTATCCCTGTAGCTTGAAGTCAAGAGAAGAATTCCCCTATTTGGCACGTCACCAGATAAACTCACAGATTCTTACTCACAACCAAACAATCAATCACCAGAACCAACACCAATGTCTTAACCAAATCTGGACTCGTAATTAAAAATTTCTATATTTTATTAGAAACAATGACATGATAAAAATTGTTTTTATATAATCACAAGACAGTAAAATCCGCGCCCAATGTTGTATTTGTTGGACAGTTAACAAAAAAAGGAGTGTACAGTAAAAAAACATACAATAAAAAAATTTACACTAAACCAATTTCATCCTAAAAACCATTTAAGAACACTGGGAGAACACAAGTAAGAAAGATGTTTTCTAATCAAAATACAAAAGGAAGACAAATGATCTAGATCAACTATTCTCATTACAATGGATACTTAATGTTTGAATTTTCCGGAGAACAGATGTCATTCCGATCTATAGTCTCCCTTTTCAGATTGCGTCGACGCGTTTCGGTGGAGAACTAAAGATAGAAGACCACCTTCTTCAGGACGGTTAATTATGATCTCCCACAGTATAGAAAATCTTCTATTCTAGCCAGTACATCCGAGCGGTAGGTACTCATGGATTCCTTCCCTTATATCTCTTTACGGGAGTACGATAGATTCATAGGGAACATAAGGGTACACACCTCTTAATCTGCCATCCTATGTATCCGTGTTAAAATGCGCTCGTGATATAAAGGTAGCGGGACCCGTTTAAATAAAAACAAGGAACATTCCCGTCTGTAAAACGTCTCTAAGATAGGGGAATACTCTATTATTTTAAGAGCATATCCGTCCTAAATGTCCATACTTCATTAACAGATGTATTAGTTGGATCTCGATTGTCCAAGTATTCTCGAGATTCCAAAGATTTCCCGTTGTAGAACGTGGAAATCTTCAAAACATGACCTGGTACCCAAGGAAGCGCGTATCCCTGTAGCTTGAACAGGGGGTTTCTCATCCGTTCAGAATTAACGGAGCACTAGTGTTTTAACCCACAATTATTCTTCCGTTCCCATGCACCGTAGGTTCCCTGTTAACCTCACTTTAACGGTCCTGCATTTTTTCACAAATCTGGCAGTCTCGATTCTCTTATGGTTCACAAACAATATACCATTTACATCATGCAACGTTATGAGCACTTTTTCTCCCTTCCTTTTCTTTTTCACTTTTTTGGAACTAGGCACTAGATTCACCGTATTTAAACACAAGCACATACTATGGCATTTTCTTTCGCATTCATGATCGTTCTTGGACTCACACACGCTTTGTTTCTGTCCTAGGGAACATCCCCTGACGAAGGGCTGGTCTCGAAATGCATTGGGGCTATGTTATATTTCTGTGACGCATGAATAGAATACATATACGTCTATATACACACCAGAATGTTTTGAAAAGATATATATAACATTACCTGGGTGTGGTTTTGAATACATTGGATATAAGATAAAATAAATGTTTATTTTGAACTTCAAGAACTTGCACTAATTATTTGTTTAAAAAGCGACAAGTTCGCTTTGGAGAGTCTACAAGTTTGACCCTTCCCGAGGAAAGGGCATCTCTTTCAATGTTGTTTGATCAAGGGTATCCTACCGGAGTTCAAATTGGGGGGCAAGCAGCATGACATTCATTGTGCACCCATTGCCATAACTCTGCTGAATCTTGTGTAGGTTTTGTGTAACTGTGCATGATTCTGCCCAGGCCTAGAAAAATTCCAAACAATTTAGAAAAAATTTGAATGTACAAAATGGTGCCCAAATGAAAAAAATCCAAAAAGAGAAACCGAAGTTTTGATTTTCAAAAAATGTAAATATGTAAATATAAAAATATAGCCAAAAATGCGTAAAGGTCCAACTGCGGATATCTGGTTGCACTTGAACAGTACCTAGGTGCATGTTAAGGCTGACCACAGTGGAGTGCAGTTGAATGCAGAAACCACGTTTGACCCTGTCTGAAGTTTTACCTTCAGACAAGGTGCCGATTACGATCCGGTAAAAACCGGGTACGAACCGTCGGTCGGAGCGTATTCTCCGTCCGACTCGTACTCGGTTGTAAAACATTACAAACATGGAATTACGATTCGCACGGAAACACCATTTCCGTACGAATCGTAAAAAACACCGACCGACGAAAATATGCATACGAATGTGATCCGGGAATGCTGCGACGTGACGTCGGGACGCTTCCAGGCAGCGTTTCACGACCCAGGAAGTACGATTCGAACCGACAGCAGTCCGGACAGCAATATTTTTACGGCACCCAAAAAGTGCCGGAAAAGCGAAGTACGGCGCGAAACGACCAGAGTAGGTGGCCCGGTAAGCGCCGTACCCCCCCCAGCCCCCGCATGTACGCGCCGTACCCCCCCCAGCCCCCGCATGTATGCGCCGTACCCCCCCAGCCCCCGCATGTACGCGTCGAACCCCCCCGTGTATGTACACCCGAGTACGCGTCGAACTGTACGTGTCGAACCCCCCTGTGTATGTACACCCGAGTACGTGTCGAACTGTACGTGTCGAACCCCCCCGTGTATGTACACCCGAGTACGTGTCGAACCCCCCGTGTATGTACACCCGAGTACGTGTTGAACTGTACGTGTCGAACCCCCCGTGTATGTACACCCGAGTACGTTCGAGTCGTACCCCCACCCGTGTATGTACGGTGCGTACCCCCAGTAGTTGGGCGAACGGCGACTTCTTGTGTGGAAGATGTGTGTTTTGATAAAGAATGGGGTGCTCCGTCCCCGTATCACTGGGTTTTTGGCTCACAGAACGCACCAGTCCGTGCAACAGTAGGGAAAGTGTTGGACTCAGGAGGGGTTAAATTTACTATTCCCACTCGGGTCTGGGCAACAGTAGGAAAAGCGTTGGACTCCGAAGGGGTAAATAATTACTATTCCCACTCGAGGCAAGGAATAAGTAGGGAAAGCGCTGGACTCAAGATGGATAAAATGTACAATTCCCACTCCAGTCTGTACAAAAACAGGGAAAGCGTTGGACTCAAGAGTGGTAAAAATGACTAATCACACTCCAGTCGATGCAACAGTAAAGAAAGCGTTGGACTTTGGAGGGGAAAAATTCACTATTGACACTACAGTCTGTGCAACAGTAGGGAAAGCGTTGGATTGTGGAGGGATTAAATATACCTTTCCTACTCCAGTCTGTGCAACAGTAGGGAATGCGTTGAACTGTGGAGGGGTAACATTTACTATTCCCACTCCAGTTGTTGCAACAGTAGGGAAAGGGTTGGACTCAGGAGGGGTAAAAAATTACTATTCACACTCCAGTCAGTGCAAAAGTAGGGAAAACGTTAGACTCAGGAGAGGTAAAATTTACTATTCCCCCTCCAGTCTGTGCAACAGTAGGGAAAGCGCTGGATTGCGAAGGAGTACAATTTACCATTCCCACTCCAGTCTGTGCAACAGTTGGGAAAGAGTTGGACTGAGGAGCTGTAAAAATTACTATTCGCATTCCAGTTGGTGCAACAGTATTTTAATTAACTTCCCTCCCTTTACCCCTACAAACCTAACAACATGCACCTGATATATAACTTAAAAATATCTTAGTTACAAAATGTTAATAATTATCAGTTAAATCAATATTAATATTAACCAATAATTAATTATTTAACTTCCCACCCTTTACCCCTACAAACTGAACAACCCACACCTGATATATAACATAAAAGATATTTTAATTGCACAATATACACAATTAAATATAAATTAGTAATTATTTAAAATGTACATCAATTATTCATTATCATCATTAATTACCTTCCCACCCTTTACCCCTACAAACCCAACAACCTGCACCAAAAGTATAAATTAAAAATGTAATTTATTTAGAAATTTACATAAGTAATTATAAATTCAATACTGAATAATAATGTAAAAAATTAAATAATTAATTATAATTAAACTACTTCCCACACTTTGTCCCTAGCAACGCCACAACCTGCAACTAAAACGTAACTTAAAAAATAAATTCATCAAACAATTTTCATAATTATTTATCAATTAAATAATTAATATTAATTACACACTTTTCAATAAATTAATGCATATTTTTAAATACATTATTACTTGAAGAACTTCACGTCCAATACCTCTACAAATTAAACAACACACACCTAAAATATAACTTAACAAATATGCTAATTTCACAATTTACATAATTATCAATTAAATAATTAATAATAAATTAAAAAATAAATTATCAATGAATTATTTCTTAATTAACTTCCCACCCTGTACCCCTAATAACCAAACAACTCACACAGAAATTATATCTTAAAAATTACAATTGCACAAAGTGCATAATTAATTATCAATTAAGCAATTAATATTACTTAACTAATGATAAATTAATTATTATAATTAACTTCCCTCCCTTTACCCCTACAAACCTAACAACATGCACCTGATATATAACTTTAACAATATCTTAGTTACACAATTTAAATAATTAATTATCAGTTAAATCAATAATATTAACAAATAATGAATTAATTAGTTTAATTAACTTCCCACCCTTTACCCCTACAAACTTAACAACGCACACCTGATATATAACATAAAAGATATTTTAATTGCACAATTTACACAATTAAATATAAATTAGTAAATATTAAAAATGTACATCAATTATTTATTATCATCATTAATTACCTTCCCGCCCTTTACCCCTACAAACCCCACAACCTGCACCAAAAGTGTTAATTAAAAATGTAATTTATTTCACAATTCACATTACTAATTATGAATTAAATACTTAATAATAATTACAAAATTCATAATACTTAATTATAATTAAATTACTTCCCACCCTTTATCCCTAGAAACGCCACAACCTGCAACTAAAACGTAACTTAAAAAATAAATTAATCACACAATTTTCATAATTATTTATCAATTAAATAATTGATATTGATTTAAAAATAATATTTTAATTAATTATAATTAATTTACTTCCCACCTTGTACCCCTACGAACTCCACAACCTGGTACGACACTAAAAATTACAATAGACAATTAATTTAAATTTTAAAACAACTAAAAATTTACAAACTATATTGCAAACTTTAACAATAATTATACAAAAAGTTATCAAATATACAACTAAAATACATCAAAATAATTTAAAAAACGATATTTTTGCAAACGATTTTAACAACATAGATTTTTTTACAATTTATATTAACAACATATATATTTTTCATATCAATATTACTTACCTTAGAAAGCCGATATGCTTGTCAACGATATTCCTGCATCACTGTATTAGTGGATCACAATTATAAAAATTCGATATTTCTGCATCTTGATATTTTGTACTCGATATTTTGTTTGAATATCCACCAAGCATCACCTGCATCAGACATATAATATTTGTTATGATGTAATTACCCTGAAAGTGTAACAGACATTCTACATGTATGCATTCAGTGTTATATGTGTGTATATTGTGATGGGGTGAAGGCTGAGAGACTATATTTGTGAGGCCATTCTCTAGATCTAAATGTTATTTAAGTATAAGTTAGTTACATTTGCTGAGCAGCTACATGTCACTTAAATACCAAGTAATCAAATGACGTGCAGGAGTAGACTGTCGTAAAATGTAGCTGTCATGTATGTACCCATTAATGGCACCGTACACATCTGTGAAGCAGCCTATGGGGTCGCAGACAACTAGCACATTGGGGGAGTGACAACGGTGTCTGTTGCATAATGGGGTTCTCTTCCAAAGGGTGGATAAAGTGTCACTTGGGTGCAATCGATGACACCTGAGTCCTGAAGGAAGGCAAACACATCAATTCAGGCAACAACACGAATCACAAAGATTTTTACGAGTACGGGAAGTAGTACGACGTGCGTACTCTTAAATACTATTGCATGCCCAATGCCCAACTCTTTATTAGGTCAGATTCAAACAGGGCACAGTCAATTTTATTTGTACTAATTGCACTTCAATTTTTCATGAAAATTCCCATTTTAGATGTTTTGAGACAAATTCACAGTGACATGTATGAGTACTTAAAGGACTGCCAGAGGAGTTGTACATTACTTGCCCTACAATGCAATTTGTATACTACTCAGAACACCATTTGTGTTTACATCACTCAGAATGAGCCTTTGAGGTTTCATTTTTTTTGAATGAGTATTCACAGCTTAGGCAGACTCAAGTTTATTTATGCCATCGATAATTATTTTTTTTAGCAAATTCCTTTATCTGGATGTAAATCACGTGTAATCATAATGCATGAACTGCACATTGTGGCAGTGAAATGTGAGAAACAAGAGAACACTCACTCGAAAACCACATTGATATGATTTTAACAAAAGATTGAAAACCTGTGAGTGGGTCTTAAGTGGACTTGAGTCAGTCAGGGTAAAGGTGTCTAATGAAGCTGCCAGCCATATTGAGCCGGCTGTCATGTCACTCATCATCTTGCGGGACCCCAGCTGTAAGATTAGTAATGTGAACACGCGCACAGCTGTCAAAATGTCCTCTCTCCGCTGCCACGAGATGTGTGTAAGTTTTGACAAACTAACAAAGCGCTTTGTTGTGGTGTCTATGCAGCCAGTAATCTGATGCATGCGCATTAGGGGTCGTTTTACCGTCGGTTGAGCTTTTCAAGAGGAAACAGTTCTCCAGTTTACAACCTCAAGTAAGAACGTGTTTTTTACTTCTGATTGGACATTCTCTTACGATTAGGTCTTATTTAATGCCTTCAACAAACAAGAGTTCAAGAAGGCCAAAAACAAGCTTTCAGACCGCATAAGCACCAAGTCTCACCTGTAGATCACGTTATGTTTTTGTACACCTGTGTTCACCGTGTCTACAAATGCCAATATACCGATTTATATAACCGACCTCTAACTTGAGGAAATCACCATTTTGAAATAAATATGTTTGGTAGCAACAAATTCTTGCGTGGGTCATGTTTACAAACATTCTGCGGTAAATCGGTTCTATTTCCATAAATGTAAATCATTTTCTCCATTACGCCACTGTTGTGGCAGAAGGCCACAAGTGTGTCTTTGTGTGTTTTTTGTGTTTTTAGAGCCTTTGTGGGCTATTCGAAAGGAATTTTGCCCTATTCACAAGTCCATTTTTAGATGGACAGCTTAGTTTAAGGTCGGAAATGGGTCTATTTACGCCTGTCACATATCCACAAAAGGATACCTAAAAGGTCTAAATGCATTTACTGATGTGTAATTCTACTCCATGACTGCGCCCAACTTCACAGCAGTAAGATGGAAAGCGGGAAGATCAAGGTCTGGCATGCCAGGAGAGTTTATGAACGTCCAGAAACTTGAGGACATTCGCAAACTCCTCTCTGAACCTATACCTTCCCAGACCGGTAGAGGCTTTGGTCCAGCAAAGGACAAAAGTAAATACCCTTGAAGTGTGGGAAGGGGAATGGAACATTCCCGGACTTTGTGAGCTTGTAAGGAATGTAGGAGTATATTTACAATCCCCTGCCACCCCCACAGCATCACTTTTCTTGAAGTTGTGGTGGTGATAGGGGCTTTGCCTTCTCCACAAGATGGCGTTAAGCCAAGGAGGTTAACGCTGCACTCTGCCACTTCCTTGTACATATGCCCGAAAGGTTTTGCCACAAAAAAATAAGGAAAAAAAGAAAATAATGTGCAAATCGACTAAATGGCTGCCTTTTCCCAATACATTGTGTCCTAGATACAATTTCACATTGGGAAAATAGCAAGTGGTAAAACTTTACATGACGTTAAGAACCCTGTGCTCGGAAACCTAGGAATGGTGCATCGTTCTAGGCATCTTTTCAGGCATCCTACTGCCAATGTTAGGGAATTCTAGTCTAATGAGGTTAGATTTAATATATTTGTGTATATTGGACTCAGTCTGTATTTTGAGCTACTTTAGTATAGAATGTGAAAAGTGAGTGCCCAGAAAAATTGTGGGAGCTCACATGCTTTGTAGGGCAACAGTAGTACTGTAGGCAGTGGAGTTAGGAATCACGAACCGTACAAGGATTTTCAGTGCTCTGAATAAAGTAGAACTCTGCAAGCTCTAGTGCTCACCATGCACTGAAAATAGGCATTTTCTTACTTGTTTTCAGTATTCTAGCACATTACTGACTTTTTCTCTAATTTCATCTTAAGGAAGCTTGTACAATGTGTGAAGTATGATGTTTGGACCCGGAGGTCACACACAACTTCAGTAAAAGAGGATATTTCACAACTTCTCTGGTGGGCACCATTTTTTGCTTTTATATATAGAAATATATATGAGTTGCTGTTTTCTCTTTCTAAATATGTAAAGTGTGTCTGTGGGGGTTCTGCTGCAGAATTTGTTTTAACTTTATTTCTAGGATAATAGGGAATAAAGGCATGGTCCCAAAACCTGGGAGCCTGATCCTGTTTTAGAGCAACAGTAGTCTTTGTAGTAGGACCACTAATTTGGAGACCAGCCCAGCGCAAGTGAGAAACAACTTCTGGACGCTACTCATGAACACACCCACACACACATTTATATTCACTATCTGGCTCAAACTTGTCAAAACAATGAAATTCACAGTGTTTTAGAAATGCATGTAACAAATGCCACAACTCACGCCACCCACCGTGTTAATTTGACTGCTCTTGTTAGTTTCTGTGCTTTTGCTAAATTGAGGTTTTTAGTAAAGGTGGGCGAAACTCACGGAGTTTCACTCTGTGGAATTCTTCAGAGTTACACTAAATCTCTGCGAGATTCCTCAGAGTTCCATGATTGGATGGAATTCGGCATGTCTCACTGGGCTGGGTTCTTGTTCCGCTCTGTAAAATCAGCATGAGTGGCACCACACGGTGCACCAGAGGACGCTGCTTCATTCTGGCACTCGAGTAGATTTTCTTTACTACTCACGCAGCAGCTTTTTTTCTGCGAATGGTTGTGACCTGCTGCGACTTCCTGTGTTGAGAAAATCTCTCCAGGTGCCATTTTAGTGCCCCAAATCACACTAGAGGACGCCAATTCTCACTAGTGCTCACCAACTTTAAGTTGGCGAGCTGCACGCAAGAAACAACTCCGCCATGCAGCGGTGCCTGGCACCAATTGGGCACCCAACACTACAAGATCGGGACTCTGGGGGCAGCCCAGAGCCCCCAAGGTCACTGCTGGTTCCCTACTTGGCTGACAATGTCTTGGTCCTCCGTGGGAGCCAGCATTCTCTTTTTTTATTGAAGTTGTGGGCCAATCGGATACCAAAACTTTTTATGATGGGAATCGCGTAGAAGCACCACATGTGCAGCAGGGTTTGGACAGCCGTGGCTGAGTTATGGATCTGGCTCAAACACGTAAAACCACTGAAAAAAACCATTTATCATTATGTATGCACACAACATAAGCCATAACTCATTGCTTCTATCATGAAGAATGGGCCACATTTACCAGAATGCATGGTGAGGGTTACTAAGTCTGAGTCTGGTTTCACTTGAAACTAACAGCTGCAGACTATTGATGCATACCTGTCCTGATTTTAGATCAGCCACATAGAGGTTGCTTTGTATATTTATATGTAGGGTTGGCTCACTGTGCCCCTTAATGGCTCAGAGAGTGGGGCTGTACTGCCCCCCTCTCCATTTTGAATAATTTTGGCTCAGGGTGGGCTCCCTGGGGCCTTTAGGGACTTGACGAGGAGGGCTGCACAACCCCACTTCCTATATACACTAATTTGGCCCCGGGAGTGGGCTCAACTAGGCCTCTAAAGGTTCGGAAATGTGGGCGCATGTCCCCCCCTCTATGCACATTTTGACACAGGAGGTGGGCTCCCTGGGCCTTTAGAAGCGCAGGTAGTAGGGTTGCATGGCCCCCTCCCCATTTTAAGTACTTTTGACCCAGGGGGCTGGGCTCACTGGGGCCTTTAGAGGAATGCGCTGCCCCCAGGGCAGCATAAGTTTACTGCTGCCCTGGCTGTAGCGCATTCTATGTAATAGGGTGCACTTTCTCTGTTTGCGCCTGGCACACCTTTGCTAAGGTGCGCCAGGGCACAAACAGGGAAAATGCGCCCTATACATAATAGGGCCCCTAGTGGTGACCAACACTAGGTAATATATATATATATAGACCATCAGTGCTGTAACATTATAAGATGGCACCCAAAGACACATACCCAATCCTTTTTCTATGTTTGACACTTTATATGGTAGTCAGTTTTCACTGTTGATCATGTGATCAAGGCAAAGTGAGGAGTTTATGCTGTTGTAATACAATTCTTCACCTGCATGCCAATTGCCCTAGGTGAGTGCTGGATTTGCGTAGTTGGCAGTAATACTTATAGCTGGCACGCTTCCCAACCTGGGTGCTACCCCTCTATGATGGTTGAAGGACATCAGGAGCCCGGGAGATTTATGTATGTATTAACTACCTATTGGCAATCACTAGTAGGTAGTTATAGTTAGAACCATGTTTCCGTTGAAAAAGCATCTTTTGACTTGCCTATAACTTTACCGCTGCTTGACGACTCTTTACCAAATTTTCCAAACAAAGTGCCCCAGTGATGCCAGTTGTGCATGAAAAGTTTTGGAGAGATCCGTCAAGCAAGGGTTGAGAAAAAGTGTGGGGTAAGACCTCCGAACCTCGGTCTAGGTCCACTCTCTCCCTGCAGCTCTGCTGTGCCATCTCTTGCCTCCAGACCCCGACCTCCTCCTTGGGAGGTTCAAGGCTGCTGCCCGCTCTTGCGCCTGCTGCCCGCTCCAACTGGGGCCAGACTGCCTTCAACCACCGTAACCTTTCTCAGCCATTTATTTTCTTAATTGTTTCCCTGTTGTGCCACTGTTATTATGCCCATCTGTGCCTTGCTCTAATTCCACCACTGTTTTTACTTTCTCGTGCCTGCCTGTTCCTTTTGCCGCTGCTACCCCTGCAGCCCCTCCCCCCGGAATTCCCCCGCAATTCCCCTGCTCCTGCCTCCCAATCTCTCCTCCCTCCCACCTCCCCTACTTAATGGTGGGCGCTGTGTTGTCACGCAGTGAATGCGTGCAGCGGGCGTGCTGCCGGCACACCAAAGGCAAGCCCGTCTGTGCCCGTCCATGACTAGAACGCGGCCAGCACAAGGAACCCTGTCCCTCCCACTACCCATCGCTACCACACAACCACCCTCCTCGCACTCAACCCTGGAAGACTTAGAGAATGCCCACAGGCCTCGCCGAACACGACCCATGGCAAGATTTCCTGCCTCCACTGCCTCCAGACCCTCACCGCCACCCTGGCCTCCAACACCACCGATGCCAGCACCGGCGACACCCTAATATTCATCCTACTCAATGTATACTCCATACACAAACATGCCATGGATCTCTGGAACCTACTCGACTCTCTCTCGTTCGACATCACCTTCTTCACAGAGACCTGGACCAACGCATCCTCTGTCCCTGACATCAGCACCGCCATCCCAGACGGATACAAGATCCAGAGGAAAGACTGCTCCAACCACCCAGGAGGGGACCTCACCATCACCCACAAGAGCACCCTCCGCCTCACCATCTCCAGCTAAACCTTCCCTCCGCCGAAAACCTGCACTTCCAGATCCAGACCACCCCCAAAGCCACACTCCGAGGAACCCTCGTCTACAGACCCCCCCAGCCCCGAAAACCCTTTGCCACCACCGACTTCATTGCACCCCACACCATCACCTCAACAAACTACATACTCATCTCGACAACCCCAGCAACCCCAACTCCACTTTCCTTTGTGACAACCTCGCCAGCATCGGACTTAAACAACTCTTCAACACACCGATCCACACAGCAGGACAAACCCTCGACCCCATCTTCGCGGCAGAAAACAGCGTCTAATTTGGCCACACAACGCAGCCGCCATAGACTGACCACCACTGCGTACACTTCGCCATCAACAAACCCAAGGCACCCACACAAGCCCCACGCCCACCATGAAGGAACTGGAGCAAGGTTACCGACGAGCAACTTAACTCCATCCTCACCCGAGACAACCACACCTGGGCACCCGACGCAAATGACGCAGCCAGAGAACTCCACATCTGGATCTCCAACTGCGCAGACGAGCTCGCCCGCTATGAAACCCCAACAGACAACGCCGCAGGAAAGCCGCCTGGTTCACCACCCCTCTCCAAGAAGCCAGACGCACCTGGAGAAGACCTGGAGAATCACAAAGACAACCGAAAACCACACCACCTACAAGGATGCCATGACAGACTACCACAACCAGATCAGAGCCACCAAGAGGAACTTCATCCACTACAAAATCCTGGCCAACTCCACCAACTCCAAGGAACTTTTCAGCGTCATTCAAAAATTCACCAACCCCCGCAGCGAAGCCACAGACATCACCACATCCCAAGACCTCTGCAACAAGCTTGGAACCTATTTCCACCTCAAGATCAAAAACCTCTACGACTACATCAACCATCCACCAGGCACCAGAGATGGTCCCCCGCCCCTCAGAAATGCCAGCCAGCACACCCTCTCCAACTGGACACCAATCACGGCTGAAGACACCACCTCGACCATGAAAAAAGCATCTACTCGGGGGCCCTCACCGACCCCTGCCCCCCTCACATCTACCACACAGCCGCAGCCGCCATCGCATCCGAACTACAACACACCATCAACACCACCTTCAGAACAGGCACCTTCCCAGACGACTGGAAGTGCGCAGAAGTCAGACCCCTGCTCAAGAAGCCCACAGCTGACCCCACCAACCTCAAGAACTATCGGCCCATCTTGCTCCTCCCCTTAGCAGCCAAAGTTGCAGAGAAAACAGTCAACAGGAAACTGACACGATTCATTTAAGAGAACGCCGTCCTCGACCCGTCCCAATCTGGATTCAAAAGCAACCACAGCAGAGAGACCGCCCTACTCGTCGCCACAGACAACATCCGCACCCTCCTGGACCAAGGCCACTCCACAGCCCTTATCCTACTCGACCTATCAGCGGTCTTCGACACCGTCTCCCACTGCACACTTGTCGCCAGACTACATGACGCAGGCATACAAGGAACAGCCCTGGACAGGATCCGATCATTCCTCACCAAAAGAAGCCAAAGGTTCAGACTCTCACCCTTCCTCTCTGACCCCACGAAAATCACCTGTGGAGTCCCACAGGGTTCATCACTGAGCCCCACCCTCTTCAACAACTACATGGCCCCCCTCACAGCCATCGTCCGACCACACGGCCTCAACATTGTATCCTATGCCGACGACACACAGCTCATCCTCTCCATCACCAAAGACCCCACCACTGTCAAACTCAACTTCCAGAAAGAAATGCAAGATGTTCACAGACTGGATGACCAACAGCTGCCTGAAGCTCAACGCCAAGACGACAGAATTCCTCATCCTCTGCACCACCCCTTCTGCATGGGACAGCACCTGGTGGCTGACTGCCCTCGGAAGCCCACCTACCACCTCAGACCACGCAAAGAACCTTTGCATCATATTCGATTCATCACTCACCATGAACCGACAGGTCAATGCCGTCACCTCAAGCTGCTTCAACACCCTCCGCATCCTCCGCAAGACCTTCAAGTGGATCCCTTGTGAGTCAAGGAAGATAGTCACCCACACACTCATTACCAGCAGACTGGACTATGGAAATGCACTCTACGCCGTCATCAACAAGTCCCTACTCTGCAAACTCCAGACAATACAGAACACCGCAGCCAGAGTCGTCCTCGGCATCCCCGACATGAACACATCAGCCAACACCTACGAAGTCTCCACTGGCTCCCCGTGGAGACTAGAGTCACGTTCAAAATCCTCACTCACGCCTACAAATGCCTACACAACAACGGGCCCAAATACTTCAATGACAGAATCAACTTCCACGTACCCAAAAGAAACCTCAGATCTTCCAACCTCACACTGGCCGAAACCCCTCACATCCACAGAGCCAGAGCAGGCGGAAGATCCTTCTCTCACATTGCAGCCAAGACCTGGAACGAGCTACTGGCAGACATCAGACACGCCCCCTCCCTGAACACCTTCAGGAATACCCTCAAAACCTGGCTCTTCAGATAAATAGATCTGCAGACCTCCCCTCAGCGCCTTCAGACCCTCACGGGTGAGTAGCACGCTTACAATTCCCCGATTGATTGAAGAAAAGTGTGTTTCCTATGTTAATACACATAGACTCTTTAGACACGCCTGTAGAACGAACTGCTCAACGGAATTCCACCAAATTTGGCAGACATGTAGATGTTGTTCCTCAGATTATGCTTTTTGGTATTTGGTTTAAATCGGTTCAGTAGTTTGTAAGATATTAAAGGGCATCCAAATCTGTATTGCGAAGCCTTTGCAAATAATGATGGGCTTGTGCAAACCAGCAATTGTTGGCAGCCATCTTGGAACTCGAGTCCCAAACAAAATTGCAAAAAAAAGTAAAAGGGGCAGGGTACAAATACCCCAGTGCTTAATTTGTGCCAGTGCTTTCCGGTGCTTAGCACCGACACTTATTTGTCAGGTCCGGGTCTACACTGCCAAATCACATCATAAGCGCAACTGCACTCCCTGCACGTCATATCATATATGTCAAAGTCAATTTAATTGACTTACTCACTACAGTGCTATTCAAACTGTGTTACAGTCATCCTGCCGAGTCACATTGGTGAAGAAGAGTGTTGCTGAGTGCTGAGAGAGAGCCGATAAATCCGAATCCACCCAAATTTGACTTCCGTTCAGTGTTGCAGGTGGGCGGGCCCCTGATTTGGCTGCATGTCGTTCCGTGGGGGTAGGGGCTGCGCAGCCTGCGCAACCTTTTTTTCAAATTAAATTCCACGCCCCAGCACACACGCAACGCAGCATGACGTCGAGGCGGGCACTATCATTTGCAGCAGCAGCAGGCCTCTTAATAAAGGCAGTGCCTCCAGTGAAAAAAAAAACAGTAAGTAACAAACCAACGCTGCTTTTTCTGGAGCGTGGTGAGGTTACCATGGGGCAGTAAAACAGACTTGGCAGGAACTGAGTCCAAGGCCAGAGCAACCATACCACGGGCGCCGGGCGGGGCACCATGTGCAGGAGCACTAGTCAGGTCAGGAGGCTGGAAGGGCAGCGGGGCCTTGCCCTTAACCCTTTTCTAATAATATTTGACTTACTTGACTTAAATGAAATGAAGTGCTATTTTAAAGTGAAATTAAATGCTGTTTTTCCGTGCATTTCATTTCTCTCCTGCGTCATCCAGCCTCGTTGCTCAGGTTGTTTGTGCACCAGTGGTGGTTCTTGAGTGGGGTACGGATCAGTTGGGCCACTCCATTTTTACGTAGTTTATGGGTGATGTTTGGCTGCATCCTGAGTTAGTTTAACTTTAATTTGAGTTCCTTTGCGATTCAAACATCCCCAAACTTGTTTGTGCATGTTCAGCTTTAGTGATGTTTTGATGTTCTCCTGCTGCTGGGGCTCTTTCCACTTTGGTCTGTGTCTGCTGGATGTTCCAAGGCCCCGGAGCCCCCGCTCTGTGCAGTTAGTAGAGTTGGTGACCTTCATATAACTTATATCTTCGGTGCTATTGGTGCGGGTGGCGCGCAAGTATTGTCGATGTGCATTTTGTGCTGCAAGGGATGAATGTAGTCAGTAACTGACTTCCAGGTTCCAACCCCAGTGAGTTAATGCCACATAAGTAACTCGAGAGAAAAACGCATCACATATTACACATATTGCTCCTATACAGTGCTACCCTCTGCCAATCAATAACTAATGTATAAAGGTATGTTAAACAATATGGATTTCATTTTTATTTCTATATTCCTCACATTTGTCGTGGGATCAAATGAAAGGGGCGGGATTGTGTCTATATATATATATATTCACTGAAAAAACCATAGGTTTCACACATGTTATAGTTAGCGGAAATTTTACTGATAAAAAACCAGTGAAATTGCCCCGTTATAGTTAGTGCTGGCAACTATAACTCACGCGACCGCAAACCTCTGCTGATGCTAATACTGTATTTAGACACTTATTTGCCCATGTCTTCTTCCATACATTTTTAGCTATACATATATTACAAATATTTTTTTTTCATAAAGACACATATGTCATCAGCAGAAGATTGCGGTCGCGTGAGTTACAGTTGCCAGCACTAACTATAACGGGGCAATTTCACTGGTTTTTTATCAGTAAAATTTCCGCTAACTATAACATGTGTGAAACCTATGGTTTTTTCAGTGAATTTGCAAGGTTTTTTAAATGCTAATTCCTAACTATAACGTGTGTGAAACCTATGGTTTTTTCAGTGAATTTGTACGGTTTTTTAAATGCTAAGTTACTTTACGCCATTCGAGGCGTGCGCGCCCACTTAACGCAGTTCGTTCCGTGCACGGTTTTTATCAACTTTAATAAGCCCTGTACATTTGGTGGCCTTCGGCCACCAAAAGCACAGGGGGTGGGGTCAATGTGGATAGTGTTTTTTTTATTTCGATTTTATAATTTCATGTTGCCAAAATTTAGTTTTTTTTACCTATTAATAATCCCTGTACATTTGGTGGCCTCCGGCCACCAAAAGCACAGGGGGTGGGGTAAGTGTGGATAGTGTTTTTTTTTTTTTTTTTTTTTTACCTTACGCTTACGGTAAGCGTACGGTAAGCGTACTCGGCGAAATTGCCGAAAAAAAAATAAAACCGTTTTTGCTCTTGGGGGATGTTTGGGGACTCCCTCAACATGACTGTGTGGGAGGGAGTTGTCAAAAATGCCCCGTAACATGTTTTTGGGCATCAAGTTTGAGAAATAACTCTCAATGCGAGAGACAAAATGGCGGACGCCGCTTCCTGGTTTCGGCCGATTCGAATGTTTACTAAGATCTAAGAGCCAATCAGAATCGCGCTCGCGCACGCCACCGTACGCTTTCGGTAAGCGTACGGTAAGCGTACCGTAAGCGGGCTCAGATATATATATTGATTTAAAGGCTATTTTCTCAGAATCTACTGAACAGATTTACACCAAACCTACAAAAGGCACTTCCTTGACCTAGGGACTACCTCTCTGCCAAATTTCTAGTAATTCTGTTCAGCCGTTCGGGCTGTAGCTCGTTCTAAAGGTCCTATGGAAAAATGCATGGGAAAAACGCGTTTTGGGACCCCCTTTTATCTCAGCCCCCGCTTGACGAATCCCCCCGAGACTTTCAGGGTAGGAGCGGAGCGTAGCGCCCCACCTATTTTGAGAAATTCGCGAGGATTCATCGACCGGCGCCAAAGTTATTCAAAATAGAATGTTGAGGTTTTCCTATGGAAAAGGGGTCCTAACTATAACTACCTACTGGCGACCGCCAGTAGGTAATATATATATATATATATATATATCAGCTCCACACTGTCGGCCGGTAATCGTACCAAATCACAGAAGACAGCACTCACGGGGGAGAGTTCCAAAGGTATATTTATTTCAGGAACTCTGGGCGCACAACAGACGCGTTTCGGCAGGTCGCCTTTCTCGATGTTTAACACGAAACGCCGATATCGCCATTGCCTTATATTCATTATTTGCGCTGACAAATTATAGTCGACACAGTGAAAGGACTAATCCGGCAAGTCCCCACAATCAGGGTACTAATGTTCCGCCATCTTTGAATATTCAAAGTAGTATCGTATCACCGTAAATCAATGTATGTTACGAAGTGCATAGATTAATACAATTCATAAAACAACATAATTGAGCCCTGAATGGGCATAACCTCATAGATAAAAGTAAAGTGCAAACAAAATACCCCTCCCAGGATATAGTGCAATGGACAGCGGCTTCTAGACTTTGTACTAAACGAGTTCCTGAAATAAATATACCTTTGGAACTCTCCCCCGTGAGTGCTGTCTTCTGTGATTTGGTACGATTACCGACCGACAGTGTGGAGCTGATTTTGATGGCGGGAGCACCCCCGCCGTGACTAGCACCGTTCATGTGTGCGTTGGGCTGGTGCAACCCAGGAGCGGAGATATATATATATATATAAGTCCAGAATAAGAATAGATAATCTCAAGGAGAGTTATGTTAGGTAGTTTATGTATCATGAATCTAACTACAAGATGCTGTGCCACTTTTTACAAAACATTTTTATGTCTGCAGCAGCATTCCAAACGTGAGGGGCTGCAGGACGTCTGGTTAAAATCTGATTACAAAGAAACATAATGTGAGATAAGGTTTTATATTCCATATATATATATATATATATATATATATATATATATATATATATATATATGTAGAGAGAGAGATAATGTAAACTAAGTATATTACATTTAGTCCCATTCTCTGGTTCCTCAGTTTACAACCCAACTTTGGAGGGGGCCTGCTCTCTCCTCAATTGAGACTATTATCGGGAGGACCCACCACAGCTGTCAACAATTTTTACCTCAAGTGTTAGACCTCACACACACTTGGGCAACAAGGTTTGTTTGAAAGTCACACAAAAAACACCCTGCATAAACAGTGCATGAGAAGAAACCCACAACAATTTAACAAAAACAAACTATATACCTACTAAGTACAGGAACACAACACCATGCAGGTAAGCGCAAGGTTACAAAACTTTGCTGTGCCTGCCATTGGGAAGCCCCAACCATCAGACCACACTCTCCTTGTTCTTGGCACGCAGTAAAAAACTGGCATGCACATCCTACCAAAACCCTAGGGCACTGGTGATGAATGCTCTATCCAAAACCAATGTTGTGTAATATAATATAAAATCCTAAAACGTTTGCTGATTTCTGCATTAGGGTATCATTCACAGTCATTAAATCGGCCAAGGTGTCGAAAGTGAGCCTGCAATATGTGAGATTTATTATTTGTTCTCTTAATAGCTTGTATCTGGAGAACATAAAAATCTGGGCATGGCATCATAGACTATACCACCATTGTGATTCCACCATTTTGTTATTTTTGTCAGTCTAATATGATGAAACGAAACCAACCTAAGATATACAGGATTATTCTAGCTGGTTGAATGCTTAGATAGTTCCCCTCAAACTAACCACAGGTCACCTAAAGCTACAGGAAAGTACACTTGTTTAAGTCAACTTTCTTTGTGCACTAAGGCACCCTGATTAAAGATTTCAGGTCAATGATATCCTATGCCATAAGAACGACAAGTGGGATCGTCTGTTATATTTCAGAAAAATATGTTTCGTGCAGTGCTTAATTAGAAAAAAATGAAATGCCAATGCCCATCTCAGGAGGCCACTGCAGCCTGCACCACCCATTGTCCCTGTCTTCTCTGCCAATGATAGTACCAACACAAATACTTACCATCTTACTCCTACAAGCGTGACAATTCAGACTATTGCTGGCCATCCAAAGCTATAAGTATGGCGAGGGCGGCAGATATTATTCAATTTTAATGTATATTGACATATTTAACATTGTCGCTGTACTCATTTCAAAATTAGACAGACTGCTCCGCAGTGTGGTGGACTGTCGTTAGTGTCGGTGTTGAGAATTAAGTGCCACTGCCGAGCATCAGAAACCACTGCCTCAAAGTAAGCACTGGTTTCATGTAGTTTGTAGAAAGCATCACCTGATTACAGTCATGCATGATGCAGTCAACTTTAGAGTATAAAAGAAAAATGGGGCTTTGTGCCTCAGGGGCAGAAATTATCACGTATATTATAGATGCACATGCGAAGAACAATCTGTAGAACGTGCAAACAGGTAATCAGCTATTAGCACTTGCCCCTTCTTTGCATGCGACCATTAGTGCTGAAGCTTGCATAGGAGATCAGTGAGCACTGCTTTGATTGTAGAGAAACAGGTGAGGGCACACACTAGCACTCACATTGGAGCAAGTGTGGAACATCTTTGATGTGGGACGTTTTGGACCGCACTCAACTCACTTGACATGAGAAGATAATAAATATCTAATCCAGCCAGCATTTGGGCCATATTCCCCTATGAAACCCATGTAAGGATGCAGAAGAGCAATAGAAGGGCAACTAAAAACAAGCCCTTGTCTCTCTCGCTCTCTTTCTTGCAAATACACATTGCCAGCAGTGCCTCAGGTTTATATGAGACATGTTAATTCAACAAAGACAAATTTATGGTTTTGATGTCCCTGCTTGCAATCCAAGTCATATGGTTGTATTGCAGCATAGATAAGAAGTGCAGCAACTATACCAGCACTCATTAGAAAGTGTCCACAAGCACATTTAAGTACTACAGTGTCGGCCACCTGCATCACTGGCCCAGTTATTGCCCTATGTAAGAATCTACATAGGCTGGCAGGAAGGCAGAGCACCAGTGCAGCAAGCAATTATTTCGTTAACGGCAACTGACTGTTGCTAACTTGCTTCCCTCTTGTAAGAGGAAGGAAAGGAATCTTTTAAAGTCAGATAATATTTTAACATGGAACGATGGAGTGGCACCATCACTATTGTTACAAAAGGCTATCTTTAGCCAACCCACACACTCACAAAGATAGTGTCTTGATGTTGTTGTGGTGAAAGAGAGCTGGTGGACTAATGTGTGGGGATGGAGAAGATGTCTGGGCACTGTCTCATCTTCAGCAGCATGGCACCTCTACATTGCCAGATATTGAACTATGGAGTTTCATTTAAATCACTTCTTCCATTTTTACCCAATCAACACTTACAAACTACATCCACCCACCCAGAACGATCATGTAGATAGATGGTATTAGAGAAAATTCAGGGACAAGTGCTGAGCCACTATTAGCACTATCTAGCAAAAGGCAGGAATCCCTGCACTCTCCTGTTAGCAAAGCACAGTATTTTGCTTTTGTACTCCACACGTGTGTTGGCACATTCCACATATGTTAATGTTTAATATGTTCTCTCTGCCTTTAGCAGTGTGTGTGGGTGGGTGGGAACAGTGAGGGTGGAGGATGGGTAACACTCAGTATGGAATGGTTTAGGTTTTTGTGTGTTTGTGTGTGAACGGTACACATTTTGATTCTATGTAAGTCTAAGTTGCCATATTTCATTTCTGTCCTTGGTCTTTGCCAATGAGTATGTGCAACACCTTTTTACTGGTATGTTTTTGCACGCTCCTTGCATCTTCTACAATCCACAAATGTAATATGTCTTTTAGTGCACATATGCCTGCATACCTACAGTTGTCCTTGTGTGTGTCCGTGTTTGCATGACTCTGCTTTATTCAGCCAACTCAACAATCATCACAGACCAAGATATTTGATGGCCTTGTGGCCCTGGATGGGTTGTTCTTAGGTGTGATGTTTGGATTTTCCGCAATCCTCTGACTTCTGTGATATGTAAAAGTTGTATCTTTGAACTCATGACACACAATTAGACTCTGTTAAAAATGGCATAGCCCAGTATTGTCCTTCCTCCAAATCGGCACTGGAATATTTCATGTGTCCCTTTTCAATGCATTAGTCATTTTTGCTAATTTATTCCAAAATTGTGCTGTAAATGCACTTTTGTTTTACTCTTTTTCAAAATTATTGCAGGGCAGGGGAACCTCCTATCAAAACCTTACTCGGAGGAAGGCTACCTTGCTGGAATTCAGATTGGGTATTAGATCTGAGTTTCAGAAGTGCCAGTTGAGGATGTGGGTGGAGCAAGTGGAGGAAGTGGGTGGAGCTGGGGGAAAGTGGGTGTGGTCTCCGACAAACATTTGAGCACCTGGACTTCATATTTTACAAATTAAGCACTGAAATACCCTAACCTCCTAGCCTTGATCCTGGGGTCCTAGACAGGGCAAAAAAAACATTTTTGTGATTCATTTGAGATGCCATCAGTGATAGCACTGACCATTTCAGGAGTGATGTAATATGTGAGGTCATAAGCAGTGCATTTCAGGGGGGTCAGTAATAGTTAGCTCAGGTAACTATAACTGCTGAATTTCTATGGTTTTGCCGGGTGAGAAATATGAGCCTAACTATAACGTCCCTGTAACCTTTGGGTTTTTTCAGTAAATTTCCTAGGATTTTTAAATTCTAGTTCCTAACTATAATGTCCCTGCAACCTTTTTCCGGGAATTTGTAAGGTTGTTTCATGTTATTGCCTAACTATAAAATCCCTGTAACGTATGGCTTTTTTAGTGAATTTCTAAGGTTTTTAAAAAAAAATATTTTTGTAACTGTGACCTGTAACATTTGGAAGTGGGTGTGGAAATGGCTGTATAGGTCGGTGAGTGGGTGTGTGAGTCCATTGTGGGTGTTTTACTGGCTGTAACGGTCGGTGAGTGAGTGTGTGAGTTGCTGTATTGGTCTGTGAGTAGGTGTGTGAGTGGCTGTATATGTCTGTGAGTGGGTGTGGGAGTCCTTTTGTGGGTGTGTGAGTAGCTGTATGGGTCAGTGAGTGGGTGTGTGAATGGATATATAGGTCTGTGAGTGGGAGTGTGTTTCTGAGTGGGTCTGCCAGTGAGTGTATCAGCATCTGAGTGGGTCTGTGAGTGGGTGTGTGAGTGGGTTTGTACGTGGATGTATGAGTGTCTGAATAGGTTTCTGAATTGGTGTAAGACTGTCAGACTCGGTCTCTGAGTGGGTGTGTGAGTGTCTGATTGGGTCTGTGAGTGAGTGAGAAACTGTCTGAGTGGGTTTGTGAGTGGGTGCATTAGTGTCTGAGTGGTCATTGAGTGTGTGCACATAAGCGTCTGAGTGGATCAGTGAGTGGGTGCATGAGCATTTCAGTATGTATTTTGCCAATTCAATCCCGTGCCTGGAGTAGTAAAAGATTTTGTCACACATCCCCCCTCCATCTCCCCCAGCCAGCAGTGGCACCACTGTCTGAAACCTCAGGCCAAAGCATATATATTAAGGGAAGGGTAGCATGTGGTCCCCCTCCCCAAACCTTTTTAGGTCCTGGGGACCCTATCCTGTGGGGCTAAATTCCTTAGAAATGGAGAGGGGCACATGGCCTCCCTCTCTGAACCCTAATGGACCCTGGGGACTCCATTTCCTGGGGCCACACTTGATTCAAATGGGAAGGGGACATGCAACCCTCCTCCCCAAGGCTATTGAGGCCCTAGAGACCCCATCCTCGGGGGTCTGTCTTTCTTTTAGCTTGGTGCCTCTGTGCCCACTGGGGCACCCATCAAACAACAAGTTGGGGGCCGCGAGGGAACTCCAGAGCCCTTGCACTCTAAGCCGGCTCTCTGCATGCTGCGGAAGCCGACATTGCTTTCACCTACAGGGAGCAGCTGTTTTTGCTTCCTCCCAATGGGCAGGAGCAATGTGTGTTTTCTTGCCTGCAAGTGCGCGGGCAGGGAAACAAAAGTCTGCTCTCACCTGGTGGGAGCGGTTTTGAAGCTCCTTCTATGTGAGAGCAAATATGCCGTCCCTGGGCAAGGTCCTACTTTAAAAATGCTTCTGCCGGGTGAAAGCAGACATGTTTCACTGCCTGAACTAATGTGGGCAGGGAAACGTCTGGCTGGCCCCAGGTGAAGGTGTCCTTGGGGCCTTTAGAAGCTCAGGGAGGGGGCCACATTCCCCCCTCCATCAAGTTCAGTTTGGACCCACGGTATGGGATTCCTGGGGCCTATTAAGGCTCTGGGAAGGTAGCCGCATGGCTCCCCTCCCCTTTCTTATGGCAGTCTGCCCATGTGATGGGGTCCCTGGGGCTATTAAAGCTCAGGGAGAGGGGCAGAGTGGCACCTCCTCTTTTTTATGGAACTCAGGGGCCAGTTGCCCAGGGCTGCATGCACCCTCCCATTATTTTACACAACGGCCCCAGGGGATGTGGTCCTCAGGACCTCACAGAGGCTCGGAGAGCGGTGCCTTGTGCCCCCCCAAAAAGGAATCTTTTTTGCCACCCACAGGCCCTGGCCCACCTCATGAGGGAGGGTTGGTGATTTCAGAGTCACACTGATCCGCCATAAATTTGCGGCAAAATTTGAAAGATAATATTTTTGGCCTAAAGTGGGCCACCAGGCTTAGGGGGTCAAGGAATGGCTACACTGCTCCCTTATGTCTTTCTTTAACCTCTTTCTTAGGTCTTTGGACTGAGTCATGAGATGGCTGCCACCACATCCTTATTGATGTAGTGGCAGTCAGTCAATTTTCACCATGAGATCTGTTGGCCCCATGGATCTACCGCAGTCAATATAAGCACAGTTTTTGAGCCTTAATTGCTCAAAAACTACTGAACAGATGTATAACAAATCACAAGAAACACTCTTTCTGGACTAAAATATAGCTTTCTGCTAAATGTTGTGTAAATTTGTTCAGGAAGTTTGGGCTGGAGCTCTATCTAAAGTTCCTATGGAAAAATTAATGGGGCAAACATGTTTTGGCATCCTCCTTTCTCTCTGCCTCGCTTGACGGTTCACCCTGAAGCTTTCCAGGAAGGAGCTGAGGTGGAGGAACTTTCTTTTTGGGAAAGTTTTGTGTGGATTCGCCAAACACATTACCAAAACAAAAAATGCTTTTCCAATGGAAACACAACCCTAACTATTCCTAATCTTCCTCATTGGGTAATATGTATGTATTCAGGATACTAAGGAAAGGTCTAAAAAAAATTAACCAAACAATGAGAGGAAGAGGAAGGAAACAAGAGGATGAGGAGGAACAAGCATAGGAGGAAAAGATTATGGCAGAGGCAGAAAAGAAAGTACAGAAGCAACACAATCCCCAGTAGGAATATGCAAGAGGGGCCAATCAATGAAACAGTAATGGATGATGAGACTAAAAATAATACAATTGCCAATCTCTTCTCTAGGAACTTAACTGACTATGAAATCTCATTCCTCAATTATGGTTTGTCCTTCTGTCCTATTACGGAATTTGATTATGTGGAAACTCGTATTGATTTATATAAATTGATTAGAAAGCTTAAATTGAAAAAATGTCATTACTTAAAAAATACACCTAATCATCGAAGAATGAACCAACATACTGTACAAATGCTAGTAACTTAACAATAGGGAATATTGATATTCTTATCACATTGCATGAATTAGGTATGAATGAAACTGATATGATTGATCAAACAGATTTACCTGATGCATTGGATTTTACATATCATTTATCATCTTCAAATAATTTTCAGCCACTATCTAAATTTTTTCGACAAATAGCTTATGATGTAATTGATACCTTTCCTGATAAACCTATAAAAGATCTGAAGAAATTAAGAAGGAATAAGCAACAGAAATGTGATAATTTAACATATAACCAAAGGAGAGCTATCAATACGTTAGCTAAAGACGAAAGCATAATTATTCATCCTGCTGATAAGGGTGGCAATATTGTGATATTACCTAAGGATATGTACATTAAAGTTACAAAAAGACAACTATTTAATAATGATTTATATTTAATCATCAATAGAGGGACCTATAGCAGAAGTATCACAGATTACTGGGGCAAATAGATTCATTGGAAAGATAAAGGTTTATTGGAATGTGGGGACTATTGCTATGTATGTAAAGAGTTTCCCCGTCTACCAGTATTGTAAGATCCACAAGCACAGTACCAATGCTCCGGGGTGACCTATTGTGTCTTCATGTCGGAGTGCTTTGGAAAACACTTCTAGATACATTGATTTTTACTTAATGGAATGTATCACTAGCCTGCCCTCATACATTCAAGACTCAAAGGATTTGCTGAGAAGAACTGAAGGTTTAACTTAGTATGATTATTTTTCACTAATGTCTATTAATGTCTGTTCTCTTTACATCAGTATTGGAAATGATGATGGCATTTTAGCATGCAGGCATTATTTAAGAGCACAACATTTGTATTATCTGTCGCACACAGAGATGATTCTGGAAATGTTAAAATACTGTTTTACAAATAATATTTTTCTGTGTAATGGGGCCATATACACACAAATATGGGTACTGCAATTTGAACTTAGTTTGCCCCCAGCTTTGTGAGTATTTTCAAGGGCTGGTGGGAGGAGCAGGGTTCCATCACTGATTATACTTCTTGAGAAATTGAACAAGTTGTGTTGTGGCTGAGGAATATTGACAACCATTTTATAATGTGGAAAGGCACAGAGAAGTCAGCTAAAGAATTTGTGCAAAAACTGAAGAGAAATTATTTGAATTGAGACTTTACCCACAATAATAGCAAAGAGAGTATTGACTTCTTAGATGTCAATCTTAAGATTGCTGTTAAATTATTGTTAAGCAGCCTACATAGAAAACTGACAGCGGGCAATACATTGCTCCTTGCACTCAGTGTTCACCCCCAAACCCTTAAATGGAGTTTCTCCCACAGGAAACTTCTAAGAACTAAACAAAACTGCAGCACAAAATAACTTTATTTATAATAACCAAAAAAAACATGATCAGAAGGTTTAAGGAGCGAGGTTACCCTGGGAACAAACTGTTTGAACGTGTTAAATCTATCAATAGTAACCAGATTCTCCTTGATAACAGATGTGAAAAACAAACTGATAATAGCCAAATTACCCGTATGATTGCAACCTACATTCATAAATCTAATGAAGTATGGAAAATATGAAATCCAACTGGAATATGTTAAAAAGTGATGCCACTCAGGACAACATTTTAGATGAGATACCCAGAAATACATGTAGAAAAAAATGCTCCATAAGGGACTGTTTGTTCATAACGATGTCCCTTTCTGTCCGCCTTTCATGGAGGGTAACCCACCATGAAAAGGCACGTGGAAAGGGACTTTGAGGGCCTGTAGTGTGCCCCCCTTCCTCCTTGTCTTAAGTTATGGGATGTGGGGGGCACCTATGGTGCCCCCACATATCCCTGCACTATCTGGCAGGCACCATGCAGTGCCTGCCATATTTAATGTATCCCCTTTTTGCATTGCGGCATGTCCTGCAGCCAGAAGCACCCACCGCAAAGCAAAAGTTAGGCATTGTGACTGCTGTGGTGGCAGTCACATCGTAATGCCTCTGTCGGGACCGCTGACAGCCTGTCCGGTGGTCCTGTTTATGTTGGGGTGGGGGGGTGAACAAAATTCCGCCCGCCATCCTAATCAACCCCTAAGTTATCACAACAATAGGGTTTATTGGTCCCAATGACCCTCAGCAGCCAAGGGAAGTTCATTCCCCAATTAGTAGTAAGCCAGGAAAACCCCTGTGCAGAGTGGTTGAGAAAGGGGGTGGGCCTCTGATGCCATCTCAGCAATTCGGCTGATGGGGAAAAACATATTATAATCCAAAAGGGGGGACATGGAGGGCTGATTTGAAGAGGTCCAGTGTACAAGCCCCACGAAACTGTAAACAAAACAAGGTACAAAGTTCCTCTGGCACGTAGAAGAGATATCAAGGGAGCGAATAACAAGTGAGGAAAAGTTAATCCTCCACTAGCTCCCGGATGTAGCCAAGGGAAGAGCAGGGGGAATTTCCCTTGGTGGAACTAGAGCTCTCACACACCCAGCGAACTAGGTGTCATGCTTCATCATATGAGCTTGCCCCTCGTCAGGTCAGCGCTGCAATTCCTGACGGGCTCCCGAACCGGGGCTCTTTATCGGGGATCTTTTGTTCCTGCCGGTTGGTGCATGGGGGTGAGGGGCCTAGTTTGTGTAGATGTAAATGAAAGTGGGTTTAAAACGGGTCAGTTAGTCCTAATCAGTAGTGTATTCAGAAGGTAAACTGCCTGATTAAAATGGTGTAGAGTGGCTATGTATCAGAAATGAGGTGTCTAATAGTATAGCTCTACTCTAAGGATCAACATGTTTCATGCCTTGTATGTCAGGAGGATCTGGGCATTTCTTCATGATCATAAAAACCTATCTACACTACGTGGTAAGGTGTGCTCTACATACCACGTTCCCAGGTCCGTGACCTGGTCTGTTACTTAATTATACTAGCAACAGTCCTGGCGGTAACCTACAATGAACACCGGTTGGGTCCCGCGTCAAATAACGCCAGGCTGAGTCACCTACCCTGCTGCCAGGAACCGGGGTTCCTGGCGGCAGGGTAGGTGACACGTAGTGTAGATAGGTTTTTATGATCCTGAAGAAATGCCCAGATCCTCCTGAGATACAAGGCATGAAACATGTTGATCCTTAGAGTAGAGCTATACGATTAGACACCTCATTTCTGATACATAGCCACTCTACACCATTTTAATCAGGCAGTTTACCTTCTAAATAAACTACTGATTAGGACTAACTGACCCGTTTTAAACCCACTTTCATTTACATCTACACAAACTAGGCCCCTCACCCCCATGCACCAACCGGCAGGAACAAAAGATCCCCGATAAAGAGCCCCGGTTCGGGAGCCCGTCAGGAATTGCAGCGCCGACCTGATGAGGGGCAAGCTCATATGATGAAGCATGACACCTAGTTCGCTGGGTGTGTGAGAGCTCTAGTTCCACCAAGGGAAATTCCCCCTGCTCTTCCCTTGGCTACATCCGAGAGCTAGTCGAGGATTAACTTTTCCTCACTTGTTATTCGCTCCCTTGATATCTCTTCTACGTGCCAGAGGAACTTTGTACCTTGTTTTGCTTACGGGGAGAAACATATCACAACAATAGGGTTTCTTGGCCCCCAACAACTCTCAGGGGCTAAGGGGACTTAATCCCCTAACCAGTAGTACCCCAGGAGGCCCCTGTGCAGAGTGGTTGAGAAAGAGGGTGGGGCCTCCGACGAGGTCTCAGCAAGCTCGACCTTCAATTTGCCTCTTGCTGCTCGTTTCTGACCTCTATTTTGCCTCTTCCTGCTCATTTCTGACCTTTATTCTGCCTCTTTCTGCTTTTTTCTCAACTTTATCTTGCCTCTTTCTGCTCATTGTTGAACTTTATTCTGGCTTTTTCTGCTTGTTTCTGACCTCCATGGGCTACTTAGCCCCAGGGAGATGTTAATCCCCAGAGCTGAGAGGAAGCGCTTGGCCCCACTTAATTTGAATGAATTTCCCCAGGGAGGTGGCGGGCTCCAGGACCGAGGAGGGGCTCAGTTGTCTGAGCATTAATTTGATGTTTAGCCCTGGGCATGGTGAGGTCCCGGGGGCATGGATGGGAACAGCAGGTCTTCCCACATACATCATTTTAAATGCCCCTGGGAGGTGGCTCCCCCCGGGACTGTGGGGGGCCGTGCGGGCCCCCTGCATCGATTTGACATTGTTTGCTTAGTGGAGGTGGTGGTCCTCTGGGCTTACATGAGACCTAGAAGGGGGACCCCGTGCGCCCCCCTCATATGTCACTGGCATGCCCTGTGACCTGGCCAACTTGGGGTTTAATTAAAAACAAGCGCGGGCCGCACTTGTTTTTTTTATTTTACTACAAATATGCGAACATTGCTATTTCGTGTTTTTATTTTTAATGCTTTTATGGCATGTCGGGGTCCCTCTGGGACCCAAGGACCAACTTTATGGAGTCAAGGTATTCCTACCCTGCCCCTATTTCTTTCTTTTACATTTTTTTTCGGGATGTGGCTCAAACTTAGTCCCAAGAAGGCTGCCAACACTTCTGGTTAAAGTGTTGGCAGCCAATCAGAGCTCTGCATTCAGCTATGGCGGAGGAGAGTTGCCCCACTGCTTTCAAGCAGTGCGAGAAGAGGAAACATAACGTGATAATAACTTTCAATTATTATCATATTATGTTTCCTGTGCGGGCATGAGGGTGGGCGGGCTGGTCTGCTCATGGAGCAGGGGTGGAGTGGTTTGCCCACTTAATTGTGCAATGACTGTTTGGTCGGCCCAAAACATCATGCATACTTCCCTGTTCTCCATGCAGGCTGCATTACAGCCAGCATGGAGAGCATGCCCACTCCTACAGCCCCTGGCTGAGTGCCGTGTGACGGCGTGCAGACCAATCACAACGCTGCACTGCAGCATTGTGATTGGCTTAGGGGAGGGAGCCTGGCTGCCTGCTTCCTGTTCCTGGAAGCAGACTTAGGAGAGCAGGAGCACAGGAGGCGTGGGACCCAGTCTCGAGGTAAGTTTTTTTAAATTTCTAAACCCCGATCCCCCAGTGCCACACTCTCACGACCGCCACGGCCCCTGCACCACCTCCCCACCCACGAGCCATGCCACATCCCTGCCTGCATTTCCCTGCACGAGCTCATTATTATTCGCAAAGTCATTGTGGCCACAGATATCACTAACTGTATTTTTTGTAAATTTCTCAACAACTACTGAACAGATTTACACCAAATAGCAAGAAACACAATCTGTGCAACCAAATCTACTTTTCTGCCAAATTTGGTATACTTCCATCCAGCAGTTCGGGCTGTAATCATGTTCAAAGGCCCTATGGGAGGAAAAACACACTTTTTTTACACCCCTTTCTCTAAGACGCTGATTGACAAATCACCCCAAAACTTTCCATGGGTAAGAAGAATCACCGGCACACTTGTTATGGACATTTTTCTGGAGATTCTTCAAATGGCATCAAAGATATAGGCAAGTCAAAAAAAGCTTTTCCTCCGGAAATATGGTCCTAACTATAACTACCTACTGGCAACCCCCAGTAGGTCATATATATATATCAGTTGGAACAAATCTACTAATAAACACAGATTCAATAGTTTATTACTTATTACCCATGATGATTTGTTTTCATATAGCATGCCATATCATTTCCAAGTGGAGCAAATAAGAGCTGATACTATTATCCCTGCATGGTCCTCGATTTACCCAACTTTGGGAGTGACAGCTGTCAGCTTTTCCAGGACTCAAACCTATGACCTGCCGATCACCACTTTGTTCCAGTGGCAAGTGTCCATCACATTGTTCCAGTGTATGGAAAAAAGGTCAAAAAGGGTTTATATGGCACACCAACAATGTTTGGCTTTGCAGATGTTCTTCCTCATTGGCAGGTTATATTAACAAGTTATGATATAGTCTGTTGAGCAGTTGGCCATCACATACCACTATATATATTTCTGAGCTCAAACCTAACAGAGTGTTAAACAATGGGACATATTATCTAGTCACTGCCCCCCGCCCCTCAGCACAAGTCCATAAAAGAATGCTTTACTTACTACAGGATTACCGCGAGGGTGATAGGTATAGGCTCTATCCACTAAAGTTTTACTATGATTAAGTGTGACTTTTTCTTGTAGCACCACTGGCTCACTCCTGAATTTTATGAGTAGGCCATGAGTCCTCCTGGTTCCATCCTGAAAGTCGGGACTAGGCCAGGATTACAACGAGAGTAAATCACAGCAAAACATTTGTAATTCTGACCCTAAATATTTGCTTTCGTTTGGTAGTAGAGAGTGAGTGATAACACGTGGCTAACGCTTAACCCTAATTTTTGGATTTGATTTGCCATAAACAAATATTTTAAGAAACTCGAATAAAATGATTGATGTCAAGCAACATATAATTCTTAATTTGCTGAGGACAGATATTCGGGAGCGATAAAACACTGCGACTGTTTCTTCTATTACTATACAAATCCTCACACACACACTCACACAAAAACACTCAGTTCACACACGCACACAGACAAACACACAGACCCAAAAGCTTACCGTGTGCAGAAATTCACACAAGGGCACACACAGACACACGCACGCACGCACGCAAGCGCGCGCACACACACACAAGATCCGAAGACACAGAAACAGACACATACCGGCCCCCACAAACACGCACGCGCAAAGCAGTATTTACATATGCGCACCCTGTACGCCTTTTAATTTAAAACCTAGATTAATGATCATGGTAAACTGCTCTCTTCATTTGTCTAATTATCATGATAGGTTTCTCTTGCTGCCAGTTTACATGGAAGCCCCAGGAAAGCATTCCTAAAAATTAAATTTCATGCTTGCGTGTGTTTCTGTGATCTGCAGTGTGTATGATCTCTGAGAGGGAAACTTCTCTAAAAATAAATGGATTACCCTTTCTGCTGCACTGTCTGATGTCTCGTCAGAAGATTTCCCTGCTCCTCTCTGATCTACAACCCAGCGCAATCAGAATGACAAGCGTTGAAATTAAAGCCTGGTGGTGGCGCCCCCTGCCTTTGTGCTCCTCGTGCCCGCCTTCCCGCTAATCGCAGTGGGCGCGCGCTCACTTTGCATGCAGATGCATCACTTGTTAGCAAAGGACACATTTCTGACCTTTTATAAACTGCATCACAAACATCACTGCTGCTTGGACCAACATCGCTGTATTATTTTCTTTTCGGGAAGGAAGTGGTGTGTCTTGCTTTGTAATGAACGTGTATTTATTGCCTTGCAGCTTACTCAATGTTTTTGCACCACTATTGATTTAAACGCATTGTGGACATTATTGGAAAGGTTGCAAAATATGGTTATTAAAAAAAATACTATCCGAGCATTTCCTTCCTGGAGGAGAATACATCTAAATTGTGCTTGTGCCACACACACACCTCAATGTAACTGTTATACAAGGATCAATTTATGGTATTCCTAAATTGGGTTTGCAACGAGTCCAAGTCTACTTTAAATGTATTCTTGCTATTTCTCCAATTGTCTGTGCAACCTCATCTTCGTAATTCAAATATGTCAGTTTGTTTACATTAGTTGTTGCTTCCATATCTTTAGTGTGCATGCACTCAGGGATGTTAAAGCCAAAAGATGACAAAAATGCATTTAATGCCTCACCATCTTGTTTTGAGACATTTAACTAGCTCGACACTCTAATAAGATCCCTGTATCAAATCAGCTGCTTTTTTGTGTGTGTGTGTGTGTGGGCAGGGGGAGTTGTAGGTGTGTGTATATAATTGTTAAGAAAATGTATGCTCTCTCTTATAATGGCACTACAGTTAATGTTTAGTAAGAATAAGAATCTATATATTAAAACATCTTTCTTTCACATACACCATTTGAGAAATGTGCAAGAATAAATACAACTGATGCTTTTATTTATAAAAGAGACGTGCTGTGAAGCTTGATGGGTGGAAGGTAGTAGTGGGAGGCGGTAAAAAAAACTGTGGCATTGTGGGACAGCAGAAACAGCAAACACCAGCATCCTTTCCCGAAGAAAGTAAGGGGTATCATTATGCGTATATTTCCTTCACTGTAACACGATTCCGAACATTGACAAATAAAAGTGTTTTTTTGTCGAAAGAAGTCAGTCTTCATGACTTTGGCCCTCTTTTGCTGTGGATGTTATCAGCGTCAGTGAAATTATGACAAAGCCACTGAAATCTCTTGATGAAAGTCTGTGGAAAAATGGGCAATTACTTGTGAATTAAGAACCAGAATTATTGATTTAGTCGGTGGGTTCTTATTTCTCAACTGAACCTCAGGAATTGATCAGCTTTAAATTTGCATCCCCTGTGTTCCGATTCCCGGTGTCAGTAACTCTTGGGAAGGGGAGTGATTTGAATGTGCCTAGATCTGGAGACCTTGTATCAAGGTGCTTTGAAGCTATCATCATATGCCTACTTAAAGCTGCAGACCGTTCACTGTTCTCCAAGGTACCCGGGCCCTTCAATTTTGGACTTATAAAGCCTACTTTTATTTTTTCAAAATGATATATATTTGCATTCCGTTTCAAATAAAACTGAGATATAAACTGTTGTTCCACCTCGAGCAACTGGCCATGCCCATCGTGGTTCAATTCCTTGTCGATATTGACATTTCGATGTGAAACTGCAACTAAAATTAGTACAGATCAGTAACCAATTGTTAAGTACTTTTCTTATTGTGTATTAAGTGACTGATCTTTTCTTTACATGTGATCAATGTTAGCATCGTGTGAACAGCGTTGACTTAATAGTTTAAACCATCATTGGAATGTGCTGTTATGCTTTCTTAAGGTGGAAGTATGCAAGTTTAGCTTACAATTCTTCAAAGTTATGTAATGTTATGTTATGTTACGTTATGAGTGATTTCATGGCGTTCTAGACGCCCATGATGGTACCCAGGTACTCTGTAGCAGGAGTGTGAGGCCTGCCCTGGGGGTTTACTGGAAAAGCCAGGACTTTAGCTTCTTGCAAAAGTCAAGAGGAGGAGGTTCTCGTGTTCTGGGAGGTTGATCCAGGCTTTAGGGGCCAGGGATGATAAGGTGCGTCCCACCGCTCTGCTTTTGTGTATGTGTGGGGGTGTGCTAGTGAGAGACTGGCAGAGTGGAGGTGTCTGGAAGGTCGGTGGAAGTGAGTGTAGCTTTTCAGGTAGGCAGGGTCAGTATTGTGGAGAACTTTGTAGGTATGAGCGAGAAGTTTAAAGTGTGTGCACTTGTGTATCGAGAGCCAGTGGAGCTCGCTTAGGTGTGGTTTAATGTGAGCTCGGCACGGGAGGTTGAGGACTAGTCTGGCTGCTGCGTTTTGGACGGCCTGCAGTATTCTTGTCAGCTGATTGGTAAACCCTGCGTATAGGGTGTTTCCATAGCCTAGACTGCTTGTGATGAGGGCTTGGCTAATCACTTTCCTGGTGTTGTCCTGTAGCCCAATGAAGAATTTCTTCAGCATTCTTAGTGTGTTGAAGCAGGCAGAGACCACTGTGTTGACTTGGTCAGTCATGTCCAGTTTGTTGTATATGCGCTTCATTTGCAATGAATGGGATTGATTAATCAATTATTGCCAAAACCCAAAAGACATTTTATTTACTAATGTATCAGTTTGTGAAGCAGACTAATGCCAAAGGCATCAGGCCACTAGGTACAAGCTATCAGCATGAATGAGGATAGAGATACAGGGTAAAGAGGGAAGGAAGGGCCCAGCAGAAACAGCCAAGTTGTTCTCACAGATAAAGGACAAAGAAACAAACAATTAAGTACAATAAAAAGGTTTTCAAACGTCTTGCAAAGACTTGAAATTCCAATGTCAGGAGGAGGTGAAGAGCAAGATTGTTCCAAAATGGTGGTCCAGAAGCTTGAAGCACCTTCCACCCACAGCTCACTTCTTTAAAACGGAACACATTTAGAAGAGACCAATTGCTCACTCTCAAGTTCCTAAGTAGGAGCATGAGTTATACGAAAGCACCAATGGACTCACATCAGAATAGGTGTGATTTCTACTCAGGAACGAAAAGCAACATTTTCTTAAACGTTCATGGGAGCAGAAAACAAGCAGCACAAAACGGTAAACAACGTTTACCCCGAAACTTTTTCCCCGCTCGGAATCACAACGTGGTCGTTACAATGACCGCGTTGTGATTCTGCATACCATTACTCCGCAAGTCGGAAGAACGACTTGCGGCGGGCAGGGGGGGGGGAGGGGGGGAGGTGTCGGATTTAAAATCCAACACCTTCCCTAGTGTCCACACAGACTGGAGTTGGAATAACAAATTATACTATTCTAACATCCAGCGTCCCCCCTCCGCAAGTTGTTGTTCCGACTTGCGGAGTAATGGTATGCGGAATCACAACGCGGTCGTTGTGATTCCAAGCGGGGAAAAAGGCGGCGTGATAACGTCGCAGATTCGCACAAAACTATTGGCTCTGAATATAGATTTTTATTTCACAATTTCACCAGATTCCTATTTTTCGACTTTCCAGCGGCAAGGGGGTGCTTCCTAAGGTGACACATAATTCCTGAAATTAGATCTAATTCCAAATAATGTGTACAGTTCAATGGTAAACATTTCACAGTAAGAGGTTCAAAATCGGAATGCTCCAAGAAAGTTATTTCACCAAAGGATAACGTCTAATAGATATAATTAAATGGAACAGTAAGATAAGGCTTTCTTCTATTTCTTCAGCTCCTCAGCACGGGTGCCCTTGGATGCGTTGATGGATTATGTAGTGCAATTCACTCTGAAAAGCAACATTCTGATGAAACGGGCATTGGATTCAGAGGACGAATTGGACAGAGTTTAGTTCTTCCTGTTGGCCAAATACAGACATCCTTCCCCTATTTTTCTACCTGAATAATATATTTGATTTATTGATGACGTTTTGACAGTTTATTAGCTCTCATTTCCTCATGTACACTATACATGTTGTTCTAGCTCCTTGCTATGCGATCTTATTGCTATATGTACATATGTCTACTAGTTGTATATCTAGTTCTAGTTATCGATTCTATATAGTTCTTGTTCTTAATACAACATCTCAATATTTATTAATATATTGCAATAAGATCACATAGCAAGGAACTACTTACAGAACAGCATGCATAGTGTCTTCATATGTGGAAGCAGTTTGCCAATGCATAATTTGTGTTGAAAGGATCCTGGTGTATGTTTCTTTGAGTGAGAATGAACATTCAGGGACTGATTGACAAAGGGCCCCAGCACTCATGGCAGAGGACCTGCGGTCATGGGGGAGTCTCCGCACTCGGGGCAGAATATCCGCAATGAGAATTCTCAATGAGGAGATTCCTCCCTGAGTGCGGAGACTTCCCCATGACTGCGGGGCCTCCGCCACAAGTGCGGGGGCCCTTTGTCAATCATGCCTTCAGTGATGAATCATTGTCTGCAGGCCTTTCTGCATGACATATATCACAACAAATGTGAGTTCTCCACTCTTCCTCTACTCACCATTGATTATGTTGAATCAGTGAATCAGACACCTAATTTGACATTTACTTGGTGGTTACAGTTTTTTCAATGGGCAAAAGTCATCTGCTTCAAATTCAATCACACCCCCCACTTATGTATGATATGTAGGAAACTGTCGGAACACCACAGTCTGAACCACACATGTTCCAACTAAGCAAGCGTAACCATGCTTGCCTTAACCACGCATATGTGGTAGGTAGGTTAAAGGGCAGTGGAAGGGGTTGGGTTAGTTTAAGGGACAGTGTGGGGGCGGGTAGCTCAGGGTGGTGTACATAAAGGGGCAGGGTTTTAGGCCTTAGGGTAGTGGGAGGTGAATGGGTAGATGGGGTCGTTTTTAGGGCTGGGGGTCGGGTAGGTTTTAGGGCAGTGGAAGGTGCTGAGGTAGTTTAAGGGAAGGCGTGGGGGGTGGGGAAGTGTACATAAAGGGACAAGGTTTTAGGCCTTAGGGCAGTGGGAGGGGAATGGGTAGATGGGGTAGTTTGTAGGGCTCGGGTAGGTTTTAGGGTAGTGGAAGGGGCTGGGGTAGTTTAAGGGACAGCGCGGGGTGGGGTAGTGGCATCTTTAGCCACACATACCCCCTTACCATTCCTACCTATACCACGAAATTTTGTGGTTAAGGCATGCGTGGTAAAGGAATGCATAGGTTTAGACGCATTTGTGGTTTGGGCTGCGTGGTAGAGGCACGCGTGATTTAGCCATGTGTGCTTCTATCATACAACTATGATAAGTACCTCTGCCCTTGCCAAAGATGATTGGCATTTTGATTTTGCTGCTTATAAATCAAAATCTGGATGAATACTCCATCATCAGTGCCTGCTGTAGCTGTGACTTCTTTTGTACTAGAACATGGAGTTCTCAGTCCTTACTTTTAGCCGGTTGTTTACCCTCCCCAGACTTTGATCCAGAACAAAAGAGAGAAAGTTACAATAGAGGGAAGAAGAAGGAAGAGAAAAATAGAAGAATAGTAACAAAGGGATGTAAAAGAATTTACAAGACTGAGATAAAGGGTCGGGGAGTGTCTGGTAGTGGATTAGAGATGCATGAGGTGGAATTGACTATGCAGCCTGGGTAATAACCTTCAAAAGCACTGGTTGTATATTTCTGAACAATACTTTGGACTCTGGGCCTTTCAATAGAACTGGTTGTATATTTCGGGACAATACATTGGGCTTTGGGCCTAGAACGTTTTTCCTTTTTTACAAATTAAGCACTGGAAGCCATATATGTTTTTATTCTTATGTATTTTTCATTTTACACCTAAATATTGCCAACTGTTCATTGACCTGATTCTTCACCTACTATATTTTTCTATTCTTAAAACTTTCTCTCGAAGCAAATGTCAAAGTGCAATCTTTTATTACTATTGTGTTTTAGTATTTCACTTGATTAATGCACAGTCGGTACATTTATATTTGGAGTAGGTATGATAAACTATTGGTTTAGTCTTAAGTGATGACCTCCATATACTTAAACTACTATTTTCTTCTGCCATAATTCCCTAAATATATCAGACATCAGGGGTGTTGTGATTTACCACCATTTATAAACTATAACACTTTAATATAGTTCAAAATATTTTATTTTGTTTTAGATAAATATATCAAAGAAGACCATATATAAAAGCGCACTGAGTAAAGGTACATAAAAAATTACACCAATATAATAACTGAGCTTATAAAACGATATAGTGTAAGATAATATTATGAAGCGTGTGGTTACTAGAAGATGGAAGTCTCCCGTGGCTCCTTCACTGCTCAGTTGGAAGGAAGAAATGGAAAAATGGGGATTTGCAGAGAGCGTAGCAATCCACAGAGAGGAAAAAAGAGGCCTCAGAAAGGAACCAACACAATAAGCTGGGATTATTTGTTGGCAACCTTTAAAGCGACCGATGCCTTTACCCCATGAGGCGCCACAAGTATCACTAAACTCCACCGTCAGGCTCCTGTCCAAACATGAGACCTTTTACTCGCACCCTAGACATGGTAATTGCCGTGGTCTAGGCCTCCTTCATCTACATTTGCCTTCATCCCATGAAGACCCTCTGTAACTAGGCATAGATTACACTTTTAGCGGACGTAAGCTACGTTTTAGGCTCAACCTTGCAGATTGGAATATCTAACGTATCCGGTCGGCCCGTCAGCAGGGAAGGGGGGCGGGGAGTTCACAGAAATGTATATCACTAGCTTAATCTTGGTCCAGGCAAATAGTACAATTCTGGTAATAGTAGGATCGAAAGAGATACCATAGCAGGATGTAAACTGTTCAGTTGGGTCCCAAGGAGTCGGGGCTACAATTATGGTATAAGGTTAATTTGCGATATAACACTATGCGATCAATGTCATCATCATGTACATGTATGTGATCCTCCTATATGGAAATTGACTCTCGAAAAATCCTTTTTTCATGTACTGTAACTGGAGATAATGAATAAAATTTGTCTAAAAAAAGTGTAAGATAATATTACGTACAAATTAATAAAGTACTTATAAGATAACAATTATAATTATGCAATAAAAATGAAAAAGGAAAGAAGAAAGGGGAATAAATAGAATCATCAATACAAATAATTCTTAATAGAGCTACTAAATTTAACCAATATACTTATGTATAAAGATGTCTAATCGTTATTAGTAGAACCTATTTAAAGATATAAAGCAATACAATCATCAATTGGTTTTCAGAGTAGATGATAATTAGTAGTATTGTGGATGATGGCTGATGAAGTCAAATTAGCTCCTCTTTTGGTAAAAATTATCCAATCCCACCAGGCATCTCTTGATAGTAATGAGGCATTTTTCCAATTGGTAGTAATTGATTGTAAAGCTGCGATCATTAAAAATCTTAACGTTTGCTATTAATAACAGGCAGTTTTGTGGAAATTGAAATTGACTTACAAATTAATATATTATATGATAAGTTATCTATGATATTCAATATTTTAGTAACAATTTTCCAAACCTCATTCCCAACCATAGCAACAATATGAGACTCATAAAGCATATGTCGTAACAATCCTGTATTCAAAGAGCAATTCCAGCAATTAGGTGAATTCAAAAGTTGATGAATTTATGAATTATTATTCAACCTTATATAATAAAACACCTGCACAGGAGACGTGGCATATTGATAATTTTTTAGAGAGGTGAACTTCTCCATCAGTTAGAAATAAATTGGGGTTAGCAATCACTTTAGATTAAGTAAATTTAGCTATTAAATCTCTTAAATTACTTAATTCTCCAGGTCCAGATGGTATCCCTGTTGAATTTTATAAAAATGTCTCCTCACTTTTACCCCATTTACTCAAACTATTTACTAATTTTAGTAATACAGGATCAACTTCTGGGTACTTTACTGAAGCTTGAATCATAGTCCTCCTGAAATTTAGCAATGATCTTGCTATTGTTTAAAAATATCGCCTAATTTCTTTAATTAATCAGGACAGTTAATCAGGACTTTATGCAAAGATTCTTGCAACTAGGTTTGCTTCTGTGCTTCCTAACATTGTGCACATTGATCAAGCTGCTTTTATGAAAAATAGGCATGTAGTGATTAACGTACGAGTATTATTTCATGCAATTGAAGCTGGATCATCACTACATGAACCAGCCGGTGTCCTGGCATTAGATGCAGAAAAGGCTTTTGATATTGTCCATTGGCAGTACCTATTCTGTTCCTTCTATGCATTTAGTTTTGGCACTTTGTTTATTCATATGATTTCAGCTCATAAATATGCCCCAAAGTGACCATATGAACGTTCAGGAATTTGAAACAGTATCCATAGTGACCTGGAAGTAAGTGGAGTAAGTAGATGTATGAGGAGATTTGATGGTTGATATTCCCAGGACCTCTGCAGAAACTCAAACGCAGGTTCTTGCAAGCCATTAATAAAATGTTAGATATTTACTTTCCGCTTACATTTTTAATGCTCGCCAGTGCTAATATTTTACATATTTCTAGTAAAATAGCCTTGCATCTTTATGGTCTACATTAATGTTAAATAAAGATGTATAGAATACAAAGTTGTAGCTATCAGAACAAAGCTAGAGATCCCTTGCATATAAATTGCCCTTCATAGTCCCTGGCAGGTTTCAAGTTGTCCGAGTACTAGGGCATCCTCAGGAACCATGCAGCCTGGCGGGGGAGGAGGGGGTTGCATGAATTCCTTGTCTGCTTTTTACTCCCAGGTGATCAATAGGCTAGCTGCCCGGTTCCTAGGGGAAAGAGAAATGCTGTCAGTTGGCCAAAAGTGTTTTGACTTGCTTCAATTAAATAGGCATTGCCACTTCTGTTTTTTTCACTATCTTTAAAGAGGTTTCCTCAGCAGAGGAACTAGCATTTAAGTGGTCATGATGAAACCTATATTGCTGTAGCACCAACAGTGCATCTGTTCTATTTATGGTGCATGTACCTGTCTTGTTAGTGAGAGAAGATGGGTCCTCATTGGTGCCTGTGGGTGTACTCTCTTTGTGTGTGTGGGGCCTGTGTGCATATATGTCACTGAATGAATTTTTGTTTCTATAGATGTGTATAGGTAAATCTGTTGGTCTGTTGCATGCACATCTGCAAAAAGAACAATTGATGGACAGAATGCAGAACAATGTCATACGTTCACCCGAGTACAGAGATCTGAGCCTAAATCCATCGTTGTTTTGCTCACCATGCCATTCCAGTTTGGACCCAGCCATATGCAAATCAGTCTTGACCCTGCACCCAATGGGTACAGTCCAGCACGAACTGCCAGGCCAGGTCCTCCCTGGAGTGGAAACAAGCATCCTAGGACCGGTTTCGGGCTTTCAGACCTCATCAGCCAGGATAGCTTGACTCCAGTGGTATGGAGAGCACGGGACCCACGTCTGGGCATACCCGTCACACTCGGGGTGACAAATGCAAAAAGAACACCCCAGAGATCTGGGCCTAAATCCATTGTTTTTTTACTCACCGGTCCTAGGATGCTTGTTTCCAGTCCAGAGAGGCCTGGCAGTTCGGGCTGGACTGTTCCCATTGGGCGCAGGGTCAAGACTGATTTGCATATGGCTGGGTCCAAACTGGAATGGCATGGTGAGCAAAAAAACAATGGATTTAGGCCCAGATCTCTGTACTGGGGTGAATGTATGACATTGTTCTGCTTTCTGTCCATAAATTGTTCTTTTTGCATGTTGCATGCACATCTGCATGACCATTGGTCTGTGTGAACCGATGCCTGTCAGTTGGTTTGTATACAAGAATAACAGTCCTTGTGTCTGTAGGTCTGTATGCTTGGCCACATGTAGGTGTGTTAGTCTGCATGGGCATGGGTGTGTGCAAGTCTATCTATTCTTCCGTCTGTACATCAATCCTTCTGTCCATCCATATATGTTTGTTAGTCTGTCATTTGTGACTATCTGTGAATATTTATGTGTGTTGACTGCGTTTGTGCGTTCCTAGCTGTCTGTGTCTGTGGTTATGGCTTTGTGCGTAGATAGGTGCCTGTATATGTCTTTTCTGTGTGTGGCTTTGAATTCATCTGCTTTTATATATTTCAGTCTACTTGCCATGCATAGATGCATGCATTTATGATGCCTTTTTGCCTCAGAGCATGTTATTGATTTAAGTGCATAGGTGCTTATATATTTCTGTTGGACTGCTTCCATGGTATTTTGGAGGTCTGGTTGCCTGTGGGTCTGTGTGTGTTCATGAGTGATTAAAATGTGTGAATTTAGATGTGTGAGTGTATGGATGTGTGCCTAAACGCTTGTGACTATGTGCATATACAAACTCATACATATTTGATTTTTCATGCCTTTTGTTTTTTGCTTCTTAGTATCGTTTACTTGCTAGTCTCAAGTAGTTTAAAAGTAAGTTAAAGGAACATGTGGTGTGTCACTGACATGCTTTGTTATTCTTTTCCTGCCCTTGATATATTTTTTTGTTTAAAATTTTTTAATGTTTGGTAGTTTAGTTCCTGATGTACAAACAATAGGAACTGCGATTTCTAAATTGCGATTCTTACAGAATCTCAATTAGGAAATCACAATGCCTAATGTAAGAAACCTTAGAACTTTTAATTAGCGATTCCTAGTGGGTCGCAAATCGACCTACCTCATGAATATGAATGAGGTTGGTCACAGTTTGCGACCCATTATAAATGATAGCCATCACAGTAATGTTGGTATGCTGGATCAGCAAATCAACATATCTGTGATTTATTTTTAAACCCTTCGCTGCTAGACCTCTTCCCTTACCCTGTGCTAAGCCTTTTTTTGGCTATTTGGGGTAGTTTGCGGTTAGGGCCCACAGCGTTTTGTCCACATAAGGTATCCATGCCAAAGTTGCGTTCTGTTTTCCAACATCCTGGGGATTCTAAAGGTACCCAGAGTTTGTGTATTCCTCTGGAGGGTACCGAGAAACTAGCCAAAATAGAGCTACACTTTTGTTTTTTGGGGAAAAGAGTGTTCCAGAAGAAAGTGTGTTTTTCCCCTGCAAATGGTATCAACAAAGGGTTTGTGGTGCTAAAATGACCATCTTTCCATCATTCAGGGACAGGCAGACATTTGTCAGATAAACATATTTTTCAACACAGTTTTGGCATTTTACAGGGACATAGCCCATTTTTCCTATTTTGTGTGCTTACAACCTCCTTCCAGTTAGTACTAGAAATGGTTGTGAAACCAGTAGTGGTGAAACTCAGAAAGCTATACATTTCTGAAAAGTAGACATAAATCTGAATTGAGCAAGGGGTCACTGGTGTAGATCCTGCAAGGTTTTCCTATAGAAAGTAACAGAATAAAAAAATATTGAAGCTGAGTTGAAAAGAAAACAGCCATTTGTGCCTACATATTCACCTGTAACTTCTTTTAACTATAGCAGATTTTTGAAAGCAATATACTTTAACATCTCCTGGACCCTTCTGGTTGCAGTGATATATAGCCTTGTAGGTTCACCAGAGGTACCCAGAGCTATTTAATGAGCTGCACCTTGCAATGTTTTTTCATTGCGTACCGGGTATACAGCAATTAATTTGGTCAAATATAAAGAGTGAAAAATAGGTAACAAGAAAACTTATGTATTTCTGAAATGGAAACAATGTATGGAGTTTAGGAGCAGTGGTAATTTGCACATCTCTGAATTTGTGGGTTCCCATACTGGCATATAAATTAGAGAGCATTTTTCAAAATTAATTCTTTTTTACACACTATCTGTCTTTGGAAGGCAGAAATGCAGAGAAAGACACTTGGTAATAGCACGTGTTCTACTATTCTATATTCCCCTAAGTCTCCAATGAAAATGGTACCTCACTTGTGTGTGTAGGCCTAGTGCCCGGGTCAGGAAACGGGCCAAAACACAATGTGGATACATTACATTTTTCCATTGAAAACTGACCCTTTTCTGTGCCTAGCTGTGGATTTTGGGCCCTAGCTCACCCGGGACCTAGGGAAACTTAGCAAACCTGTACATGTTTGAAAACTAGACACGCAGGGAAATCAAGGATGGGGTGAGTCTCACCAGGTTCTGTTACTGAGAATCACTTGCAAATCTCAAACCTTGTCTAAGAAACACATTTTCCTCAAAGTTCTGTGATGGGAAGCTCTGGATTCTGAGAGGAGCCACAAAATTCCTTCCACCTAGCATTACCCCAAGTCTGCAGATAAAAATGGTACCTCACTTGAGTGGGTAGGCCTAGTGCCCGTGAAAGGAAACGGCCCAAAACGCAATGTGGATGCATCACATTTTTCCACTGAAAACTGCCCCTTTTTTTGCAATGTGCCTAGCTGTGGATTTTGGGCCCAAGCTCAGCCGGCACCTATGGAAACCTAGCAAACCTGTATGCAAAAAGCTTTCAGTATTCACTCTAAACCCTACAACACCACTAAAGGCAGGCAAAGCCGGCTGCACCATGTTTTGTGCAACTCAGAGTTCAGCTCTTCTAATGGGATGCCTTTCAGCCCCAGGCTGCAATCCAGATGCCTCTTGCTGCACTATTATTTAGAGCAACAGTGGTCCCATACAAGTAGGATAGGTACAGTATCACAATTTCGACAATAAAAAATTGGAATTATTTGTGTACTCAATCGAAAAGTAAACGCAATTTATTATCATTGATTTAGAAGCACAAAATATGCAAAGGGGAGAGTGAGCAAACCGTGAGATGCCTGAGGGATCGCTCCCTAAAAACGCCCAAAAAACAAAGCCTGGTTGTCTAGTGGGTGGATTCCTGCTCCACGATCGCAGCCCCACCCACAATCATGGAGCGTGAACACACTCTGTACAGATGTCAGTATTTCTGCAGAACCCACCCTGCCCCCGGAGAAGGACTTACCAAAAAAAATCCTCTCCTTGGATGTGCTGGAAGCAAATGGCTGCACTTGATTACGTCGGTCCTCCGTGAGTGTGCAAACATCATCAGATCGCCGAGGGGGAGTTGGGGTGGGAGCGGAAGTGCTTCCACTGCCATCCTTGGTAAGGGGGTCAGAAAAGCCAGCCCACAGGGGAACCGCCAGTGCTTTCCCCTGTCACCCCTGTTTAAAATGACTCGCCCATACATTTCTAAGTAGCCTCTGTTATTGAGCTTGCTCTGAAAGAAGGTAAGATCACTATGCTCACAATGGAAGGTGGTTAATATTTAATACTTGTACTCATATAATCTAATTATAGATGTACCTGCTATTAGTACAAATACAAGCTTGATTATGAACTGATTGCTGATAAATGATTGTCAATATTTGCAAAATAATAGGTAAATTCAGAACAATTTATGGATCACATCCTTTTATTGAGATATTTATTTACAAGATGTCTGACAAAATTCAAGGATGGCGGAGGAGGTATGGAAGAAAAAATCATCTATCACTGTTTCATTAATAGCAACCATAACTCATTTAAGCTCCCAACCCACCACCCCCTTATCCCATTAGCAACGCCCAACCCTAACCTACCCTCCTCTTAATAAGGAAAACATATCTATTTCTACTTTTCCTTGGTTGAGCCATTTGATCGCAGGTACTGTCATCCTGGATCTAAAATAACAGTCTGCATTTCCTCCTTCCAGTGCTTTATCTACATTTGTTTCAACTCCTTGCTTAACAGACTTCCAATATTATATCTTGTTAGACCTAACATCCTTGGCGTGGTTTTCCCTTCACTTCTCCTGTTTTGCTGAATTAAGTTGCGTTGGCTCTTGTTGGCTCCAGGACTCTGCACACTTTACCACTGCTAACCAATGTTAAAGTGCTTGTGCTCATACCTGTAAACATGGTAAAATTGGCTTACACCTAATTGGCATATTTAGTTTACTTGTAAATCCCAAGTAAAGTGGTATATCATATACCTAGGACTGGTAAATTAAATACTACTAGTGGGCATGCAGCACATATTGTGCCACCCACTGAAGTGGCCCTTTAAAACCTGTCTCAGACCTGTCATTCGACCTGACGAAATAAACCTAAGCCTTCCTTTTTAATACATATAAGCCACCCCTATGGTAGGCCCTAAACAGCCCATGAGACATGGTGCTTTGAATTTCAAAAGAGGGATATATACTTTCCCATTTACGTGTCCTGGTAGTGAAAACCCGTCAAATGAGTTTTTTACTATTGCAAGGCTTACCTCCCCCGTAGGATAACATTGGGTTACCTTATTACATTTAATAAGGGAAAACATTTGTTTGGGAGTAGGTAGGAATGACATGTTTGGTGTCTGAAGAATTGTAATTTGAGTCCCTCATTTATGGTAAAGACAGATATTAAATCACAATTCTGAAAATGTCACTTTTAGAAATTTGGCATTTTCTTGTCCTAACAATTTGGTGTTTACAGCCTCTTTCTCGGATCACATGACTAGATGTAGTTGCAGTTGGCCTTGGTTTATTCCTCCCAGACAGTCACACAATAGAGGGTCTGGGTGTTGGCAGGATGGGCCATCTTGACTTGATGAGAGGAGCATAGCTGTCACCTGCCACACTTGCACTTCTAAGGCAATTCCTCAGCTTACACACAACAGACTTCACATTAAACTATTGTGCTTTCAGACAGACTGGGACCAGGGCAGAACACAGGAGTAGTCAAACACCACCACACAGTGACAGACCCCCAACCACCAGCCCAGACACCAACGAGCGCTGAGCTAAGGAGGGAACCAGGAGCAACCGGCACCCACAGGCAGCCATGCAGCGTCCAGGAGGGAAAGGCCAAAATGCAGCCCCAACCAGCAACCAGGAACGGCAGGGGCACTTCCAAGCCGGCCCGAGGCATCCCAAGCAGCAGCGCGTCTCCGTTATCAGCCCAGCCACAGGAAGACGCGGCCTTCAACCCGGAACAGACTGGGAGTAATGGCTCCTCAGTCACAAAGGACCGGCCGCCCAACAACACGGCTCCTGGCAAGTCCGGCAAGTCAGGAGACCGCAGAACAGGACGTCGAGGACAGCCCAGCAGCACGGCAAGACATCCAAGAACACTCCAGCAGGTAGGAACCAGCAAATCCACGTCCCATTCTGTCGGAAGACAGAAAAAAGAACAGGCTGAATGCTGGGATTGCACAGCTTATGTACTCCCAGTGGGAGGGGGTGGGTTTAGGTATCCCAGCATTCTCCTGCTCTTTTTTTCTGTCGTGGAGATGATCATTTCCACTTTGTTCAGGAATGGGACGAGGACTGGAGGGACCGGGAGGAAAGGAGTTTCACACCTGAGATAGAGACACTTAAGTTTACACCTGCATCTACAATGCCTGCATTCACAAAAGATGAGATGAAATTAAAAGAATAATTCGTAGATTATAAAAAAGAAGACTTTTCAACTAATGTTTTAGATTAGATTAGCTCAGGAGTATAATCAAGCTTTAGATGCTAAGGAATGTTATGTCTGTGCACACTTGCATTCTTCAGCTGCAGAGGAAGTGGCACATCATCACATCCCACTTTCATATACAATTACATGTAGTATTTTACTTTATTTTATAGACAGGAAAGCTTTGAATACTATTTTTCTAATTATGACATGATTCTTTCCAAAGTTCCTCTTTAGAAAAGAATGAATCCTCATCCACAAGCAAAGAATATGGAAATTGCATGGTATTTCTTTAGATCACCCTACAGTTATAGACACTGTTAAAGCATACAAGAAAAACCTAACATGTTTAATGAGTCCATTAGAAAAGAAATTCATTTTAACATTAGAATAGAGAGAAGGGCTCAGATTTTTCGTAATTCCAATAAATGGGAAGATGTTTTGAGAAATGTTTGGACGAAAGAAGATGAATACACAAAAAAATGTTTTATCCAAAATGAATACTGGATAGATGACAAAAAGGGAAAATATGTGCTTACAAAAGGAGGACTCATGTTAGGAAAAAACATATTGAGATTAGCAATTATGAACACACATTTGAAGTTTTAGGAGGACCTGTACAAATTTTAACAAGGGTGGAAGCAGTTATTCCAGGAGTTTATTTTGTTTGTGGACAAGATGCCTATTTTCAGTTACCTGCTGATTGGGAGGGTCTTTGCTATTTAGCTTTATTGTTTCCAAAAATGCATCATGTGAATAGCATAGATCTATTAACAATGACACCACCCCATAGACATACATTCAGTACTAAAGATGGAACACAATTAGTGGGAGACATTTTTGCAGCAATCATACCACCTGTAGGTGAAGTTTCAAATGGCTAGAAAATTAGAAAGTTAACAACAGTAGTAGATAAATTAGCTATGAGTACATCTGGTAGCTTACTAGCGCTCAACACAGAATTCATGGCTATTAGATCAATAGTCTTGCAAGAGCGATTAGCTTTAGATGTTTTGATAGCAGAGAAAGGCAGAATATGCAAGATGCTGAAAGCTCAACATTGCTGCTCATATATTCCTGATGAGAGTAGAAAGAGGGAGCAGGACATTTTAGAGTCATATTGAGACCTATACTTACCATTGACATTTGCTTAATACTTATATGCTTTATATAAAGGATTTAGATGCTATTAAACAAAGAAGAAGAGAGAAAGAAAAAGACAGATCAGAGGAGAATTTGAAAGAGAGAAAGACTAGGTAATATAAGAAGTTGAAGGAAATTGAAAACCTGAAAAATAGAAGAAGGAATGAGTGTGCACTTTAAAGATATGTTTGTGAAGAAATTGTGATGGTTTTTAAACCATCATAGGGGAGGAACTGCTGGCTCGAATTTTATTCAATAACAAAATGCGTACATTAATAATGTGCAAAGCTCACGTTTAAATAAAACATATACTAAAATACAATATTTGTAGTAGGTAAACATACTTAAATGTTTAAGGCCTGCAAATGAATAAAGGTATTGATTTAAGTTAGCTTAACTGTCACTGTCATGTTGACTGGAAAATAATGCATTAACACTGAAAGGCCTGCTTTTCACTTTTGATAATTGTTTACACACACTTTTCTTTCTTTTTTTCTAATGCCGCACTCTTCCAGGAGCCTTCTGTTAACTAGTGAATAGGCATTTGTTATGTATTAGACAACTGATAGTTAGTTCTGACTGAGGGAAGAGGTGTTGACCAGATGCATAATTCATGGGAAGAACTGTCTGGACCATAAAACATCAATGTTGTAACTTTCCAAGGTTCAATGTCTGAAAGCGTATTGTGCACCTTTGAAAACATTGTCAGTTTGCCTATTCCCTGGAGCTTACTGAAATTATATTGGAGGACTCAGAAGACAAAAGAAAATAATGTTGCAAAATACACTATTGTTTGTTTATATTAGTGAGTGTTCTTAGAGTAGCTAAGGGATTATTCCCTGACTCTCTGCGTAGAGACCTTTGAGTTTTACTGAATTGTTTGCTGCTATCCTTAAGCTGAGAATACTTTCCAGCTTATATGCAAAAAGCTTTCAGCTTGCACACTGAATCCCTCATCAGTACTCTATCTGAACTGACACCTTTTCTCTCATTATTCCATCTTATTTAGAATAGAGAGTTTCATTTATGGAACACACTTGCTGTATTATCACTATATTAACTGTGATTCTAACAAATATATTGTTCTATTACATAATCAAATATCGCTTTATGGATTATAATAACATTTAATTCTGAAATCTAAAGATTAATACCTAATGAAAGACTAAAATATTTGAAAATAAAACCGTTTAACTCACACTACTTCTCTTTATTGACTGAACTGAAAATCTATAATGATTTGTTATGTAGATGATTGCTCCTTGCTCCTCCTTTTCAACCAACGAAGCTCCATTAGGCAGTGGTGTAATGATTATACCCAAAGATTGAGATACAGAAAACCGTGCTCCCTCAGGATCCAGTAGCATTATGATTCCTGGAATATGCACAACCTTCTTTAAGTATTAGTCAAGTACTGATTGGTGATGACCTAAGGCTATAAGTATGATTTCCCATACAGCCCCCTACTCTATGTTTCAGTACTTCTTTCACTTTTGGCTAAACCTTTTGCAGAAAGCACTAATCCAGGATGAGCGAAAACAGTCTTGGGCCTCCTTAGCTGTCTAGGCTTCCTAAGCAGACCCATTGAGTGCAGATTTCAATTAGCTGCCCCCTCTCACCATCAAAGACAACCCCCTCAAACTGGCAGCTGGTCCAAACCTTTCCCTCCACAACTAGCTGAAAAGTACACTGGCAATTTGTCCTGGCAGAGCGAGTTCATGTAATGGCAGTACCTTATCTTGATGATAGTGAGCCAAAGAAGTGGCTTCTTCACCAAAAGGTCCATTGTCCTCCAGGCAGAGGATGCAATGATTGACTATTATAGATTGCAGTAGTGGCGGAGACCAGCCCGCACAAACCCGCCCCCAGCGTGTAGCAATTTTCAAATGGTATTAGTGGTGGATGCAAAACAGACAACACTCCTGCTGCAACAGTAACTACCAAATATAATGTTCTCTACTTGACTGGAGCCCACCACTCCAACAAATTGGCCAAAAGTTGTTAGGTTACACAAAATATGTCAAAATTGATTCCAATAATATTAGTACACAAGAGTTCTTTTTGAAAAAAGAAATGGAGAACAATGATAATCTTGCATACATGAAACAGAACAAACATCACACAGTAATGCTCTGATCAAGAATACCTGCCCATAGTCATGGTAATATTATGCTAAATTACACAATTGCGAGCAACATGTGGATAATTCAGATAATGGTAGACATAATAGGCTACGGTTGGTCGTTTCCTTATATGATGTCCAATTGGATTATACAGCCAACACGTGTTTCATTTAAAAGGACTTCATGAGGGCTGCTAAGATACAAGAAAATGTATAAGATAAATGCCCATATATAATCAACCATATAGTCAGTAGAAAGTTATAGAAATCCAGCAAGAAAAGTTGTGTGATACCAATCCCACCATCGGGAAAATCATCCACAAAGAAGGGAAACAATATTACCTCAAAAAAGAAGAAGAAAAGGTAACCAGTGCAGATTGTTGCAATAATAGAAACCACAACCGAAAGAAAATAAAAAAATAAACAAAAGACACCATCAAGTGACATTACTAGTTCACCCACATAACACCCAAAAAACTTTCAAAAGAACAAGCTGAAACGACAGTTGGCAGGTAACTTTGTAGTAGTAGTAGTTTTTATGGAAATCTACAGAAGGCCAGTTTCTGTAGATTTCCATAACAAAATTGTTACAAAGCAACCAAAATATAACAAAATTGCACACATCTGAAAAGGAAAATGTATTTAGAGTTTCAGAAGGTGAAGCGGACCGCCAAGCACCCCTAGCTCAGAAAAGAAGGACATTTCTAAGTTTGTTAACTTAATAATATGGAGTCTTTGGATGTTCTACTCTCTCTTGACATATCTTTGTACAGACATCTATGTGACTGCACCTGTGACTGGCAGTGCAGTAACCCCTACAAAATACATGGTTTAAAAATAATTCTTCTTGGATATCGTTATTTGAAAACAAAAATCTACATATACACTAATATTAGCAAGTTAACAAACGTTGAAACATCCTTATCTGTCCTAGTAGTGCTTCACCTTTTGAAACTCTAAAAAGATTTTCCTTTTCAGATGTGTGCAATTTTATTGCACTTTGATTGATTTACTGCCAGCTTCTGTCGATTTCCGTAAAAACTACAACTACAAGGTGCCATGCCAACAGTAATCTCGGCTTGTTCCCTTTAAAGGTGTTTTTGGTGTTATGTGGGTGAAGTGGTGATGTCACTTGATGGGTTTCTTTTGCTTATTTTTTATTTTCTTTCAGTTTTGTTTCTGTCATCGCATCGCAACAATCTGCACTGGTTAAACTTTTGTTTTTCTTTTTTACCTAGTATTGTTTCTTTCTGGACATGACCGTGTGATGTTTGTTCTTTTTCATGTATGCAGCATTATCATTGTTCTCCAACTTTTTTTTTACAAGAACTCTTTGGGGCCGATTCCGATCCTGTAAAAAGGCTGTACGAATCGTTGTACGGAGCGTATACCCCGTACGACTCGTACCCGGTAAACTTTCCGTAAAACCTAGGAAGTACTATTCGTACAGAAAGCCTATTTCCGTACGTTTCGTAAAAAAGCCCGTACGGGTCAAAAAAACCTACGATTCTGAACCGGAACAGCTTGTACGCGATGTCCGGACGTATTCAGGCAGCTGTTTCCGGCCCAGCAAGTACGATTCGTCCCTACGTCACTCCGTACGGCTCTTTTTTTACGGGAGTCAAACAAAGCCGGAAAAGCAGAGTCCGACGCGAACCGCTACGCAACGGACATGCCATGAACCCCGTTGTACGTGTCATCCCGGTCCTCTTGGCCTACGACCTGGTGCACCGCACCCGATGCACATGCCGCAGAAGGTGAGAACATCACCCAGGGGCCAGGGTGGGGGTGAGGGGCAGGAAACAAACCCCATACTCAAAGCCAAACCTATAATATGGAGGCCATACATTACCACCAGGGTCTGGTCACTTGGGGGGGCGTGGCAGCAACCCCTGCGTACCGCAACAACGGAAGAGGACCTGTACGGTGCGTTGCACACGTACCCCTACGGCACCATTAGAACAGTGGTACACACGCAATGAATGCGTGGGTACGGTGTGTACCACACGTACCCCTACGGCACAGTAGAGCTGTGATACGGACCGTACACACGCAATGAATGCATGGGTACGGTGCGTGTCACACGTACCCCTACGGCACCATTAGAAAAGTGATACGGACCGTACACACGCAATGAATGCGTGGGTACGGTGTGTATCACACGTACCCCTACGGCACAGTAGAACTGTGATACGGACCGTACACACGCAATGAATGCGTGGGTACGGTGCATGTCACAAGTACCCCTACGGCACCATTAGAACAGTGATACGGACCGTACACACGCAATGAATGCGTGGGTACGGTGCGTACTTACTTACTGCTGAAAATCGTGGGGGGAATTGGTCTGAGCCTGAAATAGAGAATTGCAACTTGTTTTTAGCATTTGTGTTTTACTTTTATTTTAAATAAAATCAAAATAACTTTAATTCAGAGCATTGACGCTAGTGCGGTGTCCCGCGATTGGGGTTAGTGCTCCAGTTGTTTCTTTCTGATTCTTCCTGCCGCCCATAAATACCGGATGCTGCGTTCGCACCGGTGATCGCCATACTTACTGATGAAAATCGTGGGGGGAATTGGTCTGGGCCTGAAATAGAGAATTGCAACTTGTTTTTAGCATTTGTGTTTTACTTTTATTTTAAATAAAATCGAAATAACTTTAATTCAGACATTGACACTAGTGCGGTGTCCCGAGATTGGGGTTAGCGCTCCAGTTGTTTCTTCCTGATTCTTCCTGCCGCTCATATATACCGGATGCTGCGTTCGCGCTGGTGATCGTCATACTTACTGCTGAAAATCGTGGGGGGAATTGGTCTGAGCCTGAAATAGAGAATTGCAACTTGTTTTTAGCATTTGTGCTTTACTTTTATTTTAAATAAAATCAAAATAACTGTAATTCAGAGCATTGACGCTAGTGCGGTGTCCCGTGATTGGGGTTAGCGCTCCAGTTGTTTCTTCCTGATTCTTCCTGCCGCCCATAAATACCGGATGCTGCGTTCATGCCGGTGATCGTCACACTTACTGCTGAAAATCATGGGGGGAATTGGTCTGAGCCTGAAATAGAGAATTGCAACATGTTTTTAGCATTTGTGTTTTACTTTTATTTTAAATAAAATCGAAATAACTTTAATTCAGAGCATTGACGCTAGTGCGGTGTCCCGCGATTGGGGTTAGCGCTCCAGTTGTTTCTTCCTGATTCTTCCTGCCGCCCATAAATACCGGATGCTGCGTTCATGCCGGTGATCGTCACACTTACTGCTGAAAATCATGGGGGGAATTGGTCTGAGCCTGAAATAGAGAATTGCAACTTGTTTTTAGCATTTGTGTTTTACTTTTATTTTAAATAAAATCGAAATAACTTTAATTCAGAGCATTGACGCTAGTGTGGTGTCCCGCGATTGGGGTTAGCGCTCCAGTTGTTTCTTCCTGATTCTTCCTGCCGCCCATATATACCGGATGCTGCGTTCGCGCGCAGCGGGTGCGCCGGCGGTGTGCCAAAGGCGCGCCTAAGGCAAGCCCGTCTGCGCCCGTCCGCGCTGCGGGAGCGCCAGGGGCCAGTAAATGCTGCCGGTTTAGGGCGGGTGGAGAAGGAAGGTAAGGGGTTTAGCAGAAGCCAACTGATGGCATTGAACACTAGTAGCTGTAATGGTGGGAAAAACTGGGCAGTGCTCCAGAACCTCACCACGACCTGCCCTACCTGTAAGTTCTGTCTAGGCGTGAAGGAGGCTTTTCCTGCTGTCTGTCCTGAGCAAGGAACCATGATTCAGGCTGCCCTTATTAATTCACGGTCTATGGTGAAACACGCCCTTGATAGCCATGAACTTTTGTCTTATGAGGGTTTGGACCAATACTTATTTATTACCGAGACATGGCTTAATGATTCCTGTGCCCCCTCGATCGAACAGTCCATTCCGCTTGGCTTTAAAATTGCAAGATTGGATCGGACTTCTGGGAGAGGTGGTGGAATTGCTGTAGTTTTTAGAGATACCTGGACATTTTCTGGGGAATCGTCGGTGGGGCTTGCGGATGGGGAGGCATTTGATTTCTCGATTGTATTGTCCCCCCACTTTACCTTAGGTGGCACGTTGGTCTACCGCCCTCCGGGCCCCCCGGGTGGCTTTCTCAAGGCCCTTGATGATTTGATTGTTCCCCACGCTCTGCGCTTCCCCAGATTCCTCCTTCTCGGTGACTTTAACATTCACCTTGACGGTCTGGATGCCCCGGGCGCTAGGGAACTTATTGATCTGTTTGATTTGGCTCATCTTACTCAGTGGATCAAATCTTCCACGCACCAAGGGGGTCATCTTATTGATTTGGTCTGCTCCAATTTTAATTTATTATCTTCGGCCCTTCGGCCGGTCACTTGGTCTGACCATTATCTGCTGCATTTCTCTTGGTCCATAGGGAAATTCTCATCCTGCTGTCGCCCAGCCCATAATCCACAGACTTGCAGGATTGACATTCCTGCCCTATCGGAGACCTTATTGCTGACGGAACCGCCGCCTACCATCGTTTTAGAGGATGCAATTGCAGGCTTTACATCATGGATTTCCCGTGGTGTTAAGACGTTGTCTAAAGTTCCCTTTGCCCGTCGGCCAAGGGCTATTCGGTCTAAACCCTGGTACTCGCCCTCGCTTAGAGCTCTTTAATTGTCCTGTAAGGCTTTGGAGCGGTCCTGGCGCCGCGACTATTGCCCGTCGGCTAAAACTATTTTGCGGAAAGCCCAGAGGGACTATCATGCTGCCATTGGGGCGGCTAAAAGTAGCTTCTATGCCGCTCGTATTGCTAAAGCTAGGAATAACAGCAAAGATATTTTTACAATTGTCAGAAGCTTTTTATCCCCTGTTTCCGAACAAATTCCCCTTCCATCTACATTAGAATGGTGTGAGGAATTGTCCTCTTTTTTTATTGAAAAAATACAAGTGATCCAAAATAGCTTTGGTCTGGATCCTTCATTGGCTGATTTCCCTTATCCGACACTGTCGGCCCCCTTAGTTCCCTCCCTTCTTTTCACTAAGTTTTCACATGTTGGGGAGGCCGACACCCCGGCTATCTTAAAATCTCTCAAATCGGGGTCTCCTTCCGACCCGGCTCCTGCCAGGGGGCTAGCCGGTGTTGCTGAGGTGATCTCTTTGGACGTTAATAGAATTATAAACCTATCTTTGCAAACCACCACTGTGCCGAGTAGTTGGAAACAGGCTATACTTTTACCACTTTTAAAAAAACCCTCACTTGATCCGACTAAATTAACTAGCTATCGCCCTATTTCTCTTCTCCCAGCTATGGCTAAAGTTTGTGAGAAGGTGGTTTTCCGACAACTGGAAGCGTATGTGGAATCATCTGGCCTTCTTCACCCTGCTCAGTCTGGGTTTAGGATATCCTACAGTACCGAGTCTGCGTTGGTAGAGGTGGCCGAGGCTATTCGGGAGTGCCTTGACGCGGGCGGCAGAGCAGCTTTGGTCTTACTCGAACTCTCTGCCACCTTCGATACGGTCCCCCACCGGTTTCTTCTATCTCACCTGTCAAATATTGGTATTGTTGGTCCCTCCTGGGATTGGATAAAATCTTTCCTGGACGATCGGTCCCAGCAGGTATGGATGCCTCCCTTTTCCTCTTCGGTGAGGAAGGTGTCTACAGGTGTCCCGCAGGGCTCTACCTTGAGCCCTCTGCTTTTCAATATTTACCTAACCCCTCTGATCTTTTTGGCAGAGGAGTTGGGTGCTAAAATAATTGCATATGCGGATGACACGCAACTCCTTTTCACATGGAAAGAGTCTGATTTGTCAACGGTGACTGCACAGAACTGTCTTTCGGCAGTTTTTAGGTGGCTGGCTTCCGCCCAGTTGAAATGTAACGAAGATAAGTCCGAGGTTCTTCTGTATGGTCAATTTCCATCTAATTTCAGAGAATCTCTGTGGCCATCTGATTTCCCTCGGCCGACCTCGGTGGGTGTCTCTGTGAAAAATCTGGGGGTTTGGTTTGCAGAAGACCTTCGATTCACCCATCAAATTAACAAAATTGTTGGAATGTGTTTTGGCATCCTCAAGTCCCTGAGAAGGTTCCTGCCGCTGTTGCCTCAGCCAGCTAAGGAAACTGCGGTTCGTGCCCTTATCCTTTCCCGCCTTGATTATGCAAATGCTTTGTATCTCGGGATTCCAAGGTACTCACTTAATAAATTGCAGACTATACAGAATGGGGCAGCCAGACTCCTATTTAACATCTCAGGTAGACTTAGCGTCAAAAAACAACTGCGCGAACTGCACTGGCTGCCTGTCATCCAGAGAGTGCAATTTAAAGCTTTGACTTTGGCACATAGAGCACTGCATAACGTCGGCCCTCTATATATACAAAAGCGTTTTGCCTTTTATGTCCCGAATAGTGTGCTGCGGTCCGCCTCCCTGCGGCGGCTACTGATCCCTCGCTTTCGCAGGGCCCGCTTGGGTGGCCAGTCTCTTTCAGTTAAAACAGCCATCTGCCTCTGAAGCTTCGAGTCATTCAAGATCTTAGGCTTTTTCAAAAAACAATTGAAAACTTTTCTATTTTCAGACCCGCTCTAATTTGGCCTTCCCACGGAGATTCCCTTCAGTTTCCGCGCCAGGACACTTTCGAGTATTAGTGCGCGCTATAAGTCTACTATAACATAACATAACATAACCACACGTACCCCTATGACACCATTAGAACAGTGATACAGACCGTACACACGCATTGAATGCATGGATACGGTGCGTACCACACGTACCCCTACGGCACAGTAGAACTGTGATACGGACCGTACACACGCAATGAATGCGTGGGTACGGTGCCTGTCACACGTACCCCTACGGCACCATTAGAACAGTGATACAGACCGCACACATGCAATGAATGCGTGGGTACGGTGCGTACCAGACGTACCCCTACGACACCATTAGAACAGTGATATGGACCGTACACACGCAATGAATGCCTGGGTACGGTGTGTACCACACGTACCTCTACGGCACAGTAGAACTGTGATACGGACCGTACACATGCAATGAATGCGTGGGTATGGTGCGTACCACACGTACCCCTACGGCACCATTAGAACAGTGATACGGACCGTACACACGCAATGAATGCATGGGTACGGTGCGTGTCACACGTACCCCATTACGTCACCAGTACATTTGGGATACGAGGCGTACACACGCCAGGAATGTGGGCTTAGATGACTGGCCTGGCATGTTACCTTCATATTGGTGTGTGTGTAGGTCCAGGCCAGCAGTGTACTGCTCCAAGGGGGTGCGTGGGTGGGTGCATATGACTCCCAGCAGTGGCCTGCAATATGAGGGGTGGGTGCAGAGGACTCCCAGCAGTATCCAGAAATATGAGGGGTGGGTGCATATGACTGCCAGCAGTGTCCAGACATATGAGGGGTGGGTGCATATGACTACCAGCAGTGTCCAGAAATATGAGGGGTGGGTGCATATGACTCCCAGCAGTGTCCTGCAATATGAGGGGTGGGTGCATATGACTCCCAGCAGTGGCCTGCAATATGAGGGGTGGGTGCATATGACTCCTAGCAGTGGTCAGAGATATGAGGGGTGGATGCATATGACTCCCAGCAGTGGACAGAGATATGAGGGGTGGGTGCATATGACTGCCAGCAGTGGCCTGCAATATGAGGGGTGGGTGCATATGACTCCCAGCAGTGGCCTGCAATATGAGGAGTGGGTGCATATGACTCCTAGCAGTGGCCTGCAATATGAGGGGTGGGTGCATATGACTACCAGCAGTGGCCTGCAATATGAGGGGTGGGTGCATATGACTCCCAGCAGTGTCCAGACATATGAGGGGTGGGTGCATATGACTCCCAGCAGTGTCCAGACCTATGAGGGGTGGGTGCAGAGGACTCCCAGCAGTGGACAGAGATATGGGGGGTGTACATCATCATCAGATGACCACACCTACATGGTGGTATGGACACATCCCTAACTTTGGACTATGATTTTAGTGCTATTACAACATATCACTGACAGCAGGGTCCCACTCCCAGGACGATGGATGTCTGTCACACACTGCATGACACACCACATGTGGGTGTGAGGACATATAACACATGCATACCCTCCCATGGCGGATGCAGCACAATACACACCCTGATTTCATGTCAACAGACTGTATAGTCATGTAACTGCATACAAAACTAAGATAGCCAAAGTGAACACACACTGTCACGGACATCCCAGGAGTGTTAAGAATGTACAGGTGCTGGTCCAGCCACCAATATGTTGTCTCTCATGGAAGGAATAGGGTTCAATTCCACCAGATAACAAGTACCATTTGTGTGGTAGGCCGTGATTACACACATGCATAGTGCTGAAAAGGGCCAATTTGTCCCTGAAGGCATTCCTACATACCCAAAACACAAGTACAGTGACTAGCAAGGATGGCACAGACGATTCAGCAGGAGACATCGGCATGGCCATTGTTGAAGGGATCCGTCACCAACAAAGGAAATGTGGACACAGGTCAGCACAACAATTGTGCAACTGTTTGCAGGGAAGATGTCGGGTGCCACAGAGGAAGGAACACTCCTTGGGACAATGTCTCCAAACTAAATGAACACACACTACCAATGATTCTTTGCAGAGACATTGTGATGGCACACAGATACCATGGTCCACCCCATGACCATCATACAAAAACATTTCTCAGAACCCTAACACATTACCAGAACACCAACTCCCGGAGCCTCATCACCAACATCAAGTACCTGAAATGCAATAGTGTTGAAAGTAAAAGAAAAGGTTTTATTCAGCACCAAAAATAATTAGATTTAAAAGATACTATGTACAAAGGCCAATGGCCAGTCCATTTCTCAAGTCCAAGGGTAGACGTAGGGGACCGAGTCCACCCCTACCTTGCCTGCACTAAGGAACCTCAAGGTTCGTCAACCGGGGGGGGGGGGCATCATCTGTGGCAGGACCAGGCACCGCAGGGACATGAGGGGAAGGGGTAGGTGTGGTGGGTGCAGGGGTGGACGTCTCCACCACAGGGGGTGGGGCAGTGCCAAAGGTGTAGGTGAGCTCGGCACTGCACACTGCTGCTAGGGCCTCAATCCTAACCCCTGCACCTGAAGATACCCCAGGGCCAACGGAGGGTGTGGTGGGCGAGGGATGGGGTGCAGCGCTCTTGGGGGAGGGGGTGGACATCGTGGGGGACTCAACGCCCATGCCCGGGGACTCCCTCGCCCGCTTGTGGGGTGGATGCTCAGTGGGGGCGAGGCCCAGCTCAACCATATAGGTCTCCTTAGGTGAGAGTTTGGCAGGGGAGCTAAGGGGAGTGGTTTTTGAGGAACAGGGTTGTGAGGACTGCGGACTGCAACTGTGGCTGCGTGTATGTCGTCTGCCCCCAGCCCCTGTGGGTGTGCCTACATCCCTCTGAGTGTGCGTGCCAGGAGGTGTGCGTCAGGGAAGAGTCCATGGACCGCAGAAACCTGCGTTGGTCAGACATCGTTGCTGACATGCCCTCCATGAACGACACCATCTGTGTGAGCAGTTTAGTGTGTCCATGGAGGACAGTCAGCACCGATGCCTGTCCAACCTGCAACTGCCGCAGTATGTCCACAGACTCTTCACTGAGGGCAGCAGGGGTGACAGGGGTAGGGGATGCAGTACCTGGGCCGAAGGAGACATGGTGGGACTCTGCACGGACAGAAGGGACGGGAGCAACTGGGAGGGCGGAGATGGTAATGGAGGAGGTGGGGACAGATGTGGGGATGCTGCCAGTTGCTGTTGCAGCCTCCGCCTCCTCAGGGAGGTCAGCTTCGGACCCGTCGGAGTCCTAGCTGCTCTCGCCTCCAGACAGGTCCTCCGACTGACTCCTCTCGCCCTCCGTGCCACTGGCTCCTTCTGACTCCACAGCACTGGTGGCACTGTCGCTGGGTCCCTCCTCCAGGTCTCCCTCGGTTGCGGATGATGATGCTGTGGGCAAGGAGAAGAAACCGAAATGCATCAGTCACCTGTATACATCTGACACATGAGCACAAGATAAGTGGTCACAGTGCATATCAAGCAATGCATCATGAGTAACAGCTAGATAACTCCGCACATATGTAAGCCCTGTACTGCCCAGTTGGTAGACCCACTATGCCACTTGGACACCAGGAAAAAAAGAACACAAAAGGCCACAACTTGAATGAGAAATACACTGAGAAGCTAGTGTCTGTGAACCGGTGAGCACAACAATACAATGAAGTCATGCCACCTCTTGTTTAACCTGTAAGAAACAGTAGTGGTGCACCCAATGTAAACTGACACACCTCAATACTCAAGGTGTCCCCACACTCAGAGACCTGTAAGTACTTTGGAACACAAAACGAAAAAATGTTGCTACCTTGGGACTCACCATACTTTACACAATCTACATGTTTTGAATGTGCCAATTCACCATTTCGTGAAAAGAACACTCATGTGCCTGCATGAAATATGTCGCACAAGGCAGTGCACACAAAAGTACATTTTCACTGTTATTGAAGAAGCTGGCACCTTTTCTAAGAAGCCACTGTTAGGAATTAATGGTGTTGCAGAAAGTACATATACATGGGCCCACAGAGGTCTTGATGTCTTGAGACTCGTCAGTTTGTATCACCAACAACAAAGGAGTCTCACAAAATCAAGAGCACTGTGGGAACATGTATATGGAGAATCTGCAACACCATTTAATTCTAACAGTGGGTTCTTAGAAAATGTGCCAGTGTGTTCCATGAAAGTGGAAATGTCATTTGGTGTGCACTTCCTTGGGTGGCTTTTTTCAGGGTTACAATAACGGTGCTGGAAAAATAGCTTCATTTACACAATATCACCTCGTGGGGCTGGCAACACATATTTGTGACAAACAACCATCAACAGATTGTTGTGAATAGCCACACAGGCACTGCCCAGTGTGAGTATGCACAAGCAAAATGGTGTATTCCTGTCCAGTGGACACATGTAGCACACATTTGCAAAATACTAACTAGGCCAGGGAACAATGCCACAGAGGCAGACCTATGCTGAACACACAGAGAATGTGCACAGTGTTGGATGACACACATGGTTAGGAGGCCAGGGTGTCTCAGGGGACTGTAGTGGGCACACTGCTCCGTGGTCCTGGAATGAGCTGACTGTACCATGTTCAACCGTCATAGCAATATGCATATCTCCCACTCATGCACATCATGTCTGCGGCCACAACATTGGTCATGCATGCTGCAAGGGTGTTCAGTTGAAAGCTCACACTCCTATGTTGAGAATCATCATCAGTGACAACAAATATGGATCCCCAACATAGTGAACAGGTCATGGCACAGGCAAGGTACCAACACAAGTCAACGACCACCCTCCCACAAGTTGCCGAAAGCAATGTCCACTTAGATTTACTGGCACCCTAGATGACCATGTGCAAATGTGATTACACACAGACCAGGGGACACATGTCAAGGAGGGGAAGGGATGAAAAAGAGCACCAGGTGACATTGGGGAACAGAAAATACACTGCACATATTAACTCGGGGAGTGTATCCAGGCTACAGAGCACTTCCAAAAGCTGGCAACACATAACACGACAAACAGCCATGTACCTACCCCCTCCTTGCTGCAGTCTCTCCTGTAACTGCCTATCGAGCTCAGGGAATACCACCGCCAGGACACGTTTCATGTGGGGGGTCAGGCGTCGGTGGCCACCGTAGGGGCGAGGTCTGTCGAGCCCCAGCTGGACCCGGGCGATCCGCCGGGTCCAGCACCGGATGTCCAGCCACCTCTTGCGGACCTGTGGCAGCTGCCGACTACGCTCCCCCTCAGATCTCACGGCCCTGACGATGTCTTTCCAGATCACACCCTTCTTGTAGGCAGTTACCTGTCAGGATGACAAAGTGACACAACATCAATACACCTGCTCCATGTCCCAGAGACACACATTTGAACATCATTGAAATGTTGAACAGGGCATAGGATGCAGACAGGAATTACATCATACACAATAAGAAATTGGCCTGTGTGCAAGCCCCAATGCACTACATGGCATTGAAAGTCAACAGGTTGGCATGAGGGGTGCGACACACTCACTGATCATGCCACACACTGTGAAGCACATGCAACAGCAGGCTGAAGGCCAGCATGTGCCAAGCAGTCACATGTCCCACTCCACTGACGCACCATCAGCATACTAGACAGACACACCCAAGCACAGATCACTCGCCTGTCATTGACAACAGCGGATACAACCCTCACTCTGCACATGTGCCACTTGCCAGTGGGGTGTCACAGGTGTCATGCTAGCTCTGCAAGTCAGACACACAGCACGGCTTACTTGTCACATCAGATGGGTTGATCTGTTGCCTCCTCCATGCAGCTGTGGTGCAACACTTCACATAGACACTCACCCACATGACAAGGAACATTCACACACATCACTGTCCATGAGGTCGTACACGTCATTTGGACACTCTCACCACAGGGCCACTCAACTCATACACATCTGTGGGTACAGTCACCTGTCACACCGGGGGGGGGGCACTGAATCACCTCAGGACAATAGGAAAAATGCCCACCAAGGATTTGCCAGGCTGAAAGTGTCATGCACTATGCAGTGAAAGTCACAGTAATCACAATGCAAGTGAGGAGTGCACACAGGAACTACATCATGCTCTGCATGAGAGACATCAGCATGTCCCCCCTGGGACCCACTCTAAACAACATTGCATGTCTGTTCCACCTGGACACAATATTGACAGTCACATAACAGGTGCATAGGCAAAGTTAGTGGACTCAGCACTCACCTGCTCCCCTGGTTTCCCATACAGCTTGGTGTACTGTGGGAGGTGGACGTCCAGCAAGGCTTCATTCTCCTCCTGGGTGAATGGCTGGGCCCTCTCCACAGTCTGTGACATGGGCCAGAGGAAGCAGAGACAGCAGCAGTGTGGTCGACTGGAAAGTTGTGCAGGCAAGTGCCCTCTCATGGGTTCTGGCTGCCTTATATCTGTCTTGCTGAGGTGCATTCATTTAGAGGAGTACATAGTGATTGGTCAGACTCATTCGCATCCTACTTTTACTCCATTCCCTTTAAACATACACCAATGACTTTAAACATACACCAATGACAGCATTCGCATCGTTCAAATTTTGAGCATCATGTCAAGTCAACAACCACTTTGCAACATTGTATTTTATGGCCAACTGACTGTTCCAGGACACATGATCGACACTTTTCAACTGAAAACTCCATGACAACCAGCATGCATTTAGGGCCTAATACTTGTCCCTTATGTGTCCCCTATGTAATTTTGAAATCCACACACAGGTACGGTGCGATTCACACGTACCCCTACGGCACAAGTACAATGGTGAAACGAAGCATACACACGTGATGATAGCGAGTGTACGGTGCGTTTCACACGTACCCTTACGGCACAAGTACAATGGTGAAACGAAGCGTACACACGCGATGATAGCGGGTGTACGGTGCGTTTCACACGTACCCCTACGGCACAAGTACAATGGTGAAACGAAGCGTACACATGCGATGATAGCGGTTGTACGGTGTGTTTCACACATACGGGTATGCACTAGTTCACATGTACGGGTACGCACTAGTAGTACAGTGCGTTAGACACCTACGGGTACGCACTAGTTCACACGTACGGGTACGCACTAGTAGTACAGTGCGTTAGACACCTACGGGTACACACTAGTAGTACAGTGCGTTAGACACCTATGGGTACGCACTAGTTCACACGTACGGGTACGCACTAGAAGTACAGTGCGTTTGACACCTACGGGTACGCACTAGCTCACACGTATGGGTACGCACTAGTAGTACAGTGCGTTTGACACTTACGGGTATGCACTAGTTCACACGTACGGGTACGCACTAGTAGTACAGTGCGTTTGATACGTACGGGTACGCACTAGTTCACACTTACGGGTACGCACTAGTAGTAAAGTGCATTTGACACGTACGGGTATGCATTTCACACTCTTACAATGGTAATACAGGCGCACATATGCCAGGAATGGAGGGCTACGAGTCGCACAAGGATGTCCATCAAGTACTTGTCATTGCATACTGTTATGTGCAGACCCTAGGTGTGGCAGCCAGTGATACTGCACAGGTCATCTCATCTAGTTGCACAATTGATGTGTGATGACCTGTGGACACATGTCATGTGTGATGGGGCACTATGTGGCACACATCACCTTGACACTTGTCACATGTGTGTCTGTAGTCCAACTGTGTCATGCACAGCAGCAGTGGGATGGCACAGTCATCACCACCCGCACCTGTCTCCTGATGCCAGGGACAGGGACACTCTATCAACTGACATGTCACGATCTGCATGCCCCTTTGTGACTATGTCAGGTGTGTGTCATGTGTTCCCATGAGCTTGATGTCAGTGTTCCGTCAACTGCAGCTGCTGTTGGTGCATCCAACATGGGTCTGTGTGGAGATGGGCATGGGACACATCTACGCACACCATGCCACATGTAGGGTCTGTGTGCATCGGACATCATATTTTCCCAGTCATACATGTCTGCGTTGTCTCAATGGCTGTGTCTTTCTCTTTTCACAAGTACCCCTTCATCGCAATGTGTTTGATATGTACATTTGACATTCCTTGTGACCTGTGTGTGTGCCTTGCAGTCAGCTGTGTGGATGAGATGACATCCTTCCAATGCAGCTATGTGGTTGTGTGTCACTCCGGTGATATCTGTGGCTTTTCACTCAGACTGGCCACCAACTCATTTCAGGGCATGTCATGTAGACTTGACAATCAACAGGTGTATCTGGCTTTTTGTAGGAGTGCCAGCAAGCTGGCATATGTGTCCTGTATGTATTGCACACACCCGACTCCATAGTTACCTGATGTGTATTAGCAGTGTAGCATGTGCTATGTTCATTGACATTGATATTGGCAGACTCGCAATCTTCATTCTTACAAACAATGTCTTGCAGGGCACCCCTGTCCCAAGAACAATGCCAGACTTGGGTGCCATGAGGGAACGTGCCTGCATCCGACGTTACAGATTGACTCAACAGTTGATTGACGACTTGACCGACAGTCTGGCACCACACCTCCAACCGCGACACAGGTATCCTACTGCGCTGACCCCAAAGATGAAGGTGATGGCAGCCCTACATTTTTTTGCCACAGGTACGTTTCAATTCACCATAGCTGATGTTGGTGGGATGACACAGACAATGTTCAGCCGTGTCCTGCGTGATGTTTTAGCAGCCATGTTGGAGCACCTTGATGAATTCATCACATTTCCTACTCCTGAGGAGTTGACAGATGTCAAGGGTGATTTCTATGCCCTGGGAGGGATACCCCATGTCATTGGGTCCATTGATGGTACACATGTGGCTTTAGTACCACCACAGGCACAGGAACAAGCCTATTGCAATATAAAACATTACCACTCGATAAATGCCCTTGTGGTGTGTCTTGCTAATATGCTGATTTCCCATGTCTGTGCACGTTTTCCAGGATCAGCACACGATGCCTACATCAGGAGGCGTAGCAGGGTGCCACAAATGATGCTGCGGCTGCACAACGAACGAGCATGTCTTGTTGGTGGGTATACTCTGTTTGTCCTGTGTGTTGTGGTATCTTTGGCTCTTACGGCATCTCCTGACCCACTTTTTTACATGATGTTTCCATGTAGGGGACTCTGGATATCCCAACATGCCATGGCTAATGACACCTCTCCGCCACCCAAGAACAGCTGCAGATCACAGGTACAACAATGCACATGGGCAGACCAGGCGATTGATTGAGAGGACGTTTGGCCTCATGAAGAGCCGATGCCGGTGCCTGGAGAAGACAGGCGGGTCCCTCCCTTATGCCCCGGAGAAGGTCTGCCGAATCTTCCTCGTGTGCTGCATGCTGTGCAACACGGCAGTTGAGAAGGCAGTGCCACTCATCCTGGATCCGGATGAGCAGGAACATCCACCTGTGGAGGATCAAGGGCTTGCTCACGAGGCTAGTGATGAGGAGGAGGCGGAGGAGGATATCTGGAGTCAGCTCATGCGCAACTTCTTCTCATAACGGTGAGTCACTGGGTATGAGTGTGCAAGCTTGTAGCATTGAGTGGCATGTGTTGCAATGTGTGTGTCCAGCTGACTGAATGCAAAGTGACTTTGATGTGTGTTCTGATGTGTCACTCGAGTGATGATGTCACGCCACACAGTTTTGCGGAGAGACTTTCTTTGAAATTTACATGTGTCCAACATTGTTCATGTTTTGTAAATGTCCCTGTGTGCGGCGAGAATTGCTTTAGGTGACTTCTTGTGTGTCTGTCATTCCCAGGTTTTTTCGCCTGTTGTCTGCTCGTGTCATCTTTGTCCTCCTGCTATTCCTCATGAGGATTGCAACGTGTGCTGAATCAGCGTTCCATGCACGGACATGTGGAAATGTCAGTTTGGGTAAGGATAGCAGCAAGGCTTTTTGGTGGTGGTACGGGTTGGGAATGTGTGGGCCTGCTTCTGTGCATGTTGTGGTACCATGCATACATGTCTTCTCACCATGGAGCATATAACATGTAGCATCACTCTCATGACATGATAGTCACCCTTCTTGACTGTCATCTGTAGTAGAGTGTGGCGTGTGATGAAGGCATCAATGTGTGTAAACCTTGCCTCTGAAACATTGCGGATGCTACGGGTGGACATAGTGTGGGACATCACAACAACAGGCTCTATGGGGAATTGCAGCCTCTCCGTGTGCAGCAGGATGTGTTTGGCTCATCCCCTTGACTTGTGTGCCAGTTCATTGGGATTGACATCATCCATGTCGTGAAGGGGGGGTCCAGCGTATGTCCCACATGTTCTGTCAACTGACCTGTGAGTCTGTTCACATGGATGCATTTCCCTTTGTGTGTGTATGTGGAATAAAGGTGTTCAGCACAATCCAAAGTGCCTCACCTCTGGCACTGCAGCTCTCTTGCCAGTTTGCATGCGTCATCTATGGCATACTTGTCAAATATTGAGCATATGTGTATGTCTACTTCGGCAACATGCATGTAGTTCTTCATGGCTAATAATATCTATTGTGCATGAAGTCCCTGGTTGTGTATGTATTTGTGCAGGTTGCTCCACACAAAAGGATGTGAACACATGCTGATGGTGTGTCTCCTGTGCGCAGCTCCGCATTTTGTTGCCTGACCCTGTGACCGTCATTTTTGGTGATTGGTCATACATTTTCTCGTAGTGACCCATGAGTTACCTGACACTCCTTTCTTTACATACACCTGTTGCACTGTGCCTTTCTGACCTCCTTGTCTTTGTGTGCTACTTTTTGCCTAGTTTCTCACCCCTTCCGCCTGCTGCTGCGTCACCTGCGGCACCACCCTGCCGAGTGCCATGATTCTGCAACCCACATGCCTCCAAAATGCTCCTCCCTTCCCCCTCCACCCATTCTTAATGCAGCCAGCAGTTTGTCTGTGCCACTGTTGCGCCAACGCCGTGCCAAAGGCAGGACTGTCTGCGTCTGCAACGTGCACAGTGCCCGAGCCTCTGGTCTTTACATGACCCACGTCACACAACAGGCTCATGCTGCAGACAACCTCCAAGCAATGTCCTCCAAACAATCATCCGCCTGCTATCAGGCAACCCCTAAGCGCACACACAATACCTTCCCATGCTGAGTGTGCAACTCCAACTGCCTACACAGCGCTGCCCAGCCTACCAGACCCTGTCAGAACAACCAGGTCATGTGCCTCCTACTCCACACCCGCTCCGTCCACCAGCACGCCATTGGACTCTGTTACCTCCTCAACACAACAGGCCCACACATCACCTTCATGACAGTAGCCTGGACATAAGCATCCTCAGCACACGACTTCTTCATTGCCATCTCAGACGGATACAAGATCACCCGCAGGGACGGCACCAACAGTCCCGGAGGATGAATTGCAATTGATTCACAAGTACACCCTCAGAGTCACAAATCCGAGTTTGCAGCAACTCCCTGGCAACCATCAGAGTAACACTCATCTACAGATATCCAGGCCTACATCCACAATTGCGCTAAGCCATCAACACGTACATCTGCACGCACGCCCTCACCTCCACAGGCTACATGTGGCTGGGTGCCAGTAACTTCTGGCTGGAGAAGAACCACACCACCATCCATCATTGGTCCATCAACATTTTAATCAACGTCTCCGACAAGCAACACACTGCCCCACACCCTGCTAACGATCCTCCAAAGATGCTTGATGTAAGTCACCACAGACAAGCTGTGTGGGACACTCAAAACAACACCAACGCAACACCCTGAAACCTCACGCACTGGATCAGCGACTGATCCAACAATCTTTCCACATTGACGGACTTTCCTGTGAAGCACAACAATAGTTAAGGCACCTGGGAAAAGGCAGACCTACTGGACTCCTACAGACGTAGCCGGACTCTTGTGCACACCTTGCAACACAAAGAGCCATCATTTACCTTACAGGCCTGGAAAAGACCACACACAGCCATCACCATATCATCAGCAAGGACAAGTGGAGATCCTTCAGATAGTGCTGAGACACCAAAATACACGACATCAAGGAGCTCATCAGCATTGTGAGTGAACTGACAGCAGATCTCCATCCAAGACACCCCACCCTTGCAAGGCAGATCACATCCCTTGCAACTTTGTACCACTGCTAGCTCATGGCCATACACAACAGCCTTGGCACACAGAGGCAGACAGCACTATTATCCGCAGGACAAACCCCCCTCAGGTTCTGGACTCCCGTCAGCAGCAAGTACACCACCTGGCTCATGTGCACCATCCACTCTGCCTCTCCATTAGGCCCCTTCCCACACAACATCTCAACCACATCATTCCCCATCCTTGAAGCCCACGTCCAGCGTGTCCTAAATGTCTTCTTTGAGTTAGCCACATTCCATGGGTGCTGGAGGCATGCAGAGGCCCTGGCCCTTCTTAAACAACAGACGGCAGTACCACAGGATCTCCTGGTACATCACCCTGCTTCCCTACCCAGCATATGGCATCCGAAAGACACTCAACAAGCAACTGACAAATTTCCTCCATGCAACCAGCTCTAGGCAACTGGCACCAGACCATATTCCACAGTAATCAAACCACTGCAACCGTCATCATTGCCACCACCAACGACAACTTTGCCCTGCTCAACAATGGTGAGCCCACCCCCCTTGACCTCTCAACGGCATTGTACACCATGTGCTACCACACTTTCAGCTCACACATCTCCAACACTGGTATCCAGAGGAGGGCACAGGATTCAATCAGAAAGTAGCTCACCAGCAAGGCCCAGGGAGTCTGCCTTCACCCTGCAGCATGTAGTACACTGGGGTCATGTGGCACATGCCCCAGGGCTCTTCTCTCAGCGTGAAGATCTTCAATATCTCCATGACCCCCCTCTCCACCATTACATGCGCACACAACCTCATCATCACCTCCTATGCCACTGAAACCCAGCTGCTCCTCAAACTCACCAAAGAGCCAGCCATTGCCAGATCCAAACTTCAAGAAGGCATGAGATCCGTTGACGAATGGCTGAACATCAGCCACCTGAGGCTGGACTTGGACAGGACTGAGGTCATCATCTGAGGATTGTCCCCTTATGGCTGTGTCAACTCCTTGTGTCCCACTGGTCTGGGCACCGCACCAGCACCCAGTGGCCACGCACGCAAGCTGGTGTTCATCATGGACCCATCGCTGGCAATTACCATGCAACTCACCACCATCTGTACCTCATGCTGCAACACCCTCCGCATGCTGCAAATGATCCACAGATAGATCCACTACAAGGCAAGATAGACCGTCCCCCAGGTCCACAACACCAGCCGGCTCAACTACAGCACCGGCCTCGACGTATAACAACAGCAAAACTGCAGGAGAAGTTGTCCACATCCAGGTTGCATCCGCACACCTCATCTTCAACATCCCCAGCCCCAGCCACATCACCGTCCATCTGAGATAGCTAGAATGGCTCACTGTCTGCTGCAGGATTACCTTCAGACTCCTCAACCACACTCAGGAGGCAGTCCACAACCCCAGACCCAAAACAAACCTTGGACGTCTGTCATCCAACACCCCGTTGGCCTAACTCCGTGCAGCCCACCTTGCCCTGGCCACCATTCATCACATCCTCATAAACACTGCATGCAGGAGATAGTTCTCCCACCTCACCAAACAGACCTAGGACTCCCTCCCCGGGCACATCAACATGACCCATGACCTCTACACCTTCATGATACTCTTCCAAATTGGTCTGTCTGAGCAGTATTGCAAGCCCCCCCTCAGCAGCTTGAAGCCATCACGGGCGAGTATTGGGCTCCATGTCTGTATTTGGTGATACATTGAGACACATGTGTGTCCTCGACCGGACTCAGATCCAAGTGTATGGATGGCTGGAGTTAGTTCCACACTCAGGCATACTTTGACATATCCCCACACATATGTTTTGGACTCATGCTAAATGACTGCAACATAAAATTTCACGTATTAATGATTTAATTATAGGTCTGGGGCGTGATTTGTGCACTGAAAAAGGTGCAATGCAGCGACCATAGAATCCAAAGTTCACAGGGGGAGATGGGATCCTTGCCATTTGAAGTCATCAGAGTCCAGACCACAGTGGTTGGCATCATTAGTCAGACTGTGACCAGCAGGTCCATGTGGCAGATGATGTCAGTCAATGAGGTGATGCTGTCGCACATGAAGGCCAGGTGCCAGGCCAGGTGACCTGGGAGATGTGGATGGTCCACTGCCTCTCAAGGTCTTTTCTGTGGACGACCCACCTTCCTCCAGGGACCCTCAGATGCAGGCCTTGACGATGCTTGGGACGCTCCGTCAGACGAATCCTCCTCCTCCTCCTCCTCCCTCCCTGTGGCTGGTGGTGGTCTTCGCCTGGTGGCACAGGGAGGGTTGCCCATGTTGTCGGCGATCCGACGGAGTGAATGGCTTATGTCCCTTTGCACCGCCAGGAGCTCAGCCAGTCTTGCCTCCATCCGTCCTTGGTGTTCTTGTTGACTGGCGTGTTGCTCGGCCTGCTGGTTCTTGATCTCTGTGAGGGTCACCCCTACCTGGCTGAACTCCCTGGTGTCACGCCGGTATGCCTCCATGATGTTGTGTATGTGTGACATACCGGTCCCTTCAGCTGGCTGGTCAGATTCTCACCTCCGCCTGCCTCCACTCCCACCACCCCTGCCCACACGAGCCTGGCCTGCCGTTGTGGGCACATCGGGTCTACGGGACCTCTGAGGGATGGCAGTGGCAGTGTTGTCTGCCTCCTCCTGGGTGCCCGGCGCTCCTTGTCCCTCCTGGTCAGACTGGCTCAGTTGTTCACTGCGGGCAGGGCTCCTCGGTGTCTCCTGGGATGTGGCAGGAATGGGGGTGGTGGTTGGCACAGATGGTCCTGAACCAGGTTCTGCAGGGGCTTGGATACCAGAGGGTCCAGGTCGGTCTGGGTCATCCGCGGAATGTTGAGAGGCGTCGCTGCCGGTGGGATCAGGTTCCTCCCGGGCCAGGGACTGTGAATCTTCACCCCCATTGTTGGGGGTAGATTCATCACATTGCCCTGTGTGTGAGAGACAGAGAATGTTCATGCTGTTTCATGCAACATGCATGTATCATACACATTCAAGTTGGCACTGTTCCTCCAGGAAGTTGTATGTGCCTAGCATTCTCCTCAATGTTCACTTGTGGATGGGTATGTTGCGGGGGATAGATTGATATGTTCTCCTGAGTCTTTGACATGTAGATTTTTGGCTTGGATGCTTCATTGGCTAGGTATTGGTGTTGTTGTGTTACATGTCCATTGTGACAGTGTGTAAATCCATTGCCTGTCCCGGGGGTGTCTGCTTGTGTAAGGGGTGTGTTTGACTGGGCCTGCTGGTGGGTGTAGTGTGATTTGGCACTGGGGCTCCCAGGTGATGTAGCTTTCCCCCCATGGAGCATGCTGCCATGACAGTGAGTGTGAGTTCCTGTCCTAGATATCTGACCTGGTTGTCTTGGTGTTTGCACTGGTCACAGGAGGGCCTTGTGCTGCCTACACCCGGGCCGAGTGTGAGGTATCTTGTCAGTACTTTCCCAATCCCTGTGTATTGTGCATGGTGCATGGGTATGTACCTGGGCCATATGGGATGAGGGCAATTGTGTCTGATTTGGAGTTCAACAATGTGTTTTGTGCCACCCACCCTCCCAGCATACCGGACATCCATTCTTGGGTTGCTGCTTCATGTAGCATGGGACATAGCATGGCCTTGCTTTCTCAATGGAGCATACACATGTTAATGGCATTAGCATTATTTTTGACTGTGGTTCTGGCCGGTGAGGGCTTGGGGGTAGTTGCATGCATTTTGTGTAGTTGGGGTGTGGATGCCATTACCCCCATGTTACGCAAGTTGTTTGTGTACTCACCAGGCTCTGGAAGTCCTTGCAGTCCATGTACTTCCACCGGCGGAAGCAGGGCCATCACCTTCTCCTCCCAGGGATGGTAATGTATTGATCTGCGGGGCGCACCACCTCCAGTGATGTTGCTCTGGGCGTAGTCATCATTCATTTTGCGCTTGACCGCCCTCCGCAGATCGTACCACCTGGCTTGGCATTCATTCCTGGTCCTTCTGATGGGTGCAACAGCATTCACCCTATCGACGATCCTCTGCCACAGGCGTGATTTTTCAGCTATGCTGGTCTGTCTGACCAATGTTCCAAACAGCTGTGGCTCGACTCTGATGACTTCATTGACTAGGATCTCCAGCTCCTCCCTTGTGAACTTTGGATTCTTGTCTGTGAGCATGGTGTTGGTTGAGGGTGTGGATGGTTGTGGGTGTGTGGGTCTGAATGTGACGGTGTGGGTGTGAATGTGTAGAAAGGGTATGTGTGAAGGAGGTTGTGTGACGGTGTATATGTTAAGGTGGATGGGTGCAGTTGTTGGTGTGTGCTCTCTAGCTGCAGTGAGTCTGTTGCAAAGGTTCATGGTTTGTGTGTGTGGGCCCTTTTTATTGGTCCATTTGTGGGTGGGCCTCAGTTTGAATTTTTGGTGGGTGTGTTATAAGGGGTGGTTGTGAGTTGGCTCCTTTGTTTGCCTGTTTGGATGTGTCCAGGTCAGTCATTTCCATTTTTAGTGCACTGTACACATGTTTTGTGGTGTTGTGCGAGTCGAATAGACCCTCCTTGTGCTGTTTTACAGTGTCCGTGGTTCAGTACGGTACAGGGGTATGAGTCGTACAGGCACACACCCCCATGCGTTGTGTATGTATGGTGCGTACACGGCCATTGCTATGTACGGTGCGTACACCGCCATTGCATATGTACGGTGCGTACACTGCCATTGCTATATACGGTGCGTACACCGCCATTGCATATGTATGGTGCATACACCGCCATTGCTTATGTACGGTGCATACACCGCCATTGCTATGTACAGTGCATACACCGCCATTGCTATGTACGGTGCGTACACCACCAGTGCTATGTACGGTGCGTACACCGCCATTGCTATGTACGGTGCGTACACCGCCATTGCTATGTACGGTGCGTACACCGCCATTGCTATGCACGGTGCGTACACCGCCAGTGCTATGTACGGTGCGTACACCGCCATTGCTATGTACAGTGCGTACACCGCCATTGCATATGTACGGTGCGTACACCGCCATTGCTATGTACAGTGCGTACTACAACATTGGTGCGTACAACGACATTGCGTATGTACGGTGCGTACACCGACATTGCATATGTACAAGTCATTCCCCGTGTACGGGACGTTTTCCGTACGATTCGTAAATCGGAAAGCCGGTCCGGATCGTACTTGTACGCACAGACTGTCTTTTTACTATTCGTACGGGAAAGTGTCCGGGTCCGTCTCAAACAACTTTTCCCGCTACGATTCGTACGGATCGGGCCGATCCGTATGTACTTTTTCCTGTACGAATCGTACTTCACAGGTCGGACGTGACTTGTACGATTCATACGGAAAAAAATACGAGTCGTAGGGGAAAAAAAATACAGGATCGGAATCGGCCCCTTTGTGTACTAAGATATTGGAATACATTTTGACATATTTTGTGTAATCTAACAACTTTTGGCCGATTTGTTTCAGAGGTGTGCTCCAGTCAGGTAGAGAGGGTGCAATGATGTTTACTCACACTTATCTATGCAGTGCTCGGGGTTAGAGGAAATCTAATTACACCTAATATAGGAGGTTCCTGGGCTGATTCATGATGCTGAGAATAAAAACCTTTCTATATAAATATGCTGTTTAAAAAACACAGGCTTTGTTGCTAAAACATTGCCACACTCTATGCACGCAATGGTAATTTTGATCTCTTCTACTCCAAGAACATGTAAATTAGCATCAATGTATTTTCCACCTCTGAATAGTATACAACTGGGCACACTTTATAGTTGATTTAGTTAACATAAGAGGTAGGCCTGAATATGTCTAATCTATTTAGTCAGGCCTGTTTATACTGCTTGCTAGCCTTTCTGTCATGCTTTTAAAATCCAACATGAGTGTAGTGTAAGGCCACAATGCATCCCACATTGGGCACTTGACATTCATGCTACTTGTGTGGAGGGTTTTTAGTAGTTTCATCATCGATTTACCAAAAAGTAAAATACGCCAAATTGGTAATTGCTGATTATGTTTCCGGCGAAAAAGAAAGTGTACTCCCAACGGCCAGAGGTCCAAAAATGACAGCAAATTTGGTCCACAAAATCAAAAAATCCAGGAAACCATGTGAAAAAGGGAATGGGAGTTAATAGATAAGGTATTTCACATTGAAATTTTTATTGCAGGCATTCATTACAAAACAACACATCATGATTAGGCCTGGACAAAATTTTAACTACACCGGAGTTATCTGAGTAATTCCAGTAATTATGCATTACTCTTGTGATGCTAAAGTACCGAAATTACGCGATTATGGCAACTTGACTAATTAAGAGTAATTTGGGGCAAAGGGGCCATATTTTGACCCTTGTTGTGCAGGGCAGCACAGCAGGTCACCTTGCTGCGCTTCCATGTGTCACAGGAAAAGGGCAGGAATGCACCGTATTTATCCAATGCGGCGCATTCCTGGGGTTCACTAACACAACATCGATGTAAAAAATATAAATGTTAAAAATGTTGACTAAAAAATAATGACAACAAAAATATCGACTCCTATACTTTAACAGGTAAGTACAAAAATATTGACTCAAAAATATCGATGTATAAAATATAGACTTTTATATAAATATAAAATAAAATAATATATATGAAATACATTAAATATGAAATATAATATTAACAACATAAAATAAATGTAATATACATTTGAATACAATATAACAAATTCACTGAATAAAAAAATAAACACACACAGATAGGCCGATTCCGATCCTGGAAAAACGCTGTACAAATCGTGGTATGGAGCGTTTTCCCCATACAACTCGTACTTGTAAGGATTCCCCTACAACCTAGGAAGTACGATCCGTACAAATAGACGTTCTCCATACAAACTGTAAAAAAGACCATACAACTCGTAAATACAAGCGATTCCGATTCGGATTGCCCTGTACGCGACATTCACATGTATTCCCGGCAGGAGTTTACAACCCGTCAAGTACGATTCGTACAAACGGCACTCCATACGGCTCTTTTTTTACAGGAGCCAAAAAGTGCCGGGAAAACATTGTACGCCCCGAAAACAGTACGAGACGGACCCCCCATGTACGCGTCGTACACCCCATGAATACAGGGGTACGGTGCGTATGTACGGTGCGTACCGATGACACGGAAAGTGGGGTACGGTGCGTATATACGCGCTGAAGGGGTACTGGTCGTGTACGCACCGTACAAGCACCGTACCCCAAAATTGCTTGTGTACACACCATACCCCAAAAGTGCGTATGTCCGGTGCGGACCCCAAAATCGCGTATGTATGGTGCGTACATGCGCGATGTTGGGGTACGCTCCATACACACGCCTCGCATGTGGGGGAACCCCTGTACGCCTCATACCCCTATACGACCCATATCCCGGTACGAGTCGTACCCCCAGAACGAGTCATACCAGGGTACGAGGCGTATAGGGGTTCGCTTAGTAGCCCGGTACGAGTCGTTCCCCGTATACAGGCCATTTTCCATACAAATCGCATGCTGACAACCCGGTACGAATCGTACTTGATGGGTTGTACAGCCTTTTTACAAATTGTATGGTCTTTTTTACAAGTCCGTGTCGTACAGCTTTTCCCGATCCGATTTGTAAGGATCGAGCCGATCTGTATGTATTTTTCCCATACGAATCGCACTAAACGGGTTGGAAGGGACTTGTACGATTTGTATGGAAAAAAATACGGATCCGATTTGTATGTAAAATAAAAGTCCCGGATCAGAATCGGCCCCTATGTATACATATATATTTACTTTAACACAATTAATAAACTATTCTTTTTAATTTATGTTATAAGTTTAAATTAATATAAAACATAAAAATATATATTAATGATTTAAAAGATAAAAAAAGAAAAATCTATAATAAATTAAAACATTAAACTATTAGAAAAAAAATTAAACTTACATTTCACAATAAAATCAGTGCAACAGTGGGGAACGTGTTGGATAGCAAAGGGGTACAAATAACTATTCCCACTCTAGTGAGTGCAAAAGTAGGGAAAGTGTTGGATAGCAGAGAGGCAAAAATTACTATTCCAACTCCAGTGAGTGCAACAGTAGGGAAAGTGCTGGAAAGCGGATGGATAAAAATTACTATTCCCACTCCAGTGAATGCAACAGTAGGGATAGTGCTGGATAGCGGAGAGGTACAAATGACTATTACCACTCCAGTGAGTGCAACATTAGGGAAAGTGTTGGATAGTGGAGAAAAAAAAATAAGTATTCACACTCAAACAGTTAAAAAAAATAAAAAATCATAAAAATGTAAACAAATCATTAACAAATAAACAATCTTTCAAAAAAGAACACATATTATAATATTATTTACATATAACAAAAACCTACAAATATTATATAAAATAAAATAATAAATACATTTATAAAAAAATAATTCTTTTAAACTAGAAAATATTTACAAACTAAAAAATTCATTTAAACATAGATGTATTTATTTTATTTCCTACCCTATACCACCACACCAATAACAAAATACTTCAACATTTTTAATTACATTTATTTCCATAATTAACATAACTAATAATCAGTTACAAAATAATATTAATAAAAAAACAACTAATAAACATTAATTGACTACACACAGTTTAACACTATAATATCCACAACACACATCTAAATTAAACTATAAAATAATCAATCACAATTAAAACTTATTTTTAAATTCAAAACTATTACTATTACCAACTAATAATTAAATAATTAAAATGTATTTAAATCCCACCCTTTACCCCTTTAAAAGTAAAAACAACACACAAAAAAATAAACAATCACCCAAAATTAATATCAAATGATTAACATTAATTAACAAATATATAATAAATAATGAAACACAAATTACCTCCCACCTTTACTCCTATAAACACCACAACACACACCTAAAATGAATTACACAATTACCATATTTAATTACCAATTTATGAATTGATTAAAATAAATTAACAACCAATTATTAATTCATCAATTACAAATAAATTGCTTCGCGCCCTTCCCGCCATTTACACCTATAAACACCACAACACACACCTAAAATTAATTACACAATTACCATAATTAATTACCAAATTAAATAACAACCAATTATTAATAAATAATACATTACTTGGCACATTTAACGCTATAACATCTCAATTAAACAAATATTAATAAATAAAAAATAATCAATACATGTAATATAATTAAATTACTTCCCACCCTATTCCCCTACGAACCCACAACCTGCTAAGGAACTAAAAACGCTAAAGTCAAATAAATAAAAATTATTAATTACAAAAAATGTAACACATATATTAAAAGTACAAACAATTCTTATACAAAAAAACTTACATCACATACATATAACATTTATAATAAAATACATAACATTAGTAAAAAACGATATTTTTAACAACTGTATTTTTGCAAATGATATTAAACACTTCGATATTTTTCAAATCGATATTACTTACCTTAAGTCAATATTCTTGACCACAATATTATTGCCGTCGATATTTCTGACCTACGCTATTAATGACTCGATATTTGTGCAAATCGATATTTTTTACTCTGTATTTTGTGTCTACACCCATTCCTGTCCTTTTCGTTTGTGTTGGTGACGGTTTGGCAGCCCAGCGCCAACACTGGCACCATTGTACTATGGTGCAAGTGTGCCTGTGTTGTAGGGAGGATTGTTTTCGTGCAAGAAGGGGCACCTTCCTGCACAAAAACAATCCAGAGAGGCTTTTTGCTCAATCTATGTGTGCTGCAGAATGCAGCAAACATGGAAAGAGATAAAATGAGGAGAAATAAAGACATTTCTCCTATTTATACCTAACCTGGGTATGTGTATCTTTTTGGCACATTCCGAGATTTACTGGGTTTGGTAAAACGGGAATGTGTCAAAAAACATGGGAAGTGCGTGGGAACACCCACACAACGCCCATGGAACCCCCTCCCTTTCACAGAGTAATACAAAGCACCGATTTGCGCTGCGTTGCATTACTGCATATTTTTTAGCCATTCAAAGCCATGCACAGTGGATTTTTCGTGGGTTCAAAAATATGACTTTAAGTTTGCGTCACTCTTGCACCACCTTGCTGGGTGCAAAAGCGAAGCAAGCCGGGTTATATATATGTTGCCCTAAGAGAGAGTAAGCAGATGCTGGCTACTTCTGTTCGTGTCCTGTAGCCTTTAGTGCTATTTTCTTAGTGCAAAAGGCATCCTCTGGCCCATTTTTGTAGTGAGGGTGCATTTTGCACTACAAAAATAGCTCTAAATGCTGTTTTACGCTTCCAACGCAGTTACGCATAATTGTAAATTATTTTTAGGTCAATTATGAGGAATTACGCTAGTTACTCCCACATCTAAATATGATCGGTCCCCTGTCCTTCCAAGGGGCCTATTAGGATGGCGGGCGGACACCCTTGCGGTGCTGGGACTGACAATTAGGATGCCACCGCCACGGGGGCGGTGGCATCCCCCATCCACATCAATGGGCGGTGCTGTGTGCTGTGCTGTGGCTGCACACTGTGCATTTGCATGCACAACGTGGCAGGCACAGCGTGGTGCCTGCCATGTTGTGTATGCAAATGCAGGAGGGTCCCTTAGGTACCCCCATGTGCCCCCACCAACATCCTGGGTGCCCGCAACTGGTCCAAACTGTGAATTCCACCGCCGCCGTTGCCACGGAAAGGCTGATCCCCGTATGCATAGTAATATGGATGGCGGTGTCTAACAGACACCGCCACCATATTCAAACCTTTTCCGCCCGGTCGACTCATCGACCGAACAGAACAGCAGGGGACGGTCTTCCCGTCTGCCGCGGTACCCCCGCTAACATAATCAGGCGGGGGTAAATTGCATGCGGGCGGTGGATAATGGCGGGCGGATCGCCACTGCCATACAGGCGGTGGCGATCCGCCCGCCATTATAATAGACCCCTAAGTGTTTTATTTTTGGAAAAGAAAACACCACTTCAGAGGTGAGGTGGTTGGTGTAAGCAATGCGTTCATTAATAATAGAATTGTGTGCTAACAGTATCCTTCCTTTCACTCTGAGTCTTTATGACACTTTCAAGCCATACACAATATGGCTATATATGTTTTTTGTTGAGGATTGCAACTGAGGAATTCAATGTGAGAAACCTGCAAATCTCGATTTGGCTGGTAAAAGTAGTTACTGAGCAAATCAGGATTATGAGGTGCATGTGACCACCTCATATCCAAGGGGCAGATTTACTAAGATTTCACGCCGTGTTTGCGTCACAAAAGTGATGAAAATTGGCGCAAAATCTTTCTGCCTGAATTTCTTTGCAGTGCGAAACTTGTTTAGCCCTGGAAAAAATGTGAAAGTAACACAAAGCAGCTCTCTACTTAGCGTCAAGCATACAATGGGTGGTGCATGGGCGTCTCCATGCAACCACCTAAGATTTCTGACGCTAAACCCAATTTACTAAATAAAATAGACAGGGTTTAGCATCAGAAAATAGTGCACCCTTCAATCAGGCGATATAAAGGAGAAATGCTTTTTTTCTCCTTTATTTTCTGACTTCGCATGTGTGCTGCATTTTACAACACACATACAAAGTGGGAAAATTTAAAAGTTATTCTAAGCATGGTATTTTGTACTTCGGCGCAAAGGTGTCTCCGTGGCACACAACAGCTAATTTCAGCTCCGGCGCTAGGGAAAGGGGAGGAGAGTGCCAGATTTCAGTAAATTTGGCGCTCTCCTGCTCTCTCCTTCCGCATTTGCGACTGCGCCAAACATAGGTAAATCTGGTCCCAAGTGTTTTTCCTCCACACATTTCAGCAGGAAAATCCAGGTGAAATGCGCAGTGATGAAAATACATGGGAATTTGATGAGAAAACACTAACTCCAATCAGGCAGTTGCTTCCCTTTTCCTACACGCAAACTTCAAATTGGAATTACTATAAACTGACACATTTGGAAATGCGAATGTGGTATTACTGTATAGTGATTCGCCAGGAATGACTAACGAGGATCTATAAGTTATAACACTTTAGATGAAACTATATTCTCTTTCTACAGTTTGCAGCAGTGTGAGGAATAATGTGTTAGAAATATTGCGCTGCATTTGAAAATTAGTTAATTTTACGGTGTACAGCTGAATATATTATGCTTTTTTTATGTTATGATTAAAATGCTTTGTAAACCACACACCGTGGATCCTACCAGCTAACTTGGAGAGCAGAAGAAATAGACAAAATGGTGTTACTGTGCTGCATGATTAAGAGGGGGCATTGGTAAAAGGGCACAAACTGGGAAAACTACTCAAGCCTCTGTTTAAATGTTGCCTTTTTGAAGCCTTCTTAAATTTGAGATGATCTACTACAAGGCACGGAGAAACCAGGTGAATTGTCCATAGTTTTATGCCTTCTACTCCCAGTTATCTAACTCTCTTTGCTTTCATATCGTTGGAAACTGAGAAAAGGTGACCTCTATGGAATTGCACAGTTCAGACATACTAACACAAGGATGTCCATTGTCAACCCAGGAGAACTGTATCAAAGCAAACTTTTCATGCTATCTACTAAGGATAATGATAAACACAATCCACCAAAGTAGAACTTATTTTGTAGTGATTAATTAAAAAAATCTTTTATATATAAGGCCCTCCGGGACTTAATTTGGACATCCTCGTTCTAATAGCAGCACAGAATGATTGGGATATACATAGACACCTTCAGAAAGCACAGTGGGTTGGTTACATACGTAAAACCCAATTTTTCTTTGCTACTGGATGGCGTTGGGGACTGCAAGCATAATTATATTTATTGCACTCATTTCGTAGGCATGCTTACATGAAGGAAGGAAAAAATAAGCATATTGTCTACTAAACCGTGACCAAAACAAATTTCGTTCTGTCCACAATAAACCAGATTAAAACAGTGCTCGGGAACGATTTTCAACAATCATATTTTAAAATAAAGGCAATTATCGTTCAAGGTCAACAACAAATACCTGAAAAAGGTACCCATAAATTCTCTACTGGGACCTGTGTGCATTTCTGTGGTTATTGAGGGCCATTGGAGGCCTACTAGGGCAAGCCAGCACGTGACATCGCTTTGTCTCCCTACCCCTGCACTAGCCAGGGTTGGCAGGTCAAAAGAAAGTTTGTATTGAAAGGACCTGTTTAACTCATGTTTATTCATCATTTGCCTTGGAAAACTGAACAACTATTACTATTATTATTATTGCGTCTTATAAAGCGATCAGATACACCAGGGGGGTTTCCAGCGTTAAACTCACATAAAATGAAATCAAAACAGACAGGTCTTCAAACCTTTATAAAACTTCATAAGGGAGGAGCAGCTTCACAATGATTCCGGAGGGTTGTTCAATAGCTTTTGGCCAAGGTACACAAGCGACTGGCCCCCATGCGCACTAGACGAAGTCTAGGCACTTTACAGAGGGACTGGTTAAAGACCGGAGCGTGCGTGCAGGTTGGTAAATGTCTCTGGCGGCAGTGATTAGAGCAATCTTGGTGCTGTGGCTAGGCCTAAATCCAAATTGGTTGGCATCAAGGTGGTCAGCCAATTACTTGTTGATGAGTTTTTTCAAAACTGTAGCCAGGCGGGACGGAGAGAGATGGGTCTATACTTCGCCAGTGTCTTCAGGTCTGCAGAACCTTTTTATAGGTGTTTTGAGATGGTGGCATGTTTCCAGGAGCCCAGGAAGGAGGCTGTAGTAAGTGGTTTGTTTAGAATTGGAGTGATTACTGTGCAGATGGGGTCAAGTCTTTTGCCAAAGAGAAAGTGGAGACAAGGATCCATAGGGGCTCCTGAGTGGATAGAGTGCATTGTGGTGGTGGTTTTCAGAGGGTGATCATGGGCCAGCAGGTCATCATAGTTTCTGCAGTATTCTTCTCAGTGGATTGGAGAAATGTGCGGTTGAAAAAGTCTGATCAGGTAGTGAAGTTGTTGTAGATGGCCTTGATTTAGTTGCTGAAGTATTGAGAGAACTGTTTGCAGAGTTCCTCTAAGGGGGTGATGGTCGTGGAGCAGGCAGCAGCGGATGTGAACTCCTTCGTTATGATGAAGATATTTTTAGAGATGTTGGACTTGTTTTGAATCTGTTAAATGATTGCTGAGCGTTTGGTGGTTCTAAGTCACTGGCGGCAGATCCAGAGAGCTGATCTGTAGGTGTCTCTGTTTTTGCTGTCATGGGTGAGTCACCATCCGTGTTCCAGCGGTTTGCAGTGGAGCATGGAGAGTTGGAGGTCTTCTGTGTACCAGCTTGCCATGTGGAGATGGTTTTGAGCAAGTCCAGGGTGCCTGCACAGGAGGGATCCAGGTGTGAAGGTTCATGATGGAGTGAGTAAGATCAGCTTTGCATGATGGGCATTGAGTTTAGAGCACTGCATTCTAGATTTTGTCTGAGATCTTGTTCCAGTTGCACCAAGAGAATTTTGTGAGTATGGTTCTGTGTTGGTTGGGCAGGCGTAGGCCAAATCGGTCCAGGTGAGGTAGGTGGTCTTGTCTACCATGAAGTTGGTGAAGAAATAGTGTCCAGCTGTATGGGTGGGGGCTTTCACTTGTTGGGTCCAGGCCATTATGCTTAGGTCTTCCAGTAGGCTAAAACCTATACGCAATATAGCTCATGAGAGTGACCCTAAAGTTGTATCTGGGCTTGGAGGATAGTAGTGTTGGCCCCCCTAGATAGTTTAGTTTGAGATGCTGAACTTGAAGTCCAAGAGTTCGAGGTGGTTGCTGGACTTTGCTGATAAGATGGAGAAGTTGATATTTTCTTTGTAGCTGCGTCCTTCTTCTGGATTTCCTGGTTCTGTCCTGTCTTGCAATCTTGTAGCCTGGTGGTATTGCCACTGTGATGTCCAGGCAGATGTCAGGTTTAGCTAGGTCTCAGTAAAGGAACAGTACATCCAGGGAGTGGTTGTGTTGGAGGTCCCAGTCTTTGAAGGTGTATTTCACTAGTGAGTGGATATTGAGGAGAAGGCAGGTCATAGTGGGGTATTTGCTTTGTGTGCTGGTGTAGCGCAAGGCGACACTGCCACTGAAAGAGAGAGGCACTAACTGAGGGACACCAAAATTGAAGTGGGGCCCTGCCACAGGGACACAGCCCCAGGACACTGATGATACCGTAAGATAGGAAAACTGACACAGGGAACCAATACTGATGTGGGTATATTACCACACAAACACTTTGCCCAGGTGACTTGGGGGCACTGATAATCTCATCAGGAATCTGACACAAGACAGCATTGAATCAGATATATTATCAGTGACACATTGAAATTGCCATGCCAAAAGTGACATTGATACAAGGACAATGGCAAAGAGACACTGACACTGTGACATAAGGGCACAGGAAATAATGTTGCAACACTGACATTGAGAATGGATCAGTGACATGGGCAAACTGACATCAGCATACTCCCACACTGGCATTGAGAAATTGGCACTGAGACAGTGACATAGTGACACTGACGCTGAGATACTCACACTATCACACTAACATTGCAACCCAATCACACAGTCACATTGATAGTAAGGTCTGCATAACATGACACTTGGGCACAAACTGCCATGTGGACAGTAACATTGATATCTGAACTAAACATAGGCATTGGGATAGTTACACATGGGCAATGACACAGGGACAATACCAGTAAAGTCCTACTGAGAGAAACGGAAACAAGTATGCCAACAATGGGCAACAGATGCTCTGTTATGCCAAGGGAACATGGAGACTCAGAGAAAGAAAATGGGAGACTGAAAAGGAATTGTGACAAAGGGAAGTGGACACTGACTCCGAGACACAGATGCAATGGGCTCTGACCCTGTGACAATGAAACTGCTGCACTGACACTGCAGCACTGACACATGGACACTGATGGGAAGACTGGCAAAGGGTAAAGAAGGGGTTTAGCGCTCAATTCAAACACTACATTCCTTGGAGTGCATGTAGATTGCAGGGGTTGAGCTTATCGCATGCATCCTGATGTCCCAAGTGTAATTATACAATCTGTCTATGTCACCTACAGGGAAGAGCTGACCCAATTTCATCAAGGTCAACATCAGCCAATTCAATTTATTAGACAATAGGGCCCAGATTTGATAATACTTGGGCTGGGTTTGAGTTAACTTTTTAACGCAACCCTGAAGCAGAATGCCATGCTGGGATTTAATTTAATGCAAATCAGGTTTTGTGTCGGATAGTTTCCCAAAGTAAAGCAAAGTTGCGCAATAGACCTTTACACTGCTTGAAGGAGGCATTCTATAGGTGGTGCATGGGCATTCCTGTGCAACCACCCATGGGTTTTGATGCAAATCCATATCTACAAAGAATCGTATACAGAGATTTGAGCAAAGTTCCTAATTTTCGGACTTTGCATGTGTGCTGTATTGACCAGCACATATGCAAAGCAGAAAGACTGTTAAATGATTGTTTTTGTACAGGAAATGTCCCCTTCCAGTATAAAGACTACTTCTTAAAGAATACACACACCTCTGCACTATGGTGCAAGGATGGGTGTGTTTTGGCCCATGGCAGCCAAAACTGTCTCTCGAAGGTAGAGAGGGAATCAGCACCCCATCTTCGTAGATATGATGCTGTCCTGCTCTCTCTCTTTCACTCAATGCAGATCTGCACCTTTAGTTTCTGCACTATGTTACTTCTTAGTAAATCTGGGCTTTACTTTTTAACTGCTGTGACTTGGCTTATAAATACAGGAAAATGTAAAACTATATATCCAAGAATCCAAAGTGGTGTTGGTTAAAAAGACACAAATGTCTGAAAGTGACCTTCATGACACAAGCTCAGTAGTTTTCTCGAGCTGCCCCCTTTTCAACGACTTGGACATCAGTCAATTTCTTAGGACACTTTTTTAATATATGACTAATATGATATGAAATAATATGACTACGGAGAAGTTAAGAGATCTTTAGTAACACGCCAACCTGTTGCACGCCAGCCTTTTTTTTAAAACACATTTTATTGAGCCTTTTCCGTTGTCATCTTACATTGTGGCAGTATGGTAACATCCTTTAGCGCGTTTTAAGCTAGGACACGCACAAATACCAGTATCAACTTAACTGCTAGTCTGTATTTTAACGCACCAGGCACAGCGCAAAGGCGTATGTTTACCATTGCAAACTAGCCTTTTTTGTATTACATCAAGGTTTAAGTTAAAATGTAGGTGCAGGGGAAAAGACTGAATGAGTAAAAGGCAATTTCTCAACTATTGAAATCTGCTAAAAGCACCCAAAATTATTTCTTATTTCTATAGAAGTTCTCCCAAAGCACTTTTAATATGAAATTCCTATGTGCAATTATTATTATCCAATCAAAACTGGTCTTCATTTTATTGACTAGAAGCATAAAAGACAGAGGCGACTTCGCAGAAATATGAACCAGAAACCAGCGGATCTGACAGAACCCTCAGACATGGGCACTTAACTCACTGACCTATTCTACTAACTTTTTTAAGTTATACAATTATTTTAATGAAGGAAGAACAGGGGATGATTATCTTTGTAAATTGTGTGCCTATAGAGAGTTCCCCGATGTACTAACCAGTAATGTGCATGGGTCATCATTACCCAAGATTAATTGTAAAGATACAATAAAAAAATGGTATAAAATGATTAAAATCAGTTAGGATAAGTGGACCTGACAGTATATCTATCAGATGTGATGTATAGAAAAGCCTTAGGGCCACGTGCCAGTGCCCACTTTTGAATGTAGGCAACAACTTGGGATTGTTTTCTTCCTGTTGACCAGGCTCCTTGCAGGTCGACAGGAAGATCCTGCAGCATATAAAATGATCTTCTTAATAGATCTTTCTTCAACAATATTCACCCAGGTGTTACTCAAAGGAGCTGAGGACTGGGCGACCATAACCAACCTGATCCAACTGAACAAGCAGGGTTTAGACCAGGACGATATACCCTCTCTTATAATTTACGCGGATCTACATTTGACACAAAGTAACGTGCAAAGGGAGTTTAAGAAGTCTGTGTTTTGGCTCCATACTGTTCTCCCTGATTCTCTCTCTGATTTGACTGTAACTATGGAGGGAGTGCTGACAAGCCCTCCATCAGTGACTAACTGGCAAGTCAATGTTTACTTTAGGCAGACCACCAATCCACTATTACATCACACTGCTAAGCCCTGCTGAGGCAGTTCAATGCACTTTACAGTTATTGCGAATATAATGGATTAACAATAAACAATTATGTACATAGAGAGGGTTATAGCTTTGGTAAAGGAGTGGTATAAGCCTGGAATAACTAACTTTCTATTTTATTTAGGAGTCACCTTTGATGGCAAGCTTAAGTTTAAGACTCATGTTTACAGAGGGTATGTGGTGGCCTCTGGGTTGCATTGGTTTAATAGTTTGTATGGTGTTTTGTCAGTTGCATCTTTATTTGTTCTGATTTGTTTCTTGGACAGCTTCCTAATTATGATGACTTTGAAGGTGAAGTATTAGGAAAGACTCTCTGCAAGCACTTGGCATTGGGGTTAGAAAGAATTGTGTCTTTGTCCCTTAAATTTCACGCTCAAGTACATTGAATAAACATTGTCAAACCCTAAGCCAATCCTAGTGTTAAATCAGTGGCAGCTGAGGGTTTTAGAGATGGGCTTGCAATTATACCAAGGAACTTAGGGGCATATGTATCAACATCACCATTTGCGATTCTCAAATAGCGATTTTTAAAGAATCGCTATTTGAGAATTGCAAAACGTGATGTATTTAAAAAATTGCAAACTTTTTGCGATTTCTTAAAATTCCTTAATTGCGATTAGCAAATTGCGAAATCGCAATTAAGGAATACCTGCCCATTCATTTCTATGGGCCAGGAGACCCATAGGAATGAATGGGAAGTAATTCTCAAATAGCGAATCGCAATTTGCTAATCGCAATTTGAGAATAATTTCAAAGGTGCAAGGGTGTCATGATGACACCCTGATGCACCCCTGAAATGAGCATGTGTGTGCATATGGCGCACATACATGCCCTAAGGGCATGTATGAGCGCCACGTGGCACTTTGTAAAATTAAAAAAAGTGCATTTTGAAAGGAAATCGCAAATTACCACCAACTGGAAGTTGGTGGTAATTTGCGATTTCTTAAGGATAATTCCCACAACTTGGGTGCTTTTTACATATCATTTAAGAAATCGCAATTAGCGATTTCTTAAATGCTTACGCAAAATTAAGAAATCGCTAAATTAGCAATTCCTTAATTTTGCGATGGGATTTGGCTCATACATCCCGATTACCGATTTTTTTATCGCAAACGCTGTTATTTTGCGAATCGCAGCGTTTGCGATTAAAAAATCGTTTGATACATATGCCCCTTAATTCAGAAACTAGTGGGTCTAAACGCTAAATAGGAAGTATGTTGAAAAAGCTCATCAAATTGTAACAAATAACATGTGTTTAAAAAAAATAAATAGGTAGCATTCTCTCATTTCTGATCCACAGAATATGCAAGCTAAAAAGCGTTGAAAGACCTGCTGAGAGACACCATTTACTATTCTTTTGATTGAGTAATTTTCTAAGTGCCTTTAAGAATTGCCAAGGTGTCCTAGGTTGTTGCTGTATTAAAAAGACTTCAGATGTGTATTACTGAAATCTGTGAGAGCCAACAAAGAGGAATGTATAGTTTTCCTTTATACAGTAGTGTAGTTGGATAAGTTCTTATTGGTTTATTGCTTGTTCTTACAATGAGTTTAGCCTATGTAAATTTAACTGAAGAATTTGTATTGTTACCTTTCATTTGTCGTTCATGTGGAGGATGAATTCTGAATCTGAATAAATGTAAAGAAGTAAATGCATAAACTGCACACTACTGAGAGTCCGGCTGGAGATGTGGGTAACATTCAGTAAAAATATGGAGATGTATACCCCCCTCATTGAGAAATGTTTATTTATTGTCAGCTCTGCTGAGAAGTACTGATACTGTCCCATTTCAGGTATAGCATCCCAGCTTTACCAGAAATATATATATATCAAATAATAGTATTGCATCGCTGCTCAGAACTGTTGACATTTTCCTTTAATTGTGTGACAGTCCTGCCCGTGGATCTGTCTGGTATTTCTCAGAATAGGACATGCCGGTTCTAATATGGTGCCATGATGTGTTACTGAAGTACATACTTAGGCAGCCTAAATCCAGCTTCATACCAAATAGCCTGAGTCTTGCGCCTTGAAGCCTCTTCCCCTACCATGATGAGTTCCTACAGTGTTATTTTTATTTCTAGCACTTAGGAAGCACCCAAAAGTTTCTGTGCTGACAGTGCAGAAAAATCAGCTGCCAGTTACTGCTTTGGAGAGAGGACTCTGGTTTGATGACTAGGCCACTGCCTGGACATCTCTTCCTCCGATGATTAGATTAAAATTGAGCACTTTAGAAAAATAAATGTAAAACGTCCTGATGAGGAAGGAACAACCCACCCACCACCACCACCAACACCACCTTCACTGAAATGTTGTATTTAAATTCTCTCCAGTTTTGAACAATGTTTGTGTCTAAAAATGAATTCAAATGAGTAGCCATAACCTTTGGGCCAAGACTATTTCTAATTTTGTGGGATTGATTCTGAAAAATTAGCATTTTGTGTCATAGATCATTTGCTCATGCAGAAACAGAAATATGTGTGATTGTCTTCATGTGTGCATTTTTGGACCGAATGCTGGCACTCCAATCTGAAAAAATATTTGAGCATAGAGTATCCTTGGTATACATGGAGTTTGAGCTGATGTGTTTTTGCTTTGGTATGTTCATGGTATTTGAATTTGTTTTTGAGTGTTTGGGTTTATTAAGGTGTGCCATTGCTATGAAAATGAGATACTTTGTATAAACTAGAAAGGTATACTGGATACTTTATTCACTGTTTAAGTGGGGTTACAAACTACCTCTTTCAACAAACAGATGAAAGCAGTACACATATGTTACTGTAGATAATTTGTTTTGCGATTCTCAAATAGCGAATTTTAGAGAATCGCTGTTTGAGGCTCCCAAAACGAGATGTATGTAGGATTTGCAAAATAATTTGCGAATCCTACATATTCCTTAATTGCGAATCGCAAAGTGTGATTCGCAATTAAGGAAACCTTTTCCATTCATTCCTATGGGCCTAGAGGCCCATAGGAATGAATGGGAAGACATTCACAATTTGCAATTAGAGAATCGCAAATTGAGAATGCAATTTCAAGGGTGCCAGGGTGTCAAAAGGACATCCTGTTGCACCCATGAAATAAGCATGGGTGCACATGTGGCGCACATACATGCCCTAAGGGTATGTATGTGCGCCACATTGCACTTTGAAAAATGCAAAAAAGTGCATTTTTCAAAGAAATCACAAATTACCAGCAACTTGAAGTTGGTGGTAATTTGCGATTCCTTAAGGCCAAATTGCACTTTTTCAGTGCTTCTTACATTGCATTTAAGGAATCGCAATTTGCGATTCCTTAAATGCAATCACAAAATAGGGAATCGCAAATTTTGCGATTCCTTATTTTGCGAGGCAGTTTTTCATTGATACATGCCACTAAGCCCAATTGCGATTGCAATTTGCAATGATACATATGGCCCTGTGTAAATAAAATTAATGATCAACAAAGAAAGTAAGCATTTGAAAAAGCTGGCAATATGGTTGGTAAGACAATTGATAAATATGACCAAAAGGGATATTACACATCGCTGTGTAAGGCATTTATAACCAGCAATACACAAATTCATCCCACTGAGCACAATTAAGTTTATATTAAGGATTGCGCATATTCTACTGATCACAAGTGGGCCTGTAGACCAATTTCTTTACTACTGAGGGATAACCTTGTGAAAGACAGTTCAGAAAGTCAATTTCAACCTTAGAGTTTTTAGATCAACTCACGGAAAGTTATTTCGGTGACTATCATATATTAAGATTTAATGTATAAGCATATATATTTTTACTGAGAAATATATAGAGATTTAAGGCAAAAAATGGCAAGAAAAAATTAATGGGGGTGAGTGTTTGATTTGTCAATCGCTTCGTCCATCATCCCCTTTGGTATCGCTTTGTTCGCCCTAAGTTGGCAGGGTATGCCCAGACGTGGGTCCCTTGCTCACTTTGCCACTGGATTCAAGATAGCCTGGCTGATGAGGGTTATGAACCCGAAACCGGTCCCGGGATGCTTGTTTCCAGTCCAGGGAAGACATGGCTTGGCTGTTCGGGCTGGACTGCTCCCATGAGGCACAGGGTCAGACTGATTTGCATATGGCCATGTCTGAACTGGGGTGGTGGAGTGAGCTAAAGAATGATGATGGATTAAACCCAGATCAGTTGACTGGGGATGAGTGTTTGATTTGCTCAAACGCTTCGTCCATCATCCCCTTTGGTATCGCTTTGTTCGCCCTAAATTGGCAGGGTATGCCCAGACGTGGGTCCCTTGCTCACTTTGCCACTGGATTCAAGATAGCCTGGCTGATGAGGGTTATGAACCCGAAACCGGTCCCGGGATGCTTGTTTCCGGTCCAGGGAAGACATGGCTTGGCAGTTCGGGCTGGACTGTTCCCATGAGGCACAGGGTCAGACTGATTTGCATATGGCCATGTCTGAACTGGCGTGGCAGAGTGGGCTAAAGAACGGTGATGGATCAAACCCAGATCTGTTGACTGGGTGTGAGTGTTTGATTGGTTCTGATGCTCCGTCCATCGCCACCCCCTTTTGTACAGCTCTGCACTTAAAAGAATCTTCAAAATGTGGCATCTTCAGCGCAGTGCCAGTTCAACATCAATGAAGTGGTTTGTCATATTGTGGGTCGGATGTAGCTAAAGCTTATGTAAGCAACAGAGGAAGTTATCTTGGCTTGGCTTGTGTCCTTTATCTAGATGTAGGTTACTGCCTTCCTGGACATCAGAAGATGTCTAAGAAGGTTCATCCTAAATGCAAGCTCTCTTTTTGCTGTTCTGAGATGATGGTTAAAGGCGTCCTGGTAAATGGACTAGAACTCTGCAGACCATGGTATTTTTAGGCTCTCAAAGGTGCTCTGTGTAATACTCCTGTGCATGCTAGTCAGAATCTGGGGATGCTCTTCATTATCCAGACAGATGCTCCAGGTGTGGCCATTGGGACAGTCCTTGACCAAACGACTCACAATTGGAGAGACTGGTCCATTGTACAAGGCTCTTCCACAAGAGGTGTTTCAACTTCTAAGGCTTGGCACCTCACACTTGTGCAAAGAAGAAAGCTGTAAGTACAGCCTACATCCTTGTATCTTATTATAGAGCAACAATGGGGGACGCAGGAATTTTTGGAATCACAGTCCTAGCTTTGGTGTGATGCTGCAGAAACGTTTTCTCTACTTCAAATTATCTTTTTGTGAATTTCTACTGAACACAGATTTTACACTATACCCATAGAAGCATTGATTTTTTGTCGTACTGAGGGTTGAGACTTCAGGATGTCCAAACCACAGTTAGCCACCCGATGAGGACCATTAATTAGTGGCCAACTCACAAGTTTGAAATGAGATTCAAATAAATTACTCTCAGAACTAAACTGTAAATATAATATTGTAATTGGAAGACCCAACCCCCTGAAGAAGTTTAGTCTAACCAAAATCATACAGACCAATAGCTCTGCTGTTGCTATGCAAAATAAAGAGCAACAGGACTTGTTTTTCTGAAAACAAACAATGACTAACTCTAATCTAATACACATTTAGAATCAAACTAATAACACAGTTCAAAGCAAAGAACATCAGGACACAATAACAGGCACAGGCAATTTGGAAAATTTCGTTATTTTACTAATGATCCAAAATCAATGCATGCAAGCAACATTTTAAGTAGCTCAGTTAGAATAGAATGCCAATAACACGTAGTATAAAACCACACATTTAATCAATGAATTTCAAAGAGGATGATTTAAGCATTATAGATTCCCACCACCAATGAAGGCAGGAGGATAGTTAAAAGAAGGAAAAAACGTATTTAGGAAAGGGTCGAAGGGTCAAGTTGAAGTCCTCTAGGCAAATGTCCATGAACATGGGGAAAGAACAAACATCGGGAAATTTAAGATGTAGTATCTCACTAAATCAATCCAAAAGAGTTCGGTAAGCAAGTTCATTGCAAAAGAAAAATCAGAGCATTGAGTTCAGGTTGTCGGCAACAAGAGTAGTCCAAATTGACCAGCAATTACAGTAGGTGAAAACGCATCCCAAGTTGTTGAGCAAATAGAGCTAAAAAAAATAGCTCCTCGATCTGCATCTCCAATCTAATCCTCATCCTCCAATCCTCCTTCTTTGGGGAGATCATCTTTATAGTATAGATGATGCAGTTGTGACATCAGCAATCAGACCACAATGGCCTGTCCATTGTGCAGTCATCTTCGATTTGTCAGGGACCATTTGCAACTCCAGCATTGTTCCCAAAGCTAGTCATGAGAAACCAACCTCACAGGTTGATTACAAAAAGAAAAATACATCTGTAGCTCCTTCATGGGTACAGTCCAAGGATCGGTTCTCACCAATTCACACACACAAGGAGTAAGGCTTCATTCAATAGTCAAATTGTTACATTAGGCAGGAACAGTTAAAGCAATATTTGAAAGAAATATGTCAAAGTTCATGTCAAAGATCTGTAGACTAAGGAAGAAAGTTTTAACATACTGGAATCATCTTCTTTTATTGAGTCAACTCATTAATAACCATTCAAACTATAAGAAAGTAAATCAAATGTTTCAAATTAAGAAATAATCATAGTATTGTCAGTAATTATTATTAAAAAAATTTAAAAAGCCTACACATGGCCTACTCATACAAATTTCAAAACAGCAACTGTGATATTGCTTGACGTCTTTCTCTTACACGCACACAACATAGAACCAGAACTTAGAACTACACCTTGTATTTTTTTTTAAGAATGATGTTATTGGAATATTGTAGTGAAATTCCACTGGTAGTCAGTTGATGCTGGCTGTTGGTGGATGAGGTGCAATAAACCTACCTACCTTATTTAATCATCGTGTTTCCGCCTCTTCTTCATCTGGGAAACACCACAGCAACATGTAAACAAATTCTAAAAATCATTAAAGCAAAATAATTTTCATTAATATATGTTCTTTATGATTTTAGGTACTTATACTGAAAGTTTCAAGCATGCAACCTTTACCAACATTGATTTGCACTAATGTTGAGTTTGTGAAAACACTCTGAAATTGAAATCAATATAAATGCTAAACTACTCATTAGTCTTCATAAGATCTTGTTGTTATGATGATTTGATTAATCCTACTATTTCTAGCTAATCAAGCATGCTTTTACGCTGCTGATTATTCAAAATTTTCTCTGTTTCTGTGATGTTTTTCATCAACGTGTGTAAGGTACAAGTTATTATTTCAGTGTCAAATCTAGTGTATATGTTGTGCACAGAATAATCGATATCTACGATGTTACAAGCATCATAGGTCAAATTAGATAATTGGTTTTAAATTAAAACTGGTGAGTGATTTTACCAATTCAAATGATTGAGTGTGGTTTAACAGGCAACCACTGATGATACTGTGGCTTATGTATGCCCACAGGCTGGAAGTTTGGTTTGAGATAAGAGAGCAAGAAGAAAGTTAATGCTATGATTATTACCAGCTGCTAATCCTGTCACTTGAGACACCTTCCTCGTCCCTGGACTCACCATTGGAGAACTCAAATGCGTTCAACTGTAGCTTGGATATTAAACACAGGAAAAATTCAAGGTTGGGATATGATTTATGCACCTCCCAGATCTGAAGAAAAAAGGCTAAGAGTGTGTCTAGTGTGACTTTGCCTTAGATTGTAAGAACTGGTCCATGAAGGAGACTTAAAGTAATTGACTTGCTTGTAAGTATTTATTATATGAAAGAAAACAAATACCCCAACCTACTATGAAAAGTGTTTGACCAAACAAGAACCCTGTTTTAATTGTGTAATTAAATCCATGCTACAGGATAACTGTGGAATGCCTTTTCCGAATTCAGAGTCAGAGTGACCTAAGTTGCATCTTGCACTGCCAACTGGCCTTAAAAGATTTTTCCTCAGAACAATTTGCAGAATAAATTCCACCCTGATTTAAACCATTCTTCTTTGTCTTTTTTTGAAATGTACGTACAAATGTTGTCTTGATAATAGTCTTAATTAATTTGATGGATCTCTCCACATTGCTTTTTCTGTACCTATTTCCACTTTTTGCAAAACTGGTTAAAACAAAATCTTTAAACATCTGGACCACCTATTAAATCAATGTCCTGTGGAAAGTTTACAAGTGGAACTGAAGAATGTTTCATCTTCCAAGCCAAGATGCCCACCTCAAAATTTCCATACATTAAACACTTTAGAGCATAAATTGAGAGGCAACATGAACCAACATGTAGCAGACAACAATTTAAACACAGGACTAGAGCGAATTAGATGAGTAAGTCACTACTTGTAGTTTCTTCCTTCTTTATTCCATTGCTTTTCAACAAGCGCAGCCAAAACGTTTCGCCTAATCATAGGCTTCCTCAGGGCTACAAACATGCAAAGAACATATAACAAACATGAATAAAATGGAAAAGAGGAAAAAAAGTGAGAGAAGTCAAGAAAAAATAAATATGTGAGTGACATCCAATAGGGGATTCGTTCAGACGGTAACAGAGCATGTCTTACCAGAGCGCAAAAAGAGACATTCAACAATAAGGGTAAACTTTTGACACAGTCATGCGCAAAAGTGGTCTACTCCTTGTCTGAACCACATCATCGCAATCTATCACAGCGTTGTCCTCAGTAAAACCAGCGTGCTGCTGTTTCACGAAATCATAAAGAAATTAACACATCGTGAATGTCATGATCTATATAATAACACATGGGCTGCAAAAACCACAGTGCACCCTTATACCAAAAATCAGAGTGAACTCGATGAGAACAAATATGTATAATGTCATGTTGTCAGTCATCCAATTTGTTCAAACACAGTGGAAAAGCACCTGTCGCAACCCATTTAGTAACATCAATCTAATTCCCTATTAGATGTCACACATTTACTTATTTTTTCTTGCCTTCTCTAACTTGTGTTTCCTCTTTTATATTTTTACTGCTTGGATGTTCACTTTGAAATGGGGCTTAATGTCAGTTTTTGGTCCTTTATTTTTCAGATCCTTTCCACCATACTCACCTTATGGATGAACTTCCCATTGGGCAGAAACATTCAGTATCTTGGATGGTCAATATTGTGCATCATCACATACATGATGCGCCATGCTGCAACTAGTTTTGCCATGTCTGTATTGCGAATAAAAATATTTGTCATTGTGTTTTGGTAGGTTTGGTTAGGCAATGAGGGTTTTGTCCTGAGAGTCATGCGCCTGCGTTTTGAAATCATTTGCCTCTTCTCTACCTTTGTCCTTTTCTTGGACACAGGTTCTTGGGTGATGATGTAGTCCTTACTGGTGGGGTGTGGTTACATAAGTATGTCTTTCTATCCTTTTCGTGTGCCTCTGTGGTTTGTGTGGATTAGTGATGTATAATGTGTCAGATACATGTTTTTAGATGTTTTTTAATAAAGCAGATTTTAGATGTAACTTTCAGTATTATGGTCGGTACGTGTAAGTGTTCATTGACTATGGAGTCTTAAGTCTCTAGTCAGTTTTTACAAAATGTTTGTTTGTGACATCACATGTATGTATTTTTGTATCGATGTATATATTTGTAGTATAAAGTGGTATACTTTTATGTCTTAGAATGTACTTTATCTGGCTATCACATTTATTTATGCTTATTATACGTTCTTTGCATGTTTGCAGCCCTGGGAAAGTCTATGATTATGCGAAATGCATTGGCGGTTGTTGAAAATAAATGGATTATAGAAGGAAAAACTACAAGCACTGATGGATTCATCTTATTTGCTCTAGTCCATTGTTTAAATTGTTGTTTGCTACATTTTCGTTTCTGTTGCCTCTCAATTTATGCTCTAAAGTGTTTAATGTATGGCCAGTTTGAGGTGGGCTATTTGGCTTATTTGGTGATTACTTCAGGTGGTGCAGCGATAGGTCCCCTGGCTGCCAATATTTGTCTCAATGTTTCACCTGCCACCTGACCACAAAAACTTAAGGGAAAGATTTGCAAACTATTTGAGACTGGTAAGTCTTCATCAACCAGAGTTGAGGACACACACCCCATGCGCTCACAATGGTTCCCACAACAGTTCTGGTCATCTGGCTGAACCAAAAAAGATGGGGTGGCCATTCTGCTTGCCCAGAAGTTCCATGGGAAGGTCATCTCCACATTAATTGAAACTAAAGGCAGAGCACTGGGGATTAGGATTAAATGGGGGTCCATACATTTCACGGTGGCCACGTTATTTGCTCCAAATGAAAATCAGGAACACTTCCTCATCAATACACTAGAACTAGTCCTAGCCTCCCCTGATCGGGCCATAGTGATAGGAGGCGGCTTCAACATGTCATGGACTCAAACCTATACCAATCGAGCCAGTGCACAACACAGGCAGGGGCCTTCTCACCCTCCAGGCTGCAATGGCTAGCAGACAGGTCACTTAACGACATCTGGAGTCACATACACCCCACCACGAGAGACTACACCTTTTATTCGGCAGCCGCCAAATCCTATGCTCGCATTGACCACTTCCTTACAACGACTGCCCTAATGGCCTTTGTGGGTGAAGTTACTATTGAGCCGTGCTCCCTGTCTGACCATGACCCAATCACGCTAACGCTGAACCTCGGCTCCATTCACTGCCGCCCTTCTCGCTGGCGCCTGCGGGACGCCATGCTGCAATCCGAACAAACGGTAAAGGCGATACGCAGGACCATTACAAACTATATTAGCATAAATGATAGCGAGGAGACTCCTCTTGCTTCGGTCTGGGAGGCGCTGAAATTAGTCGTCTGGGGTGAATTAATAGCTATCTCAGTGAGAGAGAATAATCTGCACGCCAAAAAGAGACAACAGATAGAGACATCAGTGTTAGAGCTCGAGTCAATCCGTAAGCGTACAGGTGCCGCCCGGGTGTGGAGGGAGCTACAAAAGCAGCACCTGATCCTACAGCGCCTGGACCTTGATCAGGCCGAATACGCCCTGTTGCACCTCTGACAAAAATTCTTTATTAGTGCCGATCACTCAAGCCGTATGTTAGCTCACATACTGCAACACAAAGAAACCTCTGGGTCGGTCACAACTATCCGGACCCCCTCCGGGACGGAAGAGTGCTCAGATCCTGAGATAGCAGAGGCCTTCCGGGCCTTCTACAGCAGGCTCTATGCGGGAGAGGACTCTCCCTCTGATGACATGGACTCTTATCTTCGGGATGTTTGGCTAGCATGGATCCCACCGAGGTAGCATCGCAGCTGGATCGACCCATCCAAATAGACGAAGTGACTTCTGTGATCGCGCGCCTTAAACTTTCCAAAGCTCCGGGCCCTGACGGTTTCTACACATTGTAATATAAGAAGTTCTGTCAGAACTTAGCCCCCTTCCTGGGCCGGCTGTTTAACTCACTCCTTGACATAGAACACCTACCCGACTCGATGTTCGAGGCATCCATCTCGGTAATCCTAAAGCCTCACAAGGATCCCACAGGCTGCATACCGCCCCATCTCACTGCTCAACATGGATGCAAAAATATTCATGAGCATTCTGGCTGCGTGCCTCAATTCCCTCATGGCGGACCTGGTGCACCCAGACCAAGCCGGGTTTATCCCATCGAGACAATGCGGCGACAATACAAAACGCCTCATATACTTCACAGATCTTATCCACCGATCCCGGAAAGGGACCCTTCTACTATCTGTCGATGCAGAAAAGGCGTTCAACAGGGTCCACTGGCTATTTCTATCCAGCACGCTCCGCCGTTTCGGATTTGGGGACAGGTCTATAGTGTGGACGCAATGCATTTACAGCGCCCCAGAGTAACAGTCAGGGTCAATGGGTTTTTCCTCCAAGCCCTTTCCTATATGCTGGGGGATGAGTCAGGGCTGTCCCCTTTCCCCGTTGCTCTTTGCACTCTATATGGAGCTGATGGCGCAAACAATACGAGGCAACCCACTGTTCACAGGGATCTAGCTTGGGGCGGGAACACACATGATCAGCATATATGCAGACGATGTTGTCCTGTCCCTGACCAATCCAATGCCCTCGATTGCTGCACTAGTTGAGGAATTCAGAAGTTTTAGCAATTTTTCCGGGTTCAAGGTCAACCTATCGGAGTCTCAGATCTTGAACCTCTCTGTCTCCCCATCCCTATCTGCGGCATTCTTTACACAATTCCCCTTCATGTGGGCCGCGAACGTGATCCCACACTTGGGTATCCTTCTGGCCCGCACGCCGGAAAAAAGACGCCTTTGGGCAACTATGGCCCCCTGGTAGAACAGACCAATAAGACTCTAGCTAATTGGTGCCGCACTGGTCTCTTGTGGGCCAGGAACATCGCCGCAGTCAAGATCACGATCCTGCTGTGCATTCTGTACGTGTTTCATATGATTTCCTTATCTCCGTCCCCATCGATCCTACAGAATTTACAGCACGCCATCAATCGCTTCGTATGGGGCGGTAAGCAGCTGGGAGGGATGGGGCTACCCATGATCTCAAGATACTTCCAAGCATCGCAATTACGCTTTATATTAGAATAGAACAGCTCGCTATCAGAAAAGCACAGGTCCTTCATGGATCAGACAATAGTGGGCATGAACATATTGACGGAGATCTGGCTCCCTCGCAAACACAGGGCTTGGGGGCTCTACTCATCCCCGGTAACAGCCTCTACTTTAAAGATCAGGGACGTGATGGCACTCCAATACACCTTCACAATGTTCCCTTCCCAAATGACGCCTATAGTAGAGAACCCAGAATCCCCCCCCAGTCCCCCGGGTGCAAATCCGAGATATTTCAGCGTTTGCATGAGCAGGGCTGCAAGCAAACAGACTCAATGTTCGATCACAATGGAATCATTCCCTTTGGCCAGCTCCAGGAGGACTACTCGCTCCTAGCATCGGATCTCTACCTGTACAGCCAGTTGACGCACTGGGTGTCTTCCCCAGATACGAGACCAGGAGCATCCCGCCCAATGACCCATTTCGAAAAAAGGCTCATAACCAAAGATGATGACAAACGCATCCTATCAGAACTATATGCGCTCCATTCAGCAACACCTAAACCCACCAAGTCCAAAGGGCAACTGAGATGAGAGAAAGAACTGGGACGCACCTCATCTGATAAATAATGGCTAGACATACACTATAGAATACAAAACAAAGCATACAACATGCCGGGTACAGAGGCAGCTTACAAAGTAGCCTCATACTGGTATCTAACACCGGCCCGCTTACATGATTGGATCAAAGACCGCTCAACGCTCTGCTGGCGAGGATGCAGACAGGCTGGCTCCCTTTTACACCGTCTATGGAACAGCCCCAAACTGGTACGATATTGGAAGTGCTCATCAATGATATAGACAAAGCTTTAAAAACAGCCATTCCACGCTTCCCAGCCTACACACTTTTAGGCCTCTCCAATCCCCTGACTTTTCCCTTGCTCTCACTCAGGGGTAGACTAATAGCTAGAGCACTAAACACTGCTGCGTTGGTCCTGTTAGCTAACTGGGGCACGGAGTCGGTTCCTGACCACACTGCGTTGCTGAAGAAACTGTGGGTAGTAGTAGCAATGGAGTGCATGTCAATGATGATTGACAACAAATCTGAAACCTATTCAGAGCTATGGGCACCATTCATCACAATCCTAGCAAAAGAATTTAGACAAGTGACTTGTCCCAAGTATCTACAGATCTTTCGCATAACATCTAACAAACATGAAGAGCCTACAAGTAGGCAAGCGACTGTCACATCCGTGCATGGGCAAAGCCCCCCCTGTTATTGGGGTTTTTGAGAACAAACATATGGTGGTGTGGAGGAAGATAGGGAGGGGGGAAGGGGACGGGTTGGGGTCTGAAACTCATTATGAAACGTGAAGCCAGCCTCTGGGTTGCAGGAGCCAAGCTCTACACTTCAATATGCTTTCCATTCACTACCGGCCAGTGATTGTAGGCGTAAGCTGTGTAATTGACTGAATAATCCAAATAATAAGAATTGTTCCATAAAACAGCCATAAAGAAAACAATAAAGAGGATCTCATGGAACAGGAACAAACAACATTTCAGCAAAAGAAGCCATGCCTGGATGACTATTAACTCCTATAAACAGCCCCGTCCGCAGTCATACCTAACAGTCTTACTAAGAACCATTTATCAAAACAATTTGCTCAATCTCTGCATTGGTTTCTGTCAAACAATGACCGCCTTCCTAAATGGTTCCCAAAACCTTTCACTTTTAAATGTAGACTTTTTGCGACCAACATGAAGAAAGCTTAACTCACATCTTATCGATTTGTCCTATGCTACTAACTGAATGCACGTTTTTGTTGTGGAAAATCTTTAACCAACATGGCATTAGATAGTGCGGAAATTGATATCTCTTCTGTTTGAAGGGCGAAAAACCATCATAAAACTGATTATGAAAGTGGACAGGTTACTGACAGCTAAAGGGTTGACAACTGCTCTTCAGTCAACACAACAAATACATTGAGTTGTCAATATGGGTTTGTAATATTGACCTAAATTTTAGCTTCCTTGGGTGCGGTTCACATCATTAACTCTCCTTTTTTACGTCAGAATATAAAGGAAGTATGAATACATGGCAATTGTGATATCATCTACACTAGAGTACAATTTTATATCTGCACTTCACAACAAAATTTGCACCAACACCTTTGCACTTTAATTTGGAAGCGTGGAAGAGACATTATAAAGTTCTGTGGAAACCCCCTAATAAGACAATTAAGCAATATGAATATAAGGTAGCCTCATGGCTAGCAGTGTCAGTTCTTCATGACTGCTTGTTCTTTGCCCTTTATATGCTCAGTTTGCACCAACCTCCCTGCATTTTCATGTAAGAAAACCGGGAGCTACAACATCAGGCACCGAAGTGGAATGTATAAATGAACAATTAAGTGACCGAATACTGCTCTGTGCACTTTTGTTTAATTTCTCCCCACCCCTTGACTTTGACATTGGAGCTGGCTGCACCCTACCTCAAATTAAAGGGGTGGGGACCTGGGGGAAGGCAGATATAGCTCATAGTACACAAGACTGTGCCAGAGTCGGGATACCTCACATGCAGATCAACATATCGATACCTGTGAAGTGTGGAGCGACACCCAGCTACAGTTCTGCTTGCCAGAGCCCTCCCCCACCTCTAGTGGGTGCTAAATGAAGAAAGTAAAAGGGCCTGATGAACAGACAGACTCTAACCTGGGACACAATCAACTGAAGGGGAGTAAGTGGGCCCAGAGGCCTTCCATCGTCTTGTTCCCTCGTCGGGACCCAGGTTAAATGAAGTGTAAGGTGGCTGTAGTCCTGCTTCATTGGGAGACCTATTCTTCCCCTAGAAAACTCCAAGCAAAGGCGGGAGGAGACCTTATGGATAAGTGGACACTAACCTGAGGCACATTGTGGCTGCAGAAAAGAGGGAAAGCAGGAGGCCTTACCTCATGGTCTCTCCGCATCTGGGCCTGAGATGACTTTGGTGGCTCAGCGGCAGTGGTTGCATATTTGTGATCAGCCCCCTTTTGACCCCTGGTGAGTGAGAAAGAAGGGGAGGCTGGTGTTTGACTGCCCCCCTTGGATAGGAACCATAGAACTACTGGAGCGATGTATTGCAGGCTGGTGGCTGCATGGGCACATGGACACTGTGTAGTAACAAAGTCCACACAGGTAGGATGTAGTTCAAGATGTTTATTGACGTAAGATACAGATTCTGTAGAACAGCCTCACCAGGGGCAGCCAGCTTACTGCTCAGCCCATTCTCAACTGTGACTTCTCCTCACGGGCTCCCAACATTCCGAAGTGCATCATCACTCCAACATTCCATGCAGCACACAGCACAACACACTGGCTGAGCAGGAGGTATAAATGGCATAACATTAATAATGGCTGGATAATACAAATCCCCTTTCCTTACACAACAGAAGCATGAGTCTAGTACCTTAAATAAGATACAACAATAAAAACCCAATTAAAGGAATAAATAAGAGAAACAAAGAAGCAACAGAAGAAATAATAAAGATAAGAACAGATAGGAAGGAGCGAAGAGATTGTTGGAGGAAAACTAAGAGGAAGCAATGGGTAAATATACACCAATGGAAATGACCCATACTCTCCAAAAACAAATTACAAAAGAGAAGAAAACAGTAAAAAGGCGAAAGAAACAACAAGTTGGCAGAAAGACAAAGACGCACCAAATACAACCCCCACTGGCCAGGCAGGCAGGCAGGCAAGCAAGGAAGGAAAGACAAGGCACGACACGACCTAAACACCAGCCTTAAACACAGACACACAAAGAAGAGAAGGACGGATCTCCTCCTAAACCAGGAAGAAATAGAATGAAGCTACAATGAGGGAAAGTCTGGGGACAAGGAAGACTAACAATCAAGGTAGTCCAGATACCAAGGATGAAAAGAATATGTGACATCACAAGGTGAACTGGACAAGAGTGAAAACAGATAAGATAAGAAGCAAATACAATGAGTATTACTCATCCTCCCCCATTTTCAAATTGACAATATGATAATATGAGAATAATGTTGTGTTTTCAAATTGACAATGTAACATAGTATTAGAATAACATTGCGAGAAAAAAAACATCAAATGGGACTGAGACCCATAAAATGATAGCTCGTGTAAGGACAACCCCCGTGTAGAGGTCACATACTGTGAAATGTAGTAATAGGACTATAACCCATAAAACACACCCTGTCTGAGTTTAAAAGTATAAGAGAAGATGGGAATAAAACCCATAACCTACCCAAGGTAGTCACCAACTCGTCGCCAAAATAAATGTAGTAACGAAGTCCACGCAGGTAGGATTTAGTTCAAGATGTTTATTGAAGTAAGATACAGGTTCTGTAGAACAGCCCCACCAGGAGCAGAACAGCTTGCTGCTCAGCCCATTCTCAACTGTGACTTCTCCTCACAGGCTCCCAACATTCCGAAGCGCATCATCACTCCAACATTCCATGCAGCACACAGCGCAACACACTGGCTGAGCAGGAGGTGTAAATGGCATAACATTAAGATAGGCAGGATACTGCACACTGGATGATTATTGGGGTAGTTGTTTGAGTGAATTGTAGAAGTGTACCTGAGAAGAGACATGGAGACCTGGCCCAGCAGAAGTCACCCTCATCCATCTCACTAGGAACATTCTGCCAAGTGTATGTGAAGCTTTTGAGTAGCTCATGGACTAATGGAGTGGCGATAGCTCCCTTGGTACATTTATTGGAGCACGGGCGGCATTACACACTGGTACAGATGTGAGAGGGAGTGCCCTATGAGAACGCTATGCTGCAACTAGATTTATAACAGGTCCTAAGCTGGAGGGGTCACAAGTGACACCACCAACATGTGAAGCCCCAAAGACAGTAAAGTGGACAATCCAATAGATAATTCTGATCCAAGGACTGCTACTTGGACTAGAAGGACAAAATAACCTCAAACACCTTAGATACTTTTAATAATGTACTCCTCCTGTGCTCGGTGATGTCACCATATGCCTGAATCACTTTGGTGAACTTGTAGACCAAATCACTTTGTATGGGGCGAAGTATGGATTATACATTATGTACCCCCCAAACCTTATGAAGTGTATAATTGGCAGACTGAAAACGACTGTTAAGGTGGGCGACAGCAGTGAATAGAGGAAAACAGGCTGCATTTAAAAAAGAAACATTTCTGTTTAATTTTTTGAGTAGGCAGTGGTCTGCCAGTCACAAAGGGGAAGGAGTCCCCTGGGGACCCCTTCACATTTGCGAGTGGCCTACTATCTTTTTGAAATGGGTAGGAAACTGCAAGTGTTTTGCAACCGCAATTGCAGTCGCAAAACAAACGTATATTGAAGTGCTACTCCCGAGTAGGAAGGGATGCCCGTGGTGTGCCCCTTCCTTATAGCAAGTCGCAAATCCTATTTTGCAAGTCAGTAATAGGTTACCGCATTGCAAAATATGGTTTGTACATAGGGCAGACCTATTTTGCGGCCGCAAACGCAATGATTTCCTGTTTGCGACTGACAAAAATGGTCGTAAATCTGGCCCCAGAACCTCTGAAGGTGCCATGGAGAACAACGATATTCGGGAGAATCTGACTCAGGTATTAGTTGTGATCACTGACACCAGGGAGGCACTTGAACAGAAGATAGGTGCAGTGCTGGTTGACAAAGACAGCCTCAGAGATGACCAAGGACCTTGGCAGACGGAATTAAGGCAACAGACGGCCCAATAATATACTATGGTAAAAGAACTTGGAAACAGGATTTGTTACCTGGAGGAATGGGCAGAGGACTCCTAAAGGCGATCCCCTATAAACAACATAAGGGTGGTGGGCCTGCTCAAGAGCACTGAAGGTGCAAATGCAGTATCCTACATCAAGAACAGGTTGCAAGGTGGGATGGCACTTCAGGGGCTGTCAACCTTTTTTGTGATTGAAGCACCACGTAGGGCACCAGCTAGATAACCTCCACCTCGGGCTCCTCTGAGGAGGATGGTGATAAAGTTACTGAATTAGAGGGGTACAGATATGATACTGCAGCATGTAAGGAAACCTGGACAATGTATGTAGAATGTCACAAAAGATATGCTACTGCTGGACTATCCCATTGAAATAGAGCATCAGAGAGCCTCTTTGCTAGGGATCAAGAGACATCTCTGAGAGGCTGACCTCAAAAATGGAGTACTCTCCCCTGCTAGGCTTAAGATAATAACAATTGATAAGACAGTTATTTGAGGACCTGAAGGAAGCAAGCTACTGTCTGGCAAAATGGAACAATAAGTAACTGTTGGATCAACCAGATTTCAAATGAAGACAGTGGAGGCACAGCAAAAAAAAGGAAATCACATGCTGCAAGACGGACATCTCACTGATTCCCAAGCCAAAAGGGAAAGAGAAACATATGTTGCTGAAACAGCTAAAAAGCTCATGCACTCAGGTGCAAGGAGAACCTGGAGACCTCTGATGGTGACCCCACCAGCTCAGGACCAGGGACCGATGGCACAATGAAATCAGTCTTGGAACTACCAATGCTAACTCAGAGAGCAGAGGATGACATCATATAAAGATTCAAAGTATAGGCCTGTGGGCCCAAGCCAATATGGATACTGTTTTTACTGTAAATAGATGATTGGCCCAACCAGCAAACAATTGTGGGACAATGTAAATGCTTTGAGTTAGAGGTAGATCAACCCTCCTTGCATTTGGTATTGTTGGTTGACAGGTTTGGACAGAAATAGGCCTAAACTCTGTCCTGAGTATGGGAGTTCAGTTTTGGGTTCGCTTATGGGAGGTGCTGCAAAAACAAGATCTATGCTGGGCTGAGAGGACAGGTTGGGGAATGTGGGGGGACTGGCAGAAGACAGAGTTAAGGCAAAGTAGAATGTGCAATGAGCATTCCAAGCATGACACACCCCTGATGTTTTAATAAGTATAAAATCGTATCTTGGAAAGTGAAATATTTGCATAAGGTAACTAAAAGGCATAATACTTCAACCTACCTGAAAAGAAAGGAGCCTAACATTTCCCTGCTACAGTAGATGGACGTCATCACTGGTGAGAGTGTTAAACTTAAGAGGCGGTGGCGAGGTCAGCTCTTCTAAACTGCGTACTCGGTGCTTGCAAGGAGAATGCTGATTTGGATTAAGCCAGGACACTGTTTGCAGCAGTGAATGTGTGAAGGACCCAGATTGATGCTTTGTACTGCTGCTGGAAAAACTCGGTGACAAGAAGGTCTTCATAGCAAGTTTGTATGCACCATACACAGACCAAGGCGCATTTTATGATGCCATTACAGCAGAACGATGTACCAGGGGGGTTGGCCCCTAAACAGCTAGAAGGGGCCACTAATACTTTTGTACACCAACCAGATCTAGCTGTAATATTTAACCAACTTCTTTTTTAAAATCAGGGAACAAGAAATGTAATTCATCTTGACCTGTGAATTTAATCACAAACCTTTCATTATCATTTCATCACATATGATAGACTTCAAACGTGTCATGAAAAGGGACCGCTTAAACATTATAGTACATGATGTAGCCCTATGGCCTGGACAAGGCTCCTCAGTACTGAGCTGTGACACAAAATAGAAATAATTAATCATTATGCATTTTAAAAAAACGTGTGTGCTTTAAATAAACATATTAGTGCATAACAATGCCAGTCAATACATTTTGACATGTACAGAGGTAACCATCACTGTCAATTTCCTTCTTGTGAACGTCTATTAACTAATGTCTCTTGGGGGTTCCAAAGCTGATTGGTTATATTGAGATCAGTAAAAGTTTATTGAGATTGCCCACTGGCCAGATAATACGATTTAAAGGCACCCCTTAAAGGGTATCCGTTGACGTGTTTCGAACCTCTTTATGATTTTAGGGTTCTTCGCAGGACCCTGACTGGCTGGGATCTGTGGGATAGCAATATATGCGGTGTATTAGATTATGGACTTCTGACTCCTTTTAATTCAAAACTCCTTTACCCCACAATTTCACTTGAGCAAATACCTGATGTGTCCTGAACTTGCATGCTGTTATGTAATTTGTTCGATTATCCTTCAAAAGAGCAGCTTCAAGATTTATTTGACTGTGACTCACCTTCTGTAAAAATGAAAGTTTATATATTTTCTGTATAAACCTGACGTGTTGCACACTTTTTTTTCCAACAATGATTGCTGGAAAAAATTTAACTTCAACAAGGCGATTTCAATATTATCCTAAAATGTTGGGCACAGTCATTTGCCTCAATTAAAATGTATGTATCAGGTCCTCCAGTACTTAAATGTACCCTGTAACATAATTGCCAGGAGCCTAACTTCTCATTCTGCCCTTTATAAATACAATTCTGAATTAAAATCCATCCTTCCTGACAGGACGCACGGAAGGGGAAACATTGTAGCTGTATATGGGGGAGGGGGTGCCTCTAATCGATCAACTGGAGTGTCCATTTAAAATCATTCTTTGTGTGTCCTTTGCTGATAAAGTGGTTCACTAAAGGAGCTGAGACAGTTTTTGTCCTATGCGCCATTAATGCTTGACTATCCTTTGCTGTTTCTCTGTAGACCTTCAGAAGGCATTCGACAGGGTGAATTGGAATTTTCCACTGGCAATCATGAAAAGATTAGGCACGGGAAAGAACAATTATAAAGTGGATCACAATACTATATAGAGTCCACAAGGCCAAGAATGAAAACCGAGAGGGCCATTTTTGATGCCCTGAGTGTGGAAAATAATGCAAGACGGGTATGATATATTGATTTTTCATAGAAATGCTCCACAAGGCCAGAAACACACAATAGAGATCCTGAGAGATTTTCATGTGATATCTGGACGTAAAGTAACCTGGAAAAATGTATTGTCGTCATTAGGTCAGCTTGTATTGAGGAGTCCCTCGGCAGTGATGGTGGACTAATTATACCATATAGCAGCACAGCTATAATGGGTGGACAAGTGGTTTGCGGAAATACTCTCAAATAGAGCGGGCATGGCAGGGTATGGAGAAGCAAGAGGTGATGACAATGCTTGTGTAGCTGAAAAAGGTGGCAAACCTAATGAATGCAGTGAAGCAGCTGCTACGCGAGTGCAAGAAGCCGGTAATTTACGAGCCTAACATACCATTGGCAACTTCGATGTGATTAGAGGCAATCAGGTCCATGTCTTGAGAAGACAACAGCATTATCACTGCCAGCTATTTGGATGAAGCAGGCAACTTGCAAACATTTTCTGTGTTGATTGAAGAAAACTATATCCTCTAATGGCAACACCTGAATTATGGTAGGACCCACAGCGTTAACTAAGCCCAGTAGGAATCACATGTAACATGTCCTGTACACTATAGACCATGGTACAAAAGTGATCACACTGTTATTCAAGGAGTTATAATCAGACCTGGAGAGTGACTTATCTGCATTAAGGGACAAGTGGGCTTGGGTCTTTGGTCAAGAATTGTCAGACAAGGAACAGACCTATGCATTAGGCTATCCATCCTGGGTATTGAGAATGCACAATTTAAATTGCAGCAGTATACCTTCCTGCATAGAGCATATTTTACTCTTAAGAGCTACCCAGATACCCAGTCTGAATGCCAGAGGTGTAAAGAGGCGAGGCTGGGTTTCTGTCACTTCAAATCATGATGCTCAATTATAAGGGACCATTGTAAGTAAGTAGGTAGTGGACGTGGTAAAGAGAGTGATTGGTAGACCTGACCTTTTAAACCCCCAATTTTGCTTGCTGGACCTCTTCCATCCTCCTAGCAAAAGGAACATAGACAATAGAATCATTGATAAGGCATTATTACTGTCAAAAAAGGGCCATTGCCACATCATGGAAATCTGCACAAGGCTCCAGATTAGTTCAGCGGGTTAACATTGCGTAGTACTGAGCAGAAATAGAAGTAGAAACACTTACATTAGATAATTGCAGGGGTAGCAATTGCAGAAGCAAAGGTAGGAGAGAATGTATACCCCCTGTGCTAATTCTCCAATTTATGGTCAGTTACTCAAACCAAACACTTTCAGAAAGAAAGGACAGAAATGATGTAAGCACCATCAATTTCTGATTTTATTTTGTATAATGGTCTTAGTAAAAAGTGTATATATGTTATTTATGAGTTATCATTGTTTTTCTTCTTTGTTTTACGACGTGAATTTTTCTGTAATATGTAATTTAATTTTCCATTGTAGTGGATTGCTTTGTATAATTATATACCTGAACCTTTGTTAGTACTATAATTTTCATTGACCCCTGGTAATAGGGCTGCCCCTGTTTGTTGTAACCTACATAAAGATAAAACCCAATAAAAATGTCTTAAAAACACTTAATATTAGAATCAGTTGGTTTTGAATTTCTTAGTATCTCATGTGACATCTCATCTATATGGAATGGCCCTGTGGCCAACGCATGCTATGCACATCAAAAGGTGTGCTCACTGAGGGAGTTGGTGAATATGATCAAAAAACTTCAGAAATTCAAAACAGAGGTTAAAGTGACGTTATAGTTACGTATGGTAATAAAACCTTACTTTATCTTTAAAAAAACCATGTCATTGATGTTATCAATAATGTAATTTGAGATGTTAAGAATGATATAATCAATTATGTCTTCAAACATTTCGTGAGTATTGTAATATGTGAGGTCATAAGCAGTTCTTGGAGGGGGCGCCAAGTTGGCATCTCTTCATTTGCGCCTGTTGAAAGCATTTTAAACTTGGTAGTATCACTTAGAGCACTTCATTCTTGCAAAATATAAACAAGCTTTCGGAAAGCAAAAAGGTCTGGGTTGAACGTGCTACAGTGTGCAGAGTTAGTGCATTGGAAAAAAGAGTCATCAGAATTGAACAGAGAGTGCTACAGTTGGTACAAAGTCCCTCACACAGTTCAACGGCAGCATTTGAGTGCATGCAAGAGCATACACCCAAAGACCCAATAATGTTAGGTGAAAAATGAATACTTCACTAGGATGAGCCAAGACGGGATTGACAAAGTCTCAAACCAATAGCTTAAAGAAACTGATCGAATAAAGCCATTGGATGAAAGGAGCAGACCCAAAGCCTATTCTGTGTATACTGTTAGCCATAGGGCTATTTAATAGCCATGCAGGCGAAAATGAGACCTGCAAAACAGTGCATCTCTGTGAACCATGCTCCAGCAATTATTAAAATATTAGCACGCCTTGATATTCATTGACGGAAGAATGCCTCCTCCCCTAATCAGAGCTTCTCTGCTAACTCTTTGGAAATCCTGCCTGTTCAGATTTTCTTTGCTGTGTTATTATTTTTATTTCCAAAAGTTCTTAATACCGAGACATAACAATTTACAAATAAGTTTTCAATTTCTAATGAGATTATGAATATCTCATCTATTTATTAATGATTATTTTCTTTATCTGCATATTGTCTAATATGATTTTCTGCTTAGCCTGTATTTTACGTGTCTTACTGGTGGCATTTTGGCTATCTCTATTAATTTCCTGATGTATGATATTTATCATTGTAACTTGGACCATATAGCATTCCACTACCCCCTGGCAAAGCATGCAACATTTCAATGCTTACGATGAAATACCTATATGAATATAGACTCAACCATTAGGTCAGTTTTTGGATACATTTTTAACCTTCTTCATCGTCTTTCATCCCCTACACATTGGACTGAAAGAAAACCTTCTGAGATTAATCGCAGGTTGAATGCCGACCTTCCTTCTAAATACATCAGTAGCCCAAAGATGTTTCCAACCTCATTATGAGCAGCTCTTTGCCCTTAATGCAATGTACTGAAGAAACAGACCACCAGCCTCTCCTCTCAAACCCGTTCCCCGAGCCTTTGAAGTGCTTTTAAGAAGCTGAAAAGCATAAACGCTACAGAAAAACACCCTAAATAAATAAACATATGGCCAAACAATCGGCATGCCAGCCTCGCCTAGGCTAACCCAATGTTGAATAAATGGCGATGAAAGGAAAGGATTATACCACTCACAGGAAGGCTCGAACTCAACCATGCAATAAGCAGAAATATATACCGGAGATGAATTATCCAATATTAGTGATTCAAATAATCCGGGGCATTTTTTTTTTTACTATAATTTTTAATTTTTTTATTAATATGTTTATTGCACAGTTGTACATAACGATCTTGGTGCACAGCGGAACATCTTAACAACTGCAGCCTAAGCATATGACGATCAGTTGGTTACAGTAAACACATAGTACATACAGATCCTTTTGCGATATAAATGTGTCATTATGGCGGAAAACCCTTGTATTTGAACAGATACTATATATACAGTCCCTCCCTCCCACACAAGTGTGTTGTATTAGAAATATAGAGTCAAGGGCTCAAAGCCACCCAAGGTTAAGCAGCTAAAGAGGGATAGTGAGTAAAAAGCTAATGATCAGGAGCGAGGCTGTTGCTGGCTAGTGTGGAGTCACCCATATCATTCGCATCCGTTCCCTTAGTGGACAGGTATGTCGTGTAGAGTCCCCAGAAGTTCTTGGGTCTACTCCAGGGAGGAAGGAGTTCGCTAAAGTGTTCAGTTTGCGTACTGCAGTACAGCATGTCGTGCGACCACTGTGCCAAAGTGGGTGTAGGACCTCTGGACCAGCTGATCGCCACCCTCCGCTTTGCTATGAGCAGTCCCATGTCGACCAGTCGTCTTTCTGCTTTGGGTATCTGCCTGGAATACCCCAAAAGGGCCAATGCAGGGTTCAGGGACAGTGTCGAGTCAGTTATTTTCCCCCAATTCGCTAAAAACAGAACCCCAAAATCTATGTATCCCCGGGCAGGACCAGGCTAAGTGCAAGAAGTCTGCAGTCTGCTCGCTGCCTCTCTCACAAGCTGGGCTATCCCTCAACCCATATCTATGTAACCTCTCCGGTGTATAATATACTCTGTTTAAATACTTAAAATGTATCAGCCTATGTCTGCCATTTAAAGAGATACGTTGAGTACTAGCAAAGCAGTAAGTCCACATGGGGTCGTCTATAGTGAGTTGTAAATCCCTCTGCCAGGCCAGTCTGGCTTTGGTATAATGGTTAGCCCTATATGACATTCATAGCTTGTAAATGTTAGAAACAATCTTGCGGGGAGATTTTGCTTTAATGGTGTAGGTCAATTCCATCAACTCTGGGGGTTCCTGGAGGTCGTCCCCTAGTAAGTCGCGTAGTGCATGTCGCGTTTTATGGAGCTGGAACTGGTGCAGAAGAGTGTTAGTAGCAGCCTGTTCCTCCAACTCCTCCCATTTTTTGACTACCCCGTTGTGGAAGAGGTCCCCAGCTGTTTTGATCTTTAATGAGTTCAGCGCGCGAATGACCCCTCTGTCCCTACATGGAGGCAACCAACGAGTCCATTCGATTGGCATGGCTGGGGAGTACAGGAGAGCTCCTGCTTGTAATTCAAGCAGGTGGTGCCAAGCATGGCAGGTCATGTTGATGGAGTCAAGTATTCCTGTTCTGCGATCTGAATTTTCGAACATCATGGCCGGCAGCGGTAGCGGGTCAGCGATAATCGATTCTATATGGAGATGCGGAGCATCAGGTGAGGTATGCATCCAGTGGTAAGCTTGAGCACATTGCGCCGCTCTATAGTACAAATTAGGGTCTGGCGCGCCCAACCCCTTCCCATGTGGTATGGCAAGGTGAGTATCTGCCATTTAACCCTTGCTTGTTTGTCCGCCCTGTGTGGTGACCATGTGGAAAAAGGAGACTGGGAAAACCATGGGGCTATTCGTGAAAAGAAACAGAAACCGGTGCAACACCACCATGTTCATAATAGAAGTCCGGCCTAATAAGGATAGGGGTAACTTAATCCAGGTCTCATCCTCGTCTTCTAGTCTGCTGACTGTGGTACCATAGTTTTCCCTAAAGACCGTCTCCGACTCAGAATGTATTTGAATACCCAGTTGACACGTAGCCCTGACAGCTCACCAAAGCCTACCACCTCCCTCAAGCCTGAAGAGAGGTTATTTTCCGGTTCACGGACGTACAGTAGTGTGTCATCAGCATAGGTGGATACTATAAGCTTATATTTCGGGAATTGGGTGCCTTTGTGGCTGTGGTACTCTCTCAACGCACAAGCCAAGGGCTCGGCCACTAATGCATATAATATGGGAGACAGCGGGCATCCCTGTCTTGTCCCTGGTTATGGCAATGGGATCCGTCACCAAATTTCCTATTTTTATTCTAGCGGAAGGTGAGTTATATAGCACCCCTATCAATTGGGGGAAGACTGGGCTTAACCCCATTCTGGTCAACACATGGCGCATAAAGGGCCATTCAACAGAGTCAAAGGCCTTCTCCATATCTAGGAAGACTGCAACCGCCCTAGAGTCCTGCCGAATGTGCTGCATGGCCCCAAATACCGTACGGAGATTGTAGGTAAGGTTCCTGTCGGGGACAAACCCAGCTTGTTCAGAGGCGACAAGCAGCGGCGCCAGGGGGACCAATCGATTGGCTAGAATCTTAGCAAGGAGCTTGGTGTCAACATTGAGCAGGGAGAGGGGGCGATAAGACCCGCATTCCTCCAGCGGCTTACCTGGCTTGGGTATGGCGACTATAATCGCCTCCCTCATCGACGGCGGCATAGTGCCCGAGACACACATGTCGTCAAAGAGCAAGGATAAGTGCGGTAGTAAGAGATCGAGAAATGCCTTGTAGAAGGCTACCGTGAGGCCGTCTACTCCTGGGGCAGTCGAGGCTTTCATGCTCGACAGGGCCAGTTGGATCTCGTCCTTTTCTATCGGTCTCATAAGGAACTCCCGGTGTGTGTTTGTGAGGAACGGTAATTTAATGTGTGTAAGGTAGTCTAAAATCTCATCTTCCGTGCCGGTGGATCGAGAGGTGTATAACTCCGCATAGAACGGTTTAAACCTTTCCGCAATGTCCGTTTCCTCAGTTAGCGTTTCGCCTTCCGCAGATTTGAGTTCCGCGACCAGTGTTTTACCGTGCTTTTTCTTTAATAGTTGGGCTTGGACTGTTCCGGGTCACTCACCATAGACCCGTGCCGTGGCATATTTACCTAAGTGTTTAACCTCAGCATCAGCCGCGTCTTGGTATTCTCACAGTAATTCCTGTGCTATTGCATCATCGGAGCACATGAGCAGGTGTTTTTCTAGGTCTCCCAGTTTTTTTTCCAAGTCAACTAGACGCCATCGGATAGAGCGAAGAACTCCTGAGTGCTTGGCTATAAACACATCACGAATATAGACCTTAAAGGTCTCCCAGACTACCTGAAAACTGTCCACAGGTCCCACGTTGGTAGCAAAGAAGGACTCTATAGCTTCAGCTAGTTCTTCCCTAAAGACCGAGTCTAGCAGTGAATAAGGGTGGAACCGCCAAGTGAAAGGCGGAATGGTTTTCTTCGGTGTAGTAAGGACTAGCAGAAGGGGGAGTGGTCCGACAGAGAGCGAGGGAGAACCGAACACTCCCTAATATGACCAGTAAGTGGCGAGGTCGTCAACCAGTAGTCAATGCGGGTGTGTAAATTATGGTAGCAGAGTAGTGAGTGTAACCTCCCTTATCCGGGTACCGCGTACGCCAGACATCACAAAGATTCAATTGAACCATAACACCCTCCAATACTCTAGCCGCAGCAGAGGGGTGCCTCGAAGGGCCCCCCGACCGATCTATACTTGGACTTCTAACCAGATTAAGATCACCTCCCCAAAAGAATTGTCCCCCCCCGTGTACTTACTGGCAGTGGTGGCTAGAGCCGCATAGAATTCAGCGCAGTCGAAGTTAGGGCAGTAAATATTCACTAGTACCATGGCCATGCCACGATCGTGGCATCTGGAGATCACATAACGGCCGTCACTGTCTGTGTCCAGCAGTACCAACGTATAGGAGGACCTAGGGTTAACCCACGTCAACACCCCTCGTGCGTGTGTAGTAAAACCTGAGGTGTGTATGTTGTCTAGCAATCCTCTGCTGCGGAGTAGCGGGCTGTTCAGCGGGAGGTGTGTCTCCTGCAAGAGAGCTATGTCTATGTGATGATTGTATAAATAGTTCAATACCTTGCGGAGTTTTCTATGATCATGGAGCCCCCTAACATTCCATGTGAGTGCTCGGAGGGTGTCTGTAGTCACAGGACCATCAACTTTGCTGGGTCCCACCACGAAGAGCGTTGAAGGGTAGTCTACAGCCTGATCTCTGCAGCGTGCAATCATCTCGTACACGTATGGTAACCTGGTAAAAAACAACAACCAACCAAAAAAACATTGCATTACTCCCAATCCACCCACCCACCCACCCACCCCCCACCCACGTCAGACCAACCCCAACTTGGTCACGGTACATCCCCTTAAACTTCGAATCACCCCCCCCCCCCCCACGGAAACAGATACCCTCCCTAGTGTGTTTCACTCGTGGGCGGATGTTGCTCGTCCAACAAGGAGTTCCTTCTGGACCAGCCAGAGCCCACCCCTGAGCACCGTCAATGCCTTAGTGTGCAACTGCATAGTTTGAAGTTCTCTGGCCCCGTCAACAGTAGGAGACATGTTTCAGCGAATCTAGCTTCAGTCCCGGAATGCGCTGGCTCGGATAATAAGAATAACTATTAGCAATAATTCTGGAGCAATCCCACCGGGGTTTAACCGTTAATGTGATTCTGAGCCTAGGTCCCGACCACCCACAGCATCACCCCAAAAGTCTAATCAAAGCAATAACATGTAGCAGTAATTTTGGCTAGTCTGGGGCCAACACCCCCTAGTATTAATCAAGAAGAGGTGCACATAGTCTACTATGTACAGCACACAGGAGCCTCACATGTCAACCTACACACCCAAACTTCCGCCCGAACCCATACTTATCGCCTGTGGGAGATGCACATCATTTAGTCCTGTTCTTCCAGTGGCCCACCCGCCGCCTCGTTCAGCAGCTGCCGCTCCGGGCTGTGCCGATGCTCTTTGGACCAGTCTTTCAAAGCCCTCTGCAGGGCCTTGGGGTCGGTGAAGATGTGGGAGCGGCCCTGTCTGTTGACTCGCAGCTACGCAGGATACAACATCGCGTAGTCTATGTCAAGGTCCCATAGCTGCCTCTTCATGGGCACAAACTGGCGGCGCGCCTCCTGCACTCAGAGTGTGAAGTCCGGAAACAGTGAGATCGTGGAACCCTCATACGCCAAAGGTTGTTTTTCCCTTGCCAGTATCAGCACAACATCTCTGTCTCGATAGTTGAGCAATTTTGCGATGATCGGCCTAGGGGGCGCCCCCGGGAACGGTGGGCCCTCTCCACAACAAACATAGTGGAAAAAGTACCTTCTCCAATGAATTGTTCCATGTTACCAGTTGGTGTGGTCTCTGGCAGGCCAGTAATGCGAAGGTTGCAGCGTCTAGAGGGCTCCTCCAAGTCTTCAGTTTTATCTTGTAAGACCCGCAGGACCCTGCCAAGTTGTTTATGTTCCGTATCTAGGGTGGTGTGCGCTTCCTCTATTTCCATTATTCTGTGCTCTGACATGTCCAGCCTTTCAGCATGTTTGTCTAGGCATTCCGCCATTCTGTCCATCCTGTAGGATAGGGCGTCCATCTTGGTTCCCAGTGCTGAATTACCACTCTGTAGGCTTTTCTCCATGGCCACCAGCATTCTGCGGATATCTGGGTTCAAGTCTTCAGCTGGCGGTTCCTGCATTCTGGCAGCGTCTTCAGTGGAGGCGTCTCGGGATTTATTTTTTTTGCTCAAATGAAAGCTTCGGCTGTGCTCTGTCCACTCTACCCATCCTCGCGGCAGGCAGCTCTTAACGAGCAGGCATCCAGAACTCCACTGCACCCGGAGTCAGGGACAAGGTCTGGTAGGGGAGTCAGCCAAGTGATGGTGGCTTCACCAGGTCACGGCGGCAGCGCCAAACGTTAAGAAACAGTATGCAGTACAATGCAATGCACCCTTCGCACAGCACATGCCCTAGTCTTCGCCTCCAGGTCCCAGAGCCCTGACCCGTCCAGAGCCCCAGCGCCGAAGTCACGCACCTAGGCAGTCATCGCAATGAGATCACCACTTGCAGGTATGTCCGCCTCAGTCCTTTTCGCCGCTATCCCGAGCCTCACATGCAGATCAATGCCCCAGCTCACAGCACCGTACACCCCCCGCAGATCCCAGAAGAGCCAAGAAGCAGCATCAGGCCACAAGCCAGCAAACAGGGCCGTCACAGTAGAAAGGGACCCCCCTGGCTCCCCCACACTCTTCTCGAGGGCACAGGATACAGTCAGTAGCACCTCTCTGACAGGAACCCCTTGCGCACTCAGGTGTGTCACACCCCCAGCACCAAAGTACCTTGTCCACAGACGCCTCACAAATAATAATGCCAATTCCAGTGTCAAAGCCCCCAGGGGATGAGCAGGCACCACTCGACCAGGCCGCTCACCTCGTGGGCCGCAAACACGGCCTCAAAAATGGCGTGTCCAGCAGACTGAGCTCATCCGAGTTCCCCAGGCTCCCAGGGCGCAGTGCCAGTCAATGCATTCAGTGGGCAGGCCCCCCGCAGCGCAATCCTTCGCAACAGGAAACAACAGGGCAGAGGCGGCAGCGCGGCCCCGTGCCGTGGGACGCTGCTTCTACCCACCGCAAGTCCTCGAGACAGGACCAGTCCGTGCGGCCCCAGCTGCAGCCTCACAGCGCCGTACCAGGTGACACGCCTACACTCCAGGGGCACTGCAGCTTCAGGCGCCGGTCCGTATCTGTGCTCCGCTCCGAAATCTTCTGTTTCCGAGCACAGCGCTCGTGCTCTTGGGTCACAGGGGGAAGTGACACCGGGCAGTCGCCTCCTCGCAGCTCCACTTTAGTCCGGGGATCGGGGCCTAGCAGATCAGATCTGCAAATTCGGGTCGCACCAGAGTCGGAGTTAGTTCTTTCGCCTCCGTCAGTCGTCCGGAGGCCAGATCTCATCTCGGGATGTGTCTGCAACTAAGCAGCTGCTGGATAATTAACGGATAGGACAATGGTCACTCGGAGCTCACAGCTCAAGCGGCCATCTTGGTCGCGAACAAGCTCCGCTCCCGTCAATTCGGGGCATTTTTAATGTGATTGGTCCTTGGGAATAATTGGCAAAAGTCTGAAATGTGTTAAAACACAACTAAATTCTCAAATTATGGTTGCGAGGGAGGCAATTGCCATGCCTTAGGCAAAATCAACACGCGTTAAATACCCCTCTAGAGCTGTCTGAAAATATCACACAAGACAAGGGACACATGGTCATGCTTCCTTAATTTTGCATCAACAGGTGCCCACATAATATATCGTGTGTCACCAAAATGCATACAAAGTGACATTCATGTGTCCCTGAACTGATAAAGGCATTTGCGTGGAAAAGACATGCATGGTAAAGGCATCTGCATGGCAAAGGCATGCGTGGTAAAGGAAGCGTGGTAAAGGCATTGCGTGATAAAGACTGCGTGGTAAGGGCTGTTTCCCACTCCAATGAGGCACAACATCAAATGCTCCCCTGTGGCCCATTACCCATTGCCTGCCTGCTGAACCACAACATTTATAGTTCCCCTAATGCTCACCTTCGAGTGCTCACCTGAGGTGTGTCACTAGTGGTCACTTGTGCACATGACCGTTTGCTGCCCTGCTACACTTCCTCTTGTACCTTGTGCACCCAGTGCTCCATTGATTTACTTACCCCTTGGCCACCAGTTGCTCATTTTTATGTATGACTATTGCTCTGTGTACATGATGACTGGATGTTTGTTGGACTCTCGTATGGGTGCCTGTTTGTCTGTTGTGCTTTGTGAACATTGGTGTAAGTAGGTTACCTGATCTGGGTGCTTCTGGGACAACTTGTTGTGTACCTCTGTGTTGATTCAACAGACAAAAACCCATCTTTTGGCTTTGTCAACGCTTGCTTCTTTAGAAAATACCTAAAAAGTCATAAATCTAGGAGAGGACTAGATAAATTTTAACTCTCTCAGATTTACAGCTGTATATATGATGCAGGAAGTATATACTGAAAGCTAAATTCTAACAGCAGATTTGAAGCTCTACTGCAGAAAGTTGTGCGATGCAAATCATCGTTACAACACATCTAACAAATAACTTTTAATAAAATATAACACTTCATACCCAATATAGTATTTGTTGGAATTGTCCCTCTCTACAGGGCCATCCACAATTGTTGCCTCCTCCACTCCTGTTTTGCTAAATTCGTTTTTGTTGGCATTGCAACTCTGTGCATTGTACCACTACCAACCAGTGCTAATGTGCTTGTGCTGTGTCCTTTAAACATGGTAAAATTGGCTTACATCAAACTGGTGTATTTAATTTACTTATAAGTCCCGAATGAAGTGGTACTGCACATATGCAGGGCCTGTAAATTAAATACTTCAAGTGGGCCTGCAGCACTTATTCTGCCACCCACTTAAGTAGCATTTTCAAACATGTGTCCTACCATTGCAGCATGTGTGCAGTTCTAAACTGACAATTCGACTAGGCAAAATAACCACTTTGCCAAGCCTAAAACTCCCTTTTTAATACATATAGGTCACCTAAGGAAGGACCTAAATAGTCCATAGGGCAAGGTGCATTGTATTTCAAATTTGGACATGCACTTTTAAGTGTTTTGCATGCCCTGGTAGTGAAAAACTCACAAATTCATTTTTCGCTACTGTCAAGCCTACCTGCCACATAGGATGACATTGGTTTACCTGATGACATTTAATAAGGGCTAACTTTTGTTTGGGAGCATGTGGAGATATCATATTTGGTGTCTAAGAAATTGGAATTTAAAATCTTTAATGGTCAAGTCAGATTTTAAATCACAATTCTGAATTTGCCCCTTTTAGAAAGTTGGTATTTTTCTGTGCTATCCATTTGGTGTTTGCAGCATGTTTCCTCGGTGGCATGACTAGGCTGAGTTGGCAGTTGGCCTTTGTGTATTCCTCCCACATAACCACTCAGTAGAGGGACTCAGTGTTGGAAGGATGGGCCATCCGAGCAGGATGGGGGTGAAGCTGAGTACAGCCCTTCTTGCACTTCAAAGACCCTGTCTCTGCTCACAAACAAATAACTTCACACTGGCTTATTGTGCCCCCAGACTGATTGGGACTAAGGCAGGGTGGCTGGAATTGCCAGACCCTTCTGTGGGCATGATACCTCCAGATGTTTCTTCCACTTCAAAGCTGGTATCAGGTATAAAAATAGGACCCTCAATTCAACTTTTCAGTATACTAGCCCTGCTGCCAGTGGAATGCCCTGCTACCTTAGGCCTGCCCTGCTGTCTAAGAAGGGTGACCATACCTGCTACCTTCATCCCAGGCTACTTGAGTGACTCCATGGGTCAGCTGATTGACCTGCTGTTCTGAGCTACAGGGACACAACAAGCTTCAGTGGCCTCCCTGCAACTGCACAGCTGACCTGCTGTAGTGAACCTGCCTGGACCTGCCTAGGTCCTGCTGGCCTCAGCTGGACTGAGTTTCTTATTGCCAAGTGATGCCTTCCCAGGTCCTTGGCCCTTGACTGACATCAGTTAGAGAGTGCCTCCTGGCCTTACAGAAGATTCCACCAAATCCAGTGTAAAGCAATGTAAAGCCTTGCCGCAGAGCTGCAAGCTTCATCGGAACTCACACGAAGCCTCGCAGAGCCTTGCTGCACAGCTGCCGGCCTCATCGGAATTGATGCTGAGCAACGCAAATTCATGCAGCACTTAATTAGCAATAAAGTGAAAACACACCAAAAGAAAATCACACACCATTTTAGAAACATGGGGGCATATGTATCAAGCCTTTTTCCCGTTCTCAGAACCGGCCCGTTTGAGAATGGGAAAAGGCCTTTTGGGATGTATCATCCCTAAAGGGCATTGCAAATGTATTATTTCTAAATATTAGATATTAGTTCCAGATAGAAGCCAAAGGGAAACAATCAGGGCATATTCTCTAGAGCCAGTTCATTTTTACTGAATCAATTGCTGCAAAACAGATAAGAAAGCCTTCAGACAATAATGAGCAACAAAAGAGGGTAGACAATTCTGGAAAACATAGATCATAATTTAGGATTGAAGGCTCAGATGTACTAAGCATTTTAATGGTCATACACGCTCCAATTCAAGGTTTGCTGCCATTAAATTGCTTTTTCTCATATACAAATCCCATTTCAGGAGTAAGAAGAGTTTTTCCATCTCCTAAAATGGGATCCAGAAGGGGAATATTATAGGCGTCCTTCTCAAATGCTGAATCGGTATTGTAAGTTTCAATGGTTTCCTAACAAAACTGATATTGAGTACAGAAATGGTGGTCTGCTGAGTCCAGCAAGCCACAATCCCTGTCATGCCCCTAATTGTAGTGAGTCACTAGTGTGGCATACCTTGTTAATTTTCATGCAGTAGGTCGGATTTTGTCCCACTACAATTCTGAATTTTAAGAACTGACCTATTAGTACCTAGGTCGGTTCCTAAAATTCTTTAGTAGTTGCACATTGCAACCAGTAATTTGTGACCAGTCAATAGACCATAGGATGCCGTTTAACATAGGGTTATGGGTAATGTGCACACTTTCCTTTTGCATAATCATGCAAAAGTTCTGGTAATCAACGTTTTTTAACTCGTTAATCAATCAATATTACACAAAGCTACGCAAAAGGCAAATCTGGCATTTAGGGCTAAAAAAATCACAAAGTGTCTCGAACAACAGCTGCTCATGTTCTATTTGTGTACGTTGTTCCTGTGACAGGGGTTTTACCTGTAGGGACTTGAAATTATGCAGCGTGGCATAATTTCGTGAATTTTGCGTAACATGCTTAATGCAAAATACCAGAAATTGCACAAGATTATGCCGGTGTAACAGAAATTTCTCCCAAGTCTATTTAAGACATGCTTGGAAACTACACTCTAAGTGGTCGAGTCACAAAGCATTTATGAGCACCAAAAGTAATAGGTAATACTACAGGAGTACTCTTTTATGTACTCATACATGGCTTTGTGATTGGACCTGTAATGTCCAAACACTAATACCAAAAGTGTTTTTAGTTTTATATAAGTACTCCATGATTATTCACATTTCAATCCCATTTTAGATGTCTTGGCAATAATTCACAATGGCAAGCAAGAGTATATAAAAGTTCTACATGAGAACTACTTTACATACTTCAAAATGCCTTTGTGAATAGGCTCCTAGATTTACACCCGCAAATTAGATAAACTGTGATAGAATTCTAGAATACATTATTGTGGGTATGTGGGAAAACTGTGCTAATATTTTTTAAATAATATCTGGGAGGTGAAATAAATATTTTATCATGTAGTTTGAAGTGTTTGCTTAATCTACGATTGGGCATGCTATAAATGATGCTTACCACCAATACACATTAATGAAATAATTCAAATAGAAATTAACAATATTGTTAGATGTGTCAGTCATGAACATCTTGGAATCAAATATTTATCCATGAAAAATTCCAAATTCTGGACAATTTTAGGGCTTGCGCTATCACACAATAAATCTCAGAGCTAGCAGATTAAAATTAGGGGTGTATCCTCTGCCCTAGTTCTCCCTTAAATTATAAAACGTTACAGATTACAGTTGGTTAAAAATCAGCTAACGGAACGTGAATACTTTCTGCTTCATCCTTTAAAATATAAATGTAAAGACATCTACTTTTATGAGCTAAGTTGTAATGTTGAACCTGCTTGCTCCTACTTACTGCTTTGGGAGAGAATGTATTAAGATAATTAAACAAGTTGCCTTAGGTGGTTCCAGTAAAGTGTCTCAATACAATGCACGGGCACTGTAACTATAGTCACTCATGTAGGATAATGTACACCCAGTTGTACATTATAATGTAATTACAAATTATCGAGGCGTTTTGTATTCATATGTAAGTATGAAACATTTATATGGGCATGGCACCTCCAAGGTAACTTGAAATATCCTTTTTAATGTAAAGATGAGATTACATAATTCCATATAATAACTATCGACCGAAAAGTACTAAATACATTTCCGAGGTAAGCTGTAAGTACTAGTTCGTCCATTCCTGTTTTTTTCTATTTATTCTGGGCAGTTGCTTTTGTTGTTAAAATATGACTTCAAGTCTCAGAAAATACAGTTAAAAACAGACTAGGATGTGTAATGCATATCTGTATAAGGCAAAAAGTAGGCTTGAGTGGAAATTTTGTTGCACCGGTACAATCTCATGCAAATTCCCACATTTTACTTTATGCTTGTTACTTTTTATTGTGCCTGGTTGTGTAATTAATTATTGTTAGAGGACAAATCGTTGTTAGATCTGACAGCCTTAGGGTGGGCATCCCCCGAACCTTTTGCCTTTACCCTCCTGTTTTTGCTGAAATTTGTTTTGGTTGGCATTAGGACTCTGTGCGCTTTACCACTGTTAACCAGTGCTAAGGTGCTTGTGCTCTCTCCTTTAAACATGGTAAAATTGGCTTAGATTTGATTGGCATATTTAATGTACTTATAAGTCCTTTGTAGAGTGGTATACCATATACCCAGGGTCTGTATATTAAATGTTACTAGTGGATCTGAAGCACTTATTGTGCTTCCCACTTAAGTAGGCCCTTAAAACAGTTAGCAGATGTAGTTAGCTTTTGGAATTTGTTTATTCCTCCCAGACAGCCACACAATAGAGAGTTTAGGTTTGTCTGGATGCGCCATCACTGGCAGGATGGGGGCGTAGCTGGGCACGGCCCCACTTGCAACTGAAAAGGGTGTGCCCTGCCTTCACCCAAAGGACTTGTCACCACTGCATTGTTCATGCAGACAGCCAGGAGTGAGAACAGCGGAAACTTCAAACACTTCAAAAGGGATTCTCTAAAAACATCTCCTGCTTCAAAGAAGGCACCAGGAATAAAAAGTAGGACCCTCAGACCCACTCTTCAGTTCACTTTCTGAACCTGTGGAAGGTCTCTCAGAGGACTGCCTGCTGCTGTGGCCTTCTCTGTAGTCCACAAGACTGCTTTGTTGTACCTGGAAGGATGCCATGCTGGCTGAAGCCTGCCTTCAACCCTCAGAGGCGTACCCTGTAGCTTGAGTCCTGTTCCACTGCTTGAACCCAGGACTACCAGAGTGACTCCAAGGGCTAGTTGGCTGGCATCATTATCATAGCCTGAGGGACAGAAAGGGCGCCAACCATCTTAAACCCGAACCCCTGGCCCCAGTCTCAGTGAATCCTAAGTGATGCCCCTCAAGTCCGAGCCCATTGGTGGTAGGAATAAGTGTGTCCAGATAGCCAAAAGCCAAAACTTGGGACTTAGAAAATTACTGGTTAAAAACTTCACTTAGAATCATGAGGAGACCGGGACCAACCTGCTCATCTATCCTCCCAGGATGTATGACGTTACAACGCATACTTTTACAACGCCTGCACTTACAACACAATTTTTACAACGCAACATCCACTACAACGCATTCCATTACATCGCATGACACTACAACGCATTTTTAAAAACTACCTTTACAACGCATTCCATTACATCGCATACTACCTTTACAACGCATACCATTACAACACATAATATTACATTGCATTTAAGGTAAGTATTGGATAGTATAGGGGTAAAAATTACTATTCTAACTCCAGGGGGTGCAACAGTAGGATAAGTGTTGGATAGTATAGGGGTAAAAATTACTATTCTAACTCCAGGGGGTGCAACAGTAGGGTAAGTGTTGGATAGTATAGGGGTAAAAATTACTATTCTAACTCCAGGGGGTGCAACAGTAGGGTAAGTGTTGGATAGTATAGGGGTAAAAATTACTATTCTAACTCCAGGGGGTGCAACAGTAGGGTAAGTGTTGGATAGTATAGGGGTAAAAATTACTATTCTTACTCCAGGGGGTGCAACAGTAGGGTAAGTGTTGGATAGTATAGGGGTAAAAATTACTATTCTAACTCCAGGGGGTGCAACAGTAGGGTAAGTGTTGGATTGTATAGGGGTAACAATTACTATTCTAACTCCAGGGGGTGCAACAGTAGGGTAAGTGTTGGATAGTATAGGGGTAAAAATTACTATTCTAACTCCAGGGGGTGCAACAGTAGGGTAAGTGTTGGATAGTATAGGGGTAAAAATTACTATTCTAACTCCAGGGGGTGCAACAGTAGGGTGAGTGTTGGATAGTATAGGGGTAAAAATTACTATTCTAACTCCAGGGGGTGCAACAGTAGGGTAAGTGTTGGATAGTGTAGTGTAATATTATGCGTTGTAATGGTATGCGTTGTAAAGGTAGTATGCGATGTTTTGGAATGCGTTGTAAAGGTAGTTTTTAAAAATGCGTTGTAGTGTCATGCGATGTAATGGAATGCGTTGTAGTGGATGTTGCGTTGTAAAAATTGTGTTGTAAGTGTAGTGCGTTGTAAAAGTTGCGTTGTAGAGGTTGTTCCCCATCCTCCCAAGGTGCATCGCCCTTCAGCATGACTTCGCAACAGCTCCTGCCACGTTCTTCTTTGCAGCAGCAAATCCATTTCAGCTGACCTTCACCAAAGGGGTACCTGGCCTTGTAGAACTCTCAGCGGCTATTGCTTCCAGCCCCATCCTGCTCGAGATGTTCGATTTCCAAAATAGAGACTATGTCCGAACGTGGAAATCTCCACAGCAACTTCGTCCATCTGCTCTTTGACGATGACGCCTCCTACTCAGACATCACCTGCAGTCTTGCGCTGCTGAATTTTACCCTCAAAGAGACTGTATGTTTAAATTTCTTCTAAGTCCAAAGGTAACCCTAACTGGGCCCCATCCATTCTTTGTATCTGACCAGCACTCCCTTGTGGTCAGCCTTATTTTTCGACTTTGACCCGGTCATGCACCACTAGATGTTTGTGATTGTGCTTTGATATTTTAGACGCTAGTTTTTAGCTTCAAATCTGGTACTACTGATTGTAATTTTATCATTTTGGAGTCAAATAATTTATTAAAAATTACTCTATTTTTCTAAATGGGTGTTGGATTTTTCTTGTGTTGTAATTTTTCTTTATTACTGTTTGTGTGCTGCATAAATACTTTTATAAATTGCTTTTAAGTTAAGCCTGACTGTTTTTGTGCCAAGCTACCAGAAGGTTAGCCACAGGCTAATTTAGTGACTTTTGTGGTTCACACTGACACAGATTGTGGCTGTTGTTTGAGCCCCACTCAACCAACAACCCAATTTTTCACAATCCTATTTTGTGGGCATGGGAATAATGCGAACGACTAGAACATGAGTGGCTGTTGTTCTCAATATTTGTGCTTTTTTAACTATTTTATTAGAGAGAATGTGTTCTTGAGTCCAAAATAGATGCAAGGGTGTATTTCACACTAAAATATGCTACTAAATGCCAGATTTCCATTTTGCATTATTTAATTAAATTTTTCTGAAATTTCATGTAATTAGGCAAAGCAAATTACAGGATTTTCTCACACTCCTATTCAAAAGGCCTACTTGAAACCTTCAATCTGCATTCTTTGCATTATCCGGTTGAGCTGCTGATGGCTTTGAGTGGTTTGAAGACATGTTGGGACAAATTATAATTTGGAGGGAGGGCAGCAGACAAGAGGTGTCTTTGGCGTATGAACATATAGACACTCATTTACAGAGCATGGCAAGGATTCTAGGCAGAGCTGCAAGGAATGAATAGTAATACATTTTTTCAAGAGCTGTAAAAGAAAAAGAAAAAAAATGTTTTATTACTGATATCTAAAGTTTGTCTTAGAGCTAGGTGCCAGTGTAACAACGTATGCTCTGCCAAGGTAGGCCTTAGTCAGCATGCATGACTAAAATGGAGAGGTAATGGCTGTTCTCCCTATTTTTAAAAACATAAGTAGACAGTTCTACCCTCTATCTGTTAAGCTTGTGTTTCTTGTTCTGGGCTCAGCAATAAGTGGATTGCAGAGGTTGTGACTGGTTTGTTATGGAAAGTATCCCTGCCTACAGGGACTTCCTGATCAGATCATTATGCTGCTGCTAGAGTAATGGACTAATGGCAGTAGTCTCTATAACCCTGATTCTGTGGTTGGATGAGGCTGGAAGTTGAGAACAGGAGTTAGGACCTGATTGTGAGTCTGGCGGTGTTGCGATCACCAGACTCGTGGTAGCGCAGGAGTGGCGGTCCACTGTTTTGCTGATTACGACCTTCAAAGTCGTATCGGCGGTGGACCGCCAGCTGCGCCAGTCCCTGGCGGTGGCGGAGGAGCGCCACAATGCATTATGTTGAGCAGGGACTGACGCAGTCCTGCTCAGCATATTTTGAGTTTCTGCAGCACCAGCCATTTCATGGCAGAGCCACCCCATGAAAAGGCTGGTGGTGCAGAAATAAAGGGGGCCCCACAGGGCCCCCATTTTCCCCCCACCATGGGGATAAATTCAGGGGGGCGTAACATGTGCCCCCTGTCTGTATCCCCAAAAAGTTCCAGCACAGCATATATGTCACCGTCCATGCGGTGTTGGAACTTTTTTGCTGTTCCCATTCGGGAGCCTGTTTTCCAGTTACTGCCAAGGGAAGGGCAAAGGACCGCCAAATGTATTATGAGTTGAACTTGTGTAACACGAGTTCAACTCATAATCAGGTCAGCGATCCATGCGCAGGTGTGGCGCAGTGGTGGCGGCGTTGTGCCGGCACTGCTGCACCAAACTCCTTTTCAGTCTCTTAGCATGCAGTCACTGCAGTGCTTTCCTTAGCCCTGGTCACACAGACTGGTGCAAAGGGGCTTGTTTCTCTCCAGCCAGACCCATGCCCTGTCAACTAGAGCAAAGCAGCTCTGGGAAAATGGTAATCAGACTGGAAAAGGTTTGGGAATTGCCCAAGCCATTGCCAGTGCCACATCATCACTGTAAATGCTGGTGACATCAGTTAGACACGCCATCATCACCTTCCAGATGTTTCATGACTAGCAGTAGTACCTCGCTCCAGCCTGGTCAATCTGTCCAGCATCAATAGCTGCTGGTCAGGTCTAACATTTTGTAATGGGTCTGGCAGTGCCAGTGGCTGCTGTTGGCAACATCACTACTGCCACCATCTTGAGCTGTATTGAGCTCTTGCCAGTTCGGCCTACAGCTACCATGGCAATGTGAAAATGTAAAATCATGTTTGACTAACTGAGTTTGGGAAGACCACAGTATAGTTCATTTCAGCAGAGTAGGGCAAAGCCAGAAGAAGGATGGCTATGTGGAATACAGTCTTGGGTTCATTCCTGTTGTGCATGCACAGCTCATGCCCCAGGATTTTGTTTTTGCAATGTGCCTTTTTTATTTGTCTCTAAGGGTTCTAGGATGCACCGGGGAAACATTCATGGTTTATTCTCAGGCCGGTGCAACATTTTCATTATGTAGGCATTATCTTGTGTAATTTCAATAATTTAGCGTTACGCTTGTTACATGAACTTCTCAAACTTCTTTTTTTATGTCATGTTGTGTAATTACACTCTGTTTACAACAAAAACTTAGGGGTATATTCTCAAGAACATGTGATAACTACCGCAAGAGTACCATAATGCAACTTTCAACATCGCAGTCCATCGCAGGAAAATCACGCCGCGTCAACCAAGTATTCACCATGCGATAGTCACCAGATAGCGCGTCACATGGTCGCCACAAAAATGCGACACACGAATGCCAAAAAAGCTGCTATGAGGCCAATCGCGATACAAAAGCCGCGAAAACCAGCGGCAGGCCAGCAAATCCCACGTGTCTGGCGGGAAAATGCACCATAAAAGCAACAAAAACAACACACCAGAAAGAATCCAAAGTGCGTAGCAACATGGATGCACCCTGACCCAGCGCAGAGGCCAACGTGAACCCCACAAGCCCCACAGACCACCAGCAAGGAACAACAGGGTCAGGGAAGGCCAAGGAGAAGAGGGAGAGGAAGACGGGGTGCAGACCGCAGGAAAACAAGACCAGCATCACGGAGGTGACAGTACACTACAAGCAACTGACCCACAATCAGACTATCCAGAAAGCAGACAGAGTATCGACGAGGCCAATGGAGGAGACCAAGAGGCGTTGGCATGACGTGGAAACCTAAACCAGGCACAAAGCCGCTGCAAACAGGAAGGCAGCAATGGCGACAGGAGGTGGGAGTCCTGCACCACAGGAGGAGCTGGAGGAAATGGAGGCCAGTCATCAGTGTGGAGACCGTGCAAGGAGGTTGGAGTCAGGACACAGCTCGATAGGACCTGACACAACAACAACAGGGTGAGGATCTAAAAGGGACCAGGGGGAAAGGGAGAGATGAGCACAATGGCACACATGCGCAACGATGTGTAGCACACTGCACAACCACAAATACCCAGGAACATGTCCCCCATCCCCGTGGCACACTGCAGCACACACACATAGCAATCACAGCACATCCCATGACAATGTGGCACAAAGTGCAACACCGACACTGCAGAACAGGGGACACAATTGGGTCCGCCCATGCGCACAAACAGGCCAGTCACATTGGACAGAGCAGGGAACTGTGAGATGCATATGTACGGGTACAACCTCACATCAGTCATGTAGTCCAAATGTCCACTGTCCCAACTCAAATTGCCTGCACCGCCCAAACAGTCATGATGTACATTGTCACACAGTCTGCATGTCCACAAGAACAATGCACCAACATAAATGTCAACACAATGTCAACGTGCATCTCCCCTCCACATTGCCGAAGGACAAACAACACCTCCAGCAGGTCACACAAGACAACCCATCAGCTCTACAACAGCCCATGGCCATCCCACGCAACCCACCACCAGGACCAGGGCAGACAAGCTACTTAGAGGAGAACCCAGCCCCTGCAACAGACCACACAGCATGAAGCAGCCGCAGGCATGGATGGCGCACAACACTTCACCGAGCCACACATGGCACACCAATGCCAGGTGTCGGAACGCCAAAAGGAGGTGGCCCAACAGGTGCGAGTGTGGTCCGAATCCATGAAAGGCCAACTAGAACACATACATGGGTGTCCATTACCCTTCAGGGACCACCTACACCCCACAAAGGAGACTGTCATAGAGACACGTGCAGATGCACATTTCCAGTACAGATCCACGCCCAGGGGCACGCACATATCAGTCACACACCCACGTTGGCTCTGCGTACGATGGCCCAGGCCACTTCCCTCACGAATTGAATGTGTGACGACAAAGCTACATGTTCAAGCTCTAACACACTGCCTGTGGTGACATGTCTGCATCCGCTGTACACAGCACAATGTAATGTCGTAGGGCCCAGGGCCCTCATGCATGCAACAAGACCACAGGGACACACGCAGATATGATGTCGAACTGGCTACAGGCATGTGCGCCCGGCCCTTTTATTGGCAGGGCCACATGTACAGTGATGCCTGCGCTGGATGTGTGTGGGGTGACTGCAAGCCAGCCCTCTGGGAATTGTTGGTGCTGGCAACAAACACAACAGTGAACACAATGAATAGGGAAACAGACAACACCAGCATTACAGGGACAACTGCGGAGTATCATGGATGTAGCCTGAGCAAGTTCAGAGGGCACACAATGAGCAAACAGACGTGTCCGTGAGTTGCAGTGTGCGCTGACTCTGGGGCACCAGAGCTGACGTCGCTCATGTGAAGAGAATGTCTAGGATTCTGTCCCTTCTGGACCCACATGATGCAGCTGCAGTGGGGGGGGGGGGGGGGGGGTGTCGCACCTGCATCATCTTCCTCTTCGTCACCCCAGGTCACCCAGACCGCCTGAGGTGACATTGCTGCATGAACTCACCACAGTACATAACTAATACAGTAATGGACGATGAATCGTGGTGCACTGAGTCAGTGGCACCTGGAGTGTTGAGCAGGGTATCAGGCCGATGATGACATCCACGACAAGTGTGAGCAACTCTGTAAGTCTGTCAGGACCACCGTTTCGACTCTGGCAGATGGCGGTTGGAGGTGGTCCTTACAGTGGTGGCGTGTGCGACTTCCGGGCCGGTCTGTACTCGATTCTATGTGTGGGCCCTGGCGGGCCACAGTTGAGGCCGGAGGCTGCGGACAGCGCAGGGCCACAGACACATGGCGTTGATGACCTCAAGACCATCGCCTCAGAGGTCACCCAATACCTCAGAAGAAGGGGTCCCAGACCTTACCAGCACAGAGTTAGTGGCCCCGGATGCACTGCGGCCGGCACAGGCACCTAGTCTCGGGACGGTGACTGGCGGTGCAGTCGGATGGGCCATGAGACCTGAGCGGGTCCCCATCAATTTCAGAGTTGTATGTCGCGGAGGGTTGCGGGGGACAGTGGAAGGTGTCCTCCAGGGTATGATGCAGAGGGTGGAAGCTGTCCGGAAGTAGCAAATGGAGGAATGGAATGCAAAGGCATCGTTTTCGCCACAAAGTCTGTATCACAAACATGATGGCGACAACAACCCCAAATCCATGTACTCAGTCGCCACCGAAGTTCAAACAGAAAGTGTCCATGGGTCTCGGGGAATAGACATAGTGGCCCCGGGGCTGAAAGGCGATGCAGTCTGCATTGAGACCTGTACAATGACATCAAGTCAGCCATAAATAGATCAAGGCAGAATTCAAAATTGTGTGTGACCCATTCGACCGCAGTGTAGGCCGGGGGCAGCGGTCAGCAAGGGCCCACAGCCACGTGTTGTTGTCTTGCGATGCACAGATTTAATGACACCAGGGCAGTTGTCGGTAGTGTCCGATCACCTCCATAACAATGATCCTTTTTTTCCTCCTGCCTGAATCTCGTCTTCCTCTTACGCCTCTCCTTGTGTGCTATGATTCTTACTCTGCCCTTGAATGACCGATGGTCAGTTCCAATTCTGTGGCCTACTCGAGCGCAGCATAGGCCGGGAGCAGTAGTCCACGTGGGCCCACAGCCACATGCTGTTGGGATGCTATGCACATGGTTGCTGCCACCTGAGCGAAGGGAGTACAGTGAAGTAGAATCTTCCTTATTGTGCGTACACGGACAATGTATGATCAAGACTCAGTTCCAAATGTGTGATCTACTTGTCCGTAGTGTAGGCTGAAGGCATTGGTCATCAAGGGACAACAGACATGTGTTGTAAGAATGCCATGCACAGAGTTGGTGGCACCACCTCGAAGGGAGTATACTGATATATGATCTGCAATGAACATATGTACTCAGCCATCATGTAATCAAGGCTCAGTTCCAAATATGTGACCTACTTGACCGTTGCGTAGGCCGGAGGCAGCAATAGAGTACGTCAACGAGAAAGGAGTAAAGCGGGCCTGTGTCGTGGAGGCCGTGATGGTCGAGGAGGCTGCCAAGGTCGTGGGCCTTGGGCGTGGAGCTTGCGCCGGCACGTGGTGGGCCCTCCTTGACACACGTGGTCTGTCCGGCACATCTCCACAACTCTTGGCATTGTGTACTTTCCCAATCATGGTTCTCCTGCATCCTTCACACATGTCTGGTTGCCACCTCTCCCCACATTCGCCTATTGTGTGGCTGAGGTGCCATGCCGTTGATGGCTCATGTTCACGGCTTGCCCAGGTTACCATTGTAAGTTGTTCTGTCATGTCTGGTGGGTGGGCATGTTGCTTTGCATGTTATATGTGATTTTGTGATGTGTGCATTGCCAGAGCTGTGAGTTGCCTGGTTGTGGAGTTGGGTGAGTAGGGTGTTCATTTGGAACTTGCCAAGGGGCTGTGCATTTCCCTTGGTGCCATCCGGGGAACGCTGGTTGATGGTGGACCGTCGAGGGATCAAGGACTCATGCACACTGGCTGGGTATTTGGTGGCGGCATTGGTGGAGGTTCCACGGTGTTCGGATGTTGCCTGCACATTTATGTGAGACGTGTGCTTTCTGTTGGAGTGATTGTGTGCTGTGTCACCAGGGGGCACAGGTAGGACATGGGTGCTGTGGATTGCCCCCAACATGTGCGTGCATCCAGCCATGGCGTATGGTCCTTGCTTGGTCTCCACCGGATCCTGCGCATTATGTTGGACGTATAGGGACGGGGTACCAGGGTGATGGTGATGTCCGGGACAGGTGTGAGGGACTTGGATGTGGCTGGCTGTGAGACTCCTCTGACTCTGATGGGTGTTGGTTGGAGGGAACCAGGGGCCAACAGGTGCAGCACAGCCAGCAGCTTTGTGTGGGGTGGGATGTTGGTTGTCCGCTGTGTTGGTGCCGTCGGCCTGTTGGGCGATGATGGTAAGGATGCGTAGGATGGTTGTCCTTTTGAGCCTGTAGTGGACAATGACATTGTCAGGTGTTGGGACTGTGAGGCTGATGCGTTTCCTGGTTTCCGCTGTCTTTGTCTGCGCTGCCTCTGTGGTGGTCTGGGGGGGTTCTGGGTGGCGGTTGGGGGCCTGGGGTGGTGGTGGTGAGGGTTGTGGCCCTCTTGGGTGTCTGGTCCGCATGATCAGTGGCTCCATGGCATCTGTTGCCCTTCCGATGTAGCTCTGGGCTGGGCTCCCTTTTGTGGTGCAGGCTGGCGTCCGACTTTGCTCCAGGTCAGAGCAGGTGTTAGTTTCCTGCTGCTAACGCGCCTTATCATCTGTTTTGTGTTCTTATCGCCAATCTGGCTGGTCGTTGAGAATGTTGAGGTGTGGTGTTGTCGCGGCTTTTCGCACGGGAACGCCTATTCTGCATCTCATTAGCGATACTTGCGGGGGTCGTCTGTGGCGATGTTTTTTGTGGCTGCTATCACGGGTAAACTGGTGCTGTGGGCTGTTAACCCCAGCTTGTGATTGGGGCGATACATTTATCGCAACTTTGGCTGCGATAAAGTGCCGTTAACTCGGCGATGGCTCCTTGTGAATATGCCCCTTAGTGTGAGCATATGGGAGCAACGTAAATGACCAGAATGTGAGTGGCTATTGTTTGCGTCACTTGTGATTTATATGCTTTTTTTGTACAAAATTCTGGTTTTGTACTTTGCATAATTATGCACATTTTCACAAAATTTTCCCTACATTTTGCATAATTACGCAAAAGAAAGCTATACAATTTTTGCACACCAGTATTTATTATCTGATGATCTGTAGTAGGAATGAGAAACTTGCATGAATAACTTTGCTACTGAAGCCAATGTACAGCGAGGCCATAAATGTTTTCTTGGCAGTATTTCATTATAAAGCCCTGCGAAGGCAAAGCCAAGGCAAATGTAGACGACTGTAGGTCAAGCATAGCTGCTCTTTAAAACACCCTTTTCTGTATCCTTTGTTGCTACTAAACAGGGAATAAAAAACATGGGTATCTCACCATGAGGGATGGGAACCCATTCCTCCCTTATTAAAGTGCCTTAAAACCCTAAGACGTTGTGACCAACGTTACTCAGTTAAAGGGTTTATTAAATGTGCTATGTCACCACATTGGCTAAACTCATCTTGGTAGTGCCCACCTTAATCCCACCGAGGAGCAACAGGCATGTTCAAAGTTGTGCACGCCGCTCCCCCATAAACACACTTATTCTAGGTCATGGTCGTCATTTACGGGTCTCCAGGAGTCACAACTGCAACCCCTGGCATGACCCTTGTGACCTCTAGCACTTCCTCTGCGACCCCTGGCACCAGAGGTGACAAAGTTAGTGTCAGGAACTCAGGTGCAGCTTATCCTTGTGGACCTTGGTTGGGTTCCATTTTACTAGTTTTCTGATAATTTTTGTATTACAGTAATAGTGAATAATAGCTATTATTCACTATTGTTGTAATTAAGAATGGAGTACAATTAGCTGGAATATGACCCTCCTTGGTAGCTGAGGTAAGTAAATAATGTTTTTAATTGCATTTTGTGTGTGTGCTTGCGGGTGAGAGTGTGTTAAATTGTGTGTGTGTGTGTGTGTGTGTATGTGTGTATGTGTGTGTATGTGTAACCATGTGTGTGTGCATGGTAATAGAGGTCAAATGGCGTGTGATGTCACTTCCGCTACCCCTGGAATTTTGATGAATTGACGTTCATGCCCTAGGTACACTGCCTGCACTGATCTGTACAACATGAACACTATAGAAGACAAAATACAGAAACATTCCATTCTTTTAGTGACTGTATATAAGCAAAGGTCGTGCAAAGATCACAATTATAATGGCATTGCATATGTGATATCTCACCAATACACTATGAGGTGTTTAGCTCTTATTCACCTGGGAGTTCAAAGTTTAAATGACTATCAATAACACATAGAATAGTCTTCGCCATATTGACTAGGGCAAAGAGTTGAAGAATAGGGCTGAAACGGGAGAAAAAGATAAGAAAGAATGAGGAGGCATAGTGAGATGAGAGGAGGAAGAGGATGGGAGGCAATTAAGCTCTCCTGTGATTCTGATCATCAGCACCATGTGCAGTGAGATATCAGAAGCTGTCTATATTTGTACTGTAGAGCCGGTAGAGGGGGCGGGGTCACCATGCCCTGTCCATCAAAATACTAGAGGAAGCTGTGCTGGAGTGGAGCTGAAAGCGTTTTGTAGAAGAGAGTGAGCGGAACAGTAAACATGAGTATACTGAAAAAGAATAAACCGAAAACTCAGCATTCGATGAATGCATGCTCTAATTATTTAAAACTCAAAAAAAGCTAAAAAGTTTTCTTTGCACATATTTTTTCGAATGGAGGCCTGTCAATGTGACACATCCAATATCATGTTGTGGTCATTGTATAGTTGGAATTTCCAAAGGCTGGGTTCATTATTTCAGTATATCCCAGAGGACCTGCTGAAGAGGGAGATATTAGAAACATTGTAGCAAACATTCTGCCGCCTTGGGGGTGGGAGGGAGGGGCTTTTATGGACTTTTGACCTCAATAGAATATTCCAGTATTGTGTCTATTGTACTGGGTATGCATTGCTCTGCTAAAAATATTGTTTGTGCAATCTATTCCTCATACATTCTTGAGGTGAACGCTGTGTCCTTTGCGAACACGACGTCCTTTACAGACGGAGTGTAATTTAGTGCTATTCCACTGCAGTGCCGCTTTCATTTCCACACACTTAGTCATCCTTGTATTTATAGAACACAAAGCCTACCCAACCATTGACGCTTCACACTATAAATTCATCGGCACCCACCGCCACTCATTATATCACTGGCGGCGCAGCGAGCCGGCGGAGTGTAGTACAGTACAGAAGTCTTCCTGGCACTCTAATTATCCTTTGCCAGTCAACTTTAGTATCACATGTAGCCATGTGTAGAATCATGAAATAATTATGCATCGCGCGAGCTTTCTGGGAGCATGTACCACTGTTTTCCTAATTCTTTATCGCTCCCGTTGATCGTGGCGTGTGTGCATTGATCCAAGCCGGCCATCTGGTTCGGCAAGATAAGCGTGCTTGTGTCTTTGCATTGGACTGTCACTCGGGGAGGGGGGCTACGTTTTGGCTGTAGGGAATTACGGGGGCAGGATTAGCCCTCTTCCTATGAGCAACTGAATTTTAAATGCAACTCTGCAGCTGCATGGACGCCGCTGCTCGCCTCTCCTTCAGCCCAGAAAGCAGATATATTTATGTGAGCGGGTCGCTCTTCCCCCCAAAGTATGGCTATCACAACATTAATCGGCAAGGCTTGTATCTGCACTAAGAACACACATGAGGGGTAGGTTACATATGAATTTGTGTTGTATGTGCTTAAAAGCTATTATGTAGGTAACAACACTAGCGACTAATTTGTGATAGTTTGTGAGCGTTGATCAGGCCACTTCAAGCGTTGCAACAGCACATAGTATCTGGATCAGTACAAAACAATTATGTACAAACTTTGACATGAACACATAGTACATGGGCATACTAGACACTGATGTAGATATCCATCATAAAATGTTTACAATAGGTCACATTGACTATAATATTACGCTTTGTGTGTTCTACAAATCTATCTATCTTGCATAGACATCAGATTACGTCTGCCGGAAGAATTGGCGGATCCTACATAATTAGAGATCCATTTCAGGAATCATTTTTATATTTATGCTAATACAGTTTTCCTGCATTGGAAGAAGGGTCTACCTGCTACAACTCACCCCCACCCTAATCCCCTCCTACCAATAGGTTTGGGTTTGTGAGAGCTATTGGTCACTTGCAAGTGTGGTTTTGGCTCAAAGCTCTACATGTACTATTTTGGATATGAGGTATAAATGTCACTATACATTGCTTCAGTCCTACCCACACACACCTTATCTCTTTACATACGCAGAACATGTGTTCCTTAGGACACACCAGGAAGAGGGTAACTTTCCTCAGTATAACATAGGTCCTGTATGAAAACATGGTTGCAGTATCATCAATCCGTGACATAGTTATACGCAAGTGAATATTAGGATTTGAAATAAATTTGCAGGAGTAGCTACAGGCAATTGAAAATTATTCTTTGGACAGTTTACAGATACCCTTTGTCCACTCCCTGAGGAGTCACTGATTTTATATATGTTATTTTCGCTTCAAAATATAATTTGTTGTCATTTGTCCTCTCACAGTTCTACGTGTTTTGTAAAATTTGATCGCGCCCCTTGTGCCTTGCGCAAGTGTGTGTGAGCGCCTCAAAAGCGCCGTCTCTGAAACTGAGCAAATCTGTCAAAAAAGATTAGTTCTGTTTTGTCCGCTGCTTGCTGACTATTCATGAACGAGAAGCAAAGGGGCCTTGGGTGTCAGAGCAAGTTGCTAAAGTGGCTGGATTTCAGCTATTGACTTGGGAATCCCAAACTGGCGTCGACAAAAGAGCAGCCAGAAGGAGAGGAGCAAATTGCCCCGCCATGTGCTGCAGCTCTTCCTTCTTTGGCTACCCATTTATTCCTTTTGTTGCCACAACTCGTATTGTCCTGCAGTTGAAAAACAAATGTTAGACACAGGCTCCAGGCAGCTCCAAGCAGAAAAGGGGATTAGCATATCACTGGGATAATCTTGCACTGAACCAAATTCCTTTCAGGGAGCATAATTAGGGAATAAAGTCCTTCTTGGATCCAATGGACGGGGAAAATTAGCTCCTATATCCCAGCCGGATATTATAAGAAAGCAAGCGCGCAGTAGGCCCATTTTCGCTGCGCTTTTCTACATATTTATCCACTGATGTTTAAAGAAGTCTTCAGCTTAAACTTTTCTCCGGCTGCTTGTCTTTGATTAAAAAAAAAAATGGAGCATGATTTCACTGCCATCAAGCAGACTCAATATTTTAATAAAGGAAGTGGTATGGAACAGGGTTATTTGGTGATTTCCAAAATGGAAAAAACAATTCATGTCTCTTAAGCCTGTTTTGATCACCTTTCTCTTTCTTCTGATTCTGTCTCCTCTTATTGTTTTATATACTTTGTGCTCTTTGCTCAACATTTTTCGAGTTGCTTTTCTTCATTTTCTCGTGGAAATGTTCTTTATAAGTGCTATTGTACCTTCAGGTTACAGGTGTAAAACATATAAAGTTAAACACATGAATGTGTCTGACCCACAACCCGATCTGTTGGGACATCTCAAGTCGCTGCCAGGGGCCATTATTAGCTGTGGCACAGTTGATTGTGTTTTTTTCTTTGATTATTGTTTTTTTCAAAACTGAAAGCCATGTTATGTGTATTCACATTAAGGCAGATTAAAAGAAGCTAAGTTCCCTTCATGTGGTTGGGGTCTCAAGCAGCTGGAATTAATACTCCATTTGCAAGCAAACTTTAGGAACCCTCCAGTAAAAAGACAATATTACCCTGAAACATAACATTTTGTTAGCTCCCTTATACTTTCCGAATTTCAAAAGGGAAACGTGAGTTTTACAGGCCAAAATCTACATGCTGTTTTAGCCTCTTTGATTACTTATCACTTGCACTGCCCTGCATTTCTGTGCAGTGTCTCTTTTTGAATGCTGCTTGGTTTTAATTCAATGTCCCCAGCAAATGTATTCATTTTTGTGCTAGCAATTTCTAAGGAACAATATTCAGAAAAAAGTGATGTGTCAGGAAAAGGGGAACCACAATCGCCCTTTTTGGCGTGCTAAATGGCTGAAAAATGCCATATTTCATTTCTGATGGAAACCTTGAGGCAAAATTAGACAAAAGCTTTGTAGATGTACCAGAAGTGAGCAGATGTGAGTAGACGTATGAATCACTATAGAAGGCCTGTGCACTTCTGTGGAACAGATGTACAGCTCATGGCCTGCGACTAGCCCCTATTTAAATATGTATAGCCAGAGAAACTGAGCCAGTGCAGAGTCAGTGCGAGGGTATTCCACCACAGGAGAAGTTGAGTGACAGGAAAAAAGCAGGAGTGTCAATCAAAGTGAGGCCTTTTTGTACTTCAACTGCAAATGTTTCTCAAAAATGGAGCACTGTTGGCCACAGCACTGGTAATCAAACCTGGGTGCAGTGCAAACGACTTGTAAGGGAAGGTTGACTATTGAGATATTTCTATAAAGGGCTTCACTGTTGTTGGCATGTGACAGGCATGAGCTTCATTAGACAACAGGGAAAAGTTGGCATCAGGTAGTGATGGTACTTGGGTACAGGTTTGCATTAGGGAGTTCTGAGAATTGGTATGATGCCACTTAGTGCACCATGCCTCAAATCCAGATATGTGAATGAAAGAGCGCCATCTTTCTTTGGGCAACATGCATTAGACTGGGCAGGGCAAAGTTTCTGTTGAGCTTGTACACATTTGGCTCAATGTATCACAATGAAGAAAGAGTTATTTCATATGTAGGACAGCATCTCCCAGTGTGATACAGCAGCATCAGAAAGAAATCGCAAAATCTCCTTGAAAATGTACACACTGGGGTGCCCAAGAGCTGCAAGGAGGTTCTGAATGTAAAAATATGTCGGTGTAAAATAATAAGGGATTGTTTGAGCCTGAATATTAATGTATAGGCTTTCCTGTATCTGTAATACCTACCACACCACATGCTCCCACCTACATCATCAGATACATCATCTTAATTGAGAGCTCAGCCTGTCCAATAGAAGCACTTTATTTTATACTAGCCGAAATTATTCCCACAAGCCCAGGGGTATATCCGACTGCAAAGGGTGGCTTTCTGGTCTAGTTCCTTAGTTTCCATCCTGGAGACTTTTGTTGTAATTGGAGCTTCTGCAGTTGTGCAAACATCAGGTTATGCTGAAAAATCATTTTACTTCATGTGCCACAAATTGCAAAAGTATGTACTATGAAATTAAATGTGTAAATGAAGATCTATATTGCCCAGATTATATTCTCCCTTCCCACGATGGCTTTATTTGCATTATATTGCATTGTAGTATTTTGATAGTGCTTTCCTACCCATTAATCAGGCAAGAAAGTGCTTTCTGGTTTGTTGAGTGAGTATTTCCATGTTTGTTGTTAAGGGTTGTACTAGTATGATCCATGACTAGTGTGTTCTGGTATTGTGCTTGAAGTTCAGATAACGTGCTACTGACTTGTAGAAAGCGCCTCTATGTTTCCCCATGAAGAGCACCTTGTGTTTGAGAGTATACTTCTGCAAACATATTCCCCTGTGCAAAGCAATCCTCTGCTTCTGGGAGCTAGGTTCAAAATGTATTAAAATACGTCCAAAAGAATTAACGGTTGCCGTCTCACCTTATATATGTTTTTTGTTTTATTATAGATATTTCGCATTTCGGGAACCTGGCTTCAAGTAATAGTGAGTCACCAATTCAGAAACTGTGACAAATGCAGCGGGAGATTCTAAGTATGAGTGGGCGATACAAAATTATTGTGTTTGTTGGGTCTGCATGAGTCAGATTTTGTACAGAACGAGATTGGAAGTTGTTATTTAGGCAACAAAACAGACACGTAAATATTCATGTTGATGTTACACAAACTTACATACAAATTTGACTTGCATGTAGTCACAATAAGAGGCATGATGACAAAGTAATTTGCCTAAAATCAGCCGATTGGTTGGTCTATTGTCAAACCCAGGATTAGATACCATGGGGCAGATTTACGTTCCCTGGCGCATCCCTGCAAATCCGCAGGGATGTGCCAGGGAAGATGCATTACGCAAGTTTGCCCTTGTGCCACCGCAGATGCGCCGCATTTACAATGCGGTGCATCGTGGCGCAAGGACAAGCAGATGCGTGACGCATCTGCCGGCGTAAGGTTGGCGCAGTGCTGAAGATGTGTCGCAAGCGCGACACAACTCCAGCACTGTTCCAACCTGCACTATTCCTAACATGCCTGCTTGAAGCAGGCGTAAGAATTTGACGCACTAGCGTCGGAAAAGTGACTGCGTGAAATCTTGTAGATTTCACTGCGTCACTTTTCCGAGGCTTTTTCCGACGTAACGCCCACCCTGCATACATTAAACCTTACGCGGGTTTAATGTGGCGAGGGCTTTACCACGTGACGCATCTCCCTAGATGCGCCACGTTGTAAATCTGTCGCAGCATGGCACTAGCTTTGCGCCGCCGCTGCGTCACAAAAGTGGCGCATGGGGCTCGTAAATCTGCCCCCTAGTGCTCAGACTTTATGGTCTAGAAACACAGACACTATACTCTACAGCTTTAATTTCACACAACCACACACTCGTGCTTATTTCTACGGCCTTACTGTCTTCGTAGGCAACAAGGTGTTGATATATGCTACCAGAAAACAGCACCGACCGCCGCAAAACTGAACTGGAGTAAAGCAGAAAGCTCTTGCATTCTGTATAACACTTTTTACGGCATCTCACATTTGCACAGCACTTTATCAGTGGCTAGCTGAGGTGCAGTGGGTAAGTTAGTTTCCGGGGTCCATTATTTATTTATTTATTTTAAAAGTTTTATATAGCGCTAGCTTGACCCGTGGATATCAGAGCGCTTTACATATAGAAAGAAAAATTGCATTGCATAGCAGGACATAAGGATGCAAAAAGATAAAGCAAAAACATAAGCATTAGGCATACAGTGCAGGGGAGGGAGAAGAACGCAGGTGGTTTAAACAATCAGATAAGCACCTATCCTTGATGGGCATGTGAGAGGGGAGTCATTATGTTTCTATCGTGAGCGTTGGGTCCTTAGGAGTGGTTTATTGTACACTTCTCACACAGATATTTTTGTAGGAATTTTCTGAATTGGTGATATGGGGGGTTTAGATTACATGCTTCAGAAGTGTGGGGCTGAGAACCTTTAGCTTCTAAATGAAAAGGAGACCTGATGTAGAGTTTTTTGGACCAAAGATGGATTATTTATTTCAGAGATGAGATGGAAGTCCAGTGGGCATTTTTTAATTTAAAAAAACACTGGTTTTGTGCTGTGTACTTCTCATTGACTAAGTTGATATGATCATATAAATAAAACAATTATATAAGGAACAAAATGGAAACAAGGCACTCCAATTAATCATGCAAGACACCAGTCACAAGATACAAGGGGAAGCTATCAGTCTCTAGTGTGTATGAGTGATGGCTTATATAAAGTATGCAAAAAGTTACCAATGTGTACATTCCCTTCATACCAGACACATCTAAGGGGACCATTACTATGGCGGTCAGATTTTCTCCGGCCGCCACCGAAGCAGAGATTGGGTCTGACCGCCATGCATGCGGCGGTCCTGCCCATCCAATTATGATGGGCCTGCCACCGCTGCCGTCGGATTCCGCAATGTTAATATAGCAGTGGACGGTGCTGGCAGCAGCACCGCCGCAATGCGAAAAAGAGCATGTTGTGCATTTCACTGCACTACGTGACAGGCACTACACTGTGCCTGTCACTTGGTGCAGTGAAATGTAGGGGGTACCATTGGTATAGGGGGGTACCATTGGCACCCCCCACACCCACCCCAACAAAAGGAACCAATCCCTGCCAGCCTTTCAATGGCGGTTCAACCGCCATGGAGCGGCTGGCCTCTGCCGGCATCCTAATATGCCGGACGGTGCCTGGTAGCCACCGCCACCATTTTAGTGGTCCTGCTCCACCCGGCAGGCAATCGTAATGATTGCTCCCGGCGGAAAAGCGGCGGACAGACTTTCCCTCCGCCGCGGTACCCACCGCCATCGTAATGTGGCAGGGGGTTTTTCACGTTACGATGGCGGAGCAGTCGCCACTGCCGGGCCTGCGGTGGCGATCGTTCCGCCATCGTAATGAGCCCCATAGTTGTTCAATAGCATCTTCTAATATATTAACTACGAGGGCATTGCCATTGCGTTGTTTATAAGGTCTCAGCAGAATTATGTAATGGGGGAGGATGAAGAGCGGGGCCAATGGTACCTCTCATAATCATTCTGCATAGAGTTGATGAAGGAGCAGTCACATCTACAGAAAACTCTGTTCTCCGAGGCCATGCAAGGACATGAAAACAAGTAGTTGTGTCTTCTTTTGTATAGGCAATAGGTAATATAGAGAGAAAGAGAAATGTGCAATATCGGTGGGTAAGTGGGTTGCCACAGACCTTTCTACTTGAATGCATACCTTGCAGGATATTTAAGGTTATAGCTATTCCTAAGGAAGAGTATTTTATATGCAGCATTATTTGCATGAGGCACGAGAAAAGCAACGTAGTTGGCTCACAGAAGCCTGAGCATTTCCTGAATTAAAATAGTGAAAATGAATGTCCCTCCCATCTGTGTAGTGAGACAAATGGCAGAGTGAATAAAAATGAGCTCAAATGTATTTAACACCAACAGAGAACCTGAGATGCATCTTTTCAACCTCTATAACTGACATACCATAAAGCACCAAACCCCAGCTCTGAATAACTGCGTTGCTTTTCCTACAGGAAAATTTAACATTTGAGCTGGCATAATTTCTCTGAAGTTCACACCAGCCAATTGGCCAGTAAAGAAGGATGATGGTATAGAATGTAAGTTGCAAAAAAATGTGGGCAGATTTACTAAGGTCTGTGCAATACAATACAAACAAATCTGCAACGTGCTGTTGTGATAGCAAGAACAAATAATGCTGCATCATATTGCAATGCACAAATATTGCTTGTCAATGTCAATAAGTGCTTGTGTAATGCTAAGCCCAATATTCTGATTAATTGTGTTAAAATACCCCTTTTGGGTAGTCAACCTCATTTTGAACTGACTGGTATCACTGGGTTTTGATCTCTGAACACTGGGGCACTGCTGCACAGGTCCCAGTTCATGTGATCTAACCCCTTCAACATGATATAATTGACTAACTTCAATTGACTTATTTAAATTTACTGTAAGACCATAGTATGTTGTACAGGAAAATACACCAATGGCATGAAAAGTTGAATGTTACCTGTGTACTGCAGCATTTTTGTGCCATTTACTAGAGTGACATAAAGATATAGCTTCAGCCCGACATTTATAGCCTGAATCCTGCAGCATGACAGGAAAATACCCTGCTCTTAAATATTAAATAGTCACCCCTAATGTAGGAATTGTACCCCACAAGGTGTTGTGCTTAGTATTTAAATGTGGTAAATGCAAGAATTTAATGTGAGTATATACCTATAGAGACTGCCCCCAAAAGCTACTTTGACTATAAAGAACTCTAGCCATCCTATAAGAAAAAAGTTCAGACAAAAATTATAAGTCTGTTGATTTTGGGTTGGGATAAGCTGCAGAGGCAATTAAACCACTTTTTTATATTTGTTAAAATTCCAGTTTATTGGTAGAGATTTTTAATAAACATTTAGGAAAAGTAACTTTTAAAAAGCTACTCTTTTCCTGCCTGACCCTCCAGTAGGCTAATTGGCATTAGTCAGCCGCTGGTCACTGTCAGTGCTTCCCATAAGTGAGATGAGTGCAAACTGCTCCCACAGTAGGACAAAATGCTTAGGCCTCTAAGCAGGAAGACCTGGAAGTGAGGAATGTGCATCCTCTAGCCAGGAAGGACAGAAGGCAGGGTCCAGGAACGTTATTAAATTAAAAGAAATAGGCCCGCCCAATTATATTTTAGTGTAAAGGGAGATATGAGAAAGGAATGTTTTTTTGTTTCTGGGCCATCTATCAGTTGTTTGGCACCAGGCTAGTTGGAAGTGGAGCTGATCCCAAAGCCTGTTCAGTGTAGCTGAAGAGGAGGGAACTGCTCATTTTCTAAACACATCCAGCTTGCACACAAGCCCCCTCCAGGGGCATAAAGATTGCACCATGTTAAATTTGCCCAAGGATATTGCGATGCAGTGCTTAATTTTAGCCAGTGGTTTCCTGTGCTTGGCACCAGCACTTAATTACCAACACAGGCACTTATGACGGTCTGCCACAAGGTGTCACTGTTTGTCCAATTTAGAGATGAGCACACCAATAGTTGTATATTAATTCAATGTACATTAACAATTGACTAATACTTGACCACCCAAGCAATTCTTATATCTTTAGGTGGTCCAGAATAATCAAACCATCACACTTGTAGGAGTGTGATGATTAATAGTTGTGTTGGTCCTGTCATAGTCAGCCCTGGGAGAAGCAATGGGTGGTGCAAGCTACAGTGGCCTCCTGATGACGGCGATGGCTCTTATTTTTTTTTTTTTATCAAGCACTGGTGCAATATGGTATAGTTTGCAGTAAAGCAAACAGGATTTACTGCAAAAGTGGGCAAAGTTGCCCCTGAGAATTTTTTTCAAATTGGTTATAGTGTGTAAAGTGGACATCCCCCTTCCCCTACTGAATAGTGAAACCTACAAAGCTAGCATCTACAGCTCATCAAAGCACTCTGTGGACCTTCGGAAGAACTGAGGACTGTACCTGCTGTTTGAGATCCGTGTGTAGACTCAAAGGGCATGACCTGCTCCCACTTGTCCCCTGACTACCAAGTGGACTCCAGGGTTCAATTGGCTAACCTCCTGTGTACCTAAAGGTTTTTTTCTGAATTACCCAGCTGACTAGTAGCAACTGGCCACTGGAGAGAGTCCTGGTCCCTAGGTGATGTCATTGTATTCCTGGGAGCCTCAGAAGCAACCAATAGGAGCTGCTCCTGAAACTCTGAAAAGCTGGTACTTGGAAACATTTTGGACTTCCAGGACCTTTGGAGCATCAGCAGGACCTAGCAGCAAAGGCTTGCCCGGCTGGATGATTCAGAGATCCATAAGAAGATTAAGGGCCTGAGAATGAGTTTGGCGGTCCGATGGACTGCCAAACCCATGGTGGCAGTGCGCCTACCTCCGCACCAGCAATCTGACCGCCCTATTACGAGTTTGGCAGTTAGACCACCATGGGACTGCTGCTACCACTTGGGATCCGTGATCCCTAGCAGTCTTGCAGTGGTCTGAGGCCTGCAATATGCTGCTGGTGCTGCTGCAGCACCACCAGTAATATTACGAGTTCCCTAACTGCTACAGTTTTGATGGCGGTGAGTCTGCCATGAAAAGAGTGGCGGTGAGGAAACTAAGGGGGCCCCCTATTGCCTCAGGACCGTAGGGATGCATGAAGGGGGGAACTTGGTGTGCCCCCCTGTATGCATGTACCCCCAGTTTCTGCTCGGCATGGATTTAACAGTTTACAGTGCCGACCGCATGGTGCAGGGATGTTGAGGGGGCATAGGTGCCCCCCAGGCTCATATGTGGAGGGCCAGGGGGAAAGTGGTATTGCTACGGCCCCCCAAAGTCGCTTTCCAGCAGCCAATCCATGGCAGAAAGGCTGACATGGATTGGATGTCAGAAATTGGCATTGTAATCCAGATGGCAGAGCCGAGCCTGGGTCCCCCGTCATTGAAGGGATTACTATTCCGCTACTGTTCTGATGGGCTCACAGAGCCTGTTGGAAGAGGAGCAGAATCCCCTTGTGGTTTTCCCTCTGACCTCCGTAATCAAAATACGTCGGTTGGAAGGAATCTCAGGATGTCGGCTGGTGACCCTGTGACCGCTGGTCGGAGGCTTTCTGCCTGACATCCAAATCGGGCCCTAAGTCAGAAGGTGAAATCTTTCACCTTGACAAACCTGATTGGAGTTCACAGCCTGTGCTCCATCTCAGTTGGCCTGAAATCCCGTCAAGGTCACAGTCAACTGTGAACAGTGACTACTTATTGAAGCTTTACTTTTTCTATGTGCCTTTTGCCTTTTTGTCTTTTTGTTGTTATTGTACTCAATAAACTGTTCTCTATGTTTCTAAATTGGTTGTGGATTTTTATTATGCTGTGTTTTGATTTTTTAACAGTTTTGTTACTGTTAAATACTTTACATATTTTTAGTTAAGCCTATCTGCTCTGTGCCATAGCTACTAAGGGGATAAGCCCAATCTACAATTATTGAAACTGTGTTTTACCATGACAAGTTTGTGGTCTTATTCCTTGTTGTGGACTCACTTCCACTGCAATTAATAACCCACTTTCTTAAAACTATTAATTAAATACAATCCACTGCAATAGTCACTCGTATGAACAATTGTCTTTGGATGACTCACTTAAAATGTGTAACTATCAAAAACATTACATATTATACACATAGCAAAATGATGCAGTCTCACACACCATGACACATTTAGTGCCCATTTTTATTTGGTTTTAGTTTTTCACCCAGCGCTACTTCACACTACTTTACTTGTCTTTAGGAGTTATATGGGCTATCATGAAATCCTAGGGGTTTACACTACTTAGTGCAATATTGATTTACACTGAGCTTGTGGCAACTTTCGATGCATAAAGCCTTTTGCGTGCAAACGTTGATCAATGATACTATTTCATATAGCTATGCCTTAGAACGTGCAAACATCACCACTAAACTTTAGTACATCTGAGCCTAGTATGCAAGTGAAGTTACCCACTCTATAAGATATGCACTGAACAACCTTGATCAATGATACTATTTCATATAGCTATGCCTTAGAACGTGCAAACATCACCACTAAACGTTAGTACATCTGAGCCTAGCATGCAAGTGAAGTTACCCACTCTATAAGATATGCATTGAACAACCGAAGGAAAATCAGATGTCTAGTATCACCTGCTTTGTTTTTAGCAAGAGCAGGAAAGGAACAGCTTATCTTGTCTCCTGCTAAGAGTTCGTAAACTTGTTTGACAGTAGAAGATACTGTACTTTTCAGATGTATTTCATGAACTGGAGGAATAGGAGGTGCTGTACCTGCAATGCAAGTGAAAAACGGATGCTTTTGTCAGAGGAATATGTTGCAGAAACATGCAGTCTTTCTATGGAAAGCATATCAGTAAAAGACAATAAGGAATGTATCTAGAGCTGTCCTTGCTTTCGCCTTCTATCTATGTAACTGGTTATTTAGAAAGTGCAGTAGTTCACTCTAAAATAGGTATTTTGGCAATGTAGATACTGAATTGAGAAGATGGAAGTCAAGAGGAGTTTCTAAAATGGGTTATGCTTTTTTAAAATGTCTTTGCGAAGAAAGTATGGTGTATTAAATATGTTACAAGAAACAAGCTGCTTTAGAAAATATATTTTTTAAGACATGGAGCCAGAAGATCTCCCCAAGTTTTGATGATATGAAATGAAATTTCCTTTTTCCATGTAATACTCAGGCGGCAGCATTCTAAATGTGTTGTAGTATTTTCTTAGTTTTACAGGTAGTCCCAAATACACTACAATGCAAAAATCCAACATCAATTGCATAGAAGCATTAACCACCATCACCTACCCAAGTGCCCATTGATAACCATGGACTTGCAATAAAAAATAATAACCATCACACCATCTTACAAAGGCCAGACCTAGTAGCTTTGCCAAATGCTTGTTGCATGTTCCATGAATGGAATTCTATCAATATGGACCATCTGAAAGTAAGGAATATAGGCAGGAACTGACAGTGCATTTGTGGCTGATATACAGGTCTTCCCCACTTTTTGATGTGTTGCCTAATCTGCAATGAAATTAGGGAGCAGACTCTCTCACAGTCACGGGCCGTTGCGAAGGATGAGCCAGTGCCAGGTATTGAAGCAGTATTTTACTTTCTGAGTGACCTCTCTAAAGTAACAGTCAGAGTGATGGCCCGAAAGCAGGATAAAATTACCATGGACCGAAAGGGAGATATTCTTCCTGAAACATTGAGGGCCATATTATCAAAAACTCAAGATAAATATCGCAAATCGTGCTTGGCGCATTTTTCATTATCACCCTCTATCGCTGAATTACATCGCCGTGTTAGCGGTGTATTAGCAAAGCTTTGCTAACAGGAGAAGTACAATCCAGTGATAGACTGCGATAATGATAATTAGCGTGTGAAATCCAGCGATGATTTCACAGCATTAATGAAAAGCTTGGTAATAGGGGAGTGGGTACTTAACCATACAATCCACCTCCATAGGCAATAATGCTGAGTCAGGTTTTATTCAGACGTTAGAATCATGCGATAATGGGGCGTTAGCGCGCCTTTTGTCATCGCTTCGCTGTTCAGGGGCAGCGTTGTTAGTACCTCGATGTTAGTTTTGCGATCATTTCACATGTTGTCCTAGGAGGGAACGCCTACTTTGCATCTCATTAGCGATATCTAGCGCTGTCTATCGCTGTCATGAGATGCGTTGCAGCTTCAGCCGCTAACATGCACTAATGCATGTTAGCGACGCCTTGCTATTATTGAGATAATAAAATCGCCGCTTTTTCGGCGCTATGTGCCGAAAACACGGCGATATATCTCTTGATTATATGCCCCTGAGTATGTGTGGAATCTTTTTTTATTGCTCAAAATCAAGAAAGGATGTAACATAATTGCCCTGTATCCTAATTGTTGGACTGTCCCCCCATCATAATCCCTGAATTTGACTGTTTTAATACTTTATAGGCGAGACAGATGGAGGAGAAGTCACAACCAGGTGTGAGAGTGGCAATCATGTCTTAGCCCTCGTTTAAGTCTAAGCATCCCAAGACTTTCTTGATTTGTCACCAGGCTAACCCTGTAGTCCACCTAAGTACACCAAAGATTGATCCGTGGCCTGTTGAAATGCCTATTTTGAACAACAGTGTTTTTAAGAATCGCCTGTAAGCAAAATGAAACAATTTCTCTACTTCATCGAAAGCAATCATTACAGTAATTGGTATTTTTGTAACTAATGGCAAGGTTGCTATCAAGCTAACATTTTCAGTCATAGAGTCTGTAATCTTGATTGAATTACACAATAGGAAAATACAAACTACATTTCCATAATCCTTAAATTGACCATCACAATCCCATGTCTGGATAAAGAAAGACAAAGTGAACAATTCAAAATTTTTGAATGCTCCAAACTGGCTGTAATTCAATAAATATTTTCTAAAAGGCAGCGCAGAGTCCAACTTCTACACTGGCTATTTCTTTGGAGAACAATAGTATTGCAAAGCAGTCTTCATCTGGTGGACATATAACTCAATCTTATCTCTTCAGTGTGGAAAATTTCCAATTTATTGAAGACCAAACGTATCTCATCTCTACAGTCAATGATTTCATTCTGTGTAGTAAATCAGAGTAAAAATTTGAATACATCTCATATTATAGGCATTTTGTGTTACTATGCAGTATTCTAAAAATTTCATAGTTTTGCATGAATTTATAAAATGATCTCTCCTGCCGTGGATTTTGAACAGTTTGCTTGTGTATGTGTTGTTGCCCTTGCAGTCTTAACATTAAATGCATGAATTTATGTCTGGATCATCCCGTGCTCTCCATGCCACTGGAATCAAGCTATCCGGGCTGAAGAGGGGTGAAACCCCGAAAACAGTCCTAGGATGCTTATTTCCAGTCCAGGGAGGACTTGGCTTGGCAGTTCGGACTGGATTGTTCCCATGAGGCACAGGGTCCATACTGATTTGCTTATGGCTGGGTTCAAACTGGAATGGCATGGTGAGCAAAAAAATTATAGATTTAGGCCCAGATCTCTGTACTGGGGTGAATGTATGACATTGTTCTGCATTCTGTCCGTCAACTGTTGTTTTTGCATTTGTCACCCCGGGTGGGACGGGTATGCCCAGACGTGGGTCCCGTGCTCTCCATGCCACTGGAATTAAGCTAACCTGGCTGAAGAGGAGTGAAACCCCGAAACCGGTCCTAGGATGCTTGTTTCCAGTCTAGGGAGGACCTGGCTTGGCAGTTCGGGCTGGACTGTTCCCATGAGGCACAGGGTCAAGACTGATTTGCATATGGCTGGGTTCAAACTGGAATGGCATGGTGAGCAAAAAAAACGATGGATTTAGGCCCAGATCTCTGTACTGTGGTGAATGTGTGACATTGTTCTGTATTCTGCCCATCAACTGTTGTTTTTGCATTTGTCACCCCGAGTGGTAGGGGTATGCCCAGACGTGGGTCCTGTGCTCTCCATGCCACTGGAATCAAGCTAACCTGGCTGAATAGGAGTGAAACCCCGAAACTGGTCCCAGGATGCTTGTTTCCAGTCCAGGGAGGACCTGGCTTGGCAGTTCGGGCTGGACTGGTCCCATGAGGCACAGGGTCAAGACTGATTTGCATATGGCTGGGTTCAAACTGGAATGGCATGGTGAGTAAAAACACAATGGATTTAGGCCCGGATCTCTGTACTGGGGTGAATGTATGACATTGTTCTGCTATCTGTCCATCAACTGTTGTTTTTGCATTTGTCACCCCGAGTGGAACGGGTATGCCCAGACGTGGGTCGGTGCTCTCCATGCCACTGGAATCAACCTATCCCGGCTGAAGAGGGGTGAAACCCCGAAACCGGTCCTAGCTTGCTTGTTTCCAATAAAGGGAGAACCTGGCTTGGCTGTTCGGGCTGGACTGTTCCCAGGAGGTAAAGGGTCAAGACTGATTTGAATATGGCTGGGTTCAAACTGGAATGGCATGGTGAGCAACAAAACAATGGATTCAGGCCCAGATCTCTGTACTGAGGTGAATGTATGACATTGTTCTGCATTCTGTACATCAACTGTTGTTTTTGCATTTGTCACCCCGTGTGGGACGGGTATGCCCAGATGTGAGTCCCGTGCTCTCCATGCCACTGGAATCAAGCTATCTTGGCTGAAGAGGGGTGAAACCCCCAAACCGGTCCTAGGATGCTTGTTTCCAGTCCAGGGAGGACCTGGCTTGGCAGTTTGGGCTGGACTGTTCCCATAAGGCACAGGGTCAAGACTGATTTGCATATGGCTGGCTTCAAACTGGAATGGCATGGTGAGCGAAAAAACGATGGATTCAGGCCCAGATCTCGGTACTGGGGTGAATGTATGACATTGTTCTGCAATCTGTCCATCAACTGTTGTTTTTGCATTTGTTACTCCGAGTGGGATGGGTATGCCCAGAGGTAGGTCCCGTGCTCTCCATGCCACTGGAATCAAGCTATCCTGGCTGAAGAGGGGTGAAACCTCGAAACCGGTTCTAGGATGCTTATCTCCAGTCCAGGGAGGACCTGGCTTGGCAGTCCGGGCTGGACTGTTCCCATGAGGCACAGGGTCAAGACTGATTTGCATATGGCTGGGTTCAAACTGGAATGGCATGGTGAGCAAAACAACGATGGATTTAGGCCCAGATCTCTGTACTAGGGTGAATGTATGACATTGTTCTGCTTTCTGTCCATCAACTGTTGTTTTTGCATTTGTCACCCCGAGTGGGACGTGTATGCCCAGACATGGGTCCCGTGTTCTCCATGCCACTGGAATCAAGCTAACCTGGCTGAAGAGGAGTGAAACCCCGAAACCGGCCCTAGGATGCTTGTTTCCAGTCCCGGGAGGACCTGGCTTGGCAGTTCGGGCTGGACTGTTCCCATGAGGCACAGGGTCAAGACTGATTTGCATATGGCTGGGTTCAAACTGGATGGGCATCGTGAGCAAAACAACGATGGATTTAGGCCCAGATCTCTGTACTGGGGTGAATGTATGACATCGTTCTGCTTTCTGTCCATCAACTGTAGTTTTTGCATTTCTCACCCCGAGTGGGACAGGTATGCCCAGACGTGGGTCGGTGCTCTCCATGCCACTGGAATCAAGCTATCCTGGCTGAAGAGGGGTGAAACCCCGAAACCGGTCCTAGGATGCTTGTTTCCAGTCCAGGGAGGACCTGGCTTGGCAGTTTGGGCTGGATTGTTCCCATGAGGCATAAGGTCAAGACTGATTTGCATATGGCTGGGTTCAAACTGGAATGGCATGATGAGCAAAAAAAGTATGGATTTAGGCCCAGATCTCTGTACTGGGGTGAATGTATGACATTGTTCTGCATTCTGCCCATCAACTGTTGTTTTTGCATTTGTCACCCCGAGTGGGACGGGTATGCCCAGACATGGGTCCTGTGCTCCCCATGCCACTGGAATCAAGCTATCCTGGCTGAAGAAGGGTGAAACCCCAAAACCGGTCCTAGGATGCTTGTTTCAAATCCAGGGAGGACCTGGCTTGGCAGTTCGGGCTGGACTGTTCCCATGAGGCACAGGGTCAAGATTGATTTGCATATGGCTGGGTTCAAACTGGAATGACATGGTGGGCAAAATAATGATGGATTTAGGCCCAGATCTCTGTACTGGGGTGAATGTATGACATTGTTCTGCATTCTGTCCATCAACTGTTGATTTTGCATTTATCACTCCGAGTAGGACGAGTATGCCCAGACATGGGTCCCGTGCTCTCCATGCCACTGGAATCAAGCTAACCTGGCTGAAGAGGGGTGAAACACCGAAACCAATCCTAGGATGCTTGTTTCCAGTCCAGGGAGGACCTGGCTTGCCAGTTCGGGCTGGACTGTTCCCATGAGGCACAGGGTCAAGACTGATTTGCATATGGCTGGGTTCAAACTGGAATGACATAGTGAGCAAAATAATGATGGATTTGGGCCCAGATCTCTGTACTGGGGTGAATGTATGACATCGTTCTGCATTCTGTCTCTCAACTGTTGTTTTTGGATCATAAATATAACATTAGGAAATATTAGCCTATGATTCACATTTTTTCATAACTGGAAACATATGGTACTTGAATACCATTTCCTTTCTATTATTGGACCATAAGATTGGGATCAAATACAGTGAGTGTACAAATATTGTGGTACATAACATTGGAGGGAATTAAATCTTTTTTTGCTAATTTTAAATATTGATGTTCCAATTATCGTTTCCTAAAATAGTATGTTTTTAATTGTAGACATTTTAATTTTGTCATTTGATCCTTTAATAACACATTTTTATTTAAATTAATGTTTTGTTATGTAGTATTATTTTGTTTTGTTATTTATTCGGAATGTTACCTTTTATTTTTTCGGGGTAGTTTGTTATTTTGGGTTTAGTAAAAGTATTGTTTTATTTGAAATGTATTTTAAAATATTCATTTTTTAATGATTAATTTGATGTTTGTTTAAATAAAATTTTACATATGTCTTACTTTTTGTAATTGGGTTCTTTTATTTCGAGTGTATAACTCAAAATTAGTTTTTATATTTGATGTTATGGTAATTATTGGGCAGTATTTGGGTCATGGTTTAATTCTATTTTATAAGTAATATTTACATTTTTAAAGATTCAAATGTGATTATGTTCATTGTTGTCTTAATATTATTTTGAAATGAGGTGCCTTTTCATGGGTGTTTATTTGGGTGGCTAGTGTTTTTATAAAATATTTGAAGAATATTTGTAATATTTAATATGTTATTTTGTTTACTTTTTTGATTTAGTAATTACATGTTAAATGTTGAAGTTTATGTATTTTTGGCAGTTTAATTCAATATATGTTTATATTATGGGCTAAGGGAAGTACTGGGGATTGGGTGGATAGTGTTTTCTGGTTAGGCACATTTTAATTTTTTTGTGGTGGATCATCAATTGTTGTGTTTGTTGATGTGATATGGATTAAATATTTAAAATGGGTTACATTGTTTTGTATATTTGAATTTCTAAATATGTATATTTTGCCTTATTTTATGAAATGATGTTACTTTGATGTTTGTGTATTTAGCTTTGTAATTTGTTTATATCACTGTAACATATATGGAGTTTCTGTTCTAAAATAACAGTTTATGATATCTGAGCCATTAATTTTAATTTTTAAGATTCTAAACATTTCTCTTAAAAATATTTTATTTACAATTCTTTTCATTTCACTAATGTATTGTTATGTTATGTTATAGCTTTCGTAAAAAGCATAACTACCCCAACAATGGTGCTTCCCAGCACTGGACCTTGAAGGTGTACACACTACATCTGTCAGCCTGTCAGAGGGAAAAAGAAAGAGGGATGCCAGATGGACAAAAGTCATGTTTGTAGGGTTTTTCTTAAATGCAAGTGGTTCTCGGTGTTCCGAGGGGAAGGGGAAGCAAGTTTCAGTAAACTGGGGCCTTGGCATGAAAGGAATGGCCTCCTAACTCAAGGGACAAGGTGATAGGAGGCTAGACAAGATGGGGCCCCCTGAGAGTGCAGGATCTTGTGAGCGACACAATGGGTCTTAAAGTAGATGTGCTTATCGACAGGAAGCCAATGTAGTTTATGAAGAAGACCGGAGGCAGAGCAGAATTTCGGGAGGGATAATAGCAGCCTGGCCACAGGATTTTGGACTAGCTGAAGGCATCTGGGGAATGACTTGTTGGATCCTAGACACAAGATGTTACAGTAATCTAACTGGGACAGAATTATTGCCTGAATGATGGTTTGTCGGTTGCTAGGGTTGAAAAGCCAAGAATGGGTTTGAATCACAGTACATACAAATAACAACCTGTCCAGTACAAAAATATAGATTAAGGATCTAATCAACAGTTTCAAAGCGCAATAAGTCAGGTGAAGCACAAAGATTCAATACATTAAAACTCTTAAGACCAGATATACAGCAAGTGTATATACATCAGGTTTATTCACAATGTCAAATGGTTATTATACCTTAGTCCTTAGTTAGGCACTTACCTTGGACTGGAACTCAAGGACCAGAACTCTTAGTTACCTCCATTATGGATGAATTGAGTGATCTAAGACATAATAAAGGACATATGGCCTATGTATAAATAGCATTTGAAACAAGTCTTTTTATGTACAAAACAAGTATTTTTTGTTGTTGTTCCTGTCGTTTCCCTGTATGAGGATCCTTTTTGGATTTTACCGATTTGTGTTGCATGTGTATGGAAGACTGACTTGTGTGACCTATTTTATGGTGTGTATGTTGTGTGATTGAAAGTCTGATTGTGGTGTTGGGCGTTTGAGCCTGGGTATCACTAGGCTGTATATACACACTGCTTTAAATATTGCCATTGATGTTTTGACAACTGAACAAAATATGTATATTTTACTTTTGATGAATGTACTATAATAATCATTAGACATTGTGAATAAATAAACCTGATGTATACACCCTTGCTAAATATCTGGTCTTGAGAGTTTTCATGTATTGAATCTTTGGGCTTCACATGACATATTGCACTTTTAAACTGTTGATTAGATTTCTTTATCTATATTATTGTACAAGCAGGTTGCTTTTTGTATTTACTGTGGTTCTCCTCCCCTGCTTCCCTGCTGATGTATATAGTATTACAGGGGCCCTCTTTCTTGTCACAAGAATGGTTTTGAGGCTTCTCAAGAGCCTGAAACCGGTACCCATTACCGATTTGGCACGAGCCTCAAAGGCCAAGGTGTTGTCAATAGAGACTCCTATATTTTTACGGAGGTCTTAGGTATGGGGCGGGGACCGAGGGAGGAGGGCCACCAGTGGTCACCCCAAGAGTGGGTAGCTTTTCCTAATAAAAGTATTTCCATTTTGTTCGCATTCAGGTGAAGGCAATTGGCATTCGTCCACTCTGCGACAACTAGTAATCCTTTTTGGAAGTTGGTCAGGTCAAATTTAGGATTCTCCATGAATGAGAGCACAAGTTGGGTGTTATCAGCCTAAGATATCAGCGCAAACACTGTGAATGTGATGACTGTGCCAATGGTTGAATGTAAATGGTCAACAGGGTAGGGCTCAGTGAAGAGTCCTGAGGAATGTCGTGGTGTAAATTGTGGGGTTGGGAACTGCAGGGGGTAGAAGTTACCTGGAAGGAACGTTCAGATAAAAAAGTCACGAACCAGGACAGTACTGGCCTACCTATGCCAATTCTCTGTAAGGGCTGAAGCAAGATTTTTAGAGACACAGTGTCAATCCTGGCACTCAAATCAAGCAGCATCAGGACTAATGATATGCCTTCGTCCACGGCAATGTGGAGTTGCTTGGTAACTATGAGGGGTGCGGATTTTGTGCTGTGCGCCAGCCTAAAGCCATTTTGGGAAATATCCAAGGTGTGGTTGTCTTCCAAGATTTTGGTTAAAATGCCATTAACGTGTCTCTCTGTTAACTTTTCAAGAAAAGGCAAGAGGGAGATAGGGCGTAATTTTCAGTTGTGGAAGCATCCAAAGATGGTTTCTTCAGGAGGGGGGATGACTTTGGCATGCTTCCAAGGGCCGGGTACATAGGCTGATAACAGAGAAAGATTGACCAATTCTAAGCAGGGGAAGAGGAGAATGTCCTGAACTTTGAGGAAAAGATCTCGTTTGAGGTGATCTGCAGGTGAGCCGGGTTTAAGTTGGCTACAGAAGGTTAGCAGATGAGTGTCAGGATCCAGGGATCCAAAGAACTATCAACAAGTGCCACCATGTACTGGAGATGACAACACCCGAAGAGAAGGATTAACTGCCTCCATTGGTTTGAGGCAGGGAGCAGAAAGAATTCCAAGATGGCCGCCTCAACAGTTGTCAAGAGCTGTACTAGTTAGTTGTTTCTTTACTTCCCAAGCTCAAGATTCTAAGTGAAACGTGCGCTTCCCAGAAAACCCACACTTCGCTGAAGTATCTCAGTTTTAGAGGTCTGTCACAGATAGTTAGGGTAGTACCGCCCGTCAGAAAATGCAGGTTCAATCTCGTTTTCAGTTCTGAGTCCTCATATGAGCTGAAGTATCAGGCAGAGTTTTTCCATTAAAGGAGAAATAGCATTTCTATCAGTCTGTGCAGCTGAGTTTGAGAACAGCGTATTTGAGTAAGTTACCCCACACTGCTCCCAACTGACAGCATTTCAAAGAATAAGGAAGCAGTGCTCTAAGCAGAGACTCAAAGCTAATGTCTCCTTTCGAGTCTGCGCAACAGCGGAAAGAAGCAGTAGGGCATCGCTTCTTCAAAACTGTGCTATTGTGAGAAGCCACTTGGCTTAGCCAGGTTTCAGCAAGAAATAGGTAATCCAGGGCATTGTCCTGTATGAAATTAAAGACATTGGCATGGTGTATAACCAGGGCGCTACAGTTGATTCTGTAAAGCTTATACTCCGTGAACTGGGGCGGAATCTGTGGAAACAGCCTAATGATAGGTACTGGAGTACTAATCACAAAACTGCAGAACGTGCAGTATTGAGGAAACTTATCTGGAGCCCACCTGTGCTCTCTGCAGAGCCGTAGGGAGATCACCAGGGGAATAAACTAGCCTATGGGAGCTGGAGGGAACAGGGTGCCTGGCCCCTGGCACTGTCCAGGCATCGATTGGCGGTGACAGACTTGCCTTTGGCAGGGCCACTGTGCACGTCCTTTTTGCGCCTCTGCACTGCTACCTCCATTAAATGCCAGGGAAGATCTAACAGGCTCCTCCCTGGCCCGCCAGGGATTGGTTCCCCCTGGACTGGGATCAATGCGGTCCACGTGATTGCTTAACAGTAAGGTGCTGGCAGTACAGGCAAAGACAAATTAAATCAAATACAAATAAAGTGCTTAATCGTATCTTAAAAGTTTAAAATAGTAATGTGCAAATTAGCAGCCGAGTAGCAGGGTTACAGGGGCAGCTATTATTCCAAAGAGAGGGGACAATGGCTTTTGGTAAGGTCCAGCGTACATGCCCTAGACTGTCAAAAGGAAGAAGGGTATGAAGTTCCTTGGTGCCTTAAAAATCTTGGTCAGAGACCTAGTTGTAGTCACTTGAGGCAGGTTGACCTGTCAGTTGAGTAGTGGGACTTAATACTGATCAGCAGGGACTGAATGATGAGATTCCTTGGGGTTCCCTTGCCAACAACTAAATAATGGCAGGGACTAACACCCAGGACTATGTGGTGATATGAGTCACACGGAGGGAGCATTTTTATCCTGTATTGCACAAGAACCATGCCACACTACCATAAGGTAACTCTTCTCTGTTCCACATGCCTAATGGAGTATGTAATAATAAACTCACTGACTCCTTTCCATTAAAAACACTCTCACCTGTTAAAATGGGTAATTCATTAGCTTCCATGACCTGCCCAAAATAACCGCAATCCCTTAACACTCTGGTACCTATTTCCACTTTAATAATAAAACAACCTTCTTGGTAATAGGCAGTTGCACTCCAAGATGGCCGACGAGTAAATCCGCCTATTTCCGCTTTAATAAAAAAAAAACCACTTGGTAATAGGTAGTCGCACCACTCGAAGATGGCCGACGTGTAAATCCACTACAGTCTGCCTTCTCATAATGCTGCCGAAAACATCGAACCGACATCCTATATGACTAGCTTGCTATCCATACTGAACAATAGAAACTTATGCAGTAAGCGTATCAAGTAGCTATCCTTGAAAATAATTAGCCTGGACTGAATACCAACCGCCAGGCATCTCTCTTGGTCAATAGCACAACACTCTAAGATGGCCGACGCTTTACCCCATCTCTCTCGGCGGTCCTTGAACCTCATGTGACACGCTCAGTACACAGCTGAAACCATTTGACTCCCCACGCCCCGCACCTGTAGGAACACCGGCAGGTATAAGAAGGACCCGTTCTCAGAGCTAACTACCATCCTGGGTCCAGCGGTGCGGGGTAGGTCTACCACGCGGTTTCTACTTGAACCAGGTGAGTCAATGGAACACTCTCTAAGACTCCTCCGAGTATCAGCGACAGCAAAGGTAAGCGGCGGGGGCTATGTTTGTTCGAGTCTGCTAATGAGTGACTCTGTACCTACCTAGTGAGAAAAAGGTACCTTTATATCCAACCACAGCTCCGTAATTATGACCACAACTCCATTGCTCCCGGGAGACAACCCATACATGCTTGGGTCCCCTGTGTGCCGTTTTGTTTGGAAACCGGAACCGCAATAGGGACTATTTCTCTACAAAAGCAGGATGGGTGCTCTACCAGCCGCACCACCCCTCCATGCTCAGCACCACTGTCTGGCCTCTGTATCACAGGGCTTTTTAGAGGCCTTTTGAAGGAGGGTTTTATGACAAGCCTCACTGAAATGCTTACCCCTTTTTACATTTTCTAGACGCATATCTCCAATGTGTCTAGAGCCCGCTGGAATTGATGATGCACTTACTAAATAGCGATTAGGTGAGTTCTATGACTGTGGACTCACTGTTACAACTGAGGACACACACTCAGCCAATTCTTCACCGCTTTTAACCAGCACCCTGTTTTTAACTTGTGCCACGTTTTTATCTTGAGTCACATGATTGATATAATTTACACCACTTGGTATGCACATACAATGTGTATTATCAAACAGGCACTTCTGCTCACCAGAGCAGTCAACAGTGATCTTCACCTAGGTATGACAGCAGAATGCTAGTATATGTTCACAATTGTATTTAAGACCTATCTTGTTTTTGAAATTTTGTATCTCCCCTGCAGGTTGCCCATTGAACTCGCGGGCACATTTCCAGCTGATCCACAAAGTGATAGGTAGGTTCTCACCGTACCACTGGGTGTAGATAAGTTTCACATTAAGGTACCGAAGAATCGCCACTGATCCCACAGACAAATAGGCGAGAAACATGTTGACCCACCAGGAGTAGAGCGCCCTTATCGTGACCCATTATAGTCAGATAGTCGCCTCTCCCCACTTTTTAATCAGGCAGGGACCCTGCTAGAATAAAGTTGGTTCCATAGGACCCCTGACCTGTTTTAATCATCCTACTCACTATTACATCCAAACACACTAGGGCCCTCACACCCACGGCACAAAACGGCAAGCAACAAAAGATCTACGATAAAGAGCCCCTTTATGGGTGCCCGTCGGGTATTGCAGCGCCGACCCGACGAGGAGCAGGCCCATATGATGAAGCATGACACCTAGCTTGCTGGGTGTGTGAGGGCACTAGTTCCGAAAGGAGTAATTACTCTCCTCCCACTACTCAACTGACAGGTCAACCTTCCTCAAGTGACTATAACTAGGTTTCTGACCAAGATTTTTAAGGCACCAAGGAACTTCGTACCCTTCTTCCTTTTTACAGGGGAAGCTGCCACGTCCGTGCCCCTGCCTCCATTAAATCCCGGGGAAGCTCTAACAAGATCCTCCCAGGCCCGTCAGTGATTGGTTTCTCTAGACCAATCACAGCAGTGCAACTGGTGTCAGTGCAGCCGACTCGATTGCTTAACGTCAAGGAGCTGGCAGTACAGGCAAATACAATGTAAATCAGATACAAATAAAGTGCATAAACGTATTTTGAAAGGTTAAATCAGTAATGTGTAATTTATCAGCTGAGTAGCAGAATTACATCAGAAGCGTCCATGTCTGCGCCGCTGCTTCCATTAAATGCTGGGGCAGCTCTAACAAGCTCCTCCCAGGACCAGTAGCGGCCGGTGGTGGGAGTGCTGTGGGGCGGTGGGGCAAGTTGGGTATGGAGCAGGGTGGGGGGTAGTGAACTATGGAATACGGCCCAACGGAGGTAAGTAACCAAATAAATAAATACAACAAATTTCGTTGTATTTATTTATTTGTTTACTTACCTCCGTTGGGCCGTATTCCATAGTTTACTACCCCCCACCCTGCTCTACCCAGCCCCGCCCCACTGCCCCACAGCACTCCAACCACCAGCCGCAACTGCCCAGGACCATCAGTGATTGGTCCCCTGGACCAATCAAAGCGGTGCAACTGGCATCAGTGTAATGATCGTGATTGCTTAACGACAAGGAGCTGGCAGTACAGGGAAATACAAGGTAAATCAGACACAAATAAAGGGCCCTATTCACAAAGGTAAACTTACACTTTTGTGTAAGTTTACTACTTTTTGGTATTCACAAAGGTAAACTTAGACCGAAAGTCTACCTTTACTACTTTTCAGTAATCACAAAGGTAAGTTACTGCTAGTAAAGTTAGACTTTTAGTCTAAGGTTACCTTTGTGAATTCCGAAAAGTAGTAAAGTTAGACTTAACGCCGGGGGTTCCTTCATGAGGAGCATGATCTTTTATGACATTTTGCTGGGATCTTCGCCGGTCTGTTGCACCTGGCTCCTTGGGATGAATCAGAGTCCATCGGTTGGGAAGAGTGAGGTTTCACCTGAACTCTCTCATCCACCCATTGGAAGACCTCTTCCAGAGTTTCAAAGAATGCTCTCTGGGATTGATACAGGACTTTTAGCTTCACTGGATAAAGGATCATTTAGCGAATACTGAGTTCCTGCTTTGCCACCTGAAATGACTGCCACTTCTGCTAGACCATCCTAGTATAATCTAGAAAGATCCTGATAGGTTGTGATTGGTGCCTAATTATGTCTTGGGGTCAGGCGAATTTGAGGTTACCTTCCCTATCCATATAGGTAAGGAGGTTTGCAATCACTGGCCTGGGCTGAGCTCCAGGAGGGGGGCACCTCACCAAGGCCCTGTGAGCCCACTCAACCACAAAGCAATATAAGGGAGCGTCTGGGGACGTCAATGCGTGGAGCCATTGGTCCAGAAAACATTCCATCGAGGGGCCTTCACGACCCTCTGGGAAGCCAATAAATCATAGGGAAGTGAGGCAGACCCTTCCCTCTACCTCCTCGTCCTTGGCTCCCAGTTCCTTATTCGCTGCCCTGAGCTTTGACACTGTCTGTTGTAGAGAAGTAACTGAGTCTTCAACCCCAGACACCCTGGTTTCAGCTTCAGTGATCCTGTAAACAGCATTCTGCAGGTCTTGGCGGAGAAGATTTACCTCAATGCATACTGCTTCAATTTTGGCATCAAGCATGTCTTACGATTGCGTGATGGCTGTCAGGAAGGCAGCATTGCCCGTGATTGACTTGTCGTGGCCGCTCACTCCAGAGAGCACAGAGGGCCACCCAGGTTGGGTGTATATATCAAGAGTGCTTTGTTTGGCCCGGATGGAGCTTTGTCTTTATTCATAATGACGCTGAGGGATCGGGGTATATCAACTTTGTTAGCGTTGTATCGGGCACCACAGCTGACCCTCCTGACCCTCACTGTGGTCCGGTGCGGGAGTCGGTACGAGCAGTCAGGGCCCATGGTACCTGGAAAAATGCAGCGATGATGGACTCACCACCATGACCCATGAAACAGACAAATGTATACAAGAGCAAACATTGGAGAAACCCAGTCCAGCGGTTTCCACGGCAGGAGTATTCAACCCCTGTGCAGCTCCCTAGGGAAGTCACACAGTCAAGGGCTAAGCACACCAATATGTTCATGTGTTGTGTATGGAAGGACAGGAGTAGTATTGCCAACAATAAACAAGGGAGTCACCGATGGAAGTGCACAAGGGATCAGGCGAGCGTGGTCTTATCTTCCAGGTTCCCCCTCCAAACAGGGCCGCTTTAGGTCAATTCACCATGTTCTAAAGTGTATGAGAGCCTTAAAACCAATTTTAAAATCTGGCAAAAGCAGACATTAATTCATGGGTATCGAGATATATGTAAGGAAGCGAGACATAAGAAACACAAGTGTGATGTGCTATGCAAACAGAAAAAAGAAGAAAATATGATGGCTCAATCATATGGCCTATTGCCATCATCTGGGAACACGTTACAGACAAGTGCTGGGCCTCAGGGATATATAGGTGAGTAATAAACCAAAAGTAAATACAAGGTGACAGACCAATCGGTTAGCACTTCACTCTCTTACTGCTGCCTTATCAGGATTATCGTACACAAGACTCCAGCACCTGTCACCTTTTGGTGCCTCTGGTTACAGATTCTCAGAACGTTTTGAACAAATGGAGGTGCACTGAACATATTATAAAAGTCCAAATTATTGTCTTTCTTTTTCGTCTTTTATTTCAAACTTGACAAAGGTGCACAGAGACAGCCATCACGTTTCGTTCCTCAAAACCACCACAGTTTTTGGAACTTCTTCAGGGCTGTAACAAATAACACAGAAACACATATAAGACAATAAAAATGACAGACAATACTCATATTTATATTAACAGACGCCTATATTCTCTTTTCTTGTTTTTTTAATAAAAACCTTATACAAAACTTTTTTAGTTAAAAAATCAACTCACCTGAATATACTACAGACAAAATACACCGACAAAAACAGAGAAATTCATACATACACAACAAAAATATACATACATTATATTTAATAGTGGATACAATTATAATTTCTTCAAATAATTTCTTTAAAAAAGTTAAAAGACAATTTAAGATAAAAGAACAGAGAACAGCTAAAAAAAGTGCATTAGAAAAATGAAGATCATTGATAAAGCTTAGACCAACCCTTAGTGTGGGCGTGAGAGGATATACACTAACAAATAATGGGGGCTACTAAGCCCCCACGTGTGATTATTAAACCATCAATATTAATACCTCACCTTAACTGGTAATGGAACTGGATATATAAATCTCACGCAAAGGTAATAACACTCGGTGCTTCCTAAAATACAGAAATCATCTCCAGACACTGCTTGATAACAAACCTCAACAGAAAAAACATAATACTAATGGGATAACTTGTTAATGAATGACCGTAGTGTTCAATGAAATTTCTTAATGCCATTAAATCTCACATAATGAATCATACTGTCAATCACAATAGAAGCACATGAATAATGATAACAAGTGCTCATAAGAAGAGTTGACCCGGACTTCACCTATATTTCCACCTAACATAAGGGAACAAAACTTTTATGGGCCCAATAATGAGATGCCTCACCTTCAGTAGTGCAATTCCGGATAGGAAAACAATAACTCCTTATTTGGCTCCAATTTCATACATCAGGATTAGTTCAGCATCAAGTAGTATGGCCACCTATGCAAGCAAAATGTACAAGTAAATAATGAGATGCACAATGCATTATACCCTAATAACTAGCCTTTCATATACGATGAAAACAATTTACCGATACATCACAGACTACACTCTCCTAAGTAATGAAAGCCCTGATTACGATTTAAAGTGGAAACCATCCATTCGTAGCAATAAACTCCAGTTGACAATGCGTGAGTGCAGAGGGCCACCCAGGTTGGGTGTATATATCAAGAGTGCTTTGTTTGGACCCGGATGGAGCTTTGTCTATATTCATGATGACGCTGAGGGATCAGGGTATATCAACTCTGTTAGTGTTGTATTGGGCACCACAGCTGACCCTCCTGACTCTCACGGTGGTCCGGTGCGGGAGTCGGCACAAGCAGTCAGGGCCCAGGGTATCTGGAGAAATGCAGCGAGGATGGGCTCACCACCATGACCTATGAAACAGACAAATGTATACAAGAGCTAACATTGGAGAGCACACTGCCACAAACCACACTGAAACCCAGTCCAGCGGTTTCCACAGCAGGAGTATTCACCCCTTGTGTAGCTCCCTGGGGAAATCACACAGTCATGGGCTAAGCACACCAATATTTCCATGTGTTGTGTATAGAAGGACAGGAGTAGTATTGCAAACAATAAACAAGGGAGTCACCGATGGAAGTACACAAGGGATCAGGTGAGCGGGCGTTATCTTCCAGGTTCCCCCTCCAAACAGAGCTGCTATTGGTCAATTCACCATGTCCTAAAGTGTGTGAGAACCTCAAAACCAATTTTAAAAGCTGGCAAATTCATGGGTATTGGAATATATGTAAGGAAGTGAGACACAAGAAACACAAGTGTGATGTGCTATGCAAACAGAAAAAAAGAAGAAAATATGATGGCTCAATCATATGGCATAGTGCCATCATCTGGGAACATGTTACAGACGAAAGCTGGCCCTCAGGGATATATAGGTGAGTACACTAACCTGTTCTCAGCTCCAGGCATTTTTATCCATTTAGACCACAATGTATTAGGTCCTAAAAACTAAATATTATTTGTTACCAGAATCAATATTTGATTTTAGACCTCAACATATTATTTATAAAAATCAATATTGAGAACTGGGAGCGGGCAGGACATGAAGCAGCCAGATTGATCAAGTATGTCAGAACCCGATCTAGTATGTGAAATAGGTATAATAGGCTAACTACTGATTTGTAATGTCTCACTATGTCATCATCATGGTCAATGCGCAAAGCGTAGTCAACTACAGCTGTGGGTACAGGGCATGTTGTCATTGAGGTCCCTCCAATGGGTCCCCAGTCTGAAAATCGAATGCTGTTCTTTCATGAACAGAACGTGTGTTACATCTCGTATGGAGGGTGGTGGTTTAGCTTTGTCTAGTGTAGTCCATCTCAAGCTGTCCTTGTTGTGATTCTTCTCTAAAAAATAGGTAGTGAATCTAGTGGCGGTACTGTGATATAGTATGGTGCAACGATGTTCCATGATGCAGATTATAACTTTCTGTGTAGTCATCTCAATATTATGCAGATCACAGGGACATGTGATTAAATAAATACCCTCATCACTGTTGCAGTTATTATATTGTCACAATTCCCATGGTGTTTGTAGCCCCAGGTCTATATGTGTATCATGGTTTGTGAAGTGTCAGACCCCTCAATCACTTTTGACTTGATTACCGAAGGGAATCCTGAACAGGTGGTGCTGGGAGTGTGAACCAGTATTTCTTTTATGTTGCTACTGCATTTACAAGAAAACATCTGTTTAGGTAAGGATATTCTGCCAGAGCTAAAAATGCCCCTTTTCTTGGATACTGCCTTTTTGATGATTGACAACAGGCCGCAGAAGGCACTCACACATAACAATTTATCTGAGGTGGATTTAGTGTGTCTTTTCAGTAGGCCTGAGCAATTGTTATTCCTCACTTGTTTGGCTGCTCGACGTACCACATCTTTTGGATAGTGTCTTTGTATATGCTGTGCTTCTAAATCCTAAGCAAGTTCCTTGTATTTAGTCAGTTTGGGGCAGTTATGCCTAATCCAGAGGGTTTGTCCCACCAGAAGGGTATCTCTCAGGGCCTTGGGGTGGAAACTGTTGCAGGGCAATGAAGAGTTTTGGACCATGGGTTTTCTATAACGTTCAGTGCTCTTCGACCCTATAAAGGGTATAGAAGTAGGTCTAAGAATGGAGGTATGTTCTTACTGAACTCACATGTAAGTTTTACAAATAGATTTCCGGAATTGAGCCTGATGATAAACTCCATGATGGTTTCTGCTTCTCCTTCTCAGATGATCAGTATATCATCGATATAGTGCTTCCACAATTTTCGGTTTGAGACTAAAGGGCTTGAATCCTATTATATGTGGGTTATCTCAAAGTTGTCCATGTATAGATTCCCCTTACTGAGAGTGAAAGTATTGCCCATCAGTATTTCTTGATCAGAAAGAAGTTCTCTTTCATGGCCAGTCTAGCACATTTATTTAAATGTATTTAAAACGTTTTGTATAGTGCGAACAAGACCCCAAAGGGAATCAGAGCGCTTCACAATAATGGAAAGGAAGAACAAGGTACAGTGGAACATTGTAGAGGGAGTAAGAGAGGATAACATAAGAAACTAATAAAAATGTACAAGGATGCACACAAACATTACTTAGTACGGTAAGGTAGACAATCCTGAGTATTACAGTTGTTAGGCCAATAAAAAATATTTTAAAAAGCAAATCAGAGGACATTTTTAAAACAGACGAGCCATGGTCATTTAAGGCAGGAACTTGTTAATTGGTATTATTTTTACTTCATGTTTGAACGCAGCCGTGTAGGGGATTCTGTGGATTTCCAGAGGGAGCGAGTTCCAGATCTTCGGTGCCGAGCCAGAGAAGGCTCATAACCTTGTTCTCTTTTTGCGAAAGGTCTGAGGTTTCAGTAGTAGAGAAAGTGCACTTCTTGATGGTCTGCCCCCACCTGATAGTTCTAGTTTTTGAGCCAGGTAACCAGTGGTTTTGAAGTGGAGGGCTTTGTGCATCAAACATTACATCACAAATGAGATTGGTGGCTTATAATCTTGACTATTTTCATTAAGGAGGGGACATATAGTCTGCAGAGTCTCATTCAGGGGGAAGCAGGTATACAATGATTCCACATCCAGGCTGGTCAAGAAATTACTTTCAACATCAAAGGTCAATTCCTTTAAGATGTTCTAGGTTGCCTTTGTGTCCTTGAGTTATAAGTGAATAATGATTACCAGGGATCTCCCAAAATGTCCACAGTTTATGAAAGAGGTTCTAAAAGAGAACCTAACTCTGAAATAATGGGTCTTCCTGGAGAGAGTGGTTGAGGTTCGTGGATCTTCCATAGCACACAAAAATGGTGGTTTCTGCTTTATCCATGATAAGGAAATATGCTTTCTTATTGGTGATCACCTGGAGTCCTTTGCCTCTGCTACGAAGTTTGTTATGATAGTTTGTAGTTTGGTTGTTGGGCCTAGTCTCAAAGGGTGGAGGTGGTGTGCATTGCCTTATTGTCTCAGACAATACTCTCTGTATTGGTGTCCAGTATAACAGTTGCTCCACCTTTGTCCGCAGGCTTGATGGTGATTAAGGGATAAGCTCCCAACGGTCTTGTGTTGCCAAATTCAGTCCGTGAGGAGTTAAAGAAAGTAAAGAAAGGGGGCATTGAAGACTATTTAACTCCTCCTCGAAGGTGAGAAACCTTCAGGGCTAAGATATACACTGGAAGTTCATAGTTGGACTTTTTCTTCAGTTCTGTATTAACTTCAAGAGGCTTTCCAATGGTGTCAGATAACTCTCTGAAGTAGCATTGCAGGCAAAACATCTTGACGTGCAAATTCCACATGTATTGTGAATTCAGATGGGTTGGCACAAAACCCAGACCAGTCCCTTCAAAGATTTTGCGATTTAGAGACAACTTGGGGTCATTGGTCACAATAAGTCCTTATGATGTGGAATTGCCTCATAGGTATTCTGTTATAATTGCACAGTGTAATACCCTGTGCACTGCTTGTTTCTTCAAACGTTTGTCAATTTTGTCCAATCATCTGTTCTAATGCTTGGGTAAACTGAGTCTTGAATAAACTAGGAGTGGTTAAAATAGATTGTACAGTAGCATCATCGAAAGGAAGACCTGTGATTTCTGCTTTAATATAATCAATACAAGTTTTATATCATATAAGGGCACTATAACAGGCCCACTGCCAGAGCTGTATAACAATCAAGATACACAAAGGAGGCCAAGGAGTATTTTAAGATCAGGGAGTATTAATTCCTAATGCATACTCACAACACACAAAATACTCAGACATCTTCACTTGCGTGGCACTTTATACTAACTAGAGGGAGTACTGTTTCTATGTCTCCAGGGGTCGATTTCTTTTAGGAAGTTATGTTATATTAATATAACTTTTTAAGCGCACAAATACCCGGAGGTGTCTTGGCGCTAAACCTGAGCGTAAGCCCTGAAGGGAATGCGAGGAGGGAAGATTTAATTTAAAAATAACCAAGTTTTCAGGTCTTTTCTGAAAGAGGCAAGAGAGTTGGCAACTCTAATGTCCATAGGGAGCATATTCCATAGTTTAGCCGTACCATGGCCTATGCTTTGATCTCCCCAGCTCGAGGTTCGAATCCTTGGAACCATCATCATCCTGGCATTGGTGGACCTTAGCTGCCTGCCAGGGTGGTAACAGGAGAAAATACTTTTCAGAGATACCGGTCCTATGTTATTCAAGGCTATGTAAGCTAGGCAAAGTGCCTTGAACTTGATACGTTGTACCACTGGAAGCCAGTGAAGTTTCCGAATGTCTTTAAAAACTGATTCATACTTTGGTAGGTGCAATAAAAGCCTGGCAGCTGCGTTTTGCACCATCTGAAGTTTTTTCAGATGTTGCTTCTGCATCTCAAGATAGAGGCCATTACAGTAGTCTAATTTAGATAGTACTAATGTGGTTACAACCGTCGTCCTGGAATCAGGGGGGATGTAGGGCAGAACCTTCTTCAGTTTCTTAATCAGAGAAAAGGTGGCCGAAACCGTGGCATTGGTTAATTTTTCCTGGGAGAAGGTGAGTTTATTATCACTCAGGACCCCGAGGTTCTTTGCCTTTTCTGCAGGTTTTGGTAACTCTCTGATCTCAGCTGGCCACCAAAGTCCGTCCCATCTTGGTTGGAGATTACCTTAGATCATCACTTGGGTTTTGTCCGAATTCAATATGAGGCAATGCCTTCCCATCCACCTGCTGATATCCCTCATGCAGTTTTGAAACTGCATTGCATGGGATGCTTGATTTTTTTGGGCCGCAATCACAATCTGGGTATTCGTCGGCATATGATGTTAAGTTGAAACCGAAGTATTGGATTAAAGGAGCCAGTTCCAACACATAAATGTTAAATAAGGATGGCTCAACGACGAACCCTGAGGGACCCCATACGGGAGCACGTAAGAAGTAGATTTAAACTTGTCCAGGGTCACAGTCTGTCTTCTGTTCTTCAAAAAAGACAATATTAGAGACAGAGCCTGACCCTTAACCTCTAATTTTTCCAGACGCAGTAGCAGTATGTCATGATGCACGTATCGAAGGCCGCTGAGAGATCAAGGAGGATCAATGCAGCAGCACCTTGTTTATCCATCACTGCCCTAATCTCCTCAGTGGCCTTGATCAGTGCCGTCTCCATACTGTGCCCTGAACAGAAGCTAAACTGGGAAGGATCAAGTAGTTCATTTTCTTGAATGAATTGTGTTAACTGGTTATTCATGATTTTCTCCACTGTTTTTGCTAGAAATGGCAGCCTAGAAAGCGGACGGTAATTACTAGTAATTGACGTGTTCAGATTTGCTTTCTTTATTAATGGAAGGATGGCTGCATCTTTCCAAATGGCAAGGAAGATGCCAGAGGAGAACATATTGTTAAATATTTTAGTCAATATGGGACTCACCTTCCTTGCAAGGTTTCTCATAACTGCTGGAGGGCAGGGGCCTAAAGGAGATCCAGTTTGATTTCCTTGATTAGTTTTTCCACAAGCTCACTAGATACCTGTGAGAAATTCTGAAAGACATTCACTCCGGTCTCAGTACTCGAAGACTCCTTGGCTGGCTTGTTGGTAGTAGCAGCTTCAAAGGTGTTATATATGAAATTAACATTGGGGCACATGCATCAACAATGCCATTTGCGATTCCTTATTAGCGAAAAATAAGGAATCGCTAATAAGGAATAGCAAAAGGCTATGCATGTAGGAATCGCTATTCAAATAGCGATTCCTTAACTTTCCTTAATTGCTACTTGCAAATTGCGAGTAGCAATTAAGGAATGCCATCCCAATCATTCCTATGGGCCTCCAGGCCCATAGGAATGAATAGGAGATTGCATGAGCAAATAGCGAGTACCAGTAGGTTCTCGCAAATTGCTCATGCAATTTCAAGGGTGCAAGGGTGTCAAAATGACACCCTATTGCACCCCTGAAATTGATATGTGCACATATGTTGCACACACACATGCTCTAAGGGCATGTGTGTGCGCAACATGAAACTTTGAAAAATGCACAAAAGTGCATTTTTCAAACTTTTAGCAAATTACCATGCAGTTCATCTTCATGGTAATTTGCTCCCCCATTAGCGAATTCGCTAATTTTTTAACTTTCATGCATTGCATTTAAGGAATCCCAAATTGAGATTCCTTAAATTAAGGAATCTCAATTTGGGATTCCTTAAATGCTATCGCTATTTAAGGAATCGCTATTTAAGGATTCCTTAAATAGCGATTTTTGCTTTTAGGTTGATGCATTGGGATTGGGTATTTTTAACTCAATACCGGGAGCTATTAGCCAATCGGTATTTTACCTACTGGATTTTGGCTTGATGCATGAGGCTGTTTGTTCCTAAACGCACTGGCAATGTTATCACAGAGATATTTACTGCTCCCTGTAGTTTTTTTGCTAGATGCGGCTGTGAGCTTCTCTGCGACCCCAAAGAGTTCTTTGGCTGAGTTGTTAGCTCTCTCAATCTGTCTGATGAAAAAAGTCATTTTTTCAGTAATCAGTAGAGATTTATAGTTAGCTAATGCATGTTTGTAATTATTTTAATCTAATATCTCATATTTCGTTCTCCGTCATCTTCCCAGTCTGCGGCATTTTTGTTTCTCTTGTCGCAGAGCTTCTGTAAACCAGGGAGCTTATGGTAGAATGCGGTTTCCTGAGTTTTTGCAAGTTGGCACTGTAGCACTAAAGGCGTCCTTAAGCCAATCTGTATATTCCACGGCTGCCTGGCCTGCATGCATGCTAAGAATCGGCCATGTCACTTCCAGTTGGAGTTGCAGCATGTTCTTATCTATCTTATTCCAGCCTTTATAAGGGCTTTGCTGTGTTTTGGCAGCCCTAACATCTGATGTTTTTGGAGCTGTATATTCAAATAGAATTAACAAATGATCTGACCAGACAAGAGGATGAATATCAGTAACTGTCAAGCCTGATACAGAGGAAAATACACCATCAATGTGTGCCCTGCCTCATGAGTGGGTTTGTGTACCATCTGTGTTAATCCCAGCGTGCCAAAGAAAACACACCCACCCTTAGTTCGCATACTTCACCATACGGTTCCTCCTCACATCACATCTAGATGGTGTGGTGTGAGCTACAACTTCTGGAGTCTGATGGAGCTCTTTTGGATGGATGATCCCTAGGTGAGTAATGGATGTGGGTGAAGGAGCAGAGTGCAGGTAATGTAACTTAAAACCTCTTAGTGGAGATGCATTATTTTATTATGTCCCCGAGGGATAGGATTACAACTCAAAATGTTGCAAAGGGCTTCAACACCAAAGAGAGAGAGTGGTCAACATGCTTCTACCATGTTATAACCCTAGATCTGGTGTCAGGGCATTAGTTGGGATTTAGTGTCAAAAGTACTGAAGGGTACAATCAATAGTCAAATAAAAAGTGAAGTAGTGATTCAGCGGTGTCCATACCTGCAAGTGAGGAAAATGGCAACATAGAAACAAGTAACAAATACAAACTTTGATATAAAGTATACGATATCCCATTGTGTGTGAGACTCAGCTGTGAGACATATATACACATGTTGAATGAGTGGAGTATAATGCCTCCTCTGACAATAAAATTAAAAGCATATGTGCTCCTCCTCTCAAAATACAAACCGATACAAGAACATTATTGCTGAGCAACCAATGACTCAAACAAAATTAATATCAGTTACGATGCAGTTTTAACAGCATAATAGGAAATACAGAAGAAAAGAAAAAATATGCAATATAGTGATACATAGCGCTGTATAGTCATTCACTAGATAACAAGCAAGACAGTTCACACTTACAAGAAAAGTGACCATTCTAAGTTTATCATAGTAGAATTTAATATTTTAGAGCTACATCCTCAAAAAAGCATCAACTGGCCCCTTTCCCATAATACCATGAATTTTGCCAATTGAAATATTTCCAGCCAGAGTTCCGTTTTCCTTCAGCACCAGGATTCGTTTTCTAATTTGCTGCTGTCTATCCAAAGGTTCATAAAAAATACCAGGAAATATTCTGTAGGAAAACTTTTCCTGAGTCAAAACTGCAGAGACCTTAATGCCTTTAGATGTGGATGTTTTTTGCAATACAAATACAAAACATTGAACTGGCAAGTATGTTACTTTAACATTGAAGAATAGAGCACGAGACACCCAACCAATTGTAGTCTTTAGATGGCCAAAGTATTGTATCAAATCAAATAGATTTCTGGTCTTCACAGAATATACCAGTTATTCTGGGCTGACCCAAGCTTCCCTCTTCTTTAGTAGGGGACCAAGCCTGTTCCAATAACATCGGTAGCATCACTATGCATGTTTCTGTTTTGGCTATTCTCATTCTTCTTCAATGTTTGCAGTCACTTAGATTGTTGAAAATAATTATCTGTTGTGTCACCTCAGCTTGGAGTTCTTTCCAATCTGCTTGCAACATGGCATACCATCAAGAAAGCAAGGTATATTCACGTTACCGCTGAACTTGACTCCTTGACTGGCCCTTCATTACTGTGGTGATGTATTTCCTTGACTTGGCTACTGTTAGGCCTGTCAGTCCTTAATAATGTGACAATTTTTTGCTACAGTGAGAAATAACCAACACCTTTATATTGTTTATGTTCCTTTCACGGCTGAGTCAAGAAGAACCATCTCTTCATATCCACAGAATTTAATTCTAAGTTTCCCTACTTCTGCAGAGAGTGCATCCCCAACTTGCTTCTTCCAGAGAACCGAAGACAGGATGAGTGTCTAGCCGCTAATGCTAACCTTACCTTGGAGTTATAGTGTACAATTTGTCTGTTAGATTACCATTAACAATTTGGTCAAAGGTCTTGTCATTCCTCCCCATCTCTTGCCTTTGTAGTTTTAAATGGTGGGTGTAAATCCTGGTCATGATTTTTAAGTTTTAGAGTGTCTATTCTCTCTTAGCCTAGTGTTTCTTCACCCAGGCATATCTCCACCCCCACCCACTTTCCAGTTTTTCTCACCAAAAAATGATCAGAAAAAAGCAGCCATACAGTGATACGTGTTGATCCAAGTAGATCAGCTATTTTCTCCTACTCTACTTTAAATTGTGGTTTGGATGAATTTTCCATTTTGCTGCATTTGTACCCTAGTGATGATTTTACTAGTCCTCAGCCTTTCCACACATTTCTTTGACTTTTCTGACCGCTTATGCTTTGGCGTGCAATATGGATAAAGGAAGAGACATCTCTAAACAGAGCCATTATTAAAGATTGTCTCTCCACCGATAAGCATCTATTGATTCCATGGGTAAAATTTGTTTCTGAAAGTTTTTCCGAAATTTATGATCTCAACGTATTAGAGGATCATCATGCAGCCTCTTGTTTTACCAAAAATGAGCTGAAATCTACTTTTATGAATCACAGAAATGAGAAGCGTGGGAGGACTAGTGATAATTTAACAACCTGTCGTTTTTATGGAAGTTTTAGTGAAACGATAGGGTTTCAACCATATCTGAGTTTTGTTTCTAGATCCTCCCATCGATTTGTTCTGACAAGGCTCCGTTTTGGTATTGTTCATCATCTGGTCGCATTTCCAAGCATTAAGAAACACCCAACAGGTCCTTGCCCATGTGACAATATTACCGCACAAAGTACTGTACACTTCTTATTGTTCTGCTCATTTTACGGAAACTTCCGATCAGCTTTTTTAAAACCTGTTTTTAAGAAACACGGAGTCAGGACTGTAAAAGACACTATGAATCTGCTATTTAACCCGTCACCTGATGTATGTTTTTTTACTGCCACTTTCCTTTTACGGGCTATTAAAGCGAGGCCTAATCTGTCATTTTAAATTGTTTTTAAAGTATTTATATGTTTGATTGTTAAAATGATGAAGTTTTATGTATGTTTGTGCTTTTATGGACTTTGTTTTTAAGCTCCGAATAAAGCCTTATGAACTGAACTGACTTTTCTGGCTACAAGTATAAAAATGTTCTTAGCAAACTCTGGTAGACACATTTTCTAGACAGCTCTTGCTGTCTAGAAGCAGGAATTTCTGTTCTTTGTTTCTACTTTTGCTTCCTGTTTTCACAGCCTTAGGACACACATCTAGATCTTCATTATACAAGTTCTACATTTATTCCATTTAAAGGATATTGCTGGGATTGGTGGTTTAATTAGGTGTGCAATTCAATGGTTATTTGTTCTTTACATTGACCAATAATGTCTTCGAAGCGTAATTAATCAGTTGCTGTACCATTGCACTCAGCCGAACACCTAGACCTGCCACATTGCTCTAGCGTGATTGATGCAAATAAGGGAGAAGGTTTTAGGCTAATTGTAGAGGAGTGCCCAGGAGCAATTGCCCATGTACCAGGCTTCTAAAAAATATACCCTTTGTTTCAGGTAAAACAGTTGTTTCTTGGAAGTTGTTCTGTGTGTTAGCGTGTTTAGCATATGAATAGGGTAGCTATGACAGGTCTGAAACAAGGACATATGAAATATGTACACTGGAAAATCCACAGGCGAAGAAGATTGCACTTATCACTTCCCAGAAACACCACTCCTATATAAGATATACAATAAAAGAGATGAGAGAAGAGAATGGAATACAAAGCTACAATTAAGCGTACCAGTAATATTGAAATCCATTAAGACCCTCTACTGTGTTAAAACTACTAATCTGTCTTACTGATGAAAACAGATATAACGATAGTGATAAATGCTATAGCAGATAGGTTAGAGTAAATTCATGATAATTGACAGAGGCCAATTGGGATTTGAAAAAGAATGATCGCCATGATCACCATAGATGTGAAATGCAAGGGTTTTGGAGGCTTACAACCAATAAGAAAGATGGTCTTCTTTTGAAACTGTTGCCATAAAGCCAACACTCAGGATTGAGGAGAGTGTACCTCAATAGTAAAGAGTAGAGAGGAAGCAAATTTCCTCATTTTGAAAAACAAACGAATTTAACTGAAAAGTGTGCAATTTGTGCTGAATAACATTTGTACCATATAAACAATTTTTGTGGATGATAACCATACTTAGGCTTTGCAAGCACACAAATGAAATAATGAATTGACTTAAGTTAGCCTAACTACTGATGCCATATTAACTTAATTTGTTTTCCATGTTAGAAGTGAAAGGCCAATTTTTGCATTAAACTGTTACTTTACAGAAGTTTTTTTTTTCTTCCAATGCAGATTCTGTAGCTTTCCAGAAGCCTTCTATTACTTAGTGAATCGGCGTGTGTTATGTATTAGATAACTGATAGTGAGATTCTCACTGGGAGGAAAGGAAATGGCAGGAAATGTGACTTGTGGGGAGAATTGTCCGAACCGCAAGATGTGAACAAACTATCTTTTCACGGACGTTATTCAATGGCCTATTGTAAAGATGTGAGAAACTAGGGAGTTCACCTGCTCCCGGAGTTTGCACACATTTGGTTAGGTAGAAAGGATGAGGAAAGTCACAAGTGCTACAATTATGTTTTAGTAGATTTATATTAACGTGTGTTCTTAGAGCAGTTAAGATTCTTAGGAATACCTCACGTCGGAAGAGTTCCCCTTTGAGCCATTCTCTATTTCAGAGATATCTGCTGATTTATAGCTGAGAATACTTTCCAGCTTGCAACATTTTATAATGCTCATATTGCTCAAATGCAAAGGCTTCATGCCTCAATATTCCTTTTTCTCTCATCAGAACTCTTTGTTTGGGTTTCTGAACTGGCACCTTTCTTTATTATTGAAGAAATTGGCATTCCTATGCTTAATCTAGATTAGGGAATGCCTTTATGTAACATACTTGCTGTATCTTCTCTATTTTATTTGTAACACTCACTAATATTATATTTTGCAGTGTATTTAAAAATTAGCTAATGGATTATTTGAAACTGTAATGATGATGACTGAAACTAGTGATTACAGAATAAATAAATTGATTTGAAATAATTTCCTAATAAAACCCTTTAACTCACTTAAAATCTCTTTATTAACTGTTGTGGAGTCCCATATGTACTTTACTATTCATGGTGTTCAATGTAAATGATTGGTCCTTTTGAACACTCTTTGTAGATGAACAAGGGTCCATCCGACCAATGGCGAGGGTTATTTAATGATTACACCCGAAGGCTGAGATACAAGAATCCCTGAGCCATCAGTAGCAAATTCAGAAACACCTCTATAGCACACCTTCCAGCAAATGACCCATTTTACGTTCTACATTCAAGAGATGACACACCATGAACTCATAATGTTCCACCATTAAGTTCCATAAGCCCTAAATAGCAATCTTACAATATTTACATTCTACATTCAAGAGATGACATTCCATGAACTCATAACGTTCCATCCTTAAGTTCCATAAGCCCTCAACAGCAATCTTACAATCTTACTTGTCTGTGGAACAACTGTTCATGAAATTATATCCCAACCTTTTTACCCCTGGGCACTCAAGGGTTTCCACTACTATGGAGTGAATCTAAAGATATTTGTGGTAAGTAAGTAAATATTTATAAAGCGCATTGAATGCCGAGGCGTCATGGCGCTGGGTGTAGCGTGTGCATCATCTAAAAAGGCACGGGTGAAGGTAGCAGTTTACTTGGGCGAAAAGAACCAGGTCTTAAGCAGCTTTCTAAAAGAGGATCTATTTGATTGTTGTCTTAATGCCACTGGCAGGGTATTCCATAATTTCGCTGCCCAATAGGAAAGACTTTTCCCACCCACCTAACCCTTTGGATCCTAGGAACATGTACCAGCACTGCATTTGATGATCTTAGGTCCCACCGAGGATCATACTAAGAAAAAAGTTTCTGAAGATCACGCAGCCCTTTATGCACTATGCAAAGTGCCTTAAACTTGATCCTTTGCTGGACACGTAGCCAGTGGAGATCCTTAATGCTGCTAGCTATAGGATGGAATGTGGAAATATTTAGTAGCAACCATGCTGCGATATTCTGCAAAGACTGAAGTTTTAATTGTAGACGTTTGTCAATGCTCAAAAAAAGGGTGTTGCAATAGTCTATTCTTGAGAGGATCAAGGAGACAATAACGTTTTTTTGCAGGGAGGATCTTTCGCAAAACCTTTAGAAGAAAGAAACAGGAGGATGTACCATGATTAATATGTTCCGCAAAGCTGAGCTGATCATCGAACAGAACTCCTAAATGTCTGGCTTTGTTGACCGGATCAGGATGAAGACCTGCCTCAGCTGGCCACCAGAGATTGTTCCAGAGTGAAGGCCCCTTTCCAAACATCTTCACCTCAGTTTTGTCCATGTTTAATTTAAGGAAGTTTTGATGCATCCACCAGATGATGTGTGTCAAACAATTGTGAAACTGAGCAGCCACCAAATCAGCACACGAAGATATAGATATGACTCTCTGCGTATCATCAGCATAAGATACAACAGAGAAACCATGAGCTTGAATCAGCTTGGCTAAAAGGGTGACGTAGATATTAAATAGCGTAGGGGACAAAGCCGAGCCCTGAGAGACTCCGCAGGGGAGTGAGAAAGCCTCAGATGCAAAATTTCCCAAACACAGTTTTTGGTCTCTCAATGAAAGGAAGCAGGTAAGCTGGGTTAGTGCCGTCCGTTTTACTTCCAGTATCTCCATGCTCTCCACAAGCACCCGATGATTAATGGTATCGAACGCAGCTGAGAAATCAAGGTGGATGAGAGCGGCCTTTCCCCAGCTATCTTGCTGTTTGCTGATTTCCTCAGCGGCCATAACTAAAGCTGATTCAGTTGAGTGATTCGGTGTGAAGCCATTTTGGGTGGGCTCGAGAAGATCATTAGACTCCAAATAGTGCATCAGATCTTCGCTCATGGATCTTTCCAGAACCTTAGCTGGGAGTGGTAGGCAATATATAGGTCAATAGTTTTTAACCTCTGTAGGATTTTAAGGACATTTTTTTAGTATAGGACGGATTCATGCTTCTTCCAAGATGTGGGGAAACCCCGGACACCAGGATGTTGTTTAGAAGGGGGACCAGATGTAAGCTGACCATGTCAGATGCCAAATGCAACACAGAGGAAGGACATGGATCAGTTGGAGAGCTTGACATAGTGGATATTAGTAGTTCATTTACTGTCGTAGGGGATAGTAGAGAAAAACTTGACAGCTCAATGTTAGTTGCATTGCCCAAGGCAATGTGGTCAGTAAAGACATCTGTCAGCGAGGCCATAGAGTGCCGTGATAGGTCCTCATAAACTGCTTGCACTTTAACCTGGAAGAAGTTTGCGACTTTATCGCAGAAGATTTGGTCTGGTGAAAATGGATTCCCGTGTTGCAACTTAGACAGGGTTGTGACAGTTTTGAACAGCTCTCTCGTCAAGGTTTTTGCCGCCCCTATCTTTGTTGAGAAGAAACTAACCTTGCTGCTTTAATTGCCGCTTTATATTCTTCCAGGGCGAGTCTGTAGTTATGTTTGCCCTGCTCACTATAATCTTGCCTCCAGGTACGTTCTATGCGCCTGCACTTAGATTTTATACTTTAAAGTTCCGTCTAGTACCATGATGGTGACGGTTGGTTCCTGCGATGTTTTATCATTTTCTCTGGGACCAAAAGATTAATTGCCCAGCTGACCCAGTGGTGAAAATTATCAGCGTCATTAATACTATCTTGATCTAGTAGAAGGAGATGTCTGTGTAGGGCCTCTTTTAGATTCGTTTTGTTGATTTTGTGCCACACACGGGTCTTAAACGTGGGCAGATTGTTATGGGAGGCTCCTTCTGCCCCTGGAAGTAGAAGTTTAAAGACAATAGCACTATGATCTGTCCACGTAAGCGGCAGTATTTTTTCCAATGTAATGTTGGTGTTTCTAGTAAAAATCCCTTCTAATGTGTGGCCGGCCCAATGTGTGGGCTCTGTGATCTGTTTTAATGAAAACCAGGCCAAGCTGTCAACCAGATAGGTGGTGTCAGCATTATTACTGCAATCAAAATTAAAATTGAAAAAGTAGGGGAGTCGATACAGGATTCAAAAAAGGTTTGCAGCGATTGTATAAAAGGAGTCCTAGGCTCCGGCGGATGGTAAAGTAGTGTTCCTGAAAAGGTATCCACATTCCTAAATTTAAAATTAAACATTAGTACTTCTACTTCTAGATGTTGGGTGGGACAAAGAGTAGCTTTAAAATCAGTGCAGTATATAATCGCAATCCCGCCCTCCCGGTTTCCTACCCTATCTACCAATACTATCCCGTACCCAGTTGGGATGGCTACGATCCAGTTGGGATCTGATGATTCATTGGCCCAGGTTTCAGTTAGAAACGCGAGGTCCGGGTTTACTGTTTGCACAAAGTTCTCAAATTCATATTTGTGTTTGATCACGGATCTGGTGTTCAGTAAAATACAGGTCAGAGTCTTATTTGTAACTTTTAGGAAGCAGTTTACCCTCAGATGGGTGCTCAGGGAGTAGACATTTGCAAGGTTAGCCGTGGGGCAGAATTGACATGCACCACAGCTAGGAAGGGTCATGTACTTATCACAATCCCATATGGGTGTGTTACAGCCCTTACCTTTGTTAAGTGCTCTTACCTGTTCAGTGGAGTAGGAGTAGGGGGAAAAGACCAGGGGTCATGGCCCATGGCGCATTCCGGGCACTGATTGGCGCAGACTGACTTGCCGTTGGCGCACCTTCGGAGCGCCAGAGCCGAGCCCGCTGCACGCGTCTGCTGCGCACGTCCGCTAAGCGGTCGCGTCGGCATGTGAATTTATGTCCTGCAGCGTATAACAACTAGAACGCTGACCCTGAAATGGCAGGCCCGCTCTTCCTTACGGGCACTGCCATCAGCGAGCAATCACTAAAGTAGCCCCTATTAGCACAATTAAATACCTGGAGTGTCTGAATAAAATCTAGTAAAGAATAAATCAGCAAAGATAAAAATAATTTGGAGCCAATATTCTCCCCCGATTATAGTTAAATTAGATTGTTGCCTTTTATGGAGCCATACAGCCTATGGAAAGAGTTCTCTATGCTTCCTCTGGTGGTTATTTATGTCCTTTTCCACTGATCATTGAATCCCAGAGGTTATTTCCACCCATTTTACTGTGAATCTTTCATCAAATGTTTTTCCCATTATGGTTACTGTGGACAAATGTGTTGCTTTCCAAACGTTCTCCTAACTTCTAAAATGGCAATGTTCTTTTGGTGATGTGTTCTGCTTAGAGGATCTTTCCTCAACTATGATTTTAGATAGAGATCCACAATATACCTCCCACATTTGGAAATCATCTTTAAAAGGTTGGGTCCTGAACAAGTCTTGTTGTAAGGATTCCATCTTACAATGAATAAACACATGGAACAGGCTAACAGGATAAGCTGAACAAAATCTCCATTATTTCGTGAATGTCATTTAATTCATTTGCAAGATATTTTTGGAAACTGCTGAAATAGTATATCCTATGCAGTACATGTGTCCCTGAGATATTCTACATTTTTCTGCTCTTCCACCAAATTGTTAATTATGATACAGAAAGCAGTAATGATATCTTAGCAACTTAAGGGCTCTGGTCACCAATCAACAGTATGCAAAAAAGCACTTGTGCCACTAATAAGAAATGAGGTATGATTTTCCTCCCCTCCAGTTTCATACTAGTTCTAGGATTTATTGAGGAAAATTCTTCTTTTTTTCTGAGAGTATTTCCCATTGTTCAGATCATTCGCTCTGATGCTGTTCACTTACTGTTTCTTTCTACTGGGAAAATTCTCCTAGGCTTCTACGTTTCCAAAGCAAGGCAGTTGCTTCCCAGCCTTTTCTTGATCAAATAGTACCTCCACTTTCGCATCTTCAGGTTCTTGGGTACAAAGACAGACGGGCCAATTCACAAAGGAAAATGGAGACGAAAGTCTAACTTTACGACTTTAGGTATTCACAAAGGGCATTTACGAGTGGTAAAGTAAGACTTTTGTCTCAGTTAAACTTAAGTTTTGGTCTTAAGTTTAACTGAGACCAAAACTGAGACAAAAGTCTAACTTTACTACTCGTAAATGACCTTTGTGAATACGGAAAGTCGAAATGTTAGACTTTCATCTCAGTTTACCTTTGTGAATCGGGCCCTGTATATTTTCCAAATGTGTTGTTATTTACACCATAACAGTTGTATTTTTTGTTCAGTTGGAAAAGTTTCTGGATTTCTTTCCTGACCTTGGGGGCCTTCTGAGGTGGTTAATACCTGGCATTTAGCATTATTTTTCATTTTTATCATTGATTTCTTTGCCTTCCTACAGTATTCTCCTTGTTGTGCCATTCTTATGCCTTTACGGGACTTTGCGGGGGACAGGTATACTGTTAGGCTCTTATGGGAAACATGCTGGTCTCTTGGAGACCCAAATGCCTGCTGACAGAACAGCAATTCCAGGATGCTAGCTGGCGCAAATACTTGCTGTGCGCCCTGCGTACCACAACATTCTGCTATTTAGGCTGGTGCATGAGCACAGTGCCCATTAACACCATAGTGTCAGGAGGGTAATCAGGGCATTGCACTGTATATGAGATGAACAGCCACTCAGTAGTACATTTGTGGATATTAACAACTATCTGCTATGCATTTCCTGCACTTACTTCAGCACATATGAGCTAACATTAAATTCCCAATGGGTAAATGCTCAGAAACCGGAGAATAACCACACAATTACCCCATCTTTAGATAGTGTGTGTGAGGGAACCAGTTACAGGAAAAAATTGCTTTTATTTTCATATACACGTCTCGAGAAGTGCACTTTATTGCACGCGGAGGACTGATGAGTTTGTAAACCCCAAAACACATTGTGCATGTTATGGCTGTGTGCTAGCTTTTGGGCTTAATTGAACTGTACTTTTCATACAGTTTCAAGTACCATCTGCCTTGCTAAAGGTTAGTCAGTATATGATCTAGGATTGGCTAGTTTCACACTCCAATTGGAAACTACTAATATAATTACCATGCAGTAAAGTACAATTTCCAAATCATTCACATCTGTCATAATACATTAGATTTCCATACAGTATTTATGTGAACTATAGAACACCATAGGACGCCATGGGACTTGCAATGGTGCATTATTTATGCTTATTACATTTTATCCAACAATATCAAAGATTTTCCGGGGAAGGCATTGATACACACAAATTGTCATCAGGGAGTGCATTATTTAAGACATAAAAGGGAATAATGTGAACAGCTGTTACGTGTTGCAGAGGGAACGTTCTGATAGATAACACCCCCACAGCTGCCAATGAAAACGTAATAGTCCCTTGTGAACCTTTAATTAGGTTCATAATGGCGAGAACAGTAGCGCTGTTTGTTATTGCGCTCCTGCTGCCATCACTGTGTAATACGGTACCGAGCGAGTCTTGAGCAAAGTATTGGACCAATCAAAAGCGCCTTGGGGACCACAAACCGTCTGTAAATGAATACTTCACTCACCGGCTAGGTACGACCCATCATGCTGGCAGCCGAAGGAAAAAAGACACGCAAACTGTGGTATGAAAGATGCACAGTAAAATGCGACCTAATGGGAATAAAAATCGGAAGATTACATTCAGACGTTGCATAAATATAAAAAATAATCTGTCAAGCTAAAGGGAAATATATTATTCTCAGTGCTGCTGATTTTAAACTAATACATGTTATAGTTTCTTTTTTTTTTATTTTTATTTTTTTTATTGAATTATTCCAGTAAAATTTGGGCTATAGCCCCACAAGTACCTGTAAGAGAGCAGATAAATCAGGAATACCGGCATTTTGCATAATTGCAATACCTGCGAAACCTTCAGGGTACCCAACGTAAGTAGTTTATTTTCTTTTAATTGCAGTCTTGAACACATTGGCTAAACCACACAACTCCAATGCTCTCTGGTGCAGTTACAATTAATGTTACCAGGAAACAAATCCTATTCCCGTAGAAAAATCACCTTGCTACGCTGCGTGATACGGAAAGGGCATGGATGCGGCATATCTAACATTATATGGCACATTCCTGTCTTTTCCCTGTGATGGTGCGCAGTGTGCTGCCTAGCGTGAATGCAGGCACCCTTGCGGTGTTAGAGTGCCTGCATTGCAATCAGGATTGTTTTTGTGCAGGAAGGGACACTTTCCTGCACAAATACAATCCTGAGAGCCATTTTGCTCTTTCTCTGTGTGCTGCAACGAGGAGAAATAAAGACATTTCTCCTCATTGAGGCGTAGCATTTTGACTCATTTCAGGGTCTTCCAGTAATGGTAAACCAGGAATGCACCAAAATCCATGGGTGGATGCGTTGGAACACCCACGCGCCACCCATGATACGCCTCCCTGGGGCAGAGTAACGCAATGCAGCAATTTTCGCTGTATTGCGTTACTCTAGATTTATCAAGCCATGCAAGGTAGGCGTGGCTTGATAAATCTAACTTAATAGTTACATCGCTCTTGTGCCTCATTGCGTGGCACAAGGGCAACACAAATCTTTAATAAATTTGTCCCTGTGTGTTTATCCTTTTAAATTTGCTGTGCATTTAAACACAGAGGTCAGATGTCAGGCCTGCTATGCATTATGACAAGTTGCTGCTTATTCTTTTAAAATGGAGCTTAGTGTTTACTTTTCATTCTCTGACTGCAAAGTTAAACTATTTTGTAAAGTGAACTATCTTACAATCTTGCTGGGGTAAGGGAGTGTCAAAGGATAGGCTGTAGGTGTAGGATGTCAGTTTTTTCTAACACAACATAATTTAATTTAAATATCTGTAAACTAAACACTAATGTGGCATATTTTTGTTTGCAATTCTGAAGAGGGATCGAAACAACCATTTCAGTAGGATCTAAACAAATCAAGGCACTTTACTTGGTGATGTGCAAATGGTCAATATTTGCGAAAACTCAGTTTCCACAGATTATTGTTTGTGCATTATATAGGTTTTTTTCAGTAAAATTCCATATCAGTGGGAATTTCATGGCCATTTCAATGGAATTTGGGCTATCTGCTAATGACGGTGTGCTACCATACCATGCTTTAGTAATGTATTTACAATTGTGTACTCCAAAAATTCACCACCAGCTACATACCACACCCAGTACCACTCTCCAACTGAATGGGGGTGACTCATTTCCTAAACTTGTTCTTTGTGTGACACTTTTCACAGTCACTGACTTCAGTGATGTATCATTGATGGCGGCAACTCCACTCTGAAATTGTTCCAACACCACTGAGGAAAAGTAGATTTATTTGTAATTATTGACTTTATCTTTGCTTCCGGGGCGGTAGTATCTTTAATTAAATAAATAAAATGAGAAATGTTCATTCCATGGAAAAGTTATTTCAGTTTCTTTGGAAAAGCAGTTACAGAACTTAAGCGAGGGATATTCAATAAACAAATGAACAAAACATAGTTAATTGCCTCTTTGTGAAAAGTATGTCCCTCTGCAATGTTTTCTACTATCGCTTTTACAACGAGGCAGATGTGCACGGCCAATCGTTTTTGCTGCGAGCAATTACATGCGCTCTCATTTTAAATTACAATAACTCCATGCAATTACAAAATACTTTCTATCTGCAATAGTTGGCCAAAATAAAATACAATCCTAGGTAGGTACTACTATATTGGATGTTGTCTAATTTTTTTATTTACCATGCAAAACACAATGTATAACACATCAACGGAGACAATTTTGCATATTTGAACTTGTAGATAAGATTTTCTATTAAAAAATATTTATTGGAATTTAACACCGTTGTCTGCCCTGGCTTATATGACAGGCTAAGCCGATGTCATTTTCCCTTGTATTGTCTCACATGCATTTCCAAAGATCCTTTGAGGGAGACATTACTATCCAATCGCTCTTCTGTACCAAGAGGTAAGAAAATCCAACTAGCTTGTATGTTGCACATTTTTGTCAATGTGTATATTTCTTCATTTTCAAAAACCTAAAATTCTCAATAAAAATTACAGTATATAAAAAAATCGCAGAATATATTTTAAATCAAATTAGGCGATAGACTTCATGAATATTAACGCTAAGCAGATTACAATCAGCCATAAAACCTATCTTGATTCGTGATAAATAACAGTGGATCTTAATTACTTATTTACCCATTGAGACTCTTTGATATGAGTTACGTAGATTGCGATATTGCCATGACCAGATTTCATTGAACCTCCTACTTCTCAAATTAAATTGAATTATTTATTTCTCCTGAATGTAGGCCCATATCAGTTCCTTTCTCCAGTCGCCAAGCTCTGGGCAGTACTATCCCTAAGTTTCTTCAATATTAAAGGCTATGTAATAGTAGTTTTTTAAAGTATCTTCATTGATATTTTGTCACAGTCTTGACGCCTGATATGGTTATTTATCAATCAATCAATCAATCAATCATAGCATTTGTATAGCGCGCTACTCACCCGGAAGGGTCTCAAGGCGCTTGGGGGAAGGGGTCCGCTACTGCTCGAACAGCCAGGTCTTGAGTTGTCTCCTGAAGGCGAGGTGGTCCTGGGTCAGCCGGAGGTGGATTGGGAGGGAGTTCCATGTCTTGGCCGCCAGGTAGGAGAAGGATCTGCATCCGGCGGTGGCTCTTCGGATGCGTGGTACGGTTGCGAGGGCGAGGCTGGTAGACCGTAGCTGGCGGGTGGGCGTGTAGAAGGTCAGGCGGTCGTTGAGGTACTTGGGGCCCAGGTCGTGGAGAGACTTGTGTGCGTGGGTGAGGAGCCTGAACGTGATCCTCTTGTCAACGGGGAGCCAGTGCAGGTCCCTCAGGTGGCCGGAGATGTGGCTGCGTCGGGGGATGTACAGAATGAGTCGGGCGGAGGCGTTCTGGATGCGTTGGAGTCTTTTCTGTAGCTTGGCTGTGGTTCCGGCGTAGAGGGTTTTTCCGTAGTCCAGTCGGCTGGTGACGAGGGCCTGGGTGACCGTCTTCCTGGTTTCGGTCGGGATCCATCAGAAGATCTTGCGAAGCATGCGAAGGGTGTGAAAGCATGATGAGGATACGGCGTTGACTTGTCTGGTCATCGAGAGGGAGGAGTCCAGGATGCAGCCCAGGTTGCGTGCGTGGTCTGTTGGCTTGGGGGCGGTGCCCAGGGCTGGGGGCCACCAGGAGTCGTTCCAGGCGGAGGGTGATGGTCCCAGGATGAGGACTTCCGTCTTGTCTGAGTTCAGTTTCAGGCGGCTGTTCTTCAGCCACTCGGCGACGTCTTTCATCCCTTCGTGTAGGCTGGTTCTGGCGGTGTCGGGGTCTCTGGTGAGGGAGAGGATCAGCTGGGTGTCGTCGGCGTAGGAGATGATGTTGAGGTTGTGTTGGCGTGCGATGGCGGCTAGAGGTCTCATGGAGACGTTGAAGAGGGTGGGGCTGAGTGATGATCCTTGCGGGACTCCACAGATGACTTCGGTGGCCTCGGATCGAAATGGGGGGAGGCGGACTCTCTGTGTTCTTCCGGCGAGGAATGAGATGATCCACTTCAGTGCCTTCTCTTGGATGCCGGTGTTGTCGAGGCGTTGGACTAGGGTGCGGTGGCAGACAGTGTCGAATGCTGCGGAGAGGTCCAGGAGGATGAGTGCCGCTGTTTCCCCGTTGCCGAGCAGGGCTCGGATGTCGTCGGTGGCTGCGATGAGGGCGGTCTCGGTGCTGTGGTTGGCTCTGAAACCGGACTGCGAGGGGTCGAGGGATCCGTTCGTCTCGAGGAAGATGGCAAGCTGTTTGTTGATGATCTTCTCGATGACTTTGGCGGGAAAAGGGAGGAGCGAGATGGGTCGGAAGTTTTTGAGGTCAGTGGGGTCCGCTGTTGGTTTCTTCAGTAGGGCGCTGAGCTCGGCATGCTTCCAGCTCTCCGGGAAGGTGGCGGTGTTGAAGGAGGTGTTGATGATGTCCCGGAGTTGGGGTGCGATGGTGGAGTCGGCCTTGTTAAAGACGTGGTGGGGGCAGGGGTCGGTTGGAGAGCCGGAGTGGATAGTGTTCATCGTGCGGGCTGTGTCTTCGGTGGTCACCGTGGTCCAGGTGTGGAGGGTGGCGGTGGGTTCGTTGGTTCGGTGGTTGGGTGCGTGGATGGTGCGCCGAAACTGTTGTGGATGTCGGCAATCTTGCGGTGGAAGAACGAGGCGAGGGAGTCGCAGAGATCTTGTGAAGGGGTGATGTCGTTGTTGCCGGTGCTGGGGTTGGAGAACTCCTTGACGATGCTGAAGAGTTCCTTGCTGTCGTGGGCGTTGTTGTCCAGTCACTCCTTCAGTGATTTCTTCTTGGTGGTGCGGATGAGCTGGTGGTGCTTGCGGGTGGCGTGTTTGAGGGCGGTCATGTTGTCAGTGGTCCGGTCGTGGAGCCAGGCTTTCTCGAGGGTGCGGCAGGTCTTCTTGGAGTCCTTGAGTTCGTCGGTGAACCAGGGGGCTTTCTTGCTTCTGGGTCTGCTGGGAGGGTTCTTCAATGGTGCGAGGTCATCGGCGCAGGCGGTCAGCCACTGCGTGAAGTAGCGGGCTGCTTCGTTGGCGTCTGATGTGCTGGCAGGTGGGTTCTGGCTGAGGGAGGTGGTGAGCTGGTCGGCGGTGATCTTGCTCCAGCTCCTGTGAGGAACCTGTTGCGGGTGGTGGTGGGTTGTGGTTTTTCTGAATCTGAAGTGGATGCAGCTGTGGTCGGTCCAGTGGAGTTCGGTGGAGTGGCTGAAGCTGATGTGCTTGCTGGATGAGAAGACGGGATCAAGCGTGTGGCCGGCGTAGTGGGTGGGGGTGTTAACCAGTTGCTTGAGGCCGAGGTTGTTGAGGTTGTCCAGCAGGGTGGCGGTGTTGCGGTCCTTGTTGTTCTCCAGGTGGAAGTTGAGGTCCCCTAGGAGGATGTAGTCGGCGGAGGGGAGGGCGTGTGGGCTGATGAACTCCGTGATGTCTTCGCCGAATTGCGTGCGTGGTCCCGAGGGTCGGTAGATGAGGGTGCCTCTGAGGGTCGTCTTTGGGTCGGTGTGAATCTGGAAGTGGAGGCGTTCGGCGGTGGCGAGGGTGTCGTCGGCGTCGGTCGTGATGCGGATGGTGTTCTTGTGGACGATGGCGATGCCTCCTCTGGTCTGGTTGACGCTGTCCCTCCTGATGATCTTGTATCCATCCGGGATGGCGATGGCGATGTCGGGGGCTGAGGAGGCGTTCATCCATGTTCCAGAGTTCTACGGCGTGTCTGTGGACGGAGCGGGTGTTAGCAGGATGCACTTGAGGTCGCTGCTGGAGTTTGGCTTGGCGGGCGTGGTGCAGGTTCGGAGGCAGGAGAACTTGCAGGTTGTGCAGGTGAAGGGTCCGTGAATGCGTCTTGGGGCGGCTCGGCAGCAGGTGGGGTTTCGGCCAGCATTGAGTGCGTTGAGGGCCGCGGCGTCGTAGGTCTGTCGGGTCGACTTGCATCGCTGGGGACCAGGGGTCCTGGCACTGGGCGCGGTCCAGGCACGGACGGGCGCAGACAGGCTTGCCTTTGGCGCGCCTTCGGCGCACAGTCGGCGCGCCCGCTGCGCGTGACCGCTTCTCGTACGCGCGGTTGCCATTTATGGCCAAGTGGGAGGGAGGAAGGAGCAGGTGGGAGCGGGGAGGGCACAAAACGAAAAGGGGGCGCGGCCGCTTGGACGGCGGCGGGAAGCGGGGAGCGGGGCGGGCAGGCACAGGGGGACTGAATAACAAGCAACAAAGCCAATACAACAACGTTCAGGGGACAGCAGTGACAACAGTCAAAAGGCAAAAAACAATTAGGAAACGAAACGGTTAAACACACACACGCAAAATACGGCAGAGGGGCAGGGAACAGCGAGGCAGGCACAACGAGGCTGCGGGCAGCAGCGAGGCGAGGGGCACACACACAGCTGGTGGCCGTGCGGCGCGGGAGTGTCCTGAGAAGAGGTCACACTCACCTGCGCCGCGCGGTCGCCATTTATGGCCAAGTGGGAGGGAGGGAGGAGCAGCTGGGAGGCGGGAGCGGGGAAGGCACAAAACGAAAAGGGGGCGTGGCCGCTTGGACGGCGGCGGAAGGCGGGGAGCGGGGCGGGCAGGCACAGGGGGACTGAATAACATGCAACAAAGCCAATACAACAACGTTCAGGGGACAGCAGTGACAACAGTCAAAAGGCAAAAAACAATTAGGAAACGAAACGGTTAAACACACACACGCAAAATACGGCAGAGGGGCAGGGAACAGCGAGGCAGGCACAACGAGGCTGCGGACAGCAGCGAGGCGAGGGGCACACACACAGCTGGTGGCCGTGCGGCGCGGGGGTGTCCTGAGAACAGGTCACACTCGCCTGCGCCGCGCGGTCGCCATTTATGGCCAAGTGGGAGGGAGGGAGGAGCAGCTGGGAGGCGGGAGCGGGGAGGGCACAAAATGAAAAGGGGGCGTGGCCAATTGGACGGCGGCGGGAAGCGGGGAGCGGGGCGGGCAGGCACAGGGGGACTGAATAACAAGCAACAAAGCCAATACAACAACGTTCAGGGGACAGCAGTGACAACAGTCAAAAGGCAAAAAACAATTAGGAAACGAAACGGTTAAACACACACACGCAAAATACGGCGGAGGGGCAGGGAACAGCGAGGCAGGCACAACGAGGCTGCAGGCAGCAGCGAGGAGAGGGGCACACACACAGCTGGTGGCCGTGCGGCGCGGGGGTGTCCTGAGAACAGGTCACACTCGCCTGCGCCGCGCGGTCGCCATTTATGGCCAAGTGGGAGGGAGGGAGGAGCAGCTGGGAGGCGGGAGCGGGGAGGGCACAAAACGAAAAGGGGGCGTGGCCGCTTGGACGGTGGCGGGAAGCGGGGAGCGGGGCGGGCAGGCACAGGGGGACTGAATAACAAGCGACAAAACCAATACAACAACGTTCAGGGGACAGCAGTGACAACAGTCAAAAGGCAAAAAACAATTAGGAAACGAAACGGTTAAACACACACACGCAAAATACGGCGGAGGGGCAGGGAACAGCGAGGCAGGCACAACGAGGCTGCGGGTAGCAGCGAGGCGAGGGGCACACACACAGCTGGTGGCCGTGCGGCGCGGGGGTGTCCTGAGAACAGTTATGTTGCTTCTCAGCCTCAATAGTCTAGTCTTCACAGACTTAGAGCCTGATTATGAGTTGGTGATCTCGCAGTGGGCGGCCATGCCAGCACTGTGCTGTGAGACCACCAACCCCGTGGTCAGACCGCCCACCGGATTACAAGTTTAATCCTGGTGCGGTCCTGCGGCAGCGGTACCTTTCTAAGGCTCAAAAAAGAGCCAAAGAAAGGCTGCACCGTGGGAGCACTGAAGCAGGTTCCTGCACGGGAAGAAATGCACCATATTGTGTCTTTTTTCCCGTGCAGGAACTAGGGGTGCTAACATACAGCATGCACCCCCTGCCCAGAGGTGATAGGGGGCCAGTTGCCTTACCAACCACCCTTTCCATGGTGGGCTCTCCACTGTGGATAAGGTCGCAGTGAGGCAACTCATAGTATGTTCGGTGGTGCTGCATTGGCACTGCCAGCATATTGCAGCCTCAAACTGCTGCGCCACCGCAATGGGATCCATGATCCCCAGCGATTGCGCCGGTCCTGTGGCGGTTCGACCGCCCAACACGAAATACACCACCATGGGTTCGGCAATCTGATGGACCGCCAAACTTGTAATTAGGCCCTAGGTCTGCCACAGATAAGAGCGACTGCTTCCAGGAGTCACAATGCCAACAATGCGGAATATCCCCTCACAGATAGTGCCTCCCAGAAGAAACCTAAGGAGGAAAAACTCCCAATTGGCAGAAATCTCCAAAAATCTATCCACAATGGCTCCAGAAGTTTGAGATGAATTGACCTCAGATGACACCAAGTGGAGAACTGAAGATAAACTAAAGACTTACTTCCCTTTATATGTCATGAAACAGGAAGTTATGTCGTCTCCATGTTGATTTGGGAGTGACTCAGTAACTTGCTTGGCAACAGCCATCTTTGGTTGGGACAGGTATTACTTTCTCCAACAACTTCATCAAGGGAGCCTGGAAAGGAGAAAGCCAACCAGGCCCAATAAAATAGTATGTGTTGTTTGCAAGAAGGCCGCACAGAGAAGAATGCAGCAAAGAGGGACTGCTGTCGTGGGTCAGCAGGCGCCAGATACATTGTAACGGGAAATGTAGTGACCTGCTGTGCGGAGAAAGAAAGGCGTCTCATACACGTAAAGCACACTCTCTGTAAAATGGCTGTTGGGAGATGGGGTTGAACCAGGAATTGTCACAGTGGCATTAAATATTTTAGCATTGTTGGTAGTTGGTCAACATCTCAGCCTGAGTCCTAGGCTAGAACAATTTTATCTAGAAGGCCAAGGGTTCACTGCAAATATATCCTGGGCTAGGTCTTGCATTAAATAGAAAATGTAAGAAAAGCAGCAATTTGTTTTGTAGCTTCGCTGGGTAGGTGTTACCAGGCTTGTTTACCTTATAAGGGTAGTAAATCTGCTCTGGGACATTGCATTAGTAAGGCAATCCAAGCCTGTGCCATATCACAAGACATGTCCTGATACATCTGTCTAATCACTGTGATTTCAGCCTCCACCCATTTCTTTGTCACCATTTTCTAGCCTGACACTCAAAGTGGAATGGGATATCTCAAAAACTGGAAAAACAGTATTTAGCTAGCAATAATGGCAAGTCAAGCAGTTTGTATTCCCTTTCTCCCTTAAGGTCTTTTTCATAGCCACCAGCAAACAAACCGTTAAGTTGTACAAATCAAGACCACACCATGAGATAAAAGGTTGCATTGTCTGCTTAGTACTTAGGATATTGTTTAATAGGCTATACAAGCAGCCTTCAAACTCACTTATATTTCCTGTACAACAATGGCATTAAAAAACCATAAGCAATTTGGGGTTGAATAACCCTGTGCAATCAATGCTTCATGTAATCAAAAATTCACTCACCACTTTTTCAATAAAGCCAGTTTGATATAATCTACTACAAAAAAAATAAAGTGAGAAACATTGAAACAAAACAAGCAAAAGGTTGTATGAGACAACCATGCATGCTTTAGCAACGTGGTCTGAAATACGACCGCGTCTTTACCACTCTTGCCTTTAACACGCATGCCTTTACAACGAATTTCGTTGTAAAGACATGATTGCTAAAGGGACATGTGTAGTAAATTGCATATTCCAGCCCACCTGCCCTGCGCCCTAACCCCCAGCCCGGTAATCTACCCTGCCCCAGCCCTTAACACAACCCTGACCCCTCACAGTAAGCTCTAACACTTGGTCCCTGCCCCAAATACTACCCGACTCCCCTGAGCCCTAAAATCCTACACCCTACCCCGGTCCTCCTGTTCTGAGCCCTAAAACCGACCCTGTCCTGCTTTTAAAACTAGCTCTTCCCCTTCCCCTACCCTGAGGCCCTAAACCCTGCCAAACACTACCCCAGCCCCCCTGCCTTGAGCCCCTAAAACTGACCTCCAGCTTGCCCTTAAAACTACCCCATCCCCTCCCCCCACCCTGAGGCCTAAAACCATGCCCCTTCCTAAAACTACCCCAGTCCCCCACCTTGAGCCCTAAAACTTCCCCCCTCCCCTGAAACCTGCCCCTTCTCCATCCTAAGCCTCAAAACCTGGCAGCAGCCCTTAAACCTACCTCGACCCCTCGCCCTGAGACCTAAAACTCTGCCCCCTTCCAAAAAACAACACCAGCTCCCCTCCCTCAACCCTAAAACAAACCCACACCCCTATAAACTACCCCCAAACCTGGCTCCAGTTCCACTTACCTGTCCACATCCGGAGCTTCCTGTCCCGTCACTTCCTGTTCCTCTCCTCGCCCATCCCAACATCTATACTGATGTGTGCCTTAACTTGCATATGCGTGGTTAAGGCAGATGCATGGTTCAGGCAAGCATTGTTCCACTTGTGGGGAAACGGCTCAGCCCGCATTGTAAAGGACCTTTCTCTAAGCAAAATAGTACAATGTGACCCCAGTGCAAAGCCCTACACAAAACATTACATAACAATTTAAAAAGTACAACAGGGCTGTGAGCTGAAATTTAACAACCAGCAGCAATTCTGAAATCAGTCCACTAGATATTCGCTCCTGAATTATTTTTCTTGTTACTTCCTTTTGCCTTTGACATTTCGACTTAACCTAGATACAAGGGTATCATCAGGACAACCATGATATGGGGACATCTGAAAGATCCTGGATATGACATATTTCGAGTAGATAGGACCAAAAACAACAGTGACACCTCAGTAAATAAGTGAGGTACAGAAAATAATGCACTTACTGGGGGCAAACCCCAAGAAGTGCCAGAATGGATGGAATACCATAGCATATTCGGGGTTGTGGAGGGCTGGAGAATGCCAGGTATTTTCATCTCAATTCATTTTGGAATGCCCTCATTGAACTGTTGCCGGTCAGTGAGTATATGAAGAGGGACGCCAGGAAGGGAATCCAGCCTGACATGAGAGAGACAATGCTCTGATGCTGCAGGCTGGGCAGGAAACCACAATCAAATGTTATAGGTAGGAATAGTTTCATGATGCATAAAGTGCCAACAATAGTCAATGGTCATGGTAGACTGGGACCTAGGCACAATTTGATGCCGACCGTGATGAAGCGTGGGTCGTATATACCAACCAGATTTGTCTTGATCAAATATTTTACCTTCTGACTTTATTCATTTAAGTCCCAAACCCCACAGTAGCAAACTTCAAAAGCCCCTTGACCTACAAGGGAGACACTTAGAGACTCGTGTCAGGAAGAGGCCACCAGCAGGGTCCATTTGTGGTCCAGTTGCCACTGATTATTGGGCAGTTGAAGGAAATACCTCTTGTGTCCTGGTGTATCCCTGTAGCTTGAACAGGTCAGCCTTATGACCCTAGGAATCCATCTCTTTGCCCTGGGTACAAGAAAGAGAAGGTTGAATCCTTCAAAGCTCTTCTCATGGCTTAAAATCTGTGATCAGGACAAAGCTGGCTGGTGTAGATGACACGTGGTATCAATAATAGAAGAGATGCTCTAGCTCTATGTAAATAAACAGAGTTTATAAAATACATTATTTTTTTACAAATTGTATTTAGACGGCTTGGAAAATGAAGGAACATTTAGGGCCTCATTACGATGTGACTCAGAAAGCCTCCGACCGCAGGCACAAGGCTTTCTGAGTCACATCGTAGGTTTCCCTTCCGACCGACGTATTACAATGCAGGTAGTCGAAAGTGAAACCATTCAGTCATTCCGGCCGGATTCCGACGGGCTCAAGGACGGTGTTTTCGCCTTCGAGATTACGATGTCAGTTTCTGACAGGCTTTCCATGACGGGATTTCCGACATGGAAAGCCTGTCGGAAAACAACTTTGGGGGCCACTAGCAGGGCCCCCTTCTGCCTGCGGCCTCCGGTTGGGGGTCGACCTATTGATCCCTGCACCGTGTGGCAGGCACCGTGAGATGCCTGGCACACGGTGCAGGGATTAACAGAAACTCCCATTTTTCTATGGGATCTTGTGCTACGGCCAGTTTACGGTTGCAGCACAAGATCCCATAGAGAAATGGGAGTATGCGACTGCACCATGAGCGGTCGCATTGTAATAGCAGTGTCGGGACTGCCGACGGAGGTCGGTCGGTTCCGCGACTGCAACATACCTATGCCCGACATCGTAATAAGGCCCTTAATGTAGGATTGCAGGGAAAAATATTTTTCTTTTATATTACACAGTTATTTAATTGGGGAAAATCCATGCCTACCTAATGATGAATCATAAAATGAAACTGAGTAAATTGAATTGGGTGAAATTTGTTTTCAGAAATTATTGTGCATGATGAATAAATACATTGAAATTGTATCTGTTTTACTGTATCTTTAATGGAAATATTTTCACCTACCAAATGAGCTAACATGATGATGATGATGGTGGTGATTATGAGAGTAAGGAATAGCTGGGGATAAGGTTGGATCTATCATCCTTGTGTAGGAGATTATTTCTGATTTTTGAGTCGGAATGATTATAAATCATGTATTCCAGAATACGACAAGAGTATTTTCCCTTCTTGGGTGAAAAGGGTATGGCTTACTCCCAAATTCTTTGGGGGGTTACTGGCTGGGATGTCTCCACATGGAGAAATATTTTCCTGTGGTGAAAAAAAAGGGGAAAGAAAGTGCATTCACACGTCCTTCTGCACAGGGAAAGTCATGAAGATGAGGCTCAGTTTTCCAAGCTTGCTATTGGAAATTTTTGTGAATTTTTAAACAAAATGTAAAATTGCAAACAGGAGCATAGATCTTTCCATTTGAACTTTTACACTTTTTTTTGTGAATCGAACCCCAAGTCTTTATCACCTTCCCAAATTCAAGTTGGTCTTTGTTGGTTCTTGTCTTTGCCAGGAGGAAGTTTCGACGTTTTGCTGCTGTATGCTACCTGGCTTCTGCTTGGGTAAGACTGCCAGTAGTCTGGCCTGGAGTGAATGGCTTATCAAGCTGTAGATTTGCAAACAACACGCAGTTTAGTTATGGCCAAATTCAAAAACATGACCTATCACTTTGCTGTTCATTTTTGCATTTGTCAATAGCTCTTTGCATTTTTCATAGAGTTCTAGTTTGTCAACCAATCTTTGCTTCTAATAAATAAAAATCAAAAATCAAATGGATGAGCCGATATTGGCGCCTCATCTTTATGTGTGTGTTTGAGTGCTGTACAAGGGGGGTGTGGGGATTGTAACAAAAGTGTAAGCAACCAGTTTTTGAGAGAGAAGAGAGACGACTGGGTGAGGTTTCAGAGAGACATGAGTAGGTAGGGGTCAATGTACTATGGATTGTAGAGGTGTGTGTGAAAACTTCACCACCACAGGGAGTAGTGTGCTACCAAATTGGCCAAGATGTAGCTTCTATGAGGTTCAGGTTCAAGTTTAGGATGGCAAGGAAGTGAAATTGTAGAGAGAAGGTAACTTTCTTGAAAGGGGAGGTTACCATGTTAGACTGATGGATAATGTTTGAAGAGGCGTGTCTTAAGGTCTTTCCAGAGCTGGAGAAAAGATGAAGCTTGGCAGATCTGAACTGCAGTAATGTATCATACCATAGGGTATAGCATGAAAATGTGTAACTCCTAGCTTTCTCCTTCTTACACTACTTTGATTCCAAAGTAAATATGCTGATGGTGCTTGTTTTGCGTGACCTTCCGGAGGGCATTTTCTTGCTCTCCAGGTAGAACAGAGTGTTGGCACTAGTCACTTTTTAAATGAGGCAAGAAGTCTTGGTTGTAATATGGATAGGTGGAAAAGGTCACTAGAATTCGTATTTGTTTTTTAGAGTCCACAGGTTCTAAAACCCAATTCTAAATAGGATTTTAGTGATTGACAGATCATTGGTGCAGAAGAATAGAAACATTCCTTACTGGCAAATCAAAAACACCATCTTGTTCAGTTCCCCAAACCAATATTTTTTTTCTATATTGATTCTCTTATGGAATTTTGGAGGATCATTTCAAGCATCTTTCACCTCAAAATCGTGCTCAAACAAGCAATTATTATCTGAAAAGCGTGTTTCATTCAAGCATGATTGCCCCTCCCCTCCAGATGTGTGCATGGGTTTGCTGTTAAATCAGTAACTCAACTCTGTGCTTAAGAATCAGTTGTTCATATCTTAGTCCCTGTATGGTGGGAATGGGTGAATTTTATGTGGAGTGGGTTTGAAACCTCATTAATTACTCGTCCCTGCAAGTTAATTCTCACATACTAGTCCTATTAGGGAGTTTGAATAAGATGCTTATATATTTGCTTTTTTACAGTGTCAAATCTGCTGGTTTTTACAAGGGCAACTTTGCTGTAACAAGATTCCCAACGCTGTTTGGTTATCACCTTATTTCTTGTCAGATCTAGGCCTGGGCCAAAATTCCGTTCCGTTCGCGGAAATTGCGATAATTTGGTATTTTCGCGTTCCGCGGAAAGCGCAAAAATGTCAAAATTTCCGCATTCAGCAGCTGTCAGGTGCGTTTTTAGTCCTCAAAATACACGGGAGCAGAATGATGCTAATTTCCCAATGCCCCCATTGGAACGTTCCCGCGAGATTGTTTACAACTCTCCACAGGTAAGTATCAACGGGGGAAAGGGGATTTGGACAGAGAAGAGACAGCCCTGGATATCTTCGTTTTCGTAGAAGAAACAATCCTGGAACAATTAACATTCAATCACAATTCTAGTCCTTTTGTCTCAACTTACTTTATATGATTAAATAATTATCTTGTCTTACCAGGAGACATTCAGGGCCAAACCTCTCTTCTATTTTCTCAGTTGCTTGAGCGTGTAACAACTGGTTTGCTCTGGCTCTTGCTAACCCTCTCTTCTGCTTCTTCTTTGCTGGGTAAGAGGTGTTGCGATCTTAGAACAGAATGAAATGGTAAGTGTGGTGAATCTTATCAATACTGAATTGCTGGTGCATTGCCAAGTAGCTGATAACTTACTCAGTTCTCTAGCCGAGAGCTCAGTGTATTTTCTTCATAGGAGCTTCTCAATTGAACTATGGGTTGACTATGAACTCTAACTATGGTTAACTGACTTCCTAGTTTTAAGTAACCTAAGTCCCTACATTTATTGAGGAAGGGGACTCTTTTTAGGTACTATGCCAGAAGCCTCGGACATTGAAGGTAATGAAAGAACTTTCAGCCTATCAGACTAAAGCGGAATTAACAAGAACAGAGCGAAGATGGTTCGCGTTGTTCAGGTTTTAAAACTAAGAGTCTTTATACTGAATTATCGAGTGCTACTAAGAACTCATTAAAACTTCCTAAGACCGAGTTCTGACCTTCCTATTTTTCCTGTCAGGAAAAGGGGCTTTTTCGAGAGACATCAATCTTCAAACAAACGTATTCTGAATACGACTCTAGATTCACTAACCTGAAAGTGTAGGGTGACCGTCGAAGATTAACACGACGCAAATCCTCGACGCGACCTACCCTAACTTCCACGACGGTGAGGTAAGTGTTGTCTCGACAAGTTCTCTGGTGAACTGCGCTCGAGAACGTTGGCCGGCGCGCTACACCTGTTTCGTTAACAATTCAATGAAGACTAGAACGCTGACGCATGAATGCGTCAGCGGCCATATTGGAAATCCAGCGGCGCCAACAAATGCGCCAACTGGGAGCCCCATGAATTCCTTCACAAGGTTTAACAGAGGAAATGGCATTGACAGTAATGGGTTCCGAATTAAGCGGAGGAAACCTCCCGTGAACCCTGACAGCAGCTTAGCGATAATTTGTTTCTTGCTCGTGCTGTAAAATAATACATTCTCGCGTGCGCGCGATCGCCTTACCTGAATCCCCGCGTTCGCCGACAAGTTTTCCCGATCCGGTCGCGTTCTCCACGAGATGTTGTATTGTTGGTAGCCATTTGCGCTGTCTCGCGACAGTTCGCGCCCCCAGTAACGTCATGCGTCGCGCGATCACGTCTTTCTTCTCGCGATCATGCACCGCGAGACAAGTGAAAACAAGATGGCCGTGCCCGCGAGCAACCGCATGGGTAAGTTGGCGAGCAGCGACCACGCAGAAAATACCGCGAACGGGCGGGAAAAAAACTTCCGCATCTTCGCGATATTTCCGCGTGTTTGCGGAGATTCTTAACATTTTCGCGATAATTTGCGAAAGTGAATTTCGCAAATTCCGCCCACCCCTAGTCAGATCCCATAGATTGTCATACAGATTTAATAACGGATTGAGTGTGTGTACATGTGTATTTTCCCACTGCTTGATAAGGAGCTCTGGTATATTGATCCTGTCTATTTCGAGGTCTGGTGGTTGGGCACGTTTGTGATTAACTATAATTTAGTAAATGGTTTCATATAGCGTGTTTGCAAAAAATGTCAATAAGAAAGTTTGAGCTGGAAATAGATAGCTCTCTGACTTAAGTACTCACTGTTAATGACTATTGTAATATATAGGTCTCAGACACATATCCCAGCATGGCTGACATATTGTTCATTCTTTACATATTTGTAAATTGAGTGCCATTTATTTGGGTATCTCTTGTTACCACGGTGCAAGAAAGTTAAACTTTTAGGAGAGCAAGACGTGTAAAAAAACAAAAAGGTGGAAGTTATCATTTTGTAGCAGAATCTATCACTAGTAAAATCAAGCTTTAGGGAGACAGGACATAAAGGATTGCCACATTAGTGGATGAGTTTCACTGTAAATAGCACCTGGGAAAACTTGGAAACTTGTCCGAGAACTGAAGATGATGAAACTGCCACTTTGTGGGAATGCTCAGTGGTCCTGAGATGCCAGACAAGACCACAGGAGAGGATTCACGGTAAGGCATGAACCAAAGCAGGACTGGAGGAAAGTGAATCAGGGTCAATAGGGGGGGAGAGAATTTAATAAGAGGGACTAAGGAGAAAAGCAATACAATTGGGGGAAAAAGGTTGGCTGCAAACATTTTACAAAATTGAAAGAGAGTCATAACAGCTGCTGTTGCCAGGCACTTCCTCCATAGTCTTATGAGTCTTTATAGGGCTCTATGTATGAAGACTCAATGACTTGTGATGTGGAAGCGTTAGCAATGCCTACCAACACTGCAGTGGCTTGGGCAGCAAAGGTTTGGAAGTGCCTATCCTGCTTGAGTGTAATTTCCACTGCCAGCGCCTTCCGCCTTCACGATTTCTTTTTTCCATAGCCGTTTCTGCAAAGCTATTTTAAGAGATCTTACACCTTCTTTGTGAGTAGGGGCATCTACCTACTGAGAAAGATTGAGAGAAGCAAGATTGGCTAACAAGCTGCTACATTTGCCATCTGCTGAATCGTCATTATGAAAGCCACCAGAAGCACCTACGTTGGAAATCAGCATAGCACCTACGTTGGAAATCAGCATAGCAACTTCTTCTGCTAGGTCAGAAAAGTTCTCCAGCTATTTGGCTCTAGAGCCTGGAGAGTGGTCAGCCCAAATGATGGTTTGGGTGAGTGAGAAAGTGAGGGTGCCCTATACTGGACATCAGGGAGAGAGGGCTTTTGATCGGAGGCAGGCAAAACTATTTTCCGCAATATGTCTACAGGGTTATAGGCAGCCTTTTTAAAAAAAATAAACTTTTTATTGTATTTTCAACAACAACCGGGTACCTGCACCATAAATATGTTCTCTTCAATACATACATCAGCATTTTAACAGCCACCTATAAAAGGTGTGAGGATCTTTACCAAGCACCATGTCCATACAATGCCCAATCAACCATAAGATGCAGAGCTACCCGAAGAGCTGCAGATCACATTGCAACAGATGGCAGGGGGCCAGAGGTCGCAGAGATACCACTCCTAAGGAGAAGAAGCCGTCACCTCTGCTGTCAACTGGGCCATCAGTATTCGCCTTTCTTTGTGCAGCTCCACCGTCGGGGAGATACAAATGTCCCCTCTGTGCATTTTCCATTTTCCCCATTTCTGATCCCATTTCCTGGGGCACCCCGTCCCTTGAACACTGATTTTTCGGCAATCATTGCGGTGTCCACATCCTTTGCCCAATCACCCAGAAGCGGGACCGCCTCCACCCCCCACTTTTGTGCAATCTTTCGCTTCGCGATGGTAAAGCCCATCGAGGCCCAAGCCTGTTCAGCCTGAGAAAGGTCAGTCACCCCCCAAATATTAAGCAGGCATAGGTGGGGAGATAGCTTTAGGGACATGTCCTCTCAAGTTGGGGGGCAATCTTACCCCAATAACCCTGGATTCGTGGGCATTCCCATACAGACGCGGCCCGTGGAGGGAGTTCCGTGGGGCGGTAAGGCGGGGCGGTGCAGCGCGCTCTACGAAATTCGTTTTATTTATTTAATTGTTTAGTTACCTGCAACTATCCATATTCCGGTTTTTAGAACCCCCCACCCTGCCCCTCCCCCGCCCCGCCTTACCGCCCCACGGAACTCCCTCCACGGGCCGCAGCTGTTGCCATAGTATGTGAATGAAGGTACCCACTTGATTTCAGTGTCGGAGACAAAGTGGATCAGGCTGCCTGCCTAACTTGAACAGGAGATTAGCATCAAAGTAGACCCGATGGAGGATCTTGAGCTGGAGGAGTCGCATGCGCATTGGAATGGCCACCTCGCGAGGGGAGACCAGTGCATCCCACCATTCGTCGTCCTCTATCATTCCCAGGTCTTTCTCCCAGCTCACCCTCAACTTTTGCATCGGATCTGCATGGTTATAAACCAGTTTCTTGTAAGTGAGTGAAATGGCTTTGCGGTCCATGGGATCCAATAACAACCGGTCCTCCAGGGGGAGGACTCAGGGAGGGGGACACCCTTTGGCAGGGCAGAGGATATAGCATGGCTGATCTGCAAATACCTAAAAGTCTTGGACTGTGCCAGATGGTATTTTGCCTGAAGTTCTTCGAATGTGGCCAATTTCCACTTCACCCACATATCTACGACCGTAGATATCCTGATAGTGTCCCATTTGTCAAACCCCGGGCATTTGCTGAGTTGACCCAGAATATCAGGATCCCATAGAGGAGTCGCCTTTGTCAGACACTTGTGCCAACCCAACTTTCTGGTGACACCATGCCAAGTCTCGACTGTACGCGCCATGGGGCCAGTTAAATTGAGTTTGCAGGGATTAGTATAAAGCGCTCTGTTATAGCCGCCCCGTCCCATGAGCCAATGATCTGTTCTAAAATTGGGCTCATCATGGGGGCCAAACACCCATCTTTTGACTGCGATCAACTGGGAAGCTTGATAATAGAGTCTTAAATCCGGTAAACCAATGCCCCCGTCATACCATCCCATGGTGAGCTTGTTCATTGATATCAGCGTACGGTCTTCCCACAATAAGCCCCGCAATACACTGTCTATTTGGGAAAAGTACGAATCTGAGACTGGATTGGCGGTAATTTGTAAGACGTAGAGAAAACGTGGAAGTGCAAGCATTTTGAACAAGGACGCGCGCCCCAGGAGAGTGAGAGGGAGAGAACACCAATGTAAGGCGTCGGATTTGAAGCGCTGAAGAGGCCCGAGTAGATTGTGTTCAAAGAAGAGATCAACATCTGGAGTGACAAAAATGCCCAAATAACGAAAATCCTGGGGAGCCATCGAGATCTCGTAGCCCCGAGGACTAGCTGGGGGATCACCCCACAGCGCATACATCTGGGATTTGGACCAGTTTATACAATATCCAGAGTGGGCACCGAAGATGTGGAAGATATGGAGCACCCGTCGCAGCAATCGCGCTGGGAAAGCCAGATATAGGAGGATATCATCAGCGTAAAGAAAGATGCAGTCCTTGTGGTACGCCGTCCATTTAAGCTCCTGTATCCCCGGATCACCCCGGACTCATACAGCAAGCGGATCCAAAACTAAGGCAAAGAGTAACGGAGACAAGGGACAACCTTGCCTCGTGCCCCAGTGAAGTACAAAAGTGGCGGAACGATGATTATTGACAACAACATGTGCGGTGGGTTGAGTATATAATAGTCTAATCCAGCGTATCAATTTGGGTCCGAATCCCATGCGAGCCAAAAAGGCAAAGAGAAAATCCCATTCTATTGTATCAAATGCCGTAGAGGCATCCAATGATAACAGGATCGCGTCTTCCTCGATGGTATTAATCCTTCCTAGAACCCCATGCACCCGTCGACGATTTCGGGCCGTATTTCTCCCCGGCATGAATCCTGACTGATCCGGGTGGACCAGATCAGTAACATAAGGGAGGAGTCGATTTGCCAGGAGTTTGGCCAGAATCTTGGCCTCAACGTCAAAAGGGAAATGGGGCGATATGATTTACAATCTTCAACAGGCTTATTCGGTTTATGAATGACCATGATGGCCGCATTTCGGATATCTGCTGGGAGGATACTTGACTCAAAACATTCATTATATAAATTTAACAAATGAGCAGCCAGCAGTGTTGTCATGGGTTTAAAAAGCTAGACGGGAAGCCCAACAGCAGCCTTTTTGCTGCACTTGCATCTCAGCAATATGTTAAAAAGGCATACAGTGAGACCTCCCCCTTTACCATGCATTCATGGTCTTGTGCATAGTAACAGGACAAGAGCGGGAGTAATCATTTTCCTTTTCTACTCTGTGCAGAGTAGAAATGTTACTTTTGTGATAGTTTGTTACTCTGCCTGCTGCTCCAAATGCATAGTTAAATAACGAAAAACTGCTGGGAGATATGGCATACGGCAGCCTGAAGTCTTTTTATTATGTTCACAGTCTACATTATATTGTATGTCAGAAGGTAGTCTGTTACTGTTCATAACGCCCTGTCAGCATAGAGGAATGACTACATCTGCTACGTGCAAAATAGCAGATGGAAGTCTTCAGTTGCAACATCACTACACTCCAGGCTGGGCTTAAAATAAGGAAGCAATTTTTTAAATGCACCACTGATGTGCAGGGGTTTGCTCCCCTCCAGAGATTAAATACAAAACAAAAAATGACACCATTCTCAGCATTTACTCTGAAATATTGTGAATAATTGTAGATAACATTAAAGAGACGGAGTGAAAGGCTTTTTCCTTATAGCGAATGTTTCCTTTAATGATAAAGGATTAAAGACATTGGGGGATCAACAGACAATTATTTGAGGTGGATAATTTGTAGAACCCTCTATATGGATAAGCTGAATAACAGCAAAATTCACACATAGCATAAAGTGCTCACCCTTAAGTGCATTCTCTGCACATCAACAGTAGTTGTGCTTGGGATTCCGTGATAGTTGATTTAAATAGCTCATCTTCTAAAGCTGTATCCTCACTACAGAAGCCACTGGAGCCAACTGATGTGTATTAACCTTGAAGCTCTCTAGTGATGTGGGTGAATAAGGCAGTTGCATGGTGAACTAGCTGCCCAGCGAACATCAGCACTGTTGAGGAATGAAGGGCCAGACCACCAGTTCTAATGGGAAATAAGAGTCTTCAAAACCGCATTTCCCAGGATTCCTTGTGACAACTCTCTATGCAAATATTGGTTCCTAAGAGGACAGTGGGAACATTAAGGAGTGGTTCCTCTTCCATGGAACACCAATGCAATGCGTGTTACTTAAAAGCAATTATTAAATGACAAAGCAAAATTGGGTTGCAGAGTCTGCTATATAAACGGTCATGATGAGTAAATTTAAATTGAATATCTTAGACATCGGATCTTGACAAATATAAACTTCAATTTCTTGGTTTATTTCTGGGACAGTTTGTGAAGCGAGATGCAGAATGTACCCCTGTATCCGGTGATTCGCTATTGATTGTGGAGACAAGGTAAGGCGGTATGCAGTTGGGCTGCATCTGACGTCCGACATCTGCTCCCATTCAATAGTCACAACTCATACAATGGAGTCCTTGAGTGAGGTATTTGGAAGTTGGCGTGCTTGAGAGGGAAAGATAGAACCCATATGGCACTGTCCCCTTCATCTCAGCACTACACAGAACACACAGAACGGGTGAGGATTGCATTGTGGCACTTGCAACTGTGTGCTGGGTGTTGTCAATGTGCAAACCTATTCATACATTTTTTTTTGTGCACTGGCACCAGACACGGGAGAGGTGTTGTCCCTAGCGGACTTTGGTGCTCCCCGCACGACTCATCTCTCTTAATAGGTAATGTGATAAAAATACAGAAGACAAGAATAAAGGATTTATGACAAAGAACAACAAACAAATCTAAAGTTTAAGGTTTACTCACATAATATCAATTACAGAAATGCATGAGCTTAGACGTCAATCAATTAGTACAATTAGGGGCCGATTCCGATCCTGGAGAAACCGGGTACGAACCGTCGGTCGGAGCGTTTTCTCCGTCCGACTCGTACCCGGTAAAAACACCATACAAACATGCAAGTACGATTCGTACGGAAACACCATTTCCGTACGATTCGTACAAAACACCGACCGACACAAAAACACATACAAATGTGATCCGGGACGGTGCGTACGCGACATGCGGACGGAGTTAGGCAGCTTTTTACGTACCAGCAAGTACGATTCGTACCGACAGCACTCCGGACGGCTATATTTTTACGGCACACAAAAAGTGCCGGTAAAGCTAAGTACGCCGCGATGCGTGAGGAAAAGGAGGCCCGGTACGCGCCAAACAGCCCCCCAGCCTCCCCCGTATGTCCGCGACGTACCCCCAAGCCCCCCCGTATGTCCGCGACGTACCCCCACCCCACCCCCGTATGTACGGTGCGGACCCCCACCCCCGTATGTACGGTGCGGAACCCCAGCGCGTAGCACTGGGGTTCCGCACCGTACATACGGCGGGTGGGGGTCCGCACCGTAAATACGGGGTGGGGGTCCGCACCGTACATACGGGGGTGGGGGTCCGCACCGTACATGCGGGGGTGGGGGTCCGCACCGTACATACGGGGGTGGGTGTCTGCACCGTACATGCTGGGGTGGGGGTCCGCACCGTACATGCAGGGGTGGGGGTCCGCACCGTACATACCGGGGGGGCTGGGGGTACGGCACGTACATACGGGGGGGCTGAGGGTACGTTGCGGACATACGGGGGGGCTGGGGGTACGTCACGGACATACGGGGGGCTGGGGGTACGTCGCGGACATGGGGGGGGGTGTTCGCCGCATATGCGGGCACATGTTTGGACGTCTCCATGGTTACTGTGGAGGTTCGCTCCGTACGGTGTTTTTACCATACGGTTGTGGATTCGGACAGATGGGACGGATCGTACTTGCGCGTTCGGACGTCGGTTTACCGAGTCGTATGTAAATACGTCCGGGGATGTGTCGGACACTTTTTCCGACCCGAGGACGTGTCGGGGTATATTCCCAATGCGATTCGTATGGTGTTTTTTACATACGAATCGTACTTGCCAGTTTGTACGGGACTTGTACGATTCGTACGTAAAAAAATCCGGATACGATTCGTACGGGGAATATTTCTCCAGGATCGGAATCGGCCCCTAAGTGTGCAAATCATAAGAAATACAAAGAAGTGGGTAAAGTTCTACTAGGAATCCAGCATATCTTCACCTTCTAAAAAGGGAAAAATATATCTCCCTATCCCAGAGAAACCACATCCTTTTATGAGTCCTTACACATAGGATTTCATACATTCACTCCATGAGAACTGTGTTCACAGGGTCTTAACCAATAAGAAATAAGCAAAAAGAATTATTTAGTGCAGAATACATTCAGGGATTCTCTCACCATTCTATTACATTAGACTTGAGTGTTCCCAGAGTCTGTACATGTGTCATGACTTGTTACATAGTATGTTATTCTATCAGAGACAGTTGGGTTGGCCTTGGGAAGATGTATTTTATTTGTTTCAGCTGGGAAAGTCCAAGCCTAAAATACTTTATTACAGCAAATAATAATGACAGCGATGATCACATGGCATACTACGATGTTGCATCCAGGATGGTTGATGGAACAAAGTTGGCCTAAATTAAGGAAAGCTCAATTTCTCATGCTTTATTCACCACAAATTGGGAAACAGATCTGACAGTGTCAACAGACTGCACAGGCTGCACTTGGAAACCATCCTGGGAAGCTGGTTGTAGCCCAGTCCCAGAATTAGAATAGCTACCGTAAATGGAATCCCACTGGTCCTTTCTCTACTTCAGCCCCGGCACCTTCTAGGTGCAACATCAAGTCTCTGGGGAGATTAACAACTGGAAGGCAATCAAGCTGGTAGGCCAGCTGACCCATCTCTCTTGGGATAGCCTAGTGACATGGTCTCAGAGTTACTTGAGGTTCTGAGATCTGTATTTCACATTCAATCAACCTGTTAAGTTCCTACCAGTTGAGGAGAGTAAACTATGCTATATTTCAGTATCTCTTCTCTAGGGCATGCTTTCCGCTTGTATTGAATGTGATTTTGGTATCTACAACAAAAATGTTCAATGCAGAGTTTTTACTTTGTATGAAAAATAGTGTAGTTTGTTCAGCAATGCTACAGTAAATGCTCTATATTCTAAAGATGTCATTAAAAACAATGCTTTAATATCAAGGCAAGATATGCCATACACGGGGGCCCTGATTGCAAAGCCCCACAGGGTTATCAGGTATTTATCATACCTGACACATTTTGACACTGAGGGGCTTGGAATTTATTAGGTGTGATAAATATAGCACCTATTCCAACAATTTCACCTCTAAGGCCCGCATTAGGAGTTGCCTGTTACAGAATGTGATAATTGTCACAAATGATGAAATTCGAGACCATGAGTTCAGATTTTACCAGGTGTGACAATTATTACCTTGTGACTCTAAATCATTGTCCCATGAGGGCCAAAATGGGAAATAACATGCTGGTTTGGGTGTTTACTTCACCAAAATCTGCATTTCCTGATAATTACAGCACTCAATTCTGACAAATTAGATCTGTAAAAATTTAACAGGAGATGCAGACTTTGTAGCACACAACTCATAATTCCATAGCCATGCAAGCAAGTGTTTTTTTCAGGGGCTGGAACGTTCCAGAGCGGCCATAATAGGAGCCTGAGACATGATTCGCATTTGAGATATAAACCTCGTGTGTTCCATCCTGCTAGACGTATCTTAACCCTACTGTGCCCTTTTTGAATTCATTTTCCAAGTCCACGATGCAAGCTTACTTAACACACGCTCAAAACGCTGTTTTGGAGCAGACAGCAGCATTGACACTCCAGTCAGGCATTGAAAAAATGGTAACATTTGACATAGCAATTTTTCTTCCCCTCTGTTTGAACTGAGAGCACTTGCAGTCAGACATCATATCAGATAGGATAATTGCCTCTGGAAAGGAAAACTAACACTATTCGTAATATTAGAATGAAGGAGAAAATATTGGTTTAATTGAAGTGATGCATTTACTGACTTGGAATATAGGCTGCATGGAAACAATTTATTTGCTTTACATGACCAGAGCTTGAGCCCAATTTTTTTATCTGCTCTTTCTTGTGGAGCGGATCATTATGCCGGAGCATACATCGAATCTCACGCAGATCCGTTCAAGCATGGACGCTGCTCCCGCGTGCGCGTGGTAAACGGCCCACGGTTCAATTACTGCGTGCGGACATTTTGAAAACTGAAGATATCAAATACCGAATACATATGCTTTCAGAAGGCTCGCCAAATGTTGACTTTGATTTAATTGGAACGAAACCACAATACAATCTCCTTCCCTGTAAAACATAGACACACTTGCAGACAATGAAAAATGATGTCGATGCAGTTGAGTCCCAAATTACGCTTTCGTGAACCCCTTTTTCTCAATTTGAATTTTGAGAAAAATAAGCAAAGTTTATCAGTATCCTTATTTTGCTGGTCAAATGAACTGGCTATTTTTTCTACAACTTTAATGCGTTTATTTTTTTGCTTTTGTTGGTTAAAATAGTTTGTGTCTAGAGCAAATTCAAACAGTGTTTCACCAAACCTGTCAATAAATGAGTTTCCAATAAAAGTTTCTATTTTTTAAGTCTTACTTTTAATAATATTTTTTTTGTTCTATATAAGAGATAAGAACATAAGAAAATAAAGTCAATGGGCCATATCATATAAAGTGAGCACTGTGAGTGCTAAGTTTAGACTCCGCCGCAGCGTTGGCCTGGCAGGTGTCATAAGTAGTAGATGATCCAGAGCAGCGGTATTTTACCAACTTTGACACCGGTAAATGGGGTGCTTACCATGGGAACTTTAAATTAATGTGCTGCTTTTGGCTGGAATTGTATCAGCATTTCAGAACATAATACAATAACATACATAAAGCAACATAATAACACATTTAAAACATAATTGGGCACATCACAACAAAACAATCAAAGCAGAAAGCCACAGAACCTACAGCAATATAATACAACAAAATCATATTGCAATAATGCAGCACAAAAGCAATTCTGGATAAAAACCAACAGAACACATTACCACCTCAATAAAATACATCAGAACAAATATGCTCAAATGTTCTTCTCGCACATTACCACCTCCAGAATCGTGTTTTGAAAGGTGTTTGAAGCAAGCATTTCCTTAAGTTACCACAATGAAAATGTAATGGTGCAAGTCAAATTTATTTTGTGGCCCATCCCACAAAGCTATACATTAATAACCAATAATTAACACACATCCTTATGCTGTTGCTTTAGAACATATTAGTTCATCAATTTTCTTAATACTCTTTACCTGAGTTCATTAGGTATTTCTTGCTATCAAGTGTCCATTTAATCAAACAGTGACGGCCCGTGTAGGGCGTTTTACCGGGGCGGTGACGTGGCGCAGAGGAGGGGCAGGGTGGGGGGTTGCAAAATGCGGCAAACGGCCGAGTTCAGATAAGTTACGAAAAAAATTAATAAAAACAAATTTCGTTGCGCGCGCTGCATCGCCAAATGCGATGCAGCAAGTGCAACGAAATTCGTTTTATTAATTTTTTCGTAACTTACCTGAATTCGTCCGTTCGCCGCATTTTGCAACCCCCCACCCTGCCCCTCCTCTGCGCCATGTCACCGCCCCGGTAAAACGCCCTACACGGGCCGTCAATGAAAGTATCCCATTGAGTACTTCTTCTATCTCTCCTTTTGACCTTAGACGGAGACCCATTCGATTTCACCTTCTTCACCATCCAGGTACCTAAAGAATCTTTCCACTCCTCCATGATGATTGTTTATCATTACTAATATATATAATAAGTGGGATCCTGCAATCCCTGTATAAAAACCAAACACAAATTTCTTTACAATAGGGGACTTTTAACAAACCCACTCGCCTGTTATAAAGAAATTACCTAGCCTCTCAACTGTAATAACTCATTAGAGTTGAGTTCTGACATCAGAATGCCTGCTGCCAGAGCCGCAGCAGAGGGGAACGGCAGGTCATGTCATGGAGCATAATTAAAGCACCTGTTTAAAGTACAGAAACTTGGCTTTACTTTCTGCTGCTCTATTTGTATAGTTGTATAAAGCAAACAATAATTGTCACAATGTTTATATTTTGCTCTTCTTAGGTAATTCCAGAAAAGTTAAAATCTATTGCATGTTTCCACACATTCTGAGCTACTGCGCCTTTAAAAAAAAAATAATGATTCTAATATTTTTTACAGCACATATCTAGTAGCTTTTTTGATGTGTTTAATTTTGCACTAGAGAGTCTATTTTTATTCTTCATGCTTGCAAAAATGCTTTCTCTTTCACATGAAAGAGCTAAGCACCTAGGATTTAAGTGGGTTCTGGGAAAGGTGATGGTATAACCATGTGCTATACGGAATAAAGTACTCTCTACTGTGCATAGTAATGATATTGCAAGTCACCTCTGAGTTCTATAACCTTATAAAATATGGTAATTGCACCCCTGTGATTGGCAATATACTGTGGTTACTGTGTTGTGTTTAGTTTTGACTGTTTTGTTCTTGATATTTCCTGTTATAACTGTGATGTTATGTTGCTTTGTGAATGCTATTTTGCTATGTTCTGGTGTTTACTTTAGATAAGTCAGTAATACTGCTACAGTTCCTGCCAAAAGCAGCAGGTGTTGAAAGTATCTGTTCTGCTGTCTAAGGTGGTAAAATTGCAATGCTCCAGCTCTTCAATACTAAAAAAATCAGTCTGCTCAAAACTGTGGCAGAGACTGCACCTTAACTTAATGCTCCTTGTAGTCACTTTATATGAGGCGGACCATAGGCGTAGCTAACCCATGACTTAAATTTGCACTTCTTGAGCTCACTTTATTCAATCAGGCCTTATATGTGCATCTTTATAGAAGCGGTGTGAAACATTTGCATTTGTATAATTGCATTGATATTTGTGAAAATGCATCCTTGTGTCCATCTTGTATGCAAGTACATATTTTGCTTTAAAAAAGTAGCACAAAAAGCGCAAGCACCATAAACATCAGCAGTTACATGCTGATCAACCACGTTGTTCTAGTGCACTCACACTAACGTTTTGTCACAAAAGGCATGTAATTATACAATGTGGTGTAATAGCATAATTTCAAGAATTTGTATGGCAAGCATAACGCAAAATTATGCAACATTACGTTAGCATAATGGAAATTTCACCCAGGCCTATGAAATAGAACCTAGGTGAATAATAAAAACGATCTGTGAACCAAAAAGATGGTATTGCAATTCACACAGAATCAGAAAATGTAGACATTTACATGCATACATTAAATTTAGGGTCTGTTTGTATGATGGTGTGGTCACAGGAAATCCTCCAATTTGTGAAGCAAGTGCTAAAGCAGGAGTATAAGCCAGAGGTGGAAGTTCCTCCCTCATTAGGTTGGCATCATCAAAAATATTCTGTCAATTGATTTTTCTTGGACTTAGTACTTCACAAGTCAAAGGATATCCCATTACCACCCAGCATTAAACTAGGCACTTACTGCAGCGGCAGTCAATTTTTCTGTTAGATTATCAACAGTACTAGGTTAGGGCTTCATGGAGTATAAGAAAGTGTGTTGAGAGGGAGGTGGCATACAAAATGCACCCAGCAACCAAAACGTATAATTTTGTGGGTATTCATAAATATTTTGCTAGAGATCTCCTAACCCAGAAGCTAATGCAACTCTTGTATAAACCGTGAATTTCCATTTGAACTCCCCAATATTCCATTCTGATGATGGGAAAAGGATTTCTCCAAAGGAAAGAATATCATACTTGAAGGAAATATTATTATTGTGTGTGAAATGAAGAATCTGTCAAACTTAACTCCTCCAATAGTCCACAGCTCAGACAATTCTCAAAATAGGTTAAGTGGAGAAAAAAAATCTATGATTTGTATAGCAATAACTGCCTTCACTACAAGATTTGTTGAACACCTCAATAGTTGGACATCTAGATTAATTGTAGGTGGAAATATGTGATGCATGGATTTTCAGCTTTTTAAAAGACATTTGTGAATCTAACTCTAGCGTTCTGTGATTTCTTCACTTTGTATTCTACTCATCTTTGACAAGCCTTCAAATCTTTGTACCTCAAGCCATGTTGTTGCTGACCTTGATGTTGCTCCATTATTGCGCTCTACCAGCTTATGGGTGCTCTATAGATTTTTCAATACAGGGTCAGTTTATTCTCTGTAGCATTATTTCTCCTTTTTTAACCTAGCATATACAGTCAATCAATCAATCTTCTTTATTCGATTCTAAGAGATAAAATTATAAAAGTCAAACACATAACAATACATTTCATTAAAAAATATAAATCAGATAAAATACAATTAGATTGACTTCAATACGCCAGAAAGATAATGAGATAAAAAAGTGCACACTGTGGGAGTGGTTAAGAACTAAAGAAACAGTAAGGCAGGTCTCACTTGGTTAAAATTCATGGTCTTCAAGAGTGGAATTATATATTTCAAAATGCCAATAGTTGTATTTCGAACAGACCTTGACTATGTGCAAGGTATCATTAGTGGAAACTTTATCACAATCACACACAGGGAGCCTAGAGTAATTAAAACAACCATGATTAAAAGGCACAAGCCGCAGGAATAAATTAAGCCTGAAGAAAGTCAGCAGTCGTCGCTAGTGATGGGGCATTTCCAAGGTAAGGTACGGCTCCAATCCGCTTACAGTTCTCACTAAAAGTACATGCCGTGCTAGAAGCTTGTTCTGGGCTGAAGCCTCCCAATCTGCTGTCATCTTATCTCTGAATGCTTCTTTGACCCAGCTTTTATTGGTTTAAACAATGCCACTTAGATCATGATAAAGTCCTGGTCTCCTTCAACTTTTCATTGTGGAGGAGACATAAGTCAGCCAGGGGATCAGAGAAAAGTTATCCATGTTCATGCAATCTTGCCTGACCAACCTGTTGATACCTAGATCCTCCGCGCACCAGACTGAAAGCCAATGCAACAGAGAGCAGAGCCGAATAAAATCAATCACATGGCCCATGCCCAACTCTTCATGAACAACCTCTGAAGGTATACTTTGTGTGACCCCTAAGAAGCCCCTGAGGAATTTGTTTTCCGCCACTTGGATTGGGGTAACTGGCTTATATCCATAAATGTCACACCCATAGCTAGCTATTGGTATACACTTGACCTTGAATATATACAGGACTGTTTTTATGTGAGTGCATCCCAAATGCAAGGAGAAGTCTCCAATACTAAACATTGCCCTATTAAAGGCCGCCACGTTATGATTTATTAAAGGAGGCCCGCTGAGACCAGAGTCTAATTGAACACCCAAATACCAAAACGTGTCAACCTGGCTGATATGATGACCATCCACTATGAATGTCATTGTCTTTGTCTTAGGCTGGCCAACCTTCATTACATGTAATTTAGAAACATTGGTACACAGATCAAGGCTGTTCATAAAATCAATAAATAAGTCTAAAAGTTTCTGTAACCTCCTAGCAGTCTGAGCAATTAAAACTGTGTCATCTGCATAAAGCAGAGCAGGGATCATGCGGCCACCAACCATAGGGGCGTCAAAGTGAGGGCCTGTGAGAACTGATTCTAATTGATTAATGTAGAGAATAAATAAAAAGGTATGCAACCCTGGTGAACCCCTCGCTTTAGTTTAAAGTGCGGTGTGCATTTACCATTGGGACCATATGTGATAGAGGGCAAGAGGTCCCTGTGCAAATCACACAAAAAGTATACTAGGGTGGGCTCTATGTCCATCTGAGCCATCATGGACAACAGCTTGGAGCGATTAACTCTATCAAAGGCTGAACTGAGGTCCATAAAGGCCAGATGGATTGCCCCCCTCTTAGCCTTGGTATACTTGCAAATCAGCAGATGGAGATTCAAATTTTGCTCGACAGTGCCCATTCCCGGTTTAAACCCATATTGCAGATCGGACAGGATATCATGTTCCTCTGCCAAGTTAGAGAGTCGTCCAGCAGGATCGGGCCTATAATTTTCCCCTTCTGAGTCAAAAAGGGATCTTGGTCTATAGCAGGCTGGATCTGACCTGTTTCCCTTTTTAGAAATTGGGACTATAACCGATTGGCGCCAGGTTGGTGGGAGGGAACCTCTGAAGGCTGCATTTAAATGCTGGGTTATTAAGGGAGCCCAGAGATTGACAGAAAATGTAAAAAGATCCCCAGGGACTCCGTCAGGCCCTGAGGCCTTGTTAGAGGGAAGATTAGTGATCGCAGAGGTCACCTCAGTCAATAGAAATACAAAGGATGATCCTCCTCGCTACCATCTGACAGGGTGGCCTCTCCCTCTTGGCTATAAATAGCCTTAAATGCTCAACCTAGGCTTGTGAAGTGATAATTGATGCTTGGATAGAAAGTTGGTCATTCTTGAACAAGGGGAGATTAACCCCTCGCCAGAAGGCAGCACAATCCCTCAACATGTTACGGTAAGTAAATTGTCTCAGGCCTCTTCTTTCAGCTTGATCTTACGTTCCTTGCAGGACCTACGATAAACCACCCTGGCTCTCTTAACCTTTACCTGACAACAAGGTGTTTCATGCAAGGATTTTACTAAGTCCTTGTGTGCCTTCGAGCATGTTTTATCGAACCATTTAACTGGTCGAAGCATTGAAGGGACACCTGGTTTGCTAAGAGTCAATTTGATAAACCTGCAGATATTAGAGAATGACAACATGATTCTGTGAGCCGAGGCATCCTCAGTTAGACAAGAAAAGAGATAGGTACTACAAAAGGTGACCAGGTTGGAGAGAAAATCAAAAGGGACAACTGAGGCCCACTGCAACCGTTGACCCTGATCGACAGAGAGTACTAATTCCTTATAGGAATAGACCACATCATTGGACTTTTTGACCCACAAAAAGGTGGCCGAAAGAGGATTGTGGTCACTCAAGTTGTCCCACATAACCTTGAAATCTATAAAATCTGAAAATAAACAAAAAGACACAAAGATATAATCTATGGTTTTGCTAAGACCTCTCCCCTTGAACGTGGGGATCCTCTCAGTTGAACCCTTTAATCTTGGGTCCATTAAATTAACCAAGTTATATTCAGCGATAAGACTATTCACGTTCTCCCCTTGCTGTGTGTGATGAAGGTGCACCTGATCAATGCCTGGATTCACATTCTCAAACGCATCATTGGATTGACAAGACAAACAAGGATGCAAATTAAAGTCTACCAATAGCATTATCACAGTGAATGAAGATTCCAAGTGAAAAAAGTCATCAATAAAATATTTTAAACTAGAAACAGTCTCTGCTTCGGACCAAGATATCGTAGTGTTATAAAAATGTATAACCAAGAGTCTGCATTTATTTCTAAAGGGTAAGAGAGTATCAAGAACCTCCTTCGACTTAGACCAAACAGGTTCCACCTTGCAGTTAAGGCCTAGATTCACTAGAGCGACAAGGCCACCACTAGTAGGTTCACTGGGCGTCAAGGTGGCTGGAACAGTGAGTGAGGAAAAACTGTCCAGATGGAGACAATTAACGGCATCCCACGTCTCCTGAAGGCAAACAATGTCATAAGAAGTCAGCATTTTAATCCAACCAGCATCAGCTAACTTATAGCATATACAGTAATGGTAGTACATCCATCTCAAATCCTGTAGCTAATGTTATATCTTTCTCCAACCTAGCTTACATTGTGATAATCTTGTTTTTGGGGAACATTGGTAAATTGTGTCATTTGATGGGCTGTGTAAAATGTTTTTTTTAATAGAAGGTCTTCAATTAATAGACAGAGGGTCTTTAATCATGGTCTCTGGCCTGTGCTTATGAATTACTTTGATCACTTATGCTATCTTGGTGAGGATAAGTTTGAATACTTTTAGTAGAAGTAGTCTAAGAATATGCCTTTTTGTTGATGACATTGACATTAATTCATTAAAATTGTATGGGTATAACAAATGACATCATGCACCCTTTGACACCCAATGTCATCACAGGATTGCCCTCTTGCCTTTGAACAGACCTCTATATCCTGCTTAGGTTTTACATTAAGTGAAAATTACATTAAAAAATCATGACTCTCAGATCACTAATTTGCTTTCTTTTGCTATCACTTACCTCATGATTCCAGAGACCATAGATAGCAAGGGTAGTGCCAGAGGCACCATAGTACATGGAACGGGCAGCATCTACTTCCCTCACTAAACTAATTGAAGGCCGTGGTTGGCGCTTTGACTATTTGTATGGTCTAATATTTGTCTCATATCTTATTGAGCTTTTCCCAATATAGGATCTATAATTTAGTTTTTTTTTAAATCAAATTCAAGCAGTATGGACCAGGACCGTATGTTTTAGCCCCTAGTTTAACTTTAGGTTATATATTTCATGTGTCTATATAGCGCATAGTTGAAGAATTTTCTCATTAGGTGTAAAACCTTGCATGCCCACTGATTTATTTTATAACTAGAGAAACCAGATAACTACTGTAGTTCGATTAGTCATGCGTCTGATATTTTGGCTCCTTCTGTGCCCTTAATCATGCTGTTCACATGTAGCATGTTTCTGTTTTCCCCAGTTCCGGTTTCTGATGACAGGGGCTCCATACTTAATTTGTGCATGTGGCTGTAGGTAGTGTGTTTTGGCACTCGTTTGTTCATACCAGGACATATTTTGGTTATAAGAATTTGACGCAGAGCAAGAGAAACAAAAGCTCAAAATCAGGGCCGAACTAGGGAACCAAAAGCAGACTTCACAAAAATGCTCAGCCCCTTCCTCTCCACACACAATCTCTATCTTGTCGTCTACCCATTCTCTCTCTATCCTTCTCTCCTGTCTTTCTCTGATGATTTTCGGAGTACATTCCCCCTCCCTCCCTCTCTTTCACTCTCTCTTAAGGTCTCTCTGTGCCTGCTGGAAGTAACCTCTGGGAGTTCTGAAAAGTGACAATGTCTTTCAGAACCAGCCTCCAAATTTTCATGCAAACCGAGAAAATGCCTGATCAAATAAAATGCATGTCTGGTCATGCTCAAAAGGGAGCAAGAAGAAAGATTGGAAATTGTGACCAAGGGATGGAAAAGTACCTTAGAAAAGGAGACAGAAGGTTTGCGAGTGAGGGAAGAAATTGGGAAAAAGTGCAATCAAAAGTAGGCCACCTTGGTATTTTGCAAACCTGACAAATGGCAGTAACTGTGAGTGGCTTCTGAGAGAAACTTTGGGCCTGCACTTTGTTAAACAAATCAGAAAAACAATGTAAGGACTCTAATGCCAGGAGAATAAGGTAGAGCACCTCTTCCGTGTGCTCCTCCTTACGTCAAATAAGTAACAGGTACAAACCCAATTTTTAGTTAAAATTCTAGATCTTGTACCAGGTTCATTATGTTCCCATTGGAATGGGAGGATAATATAGGCCTCAATTTTATAGAGTCTCTGTCTGGTTTGGGTACCAATATAAGGATTGCAATGTTACAATCTATCCCCAGAGCATTTTTTCTTATTTCTCTTTAAAGAATTGGCATATTACAGAAGAAGTGGCACTTCCATAATTCCAGTAGAGTTATAAAACAATCTATTCTCCCATGGTGATCCTTCCCATGGCTATCATTGGTTTGATTGCCTTTTATATATCCTTGCTTCCTATGTATAAATGTATTTGGTAACTATATATTTCCACCCTCAGATCGGATTTATGAATGTGGACAATCTGCATTGGCTCCAGTCCTAATTGTAGATTCAAACATGTAACAGTGGCCATTACATGCAGGTGACCATGCAAAATGTGGTTAATGCATGCAAACACACATTTGCGGGGACTCACAAAGAAACCCATTTTTGCATTCATACACGCACCCCTTAAATCAGTGGTAATCAAATTTCATTTTAGTTTGCATATAAATTGGCATTCTTTTTCCTGATCCATCTTTTATAACATCTCTGCATTGTTGTCAATGCATTTTTCCTATTGTGTAGGGCACAACCTCTTCTATAGCTGCTCCCTGTCTGAGCTGAGCTACTTGTACATCTTTATTTGTCAGTAATCCATGGTTGTTTTAACAACATTTTATGTATTTCTAAAGAAAAGACAGGTTAAACCCTATGCTAGTCCATTCTTTTTTTTCCAGTTAAATAATTTTTATTGAGTAAGTAAACAGGTACCAGGAATATAATTAAGGCACAAGAAAAAAGAGTAACATATTTGAATACACTGTAAGATGAAGCAAAAAATATGAATTATGCATCAGAGAAACCATAAATTACAACTATATGGAGTAAGTAAAAAAAAAAGAGAAAGATTAGGGTACCATCTAGATTATAATTAAGTAAACCATTTAATAATAAAAAGAAAGAAGAAGAAGGGAGGAAAGGAAAAAGAAAGAGAGAAGAAAGAAAGAAAGAATGATAGTCAAATGAGTATTAGTGTAAAGATGGGTATGAAGACAGAAAAGTAGTGAAAGGTAACCAAAGTAAATCAGACTTAGTTGTTTGCCGTAAAGATAAAGAAGAAGCAATAGATATTCTATGTTTGTCACAAATAAGATTCCACCATTGTAACATACACATTTGGGAATTATCCTTCCAACAGGTAAGAATAACTTTAAATGCAATAGCAATAAAAAGATCAAGCAACTTCAATTTCAACCCTGTATCATGAAAATCAAGGTGGGCGGAATTTGCGTAATCGCGTCACGCAAATCTCCGCGAAACGGTAAAAAATCTTCGCGAACACGCAGAAATTCCGCGAACACGCGGAATTGCTTGTTCGCGATGCTTTTTTCCTGTTCACAATTGCTGTTTGCGTGCTCGGGGGGAAATATCTCGCGAGCACGCATTTTGAGAACGCAAACAAGCAAAAATTTCGCGAAGTTGCGGAACGCAGAATTTTGGGCAATTTCGCGTTCTCCGCGGAACGCGAAATTACCCAAATTCCGCAAGCGGAACGGAATTTACCGCCCAGGTCTACTGATAACGAGTCAAGGAACACATTTTGAATTGATATGGGGACACAAAAGTGAAAAATCGTGGAACATTTAGCCCAGATAAGTTTCCAAAATGTTTGAACATTGGGACAATAGAATATCAAATGGAATAGAGTACCATCGGAGGAGAGACAGTACCAACAAAGAGGAGATTAAGAAGGGTTAAATTTATGTATAAACATTGGTGTCATAACTCATAACAGCTCTATTGTACAAAAAGAATAGAGATTGGGCAATGTTAGCAGCTCTAGAAGTGGAATTTTTTAGCCATAACTTATCCCATACTGTAGGTGAGAGAGTGATTGAGAGGTCTAGTTCCGATGCAAGTCCAATTTGGGATTTTGGTCTTTCATATATATGAGTGAATAAAAGTTTGTATATAAAGGGAGTTAGGGGAGTAGATGAAGTACTATTGAAAAGTTTTTGGTTGCGATAAATAATTGAAGTGCTTGCGATAATTGCACATATTGAGAGAAACAAGAGAAGGGTAGATCGTACCATTCTTGTAATGTACTAAAAGGAATAACAGAGTTATTGGATACAAGTTGGTGAACATATAGAATATTCTTTTCTTTCCAATGTTTAAAATAGAAGGATATGTATCGGAATTTAATGAATTTATTATACCAAATAGAAGATGCAAGGAAAGCTTGATGAAAGTTAGAGCCATCTATATACAGTGAATGTAGTAAGTGCTGGAAATATTTTAGAATAGGATGCTTAGATATAAAGGTGCAATTAGACATGAAACAGATATCATAAAAAGAGAAGTCATATAAAAGAGAGCGTTTGAAGTAAATCCAACTAGGAATCGGAGCATCGTGGTATTGTCTGTTTAGTGCATATGCTTGTCTAATTAGAAAAGCAGTGTGATACAGTTTAAAGTTTAAAGTTAGGAAATCGTACACCTCCTTCGTTTTTTGGCTTTTTTTGGCATCCTTCCCAACCCAAACAGAGACCCTTCCCGCAATTTGAGATGCAGCATTTCTGACAACCTCACTAGGGTGAATATCACCCAGACTTCTTCCCCCTCGAATCTTCTTCGCCTCAAGTGTGTACTATTAACTTGCAGATCAGCCAGTAAACATGCCTCTGATATCTTTGACCTCATCCAACACAACGATTTAGATATTATCATCCTCACCGAATCTTGGCTAAATCCCGCTTCTACTCCTATTTTAGACCTCCTAGTACCTCCCACTCATGATATAATCAGGCTTGACAGAAATCTGAAATTGGGTGGTGGTCTAGCCTGCATTTATAGGAATACTCTCTCGATCTCTCAGGTGGAGTCCTCTCCCCCCTCCTCCTGCGAATATCTTTGTCTCAGCATCTCAAGTAAGAACCTACCAATCTGTAAACTTCACACCTTTTATCACCCACCGGGAGAGAATCTCCCTTTCATTGAGCACTTAATGGATATCATCTCTAGCAATGTCGACTCTGCAGTATCACAATTCTTTCTAGGGGACTTCAACCTGCATTGGTCCAAACACAATGACCCAGCGGTATCCTGCCTCAAATCATTTCTAAATGATCATGATTTGTCACAGCACTGTGTTCAACCTACCCACACGAAAGGGGAAATCCTTGACCTCATCATCTCCAAGGAACTGACCATCTCCTTAGAATCCATATCTCTTTGTGATTTGTCGGACCATCACAGCATCCTTTTCTATATTAACAGGGCGGTGATATTGAGGAAGGCTCAACCGCTTAAATCCAAGATTCTGAAACAATATCTCAGATCAATAAGCCACGACAAACTAGCTGCTCATTGTAAATCCGTCCTCTACTCCCAAGCTGACTTGGTGGAGCTGCAATCTCTCACGGACCACTACAATTCGAGCATCGCCAAGATCATGGACGACATTGCTCTTAGAGCAGCTGAAAGATCCTGGCGTTCCAATCCTTCCTCGGAACAACTAAAACTTCTGAGAGTTGTCAGAGGCCTCTACAACAAACAGATCAAAAAAGCTAAGGTTGACTACTTCAGATTACAACTAGATCAAGCAGCAAATCGCCCCAAGAAACTCTTCGAACTGGTCAAACAGCAATCTGTTACTGCCCCAAGCCTCTCTGATTTGAATGGCAACCCACCCTCTTGCGAGGAATTTGACACTTTCTTCACGGAGAAATCCCGACTCATCTCCATGGACCTCGCCTCTAAGAAGACCCTATTGCCCCCTTCTTTAGCTGCCTTGCCCTCTGACTTCCCTGAATAGCGTATCCCGACCGTCGTTGACGCTAAGAACAATGCTTCATGGGGCTCCTTCTCCTCTTTTAGTGAAAAAGACTTGAAAAAATTCTCCAGACTATCAACCCGTCTAACAACTTCGGGGACCCGCTGCCTCCGGCCATCTTCAAAGAGATCAAGAGCGCTCTCATCCCCACCTGGACCAGGATTGTAAACGCCTCCTTATCTCAAGGCTTGATCCCTGACTGTCTAAAAGCAGCCCACGTCTCACCTATTCTAAAAAAACTCAACGCTGACAAATCGGATCTCAATAACTTCCGTCCTATCTCCAACATCTCCACCCTAGCGAAACGTCTCGAAAAATGTGTCCAATCCCAGCTCAGTGCTCACATTGAGACCTACCAACTCTTAGACCATCATCAATCTGGTTTCCGGAGGGGTCACAGCACTGAATCGGCCCTTATACACATTTTTGATGACATCCTGAAAATGCTTGACAAAAACGAATCCTGCCTCTTGATCCTCCTTGACCTCTCCTCAACATTCGATATGGTCAATCATGACATTCTCCTATCCATCCTACAGAACAGAATGGGTTTCTCGGATCAGGTGCTCCATTGGTTCTCATCCTTCCTTCTCCACAGATCTCAAAGATTCAAGACAAACCACTCTCTCTCTCAGCCCTCCCCAGGACTTATGGGGGCCCCCCAAGGATCCGCCCTTTCTCCTATCCTCTTCAACCTTTTACTGGAACCTCTTATTAACTTACTTAACTCTATGAATATTCTCTTCCACATGTATGCCGACGACACGCAACTCTATTTGAAAATTTTATCCCCAGACAACATCATCTCACTAAATTCTATCCTCACGTCGACCCAAAATTGGTTAACCGAGAACCATCTCCGCTCAACACTTCCAAAACGGAATTCTTGCTCTTCTCCCCGCCGAACCAAACCGCCAAGATCGATCTCTGGTTACCTCACCTCACGGCTCTCAATTGCACTCCGATCATCATAGACTCAGCCAAATCGCTCAGAGTCAGAGTGGACAAGCACCTGAGTATGAAGACTCATATCAGCAATGTCTGTAAGGGAGCGAACCACCTAATGAGGACACTCAGAATGATCAAACCCTTCCTGCCACAAAAGGATTTCAACCAGGTGGTACAAGCTCTTGTCTTACCAAGGTTAGAGTATGGCAGTGCAACTCTCTGTGGCCTTCCTAAATACGCCTTGGCTCCACTTAGGGCCTCGCTCAACTCTGCAGCAAGACTGATCACAGGCTTCAAACAAAATGAGCACATATCCCCAGTCCTCAAATCTCTCAACGGGTTGCCCTTTGAAGCACGAATCCAGCTAAAGATTGCAATCCTGACGCACAAAGCCCTTCACTACAATACTCCCACGTATCTAGCGCAAAAACTTGAATTATCCTGTGGGGTGAGGGCATCTAGAAGCACCTCTACTCTCCTCCTGAAACCTATCATCCTTAGCAAAAAGAGAACTTGTCACCGAGCCTTCTATGGCTCTGCCCCTAAAATATGGAATTCTCTTCCTCCGGATGTACACAGACTCGCCTCGACGACGGCTTTCAAACTGGAAGCCAAAAGATTCTTAATGAGCAATTTCCTACCATAAGGGGTTGTGGCACTCATAAGGCGACTGTCTCTGTGTTCTTAGCTGCAAGGCACAACTAACAGTCACGGATCGTATCATCTGCATAATATTATACCTTTTATGTGTACCATTGCTTACTGTTTATCATTGCTTTTTATTTTATTTTATTTACTTTTTTTTTTTTTCCACAATTGCTAAATAAAATTTAGCCAAAGCAATACGGGCCAGTTTGTTGTTCCAAAGGAATTTAGTGCAAATGGAATTGATTTGACTAAAATAATTTGATTTTGAATGGTAACATGGAAAGTAGGAATAGAATGAGTGGTACAATCATCATTTTAATGGGATGTATGACGTTACAACGCATGCTTTTACAACGCATGCCGTTACAACGCATTTTTTACAACGCAAAATCTGTTACAACGCATGCCATTACAACGCAAGTCTTTACATCGACTTGCCGTAGATGGCATGCTAACATTAAAAAAGGGTAATTTACTATTCTAACTCCAGTCCACGTTGCAGTAGGGAAGGTGTTTGGATAGTAAACTACACTATTTTTAATGTTAGCACGCCATCTAGTGCAAGTCGATGTAAAGACTTGCGTTGTAATGGCATGCGTTGTAACAGATTTTGCGTTGTAATAGTTTCGTTGTAATGGTGGTGCGTTGTAAAAGTTGCGTTGTAAAGGCTGTTCCCCTTTTAAGGATATCCAACCTGCCCCACCAGGTAAAAATAGTGGGGACCATGAGTAAAGTAAATTTTGAATTTTAACTTTTAAAGCATTAAAAGTATGTGAGAGAGATTGAGGGATGGTAGAGGAAAACCACAAGCCAAGATACTTAATTTTAGATGGGCGCCATTTAAAGTTGGTATCAGAAAACATGAATTGATAGCAAATTGAGTTGAGGGGCAATATTTCAGTTGTAGAAAAATTTTGTTTGTAACCGTATATTTTAGAATACAGGTCAATTTCCTGCAGAAAGGGAGGTAAGGAGGTTAAGGGTTTGGAGAGATAGATAAGAAAATCATCTGCATAAGCAGATAGATTAATTGCGTGAGAATTGTGTGAGAAGCCAGTAATGAAAGGATTATGACGAATACATTCAAGAAAGGGTTCGAGACATAAAAGGAATAAAAGAGGAGAAAGGGGACATTCTTGCCGTGTACCTCTATGTAGATTAAAATAAGGGGATAAGAAACCATTAACAGAAACACACGCACGGGGATCAGAGTACAATGATTTGATGAAAGAAATACATTTGGGGCCAAAACCAAACCACTGAAGAGTTTTAAACATAAATGCCAATTTATACGATCAAAAGCTTTCTCAGCATCGAGGGATAGAGCGGCTAAGGGATCAGGATAACTTTTCTCCAAGGAGAGAACGTTAGAGAACATTCTGGCATTATCTGAGGAAAGCCTACCCTTAACAAAGCCAGATTGATCAGGTTTAATAAGTGAGGGGATAACACCTTCCAATCTAGAAGCAAGAATTTTTGCAAACATTTTGCAGTCATAATTAATTAGTGAGATTGGGCAGTAGTTTTGACAAAGGAAGAGGTCTTTGTCAGGTTTAGGGAGAATAACGATAAGAGCATCAAGAATAGAAACTTCAGGTTTAGAGTGGAGGAAAAAGGAGGGAAAAAGTGCAAGTAAATGTGGAGCAAATATGGATGAAAAAGAGGACATAAGTTCAAAAAACCATCAGGGCCAGGAGCCTTAGCTCTTTTTAAAGATTTAATTACATCAGAAATCCCCTGAAGAGTAATATCCTTTTCCAGGAGGGCCATAGCATCTGGAATAGGGCAAGGAGAAGGGAGACGATAACAAAATAATTGAGTATCGGTTGCAGTAGAATGGGTGTCTTCTGTGAATTTAGTGAATGATAAAAAGTCTGAAATGCTGTAACTATGTCAGGATAGGAATGTAGTAGAGTGCTACTAAGGGTGTTGCGAATGGGACCAATAGTTTTCCTTTCTGATTTGACTTTTAAATTATTTGGCCAGCATTCTTCCTGCTTTGTTCTGACCCCCATGATATTTAGATTTGATTTTAAGTAGAATGCTACAGGCATCAATTGTAGCTAATTTGTTTAGATCAGATTTAGCCCTGATAAGGTCACGAAGATGAGCAGGGGATTTGGAAGTATAATAAGAATATTCAAGGGTTTTGATATGACTAGAGGAAGAAAGGTACTGTGAGGTCAGTGACTTTTTCTTTCTGGCTTCGTATGCTATGGTAAAAGCTCTGAACGAGGCCTTGAAGGCATCCCAGTTGTTGTGTACAGAAGTGTCACCTGACTTGTTGAAGTGAAAGAATTCTTGTATAAAGCAAATAGTCTTTGAAATAAAAGTTTGATCGGATAATAGGGAGTTATTAAATCTCCATCTAGCATGTTCAGAAGTGATAAGGGACAAATCAAGAGAAACTGTAACACGGGCGCAGTCAGAAATAAAAATGGAGCCAATCTCAGAAGATTGGAGCGAGGGAAGTAAAGGTTTCGAAATTAAAACATAGTCAACATGGGACAAAGTGTGATGAAGATTAGAATATAACGTGATTTCACAATCATCAGGATTACTAGTCTTCCAAGCATCAAGAAGGAAAGGAAAATAAGAGAAGGGAAGTAAATGAAAGGGAACAAGATAGAGAGAAATGAAATAAGAGTAGAAAAAGAAAATGGAAAAAGAGCCAGATCAAGGACAGAGAGCCAGATCTGTAATATGCTGAGACAGAGACAAGAACCCGGCATGTCTGCACTCATGGACAAGACCATCAACGGAGAAAGGTGGAGATGGACAGGATAAACAAAGTATAGAGAATAAGATAATATGAGATATGGAAAAAATAAACTAGTACAAGAGAAACTATTTAGACCACATAAATCATTATAAATAGATGAAAAACATCAAAGACCAAAACAAGAAGTAGTAATGAAAATGTGAAACATTAACAGTCTAATAATATAAAAGCATAGAAGATTTTAAGAACACTGAACATTTGTGTCCATAGGCATTCTAGTGATAGAATGCAAAAACTACTTTACCTTGATAGGATCTTCAAAAGAACGGGATACACCTTCATGAGTGATCTTGCAAAGACAAGGATGTAAGATGCCATAACGGATATTCATAGATCTCATTTGTGGTTGGGGCGGAGCTAGCCACGCCTGAAGATGGCCACGCTTTGAGCGAGCTCCTTTCTTATGCTTTAACTATCCTGCAGATATCCTGCGTCAACAATCTGAAACTCCTGGAAAAACATGAATTGTTGAATTGGAACACAGCAGCATCATGAGAAACCCCCCATTTACAGCTGTTATACATTCAAACTACAAAAAAAGCCACCCGCTACCTCTCGACCGAGGTGAGGCCTACAGCGCGGGTTTGTGGGCGTGCCCGCTATGCCTGCGGCGTGATCCGCTGTAGCAGAAGGAGCGAAGCTAAGAGGGAATTGGCCCCCTGGGTGCATCGGCCTCCATATCTGAAGTGAGTGCATTGGAATTGGGTCCATCACCCCCTCTGCAGGCGCACCGCAGCGTGTGGCCTCTGCCGGAGGCTCGGGGCTAGGATCTGCCTGGGGCCGCAGCACGCGCACACACGGAGGTCAGCGTGGGGCCCATCTGACAGCAACAGCTCTGAGAGAGTGCGAGGGTGACCGCGCGTGGGTGCTTGGGCCGGGGCATAGCGGCTGCGGTCCTGGGCCACGGATTCTGGACGCTGGCCGGAGTGACGGCCAAAACCAGCACGAGAGACGGTGCTGGAGCTGACGGACAGTGGCACAAAGAAACGCGGGTGCCCGCAGGGGCCGGCACTGACGTAGGCAAGGACTGTTCCACGGGAGCCTTGAATATAAGGTGAGAGGCATGCGATGCTGGGGTGTCCATTAAGTTAAAGCGACTGGCTAAAGCGGAAACGCCGCCTCCCCACAAATCGCTTGTTGCACCCATATGCACTGAGCTGGCCGGGGGTACGGCTCGTGAACCATAGGCCTGCAACATTGGCACTCCCAAATCACGAACTGCAGTGCAATGGGCTCTCAAGTGGGCGGGCTTCCGGGTCGCTAATTAAAAGCGCCATCTCCTGCGCCAAATTGGACACTGCAGTAGCAGTCTCTCTCCAATACAGATGCTCTGGGTGCTGCCAACTGGAAAGCCCAGCACAGCCCGTGACCAGTCACAGAACCAAACAGATCTGGTGCAAGTTCCGAGCAAGCACATAATATAGGTAACGCTGCTGTCTACACATGGTAGCCCAGAGAGCAGGCATACAGTGTATAACGAGCGTTTAAACTATGCTCGATCCGACTCTCTCCGGCAGGTGCGCTGCAGAGACACATATACACGAATCCGGTGTTGCATGAGACTGTTATACGAGGCTGATGTGGTGACCCTAAGAACTCCCCATATTGCAACATGGTAAACCAGACAAAACGCAACCCAAGATCCACTTTGAGCAACCAAAAAAGATGACTGAAACACGCACAGAAGATCAACAAACCACTGAAACTGTCTCATCAGCTTCGGGAATTGAAATTGGTGACGAACTCCGTGGTATGTTCTCGACAGTACAGGCCTCCCTATCAAACCTCGATGGCAAGATAGATGCGTTGACCTACAGGGTAGATCGCATATCTGAGCCCCTAGACAAGCACACCGAAAGAATAGATATTGCAGAGCATCGGATATCGGACGCTGAAGATGCACAGCAGCAAATGAAAGTCAAACCAGGGAAAATTGGAAACAACCCTGGAGGCATTGTCAGCGAAGTCCGAAGATTTGGAAGCACGCTCCCGCCAGAATAACCTGCGATTCATGGGCATAACGGAGTCAACAAATACAGGCAACATGGAATGCTATATAGAATCTACTAATAAACCTCATGGGGAGGGACACATTCTCCGATGTCTTTATTATAGAGAGAGCGCATAGATCCTTAGCCCCCCTCCACCACCGGGGAACAGACTGCGTCCGATCATCGCAAAAGTGCTGAACTATAGAGATCACAATGCAGCACTCCGCAAGGCCCGAGAGCTAGGACACCTGACTCACGACGGAATGGAAATCTCCATTTACCCTGATTTTACGCCGCAGGTACAGGAGGCTAGAAAGAAATTCTTAGAGGTAAAGAAGAAATTACGAGACCAAAATATCCTGTACGCAATGATATATCCAGCTCGGCTGAGAATCACTGTTGCAGGCAAGACAACCATCCACATTGACCCTAAGTAGGTGTTTCAATACCTGAAAAAGAAAGAATCCTAGTCCATGCAGCGGAAATCACCCAGAGGCGGCCCAGAGGACCAGGACCGAACATCAGAGATTGATGAATGAGACTCTCCATCTAACATGGGCGGCAGAAACACGCATGCGACAGACTGACCCACCAGAACAGAGAGGCAAAAGACACAGATAAGTGATATTATGTTGCCAGTATATCTGTATGTCTAAACCGTAGGCAAAAGAAAAGGGCATTATATGGACTGCATGTATACTCAGGCCGATTGGGGACCTAGATGTGTATGGGGGTACACAACACTATCATACACTTTGCATGTATAGACGCATAAATATGTTTTACTTCATGAAGTGACACCCGTGTGACTTTTCACAGGGTTTTTTGGCTGGCAGCTCCACCAACATGTGTGCACCACACCAAGTATGTTTTAACCTGGGGAACCAGTTGGGGGAGAGGGGAGCTGGGGGTATCTTTCTTGGAAATGTCTCCGCCATGATTGGGATGGCCGAGTGGGTGGGGGATGGGACGGGGAAAATTCAGGAAGAATGGTCGGTTACATGGCAATAGAGTCCAACGGGGCCCAGAGCGAGGGTAGGACGCCAGCAAGTTGCCAGTCTACCTACAAATCGGAGCAACTATTGTGCTCTGTTCTCATCCCTGTCTGTCCGGAACTAGGTCGTGAGGGGTCTATCCTCATCTCAGTACCAGTTCCTTATTAATCACCCCCTACCGTTCCAAGCAACTAGTGCTAAAACGGTAGTTCTATTCTTGGTCCTGACGAAGTGCCATTGAGCTTTTTTGGGGCAGCTGGGGCACGAAACATGTTGACCACACCCTCACATGACTAGCCCTTACGGACCATTACTCCTAATTAGGGCTTCTACACCTCTTTTTACCAAGGCTAGAGCTACCTCATTAATAAAATACTTAAATAAGTAGGACGGCCCTATACCTTTTTTAAAACATCTCACTCCTCGTGCACTACCCTGCCCTCACACCCACACGCACCCATACGGCTTCTTCAAAAGATCCCCGACAAAGAGCCCCGGTTTCGGGAGCCCGTCAGGCATTGCAGCGCCGGCCTGACGAGGGGCAAATGCCCAAATGATGAAGCATGACATCCCTTGGGGTGTGTGAGGGCATTACGAAGAAAGACCTGTGCTTCCCCACTTCCTCCCCCTCCCTAACTAGCTACCCATAGGAACTGCTCTTCCTGTTCTCAATAGAGTTCAAGTGCAATGTGTGCACCGAGACCGTACAACAACAACATGTTCACTTCAGTAACTCCATCATATAATGGGCATTATAACACGGAACACTAGAACCCTGACACTCTTGACATGGAAGGTGAGAGGCCTGAAAAACCCGCAGAAAATACGGAATTTGTTTGCATATTTAGAGCGTCACAAAGTAAATGTAGCCTGTATTCAAGAAACCCATCTCACCGGTTCAACAGAGAGCAGGATACGCACGAGATGGGCGACATATCACATAGCCTCCTCTTACTCTACTTATGCCAGAGGAGTGCTGCTCCTTATCAAATGTGGTACACCATTTACCCTACTCAATTCGGCCACTGACGACAAGGGGCGATACATCATAATCCAGGGAAACTTTGGGGGGACGGCCCTGACTCTAGTAAATACATATGGGCCGAACACGGATGATCCATCATTTTTCGCACGGATATGGGCCAAATTACGCACATTGACACCAACCACGATTATATGGGGAGGGGATTTTAATACCTGAATAAACCCCTCAATGGACAGATCCACACACAATGACAAGTATGGAAAACAGGCTGCTCAAGTGCTTAAAGATGGAATGGAGGAATATGAGATGTTGGATATCTTGCGCATGAGTCATCAGGGACACAGAGAGGGAACATACATTTCAGCCATGCACAATACATGGTCCAGAATCGTCGTTTGGATAGCCACAAGTGACATCTGCACATGGACAACATCAATAGAACACATGCCCAAAACACTATCAGATTACGCTCTGGTCCGCCTTGAACTCGAACTTCCCGCACACACTCCTAGACAGTTTACCTGGCGTCTCCAGCAAAATGCGCTGCTAGATCAGGTGTTTAGGGCTGAATTGCAGCTGGCCATAACAGACCACTTTGAATGCAATGTGGGATTGGTGGACAGTGCTAAAATCTTATGGGAAGCCTTTAAAGTAGCAATTTGGGGCTTCTGCATAGGCAAGCATGCAAGTATATTAAAAGATATTCAACAACAACTATCTAAGAAAGAAAAAGACATTAAACAATTAAAAATAGAATATATGCATACACTGAACCCCAGGACACTAGCAGACATCAGAACTAAACTAGACACATATCATGACTTTGCAGAAAGCGAGGTGAAATACATTTCACACAGATATACGGCGCGTACTTATGGCGAGGGTGGGCGCCCAGGCTGTGCATTATGTAGCAGGATACACCCAGCACACACGATGTCCCAGATCACGCAAATCTTAGATGCACAGGGTGCACCCCAATTTGACACTCAAACTATCCTCGGCTGCTTCTCCGAATGTTATACATACCTATATTTCATAGCAAGGAGCATGATCCTATCTGAGATAAATCAGTATTTAGACGACATTGCGCTTGCCTGGCTGTCCTATGACCCCCGAGAATATTTTTTTCATCCTATCATAGAGGATGAGATGAAAGAAGTGATTGATTCCCTCCAAGCAGTAAGGCTCCCGGAACGGATGGGCTACCTGGGGAATTTTATAAAGAATATAAAGATTTATTAATACCTCACCCCACCGCAATGTATGATGAAGCTTATGTGACAGAGTGTTGCCACCTTTGCTGCGTGAAGCCTTATTAGTTACGCTCCTTAAACCAGATAAAGACCCCACCAAATGCGAGTCTAAACGCCCTTTATCACTGATAAATATGGATGCCAAAATATTGGCCAAAATCATAGCACTGAGGATACAGCCCTTAATGCGCAATCTGGTTCTACCGGACCAATCAGGTTTTATACTACTTGGTCAACCACACAAAACCTGCGGACCATATTAACAATGTTTCACCACTTAAATCCTGAAATGTCAGCTGCTGCAGCCTTATAGGACGCAGCAAGGGCTTTTGATTCAGTGGAATGACAGTTTATGTTCACTGTATTGTGAAGGATGGCGTTCCCTGAACCGTTCCTACGCTGTATAACGCTGTTATACATGGAACCCCGTGCACAAATAAGAGTAAATGGCAACACGTCCGACCCTATTAATATATGTAAGGGGACGAGGCAGGGGTGCCTGCTCTCGCCACTTTTATTTACACTAGCTTTGGAACCTCTAGCCTGTAAGATTAGGCCGAGACATGCGGATACCGTGTTACAGTTCCAACTTTGACCAGTTAGCATATCGCTATACGCTGATGATATGGTCCTCTATGCATGTCATCCAGCGGATCACTTAAACAAACTTTTTCAGAGAATACATCCGCTTCGAACACTACTCATGTCTCAGCATTAATTGGTCTAAGTCTGTGGTGATTCCACTCACTCCCTCTACGATTCAACCTCCACTAGATTATCCACTACAATGGCAGACAGAGCCTGTGAAAAACCTAGGTATCTGGCTCCACCGTGAACCAGAGGTAGTGCTCTGCGAAAATTATGGCAGAGCTATATCAAAATTAGAAGACCAGATAGACAAGTGGATCAGATTACCCCTGTCGTTCGCTGATAGGATAGCAATACAGATGGTGGTGCTCCCACGTTTCCTCTATCTGTTTATGAACATACCAGTGAAGCCCACACAACAATTGTTTATTAAGCTACGCACCTCCATGACCCGTCTGGCATGGGCAGGAAAAGAGGCGATGGTAAGTTGGACAGAACTGACCAGACCATACACCCAATGCGGATTAGGAGCACCATTTTTGCAACTTTATTACTACTGTGCACAAGTGCAGCACGCACACTACTGGTTACACCTACATGCACATATCCCACACATAGCCATAGAATATGACAGTTGTCAGCCCGACTCCCCTGGCCACTTATATATTGGGTCCAAGACAGACCACCCCGAGAGCTGAAATAAATCCAGTTTGCTGCACATCAATGGCATGGCATATGCTGGCAAACAGAGCACACAAACCCCCAACATATGCACCAGCGCTGACCTTGAATAATCACCTGTGCATAACTGTGACTCAGAAGAAAAACATGATGACATTACTAGGGGTAATGGGACTACATACTATGGGTAATATATTCCCAGACGGCCAATTTATATCACAAACAGACACTTCTCTTAGTGCACATCGTACATCCTTAAAGATATTTGCGTACCTCTCGCTGAGACTGGCAGTAAAGGAACTCTACCCCACATTTTCTAATGAGCCACCGACACATAACGCGCTCCAGATTCTCTTGACGTCGCCAACGCTCTAGGGCTGATAGAATTTTGCTCATTTTCCTAAACAAAATCGCTGTCTGATGCTTTTTAACTGTGTTTAAATGTTCGCTTATTTTTAACTGTGTTTTAACTGTGTCAAACTGTAATTTGCGTTTTTGCACATTCGTTGAGGAAATACATTCTGGGGCACTTTATATTGTAATTTGCGTTTTTGCACACTCGTTGAGGAAATACATTCTGGGGCACTTTAAATTGGTATTCTTTACGGCTGTGTGAGTTTTCCTCACTTCCGGCGGGACAGAACTAGGCGCCATTTTCGTCCTGAAGGCGCTCTAGTCTCCCCACCACCGGCACTACTTAAATGCACGCTGCACGTTCGCAGGTGCTCTAGGGCTGATAGAATTTTGCTCATTTTCCTAAACAAAATCGCTGTCTGATGCTTTTTAACTGTGTTTAAATGATCGCTTATTTTTAACTGTGTTTTAACTGTGTTAAATTGTAATTTGCGTTTTTGCACATTCGTTGAGGAAATACATTCTTGGACACTTTATATTGTAATTTGCGTTTTTGCTCACTTGTTGAGGAAATACATTCTGGGGCACTTTAAATTGGTATTCTTTGCTGCTGTGTGAGTTTTCCTCACTTCCGGCGGGACAGAACTAGGCGCCATTTTCGTCCTGAAGGCGCTCTAGTCTCCCCACCACCGGCACTACTTAAATGCACGCTGCACGTTCGCAGGTTGTCTAGGGCTGATAGAATTTTGCTCATTTTCCTAAACAAAATCGCTGTCTGATGCTTTTTAACTGTGTTTAAATGTTCGCTTATTTTTAACTGTGTTTTAACTGTGTCAAATTGTAATTTGCGTTTTTGCACATTCGTTGAGGAAATACATTCTGGGACACTTTATATTGTAATTTGCGTTTTTGCACACTCGTTGAGGAAATACATTCTGGGGCACTTTAAATTGGTATTCTTTGCTGCTGTGTGAGTTTTCCTCACTTCCGGCGGGACAGAACTAGACGCCATTTTCGTCCTGAAGGCGCTCTAGTCTCCCCACCACCGGCACTACTTAAATGCACGCTGCACGTTCGCAGGTGCTCTAGGGCTGATAGAATTTTGCTCATTTTCCTAAACAAAATCGCTGTCTGATGCTTTTTAACTGTGTTTAAATGTTCGTTTATTTTTAACTGTGTTTTAACTGTGTCAAATTGTAATTTGCGTTTTTGCACATTCGTTGAGGAAATACATTCTGGGACACTTTATATTGTAATTTGCATTTTTGCACACTCGTTGAGGAAATACATTCTGGGGCACTTTAAATTGGTATTCTTTGCTGCTGTGTGAGTTTTCCTCACTTCCGGCGGGACAGAACTAGGCGCCATTTTCGTCCTGAAGGCGCTCTAGTCTCCCCACCACCGGCACTACTTAAATGCACGCTGCACGTTCGCGCAGCGGTCGAGCGCAGCAGGCGCGCTGCTGGTGCGCAGAAGGCGCGCCTAAGGCAAGCCCGTCTGCGCCCGTCAGCAGCCCGACGGGAGCCGGGGCCAGTTATGCTGCCCAGTTCAGGGAGGATGATTCTCGCCACCAGTTCTACTCTTGTGAGTGTCTTATCCAGATGCGGGGGTCGTCTTGTAACCCGCAGTTGTTCCCTAACATGCATGGAACTCGAGACTTTGTGTGTGGGGCGTGTGGCTTTTGCCTTGAGTTGGGTGTCGCTGCTGGCACTAAAATATCTAACTCCCCGGTTATTTCGGCGGCGCTACTTAATGTGCGCTCTCTGAAAAAGCACCACTCAGAGGTTTTTGAGCTCCTTGATGATAAAGCTTTGGACTTTTTATTAGTCACGGAGACCTGGCTTGACAACTCCTCCGACCCAATTGTCACCTTAGCCATCCCTTCAGGGTACAAAGTCAGCAGATTAGATCGTACTACAGGGAGAGGTGGGGGGTTGGCTGTTATTTTTAAAGAGACGTGGGCATTGGATAAGTGCTCTCTCAGCATGTGGGACGGTTGTGAAGTTCTGGATTTTAATATCCGCTGCTCGGCCCACTTTTCTCTTGGTGGGTCCTTGATTTATCGTCCGCCGGGAGTAGCCCATGCTTTCCTTCAGGCCTGTGTGTAGGTGGTCTCCATGAGAGCCCTTCAGTTTTCCCATTATGTGATTCTAGGTGATATCAATATTCATCTTGACCAAAATAACTCAAAAGACACACGTGAATTTCTTGATATCTGCCAATCTGCTCAGCTCTCTCAATGGGTCGACCAGGCTACTCATCTTGGTGGCCATATTCTTGATCCTATCCTTTCCAACTTCCCTATCTCAGTCAAAGCTCCACTCCCTGTCCCTTGGTCTGATCATTATTTAATTCCCTTTTCATGGCTGGTGACCCCCCCCCGGTGTCAGTCCAACGGTCAGTCATAAACCAGCGTTCAAGAAGGTTGACCCCCTACTTTATTCCAAGGCGCTAGCGGCCAATAGGCCACCTGTGTCACAAGACCTTGATCAGTGTCTTGCTGCCTTTTCCAACTGGCTTCGGGGCTCTTGGGCGGCCATAGCCATACTTACCTCGCTAGACAGTCTAGGGCCTCCCCCTCCAAACCTTGGTTTACGGAAGATCTGCGTCTCCTCAAGCAGGGATGTAAGAAACTGGAGCACTCTTGGCGTCTTAGCAATTACTGCCCTTCAGCAAAGAGGCAGCTTAGGCTGGGTCAAAAAACCTACTATAAAGCGATCTCTTCTGCTAAAAGTGCTTTCTTTGCCACTCGGATCGATCAAGCCAAGAATAACTCGAAAGAAATTTTTTCTATCGTTCAAAGTTTTCTGTCCCCTGTTTCGCAGAGCTGCATCCTACCAGCAACCACTGCTTGGTGCGAGACGCTCTCTACATTCTTCCGGGACAAGATTCTAAAGATACAAGGCAGCTTCTCTGCCCTGCCTATCTCTATTGGGCTCATGGGTCCCTCTATCTCCTCTCTTTCTACTCCTGCTGTACTGTCTTCCATTCACTCCCTGTCCGATTTCTTTCCGGTGGATCTGTCATGCACTCTGAGAATTCTTCAGGGTCTGAAGTCTGGTTCTCCGGACGATCCCTGCTCAGCAAGACTTCTGGCTTCAGTGGCTGAAACAGTAAATGAGGAAGTTAATTTTATTATTAACTTATCCTTGCAGGTTGGCAGGGTTCCTGACTGTTGGAAGCAGGCCAAAATTCTTCCCCTACTGAAGAAATCGACTCTCGATCCTTCAGTGCCGGGTAATTACAGACCTATTTCTCTTCTTCCTAGCCTGTCTAAGGTCTGTGAGAAGATAGTAAACAGACAGCTGTCTGAGTTCGTCGAGAGCGCGGATCTTCTTCACCCTGCCCAGTCGGGCTTCCGCCCCTCCTTCAGTACGGAAGGGGCACTTCTGGAAATCTCTGAAGCCATACGGGAGTGTTTAGAAGCTGGCGGGAAGGCCGCCCTGGTGCTGCTTGACTTGTCGGCGGCCTTTGATACTGTCCCCCATTCACTGCTGCTTGACAGACTTTCAAAGATTGGTGTGTCGGGCGCGGTTTGGGGCTGGATTAAATCCTTTTTGGACGGCCGCTACCAGCAAGTCTGGATACCCCCGGCGGCTTCTTCACCTCTTCAAGTTGGCACGGGTGTGCCCCAGGGTTCATCTCTTAGCCCTCTCCTGTTCAATATCTATCTTACTCCGCTGGTCTTTCTAGCGGAGGGGTTGGGGGCTAAGGTCATTGCCTATGCCGATGACACGCAACTTCTGTTCACTTGGGACAAACAGGGGTCCTCGGTGGCCCACGTGCAGAGGTGCCTTTCCTCGGTCTTTGAATGGATGGCGTCGGCACATTTGAAATGCAATGAGGATAAATCCGAGATTTTGATGTTCGGTGACTTCCCCTCAGGATTCAGAGAGTCTATCTGGCCTCCTGATTTCCCACCGCCTGTTTCAAACAGTCAGACCTCAAAGAACCTGGGTATCTATTTCGACAGTAATCTCTCCTTTTCTAGCCAGGTTACTCGTCTGACCGGTTGCTGTTTCAGCCTTCTCAAAATTTTGAGAAGATTCCTTCCGCTGTTGCCTCAAGCGGCTAGGGAATCAGTGGTCCGGGCTCTTATCTTGTCCCGCTTGGACTATGCCAATGCCCTCTATGCTGGGCTCCCAGCCTATGTACTTAATAAGCTTCAAGTTACCCAGAATGCGGCTGTCCGCATGCTGGGTAGGCTTGGTCCCAGGCAGAGTGTGCACGGTTACTGTCATTCTCTTCACTGGCTACCGGTCAGGTCCCGGATAGCCTTCAAATCTCTCACCCTTGCTCACCGCGCCCTGCATAGACGGGGGCCGGGCTACCTTCAGAAACGGTTCTCTTTTTACGTGCCGGGGCGACACTTGAGATCTTCCGCTCTCAGGCTTATGAAGGTGCCTTGCTTCCAGCGCCATAGACTAGGTGGCGCTTCTCTGGTTGTGTTTGCTGCCCGCGCCTGGAATGCGCTCCCCCTCTCGCTTCTAACTGTCGAAGACACTGGGGTTTTTAAGAAACTGCTAAAAACTTACCTCTTCTCGTAGGGTTGAGCTTTAATTCTGTCCTTCCTTGAGTCGCGCCGGGACACTCCTTCGAGTATCTGCGCGCGTAATAAAAGTAAAATAACACGCCAACGCCTAGTCACATCCCTCTACAATGCGGCTCAACGTAAACAATCCAAGATCAGGAAAAAAACCTTTATAGACGGGAAGAAACACTTGGCTCTACTATTGTCAAAGGGGGCTGGGAGTATAGCTGCACACTGACACAATTACTTATGTCAAACTGTAACCTGTGCATCATACATTTCAAATTTATACACCAAGCATTCTATACACCGATGCAACTACATAAATACGGTTTGAGAATGGATGACAGATGTTATAGATGCAGCGCTCACCGAGCAGACTTTTTGCATATGGCATGGGCGTGCTCACAACTTCAACAATACTAGCAGGAGGTGACTAATATCCTCACTACTATGCTGCCAGAACAGATACCTAATGTGCCCCTGGTCTGTTTACTGGGTATATACAAAGTCAAACAGGCTAGATGACGCAAATTTCTGGCTGTGGCATTATTACTAGCCAAAAGAGGCATAGCTCTACGATGGGGTAGCAGACAAACACCACGGAGTAAGGACTGGATCGCTGATATGACCTATTATATGGAGAGGCTAGAAACCTATGCAGAAGAAATACCACAGGCCTTGAGACCTAGAGATTTCTAGGTCCCACTGGTGCAATACCTCCGATCAATACAAATAGATGAATAAACACACACCACGGTATACACATTGAACTCGAACTGTAATGTTGCCTCACATTATTATGTCGTTCACGTGTCTAAGCTGGAGAAGTTGGAGGTAGAAAAGAAGGGTGTCGGAGAACATTACTAATTTGGGATGTGCCCAGATCAAGACTGATGGACTGAAGTTGCGTCCAGTGCACATTATGTTATGTAAGAGGAAAGTTTCAGCATGTTAATGCAAACATTGTATTTGAATTATTGCAAAGTAATTATGCATATTCTGTGGGACTCCGTATGCTATGTCTGACCGCAAATAAACAAATAAAATCATTTGTGGTCGGAGGGCTAGGAATTCTTTACGCCTAGCATTGGTGGCATTTGAAAGATCCTGTGAGATGAAGATGTTATCTCCCGACCAAACAAGACAACGTTTTTCTCTGGCAATTTTTAGAATATGCATCAGGTCAGTGAATTCAAGAAAAAGCATAATTATACCATGTGGTTTGTTAGAATGAGGTTGAGGTCGACCAAGACGATGAGCTCGTTGGATGTTGAGGGGAGTCGAAGATTGAAAATCGTGGAGGTCAGCCAAGAATTTCTTTAAAAAAGAAAGACGATCCAGTCCCTTGATATTTTCAGGCAGACCATACGACCGAAGATTGTTCCTTCTGTTACGATTTTCTAAGTTCTCAGTGTGGAGTTTAAGTTTATGGATTTCTTGTTCCAGCAAAGGTACTTTAGTAGCCACATCTTGAAGATTATTTATACGTTGTTCCATTTTGGACATTTTACCTTCCATATTGATCCATCGCTCTTCAATCAGCTGTAAGTTTTCATTGGTGGCATTCATGAACGGTTTTAATGCTCGTAGTTCATCCAGGATTGAATCTAATACCGGATTGGAAGATGACTGAACTGGAGATGGGGGATCATTTTTGTCTCTTTTCGGTTTGGCGCCAGATAAAGATGACTATGTGAGAGAAATGGAATCATTGACCATCTTGACGAGATAGACTTGACGATGAGGATATGGATGATTTTTAAAAGTAGAGATCCTTTCCATAAATAAGATTCTCAATATTGTGGAACACAATGAGGTTATGAAACTGTTTCACACACAGTATTGATGTAGGTAACAGGTAAAACCAGATGATGGAGGCTGTTGAGTGGAGCATGCTCACAAACAGAGTATAACCATTCATGACCTCCTAGAAGTAGATCACCTGTTAGGAAATTCGAGGTCAGTCAGCTTCAGCAAAAACCAATAGTAGAGGCGAAGGCAATGTTTGAGTTGGATTAACAACACCAACCCTGAGGAATTGCCACAAAACCAAATACCTGTTACGTCAAGGAGAGAGGGGTTGACGATATTCTTTGTTCCTTCACACCATGACAGCCGGAACACTGACCTATAAAATAGAATCCTCACATTCGAAGTTGATCACTGAGTCACATAAGCAGGAAAAAGTAGGTTCCATTGGCACTGAAGGCAAGAGGCCCCGGAGCAAAAAAGGTGCCAGTGAACATTCTCATGGACATACAATATATATGATACTGTTGAAGTAAATGCATGGAGAATGCAAGGGCTGGACTTGCTTAGATATGCCTTTCCTATTTTAAGATATCATCCATTGTTTCAAATATTGTTCAAAAATAAAGATAAGTATGGTAATTATAACATAATTACCCATTTGTTGTGTTTGCAGCAGAGCTGAATTTCAACACTGTGGTCTCTCCTCATGAGACATGGGCGCCGCACAACCAAAATGGTGGCTTCCCGCGTCAGAGAAACAAAGTCGCAGCAAATGCGGCCGAAAACAGAAGAAGCGCTCACATGAGATACATCAAACGCGAGCTGCCATGTATTGGGATGCGTGCACTGCCTGGAGACTGCAGGGCAGGGTCTGCAAGCGGTCGAAATTCTCTTCAGATGATCCACGAGGCAGCGGAGCTCAGATGAAAGCCGCCTTCTTGTGCAGCGCAGTAGCCACCCCCCTATGCAAGCCCATTCTAAACATTTAAAGTCTCCATGTTGTGATACCTGCTATTCTACGAATGTAATCTAGATTTAAAGCATGTACAGTGCATTGCTTTCAGTATATTTCTTCAGCTAGCACCATAGTAATGAACTAAAAAATAATATAAGACCTGGACATTCTATTTCTGCACACAGAAAACACATTTATCCAGATGAAATGGGTTCTGTCCATGTAGTTTCCCTACATTTTCTCTAGTTTGTTTTAGCTCATTGAACTTTTAGGTCCATTGATATCCTTTCAAGCATTTAATCAGCCATCTTATCTACACATTCATCAAGCATGCAGTTACAATGAAAATAGCCGTGGTCAACACCAGTTTAACATATATTGTACGCCAACTACTCTCAGGCGCTGTAATCTTCATATTTGTTTCCATTCTCTATATCAAGGGCCCGAATCACAAAGAATTTGCTAAGTTGCTGTGTCTTACTCATATACTACTCTTATCTTACTCTTGAGTTCCTAGACAATACATACTGTGCTTCCTTGACATGATCAAAAGACATACAGACACATGCATCAAAATGAAAAATAGCGATTTCTTAATTGCGAAAAATTAGGAATCGCAATTAAAAAATCACTATCCGGAATGCATGAAGCCACTCGCGAATAAATAGCGATTCGCTAATAATTGCAAAAACTATAGCGAGTACACAAACGCGACTTGCTAAACCAGAAAATCCTAAATTGCGATCTCGCTATCTGCGAAATTGCAATTTGCAAAATCGCTAATAGTGAGAATCGCAAAGAGCATGTCGAATTGGAAGCAGGCTGATGACATCACAACCAGGTAGTCACACAGTCCATGCTTCATTCAGTGCTCTGAGGAGCTCAGAGGAGGAGGCAGATTACTGTGGCTGACCAGAATCACTTCCATTTCTCTATACAGCTACTTTGTCAGACACAGGATGGACAAAACTGCATCAGGGGATAGTGCCACGCCCAGGAAGAGGAAAAGGATGTTCTCAGAAAGGGAGTTGGAATACCTAATTGAGGAGGTCAGCAGAAGCCATGATAAATTATTTGGAAAATTGTTTCTGAAAGTTCCTGAGACAGAAAAAAGAAAAATATGGCTGCGCATCAAGGCTAAAGTAAATGCTGTGGGAGTCACACACCGCAGCATTGATGATTTGAAGAAAAGGTGGTATGACCTGAGGATACGTGCCAAAGAGCGCATAGCCGAAAGGCTGAGGGAAGCAGGTGCCACAGGAGGAGGACCATTGACTGCACCCACAAATGCAGCCCTGGAGGACCTTGTTGAGGCGACAATCTAGCCTGAGGCGGTTGTTGGAGTCACACAGCTGGACACATCCGGCACAGCAAGTACAACACAAGGTAAGATGCATGCAAGCGTTAATCCCTTGCGTAATGTATAATCGTGCACATACCCCCAGGCAAACACAATATACAGATCAAACTCTAGGCCACGTTTCCCCTCATACAAAAAATGCATCATGGGAGTTGTAGTCATGTCAGCACATTGTGCATTCAAAAGCAGCAAGGGCAATCAAAAAACATCAACACTGCACGGCAGCCAGTGTATTTAGTCAGTGATTTAATCTGAGCAAGTATGCCAAATGTATAACAAATGTAGGATTAACAAAACTTAACATTGCACTATTTCACATCACAGATGCAGTTGAGGCAGACTCCGATTATAATGTCCAACTCCACATCTTAGAGACACCTGCGGAGACCGATGTAGAGACTCCAGTGGCCCAAAATGCACACCACCACCAAAACACAGGGCACATGTCCCCTAACTGCAGCCGATGAAGGCCAAACTAACTCCAGCACCTACTACAGTCTCCATCCAGCCACGTGTTGCAGCACCAACTCCACCACCAGCACAGGTCCAACCAGGGCAATGGCGCAGGTCCAGGGCACGTGTTGCTGCACGTGATGATCAGGTGAGAAATGTGTATGGTGGCATAGAGTAACAGATGCTATGCGTGCAGCGCCTGCAGGGGAGACACATGGGCACAATCACTAGGGGTGGGCGGAATTTGCGAAAGCGACTTTCGCAAATTATCGCGAAAATGTTACAAATCTCCGCAAACACGCGGAAATATCGCGTAGATGCAGAAGTTTTTTTCCCGCCCGTTCGCGGTATTTTCTGCGTGGTCGCGGCTCACCAACTTACCCATGCGGTTGCTGGCGGGCGCGGCCATCTTGTTTTCACTCTTCTCGCGGTGCATGATCGCGAGAAGAAAGACGTGATCGCGCGACGCATGACGTTACTGCGGGCGCGAACTGTCGCGAGACAGCGCAAATGGCTACCAACAATCCAACATCTCGTGGAGAACGCGACCGGATTGGGAAAACTTGTCGGCGAACGCGGGGATTCAGGTAAGGCGATCGCGCGCGCGAGAATGTATTATTTTACAGCGCGAGCAAGAAACAAATTATCGCTAAGCTGCGGAATGCGGAAATTTTGACATTTTCGCGCTCTGTGCGGAATGCGAAAATGTCAAATTATCGCAATTTCCGCGAGCGGAACAGAAATTTAGCCCAGGCCTAACAATCACTCTTCAGATCTCCAAGCTGGCTAAGAATATCAGCACAATGGCAGACAGTGTGCGTGACCTAACAACAGTGGTTGCAGAGGGCAATCGTCAAACAAACTTGAGCCTACAGGAGCTCACACGGGCGGTGCTTGCAGGACAGAGCACTAAGCGGGGAAGGCATCGCCAGAGCCTGATCCGCACGTCAGCAAATACAAGGGCCATCAACAAGCTCTGCAGCACCACAGCGCTATTGGCACAGCACTCCGTTGCAATGAAAGTTGACCACGGTCATTACTGTGGGGATGTTTCAAGGGCCTTGGGACAAGGGACCACAGCGAAGGAACACATACAGTCTGGGACAGTGAGTGCCTTCAACTTGGACGGGGAGGAGTGGAGTGGAGTGAGGCGGCATCGAGCCTCAGTAGCTTGTCGGTGCCAGTGACCCCTGCCACGAGGCGCAGTTCGTGCAGCACCGCATCCACACTCACACATCAGGTTGATGTTGCAGAGGAACACAAAAGGAGGCTGGGTGTATGTGGCAGGAGGCGCTAGCCATGCATATCCTCATTTCTGGGCCATGGTGGTGTAACCATGGTCATTTATGACGTGGTGATTGACATCCAGTGCTTTGAACTTTTTTCTTTTAACTTTATGCCTCAATTCAATCACCCTCCTAATTTACACTATTCAAATTTCACTTAACATGGGCTCATGTTAATAAAACATTTACGTTCACTATTTAGTTGTTCTGGCTAACCATTACCTGCATCAGAAATAATGTTGTGTGATGTGTGCACGACTCCTTTGGCCTTCTGCTGAGTTTGGCACATGTGCTTGTTGGTGTTGTGCGGGTGGTTGGTCGTCCCCATCAGACTCACTGTCGGACATCTCGATGTGTATGCCTCTTCTGGTGGCAATGTTGTGCAACATGGCACATGCAGCCACTATCCTGCAGCAGGTCTCTGGCCGGTACTGCAACGCTCCGCCAGTTTTGTGTAGAATACGGAAGCGACTTTTCAGGATTCCAAATGTGCGTTCAATCACATTACGTGTGCTGATGAGTGCAGCATTGTACCTCTGCTCATGTGGTGTGGCTGGGTTGAGGTATGGTGTCAAGATGTAATCACGAACAGCGTATGCGCTGTCACCTACAGGGTTGAAAGCAAAGGGTTAGCCACAGTTATGCAATAACATCTGTATGATTGATGCAAATAGGCATATATGTGTACCAAGTAGATGTCCTTCTCCAAATTCACCCCTGAGCAGACGCGTGTGGATGCCACTGTGCCGAAATATATAGGAGTCATGGGTGCTTCCTGGAAATTGTGCCACGATGATGATGATGATGTGCTTAGCATTGCACACAACTTGAACATTAATTGGATGATAGGATTTCCTGTTCCTGAAGATGTATTCGTTGTCTGCTGGGGGACAGATAGGGACCTGCGTACAGTCTATGCATCCAATCACATGAGGGAATTGTGCTACCTGGTAGAAGTTAAGTTTTGTCTTATTCAACTCATGTGGGGTTGTGGGGAAGGTGATGTGGGTGTGGATCCTTGTCATCATGGCGTCAAGGAAGTTTTTGAAGAAGCGTGACAGTGAGCTTTGTGATACCACTCTGGCTACGCCTACTACCCCCTGGAAACTGCCTGATGCTAGTAGGTGCAGGCAACATTGGACCTGTACATGTGCGGGTATAGCATGTGTCCTATGAGTCTGGTGCTGCAATTGGGGTTCCAACTCTGCAATTAGGTGCATGATCATTGCACGGTTCAGCCTGTACTTATTGTATATTTCATCCTCATTTTGGCCCAGCAATGTGATGCGCACACAAAAAATCCTCTCCTGTATCCTCCTCCTGCGCTGTGCTGCTGCATTGATCCTCATCCTCCTTGCCAGCACGTAGAGAGCTGCCATTGTGAAGGTCTTCAGGGGTCTCCGGAGTTATTTTTAAGGGGTTTCATATGATTCACACCTGTTTCTTTTTTTTTTTCACTTTACCACCTGATTGTGATTCCCCTTATTCTGCACTTGCTAAATAGCGAATTTCATGTAAATCACTAATTCCGATTTTCCATGCATAAGATAGCGATTCTTTACTTGCTAATCGCTATTAGCAGTTGCTGTTGTATGTGCCACTAATAGCGAATTCGCAATCTTTTTTCTCGCAGATTTAGCGACCATTTTTAGCGGATTTTTGACATTTTCGGTATTTTAGATGCTGCATTGGAAAATTATGTTTTGCGGGCGCTAAGGGTCTATTTTACCGATTAACAATTTTTGCGAGTGGATTTGGGCTTGATGCACGTGCCAGATAGAAATTGTGATGAATGCAATGTCAAAAACATGGTCTGAGATTGTGGTCAATGTATTTAGACGTGTTTTCCATGAGAGACCCGATTGCAGAAACAATGGGTCTACCTGGGGGCTTGGCTTCATCTTTATGCAGTTTCGGTAGAAGGTATAACACCGGAGTTCAAGGGGGAATACATTTGAGGAAGAGATATTCCTCCAACTCTATAAGGCCCTTGTCTTTCCATTACCCCAACATTTCCCAATATGTGTGACTGGACCCTGTAACTTCCAAACTGTTGGAGGGAGAATGTAGTATCATTGACTTGTCTCCTCCTTTAACTGATTTTAACTCAAAGCTTGTATGTTAAGTACAGATTTTTTTCTTTCACACAGGTATCTACACCGTATGCAATGGGAGCATTGCCAGTGGAGCACTCGACGCATTTCTTTTTTGACCATTGCATGAAGCATGTAAGCCCACATGGGCGGGACTCGAAGAAGTGTTACACAACCGGAAGGAAAGACAGCAACCCATTTAGGTAATATGTCTAATGCACAGCACTTATATGCACTATATTGTATTTTTTCACTTTGTTCGTACAGTTGAGCTTCAGAAGTAATTTATTGTGAAGTTCTTGGTGAATATAATTTCCTGCTTTTTTGCACACTATTCTTGTTATCTGTATTTTACTTTTATTCCTCCAGGGCTGGCAAGGCTTTTTTCTATAGGGTAAGCACAGTATATCCAGGTTATGTTATCAGAGGAAAACTAAATATCGGCATAATTAGCCCTAGGGAGCTTCTATGTGCATGACATTTCACCTGAGACCTCACTTATTTCACCTTTTTGATGTATGCCGTGTTTAATCTAAATGACACCAAGGGAATTATATTGGTTCTTTTCCCCGCATCTACAGCATGGGTGTCACATGCGCCGTCTGTACAGCCTTCTTGCATGTATAACGAGAGACTCAATCTCCCATAAAGCATTGGGAGTATCATTTTGTTGAAGTACCGTACCAGTGTTATTCACTAATGGCCCTTCAGATTTGCTTGAAAACGCGGAACCACGTATCAATACTATTTTGGTTTCAGCATACTTTATGTTCATCTTATGCAAAGTATTACAAGAATGGATGGCATGCTTTGATGCGTACATGCACAAGCGTTACAGATATGCATATTTAATGTGCAGGTATGCCGGCTGTTTTTTTAAATTGCCTTCATCACAGTTTCTATGCCTTTTGTTTATGTCAATGAAACATAGTATGTATTGTCCACGTCAGTTCCTCTTCCCTTACCGTGATCAAGGCTGTGGCTGAAACGCATTGGTGAAGACTTACTTTTGGATTAAAGCGCATTTGAAATTCCAGGTGTGTCCCAGACATCCTTTACTTTTGAGGATGGTACTTTTGGTGATATTGGGGTGTCCAGAGCCCGACGTGGACCGCCACACTCAGTGCGCCTGGACTTCGACTTCCTTGGATATATATCTATATATATATATATATATATGAGCTCTCTTCGCTCACATGTTTCTCCAGGGAAAACAAGAACGAACGTGGACCTCGTTGAGTAGTTCAAAGATATTTTATTCCTCCTTGCCTGCCATTACGCGTTTCAGCCGTCAAAGCGGCCTTGATCACATGACAATGTTCAGAGAGTTTTACTCGATATTTAAAGTGCTAGTGCTTAAAGAAACAACCCGTCACACATGGATGGAATTAATAGACAAAGAGAACAGACTGAACAAGTTCCCCATTAATGTCGATCCACCAATACATTACATGTATTAGACATTTTTTAGTGTAAGATAAAATTAATACAGGTAAAATACCTCTTTTACACAAATCATATAGACCAGTAAAATCAATTGTTACAATTTTGAACATCGATAATAATTACTAATAGCTGTTTAATACCAAAAAAGGGAAAATAACCTTTGTAAGGGTATTTTGATCGTTCTATGTCTACATCATGTGTGACTGTGTAAGAAAATAAATAAATAAATAATTAAATATACTTGCCCTATACCAGTGTCTAATACCTCGTGAGTGCACCCCTGGATATTATTAAAAATCGAATACCAATACCTAGGGCCTCAATACTAAATATAGTGGAAAGGTGCAATGATAGATAATCATTGCAATAAATCCCGATATTTGCATAATGTAAATTTAATAATGGATGGATGAAATAAAATCCGAAGGCGCTAAAAAAAGTAGGAAAGTGCAAATAGTGCAAAGTTGGTTCAAATGGACCTTTGATATGTGTACTAAAAAAGATGTGAACAGAGGAAAGTTAATACTTCTGCATAAGTTCTAATATTGATACTGCTGTTGGAGAGGGGGTTAAATGGTTACCACTATGATTCCCAAAGGGAATCAGGATAACTTAGATAATGTTTACATTACCATATAATATCATGAGACTAAAAACCATCAGAACAAACAATAGACACACAATAGATAAAAGCTATATGTCTAAAATATTATTCTAAAAAGGTCTAAGCCACAATAAATACTAGGATAAGATCAGTATAAATACTAAAAACAATAAGTCATCTTATAAATAAGCAAGACCAAAAATACATGATTAACAATTCATAGATTCAGTTTTCAGATTAGATCTATTTTGCAAGTTTGGTAATAATTACAAATAAGTGTAAAGGTTCTCGGTTACATTAAGCCCTCCAGGATGCTTGGAATCAAATTCCAATATATAGTGGGTTTCCAGACGTCTTAACTTGGCTTCCCTATCTCCTCCCCTTTTGGTGACAGGGATAGCCTCCATAGCAAAATATTTAAGATGGCTGGGGTCACTATCATGAATGGCTTGGAAGTGTCTTGCCACTGGGTAATTTTGATCTTTATTAATGATCGCTCGTATATGCTGCAGTATTCTCTTATGTGCAGCTAGTTTTGTGCTCCCTATATACTTCAGATGGCAACTGCATTCCAAAACATACACCACATATTCAGTTTTACACGTTAAGTGTTGCTTAATCTCCCGGATCTTAGGTGAGAAAGCTGTAGTGTATGTTTTGACGTTGTTTCCAAATTTACAAGCTTTACAAGTGGAACACTTGAAGAAACCTTTTCTGGCAGTGAGCCACATATCTTTACGACTCACATCTTGGCTGTTACTTGTTAATCTATTACCCAAACTTTTTGTTTTTCTGAAAGTGATGGAAGGATTGGTAAGCATGTGACTTCCTATCACCGGGTCATCTTGTATAAAATGCCAATTCCGCTTAACGATATTTCTAATCTGTCTTTCTTGTTTAGAGTACGATAGAATCAATCTCACAGGTTGAGCGGCGGTATTGACCCTTTGTTCCGGAAGGTTGGCCCTGTATATTAAAAGTTTCCTCCCTTGCCTTGGAACGTGACCTTCTGATGGCTGCATCAACTAATCCTGCATTGTATCCTCTAGCTAGAAACCTAGCACGACTCTCTAACTGCTTGGTTTTCATTTCTTCCTCACTGCTGCATATTCTCCGAATACGGAGCATCTCCCCGTATGGAATACTTTTAATTAAATGCGGAGGATGAGCACTTGATGCATGCAGAATAGTGTTCCCCGCACTAGGCTTTCTAAATAATGTGGTAGTTAGACTGTTATTCTCCACTGTGACCTGCACATCAAGAAAGGACACTGTTTGCTTACTGATGGTGTAAGTAAATCTTAAATTGATATTTTATGGTTAATCTGATCAATAAATTCAACGGCTTCAGTCTCAGTTCCCCTCCATACAATGAATAAATCATCAATAAATCTTAGCCAACAAATCACATTATTGTTATAAATGTGTTCAAATTGGCGCATGAGGACCAGTTCCTCCCACCAGCCCATGAAAATACAAGCATAGCTGGGAGAGAAACTGGCCCCCATAGCCACATCTTGCGTCTGTTGGTACATTTGGCCATTAAAAAGGAAAAGATTGTTATCCAGACTAAAAAGTAACATGTCCAAAAGCATTTTGGTGTGCTGAGCATATACAATGGATCTACTACATAAAAAATGCTCGACTGCTCTCAGGCCATCCTTGTTACGGATGCATGTGTATAGTGAGCACACATCCAACGTTATTAACAGGTAATCTGTGCTCTATTTCAAATTATTAATTTTGTTTAAAAAGTCACATGTATCTTGGATATATGATTTTAAGTTCTTCATATATGGCTGCAGAAAGTAGTCTATATATTTAGATAGATTTTCCAGTGGCCCATCACAGGCGGCGATAATAGGTCTGCCCGGGGGTTTGTTCATGTTTTTGTGTACTTTGGGTATAAAATATATACAAAGAACCATAGGATGTTCTCTTTTGAGGAACTTGTATTCATCTCCACTGAGTAGTCCCAGGCTTTTCCATGTCAAAAGATATTTGGCAAGTGCTTCCTGTGTACTTTTATATTTAGCGGGAGTGCTCTTCTTGTAACATTCCTCATCATTAAATTGGGTATGAGCTTCTTTCAGGTATTCCTCCATCGGCCACAAAACAATATTTCCCCCTTTATCTGAATTTCTGATGACAATGTTTTCCTTTTGCAGTTTGGAAATAAGTTGGTTATATTTCCTTTCTTTGTTGGTATACTTTCTGTCTGGGCTGTTGACAATATAGTTAAGTTATATATATATATATATATATATATATATATATATATATATATATATATATATATATATATATATATATATATATATATATATATATATATATATATATATATATATATATATATATATATATTTCCAGTCAAGAACTGAACTTTATGCTTAATGACTTTCCCATCATTCCCACCCTGTATCTAATACCAAAGGTACATAAACAAATCAATCCCCCGCCTGGCAGACCGATTATTTCGGCGATAGGAGGAATGAGTGAGCATATCACCGAATATGTTGACTATTTTTTACAACCTTTTGTACATGGACTGCCATCCTATATCAGAGATACAGGTGATTTTTTAAACAAAATTCAAAACATCAAATGGGAAGATGATTTGTTATTAGTGGTCATGGACATTGAGTCTTTGTACACCAGCATTGACCATCATGCTGGTTTGTCAGCTATTAAGCATTATTTGGACAATAGACCCCTTGGCCTGTATAACCACAACATCATGCTTCTAGAGATGGTCAAATGGTGTTTTTTTAACAATTTCTTCATGTTTGAAAATGCAGTATACCGTCAGACAAGGGGTGTAGCCATGGGGGCTTGCTTCTCTCCCAGCTACGCATGCTTACATGTGGGCTGGTGGGAGGAGCAGACCCTCCATGGCACTTTGGCTAGAGTGGCGGATAAACAAGTGATGCATTGGCTTAGATATATAGACGATGTTTTTTTTATTTGGAAAGGTGATCGTGAGAGTGCTTTATTGTTTATTAATGAACTTAACAACAACACATGCAATCTTAAATTCACTGCATCAATCAGCGCCTCTGAGGTTCCCTTTCTAGACACTATCATTTACATCCAGGATGGTCGTCTTGCATCTACACTTTTTAGAAAGCCTACAGCAGGGAACGCCACCCTACATGCAACTAGCTCTCACCCCGGCCATCTGATCAGAAGCATCCCCTATGGGGAGCTTCTTAGGCTGAAACGTATCTGCAGCACTGATGAGGAATTTGTTAAATGCTCTGAACTGGCATTGTCCAGATTCAGAGAAAGGGGATATAAAAACAACATCCTCAAACAAGCCCAGGTGAAGGTGGCTCTGAAATCCCGAGAGGACCTTCTATCCCCCAAGATAAATATTATTACACCTGTGACCAATAGTTCTCAAGAGAGTAATACACCCCGTCTCATCATTACATATAACAAACAGCATAACCAGCTCAGGAGGATAGTTAATCGTAATTGGCCAATACTGAAAACAGACGCAGTGTTGACCCCTAGATTGCCATCCACTCCCACCATTACTTTTAGACGGGCAGTTTCGATGAGAAACCAGTTGGTGTCTAAAAATGCTGAAACCACTACCAAAACAAATTGGTTGCAAAGAAAAGGTTTCTTCAAATGCACGCCGTGCAGGGCATGCAAGTTTGGAGTGAATACTTTGCAGTATAACACTCCTTTCAGTCCCACTCCAATACAAATCAGGGGGCATTACACCTGCCGCACGGATTTTGCAGTGTATGTCTTAACTTGCACCTGCGGTCTCAGATACGTAGGTAGCACCAAATTACAAGTTCATGCACGCATTTTACAGCACCTCAGGGCCATCGTGAATAATGATCCCACCTATCCTGTGGCCCATCACTTTAGAGCTGTTCATGACAATGACCTGACCTGCCTCTCTTACTATGTAATTGATGCAATCCCGAAATTAAAACAAGGGGGTAATAGAGAGCGCATGCTCAGACAATTGGAGACCCGAGTAATCATTGAGCTCGACACTAAAACACCTTTCGGGCTCAACACAACGGAAGATATGCACAACTTCTTATAAAAGTCTAGTGATAATGATAGCAGAAATATTATCTTGCTGTACTTTTATATTTACTCCTTGTTAACTCATAGGTTTCTATCTCTTTGCCTTAAACCATATGCTTAGGTGGTTTCGGGTCTGGTGGTGCATCTTACGAACTATTAGCAATCCTATACTTTTTGATTATCAATCAAGATCTGATATATAATATGCTGCTTCACTTTAAGAAAGTAATTAAGAAAAAAACACACCCACTTCACTACATTATTCCAATATCCTAATTTTAGGTAATATTGAGATCCTATCGGTATGTATTACCTAACGTATGAGTTTTACAAATAGTTTTATATTTGATACATTTATTGCGGATTTGCACAATGTCTTAAATTGCACTTTGGCACTTTAGCACCTTATTCATTGCACCTTTAGGCACTATCGCACTTTACGTAAATTGTATATACATATTAAATTAATAAATTATTAACAAAAAAATATACATAATATTTTTTTAAATATCAAATTAAAAATCAACTATTACTCATATCGATAGGAAACATTAGAGCACATCCAGAGAGGATTGTTATGACTAAATTCATTAAACATATGATATTCCTGCGTTTTGGATTTTATCCAGATTACATTTGTTGAGTAATGTCAAGGTACATTGCTGACTATCTCTGCACGTATAATTATTATTTTTCTATTGTGTATGATTTATATTTCACACTAGATCTGTCTTGAATTGCTTATGTATTGCATATGACCCCACTCTAACACAGATGATGAAAAATGTATTTATATTTTTTTATGTGTTCCGAGTTCACTACAACAATAGGTATTTAGACTTTGTATATAGTGTTTAACTCGGTAGATCGGGCCATATCTACATTTGATTATGTTTACAAGCATATTATGTGCATGTATTAAGAGTCTGTTTTTTCGCAGGAAGTTGAAAATGCAAAATGATAGTATGTCTTCTATTTCCTCTCCATCATGTGACAGGGGTGTTTGCCTTTTTAAATAGCGTCATACGCAAAGTCTGTCCCATGTGATCAAGCCACTCCGGTGGCGAAACGCGTCATGACAGAAGGGAGACTCTTATGCTTTTTGAAATAAAGAGTGTTCACCGACGAAGAGGAGTTCGTGTATTCTTGTTTGCGCAAAACTGAGGAATACTGCGTGCCTATATTCGTATCGTCAGGAAGTGGGTCTGCTTCCGGTTACGAACCCCCTCCCCTCAAGCAGGCAGCCGTTACCAGCCAACGTGTTCGAGAAGCGGTCCGGAAGGACATTGAATAACAGCAGCCCCCTGTATGAAGATTTCCTCATCCGAACCGACGAACTGAACAGCAGACGGGTCGGAGGACGTGCCGGCAGTTAAGTTGGTCGGATAATAGTGGTGAGTGGAACTGAGTTAACTCACAGGTGGGGAGGTGTCGGTGTATATATATAGTTTTCAAGCGCTGTTGGATAATTTCGGCGCTGGACTCCCATTTGAATTTCAGTATGTCAATGGACGCTTTGCGGGATCGTGAAGCAGCAGCTGATGCTCTATTCAGTAACACGCCTGGTATAGCAATACCAAGTTCGAGCACCGTTACAACTGATATGAATTCTGATGTTACTTCTTTGCTTAAGCGTTTGGAGAAATGCAGGAAGAATGAGATTACAAAATGGTGGGAACACAAGTCTCTACAGAAATACGAGGAAGCGGGTAGAGTACCCCGCGGTCTAAGGATCTTTGTAGCACCATCTTATGAAAAACCCAACCCGGATATGTTAAAGGAATGGGCAGCAAACAATTTGGCTGCATCAATGAATATGGTTATCATACTCATCAAATACGCCAAAATTGATCGTGAGAGCTTATTGAAAGAAATTGGGGAGATCAATGAGCAATTGAACAAATTTGAACAAACTGAATACATTATCAAAACAAAGAAAGAAATTGGCGAAAGGTTGAAAAAACATGAGGACAGGATTAAAATACGTAAGGCATTTAAATACGCGAGGGACAAAACCAACTAAGAGTTGGGACAAATATTCACGTTCTCCCTCAAGTACGATTATGCCAAGAAAAACATGTTGGGACGCACAACTCAAAAAAATGTGGTTCCCAGCACAGAAACTGCAGTAACCGGGAATGAAAGAGGAGAATTGAGCTCTGAGACAAGCTCATTGACGAGCGAATACGAGTCTGATGATGGCATCAATACAAATCAAAGAGCGGGTGATCAGGTGAATATTCTTAGTCCGGCTGAGGAGCTTAATTTTTTAGCGGAGGACCGGCTACAAACACTGCGACCACGGAATCGGAACCTGCCGCAAACAACAACAAGCGAAAAAACCAGCGTCGCCGAGAAAGGCGCAAATGCAGGAAGAGGCAAATCAAAAAAACAGTGGCGCAGGAGATAATGGCCAACAGCAATACGGTTGTTAATCTGTCACAACTTGTCCTCACCAAAGCTGAAACACAGATCCTTGCACTCGGTCTATCTTTTTGCCCGGAGAGCAGCTTCAACTATGCGAAAACTCGCATCGACATCTATAAATATATTAGGAAGCTGAAATTACAAAAATTCTTCACCGTCAAAGAGGGCAATACGACCTCAGTCCTGCCTGGCAATGTAAGCACTTCGAACATTAGCAACCAGCCCAACCTTGCAGCATCTGATGCTTCCATCATGCTCACAATCAGCGAACTTAATAATGAAAATCGTTTTACCGATGTCCCTACCATGAGTCAATTCTCCACTCAAGAAAGACTTGGTTTACACAATCTGACAGAATCTAGTGCTGGGCTTAGTCCTTTTAAGGCCAAATCTAAATTTTATCCGATGATGCCCAAGGACGCCATAGACATTTTTCACGAACGCTTAACAGAGGACATCAAGAAACTATATCATCGAACTAATTACAACAAAACCAGACTTAAACACCGCAATTTGCAATATGAGAATCTTGTTCGCAAACTAAGGGACAGAAAGGACATTGTCATCTCTATGTCGGACAAGGGTGGCAATGTGGTCATCTGGCCGAGGGAACAATACATAAAAGAGGCCCAGTCATAATTGTCCAATATTGATTGCTATTCCAAAACCACACTAAGTGAATATCATAAAGCTAAAGACACGATCAAGAAAGATCTCATGAACTGGAAACGACAGGATCTTATTTCCAGTCAAGAACTGAACTTTATGCTTAATGACTTTCCCATCATTCCCACCCTGTATCTAATACCAAAGGTACATAAACAAATCAATCCCCCGCCTGGCAGACCGATTATTTCGGCGATAGGAGGAATGAGTGAGCATATCACCGAATATGTTGACTATTTTTTACAACCTTTTGTACATGGACTGCCATCCTATATCAGAGATACAGGTGATTTTTTAAACAAAATTCAAAACATCAAATGGGAAGATGATTTGTTATTAGTGGTCATGGACATTGAGTCTTTGTACACCAGCATTGACCATCATGCTGGTTTGTCAGCTATTAAGCATTATTTGGACAATAGACCCCTTGGCCTGTATAACCACAACATCATGCTTCTAGAGATGGTCAAATGGTGTCTTTTTAACAATTTCTTCATGTTTGAAAATGCAGTATACCATCAGACAAGGGGTGTAGCCATGGGGGCTTGCTTCTCTCCCAGCTACGCATGCTTACATGTGGGCTGGTGGGAGGAGCAGACCCTCCATGGCACTTTGGCTAGAGTGGCGGATAAACAAGTGATGCATTGGCTTAGATATATAGACGATGTTTTTTTTATTTGGAAAGGTGATCGTGAGAGTGCTTTATTGTTTATTAATGAACTTAACAACAACACATGCAATCTTAAATTCACTGCATCAATCAGCGCCTCTGAGGTTCCCTTTCTAGACACTATGATTTACATCCAGGATGGTCGTCTTGCATCTACACTTTTTAGAAAGCCTACAGCAGGGAACGCCACCCTACATGCAACTAGCTCTCACCCCGGCCATCTGATCAGAAGCATCCCCTATGGGGAGCTTCTTAGGCTGAAACGTATCTGCAGCACTGATGAGGAATTTGTTAAATGCTCTGAACTGGCATTGTCCAGATTCAGAGAAAGGGGATATAAAAACAACATCCTCAAACAAGCCCAGGTGAAGGTGGCTCTGAAATCCCGAGAGGACCTTCTATCCCCCAAGATAAATATTATTACACCTGTGACCAATAGTTCTCAAGAGAGTAATACACCCCGTCTCATCATTACATATAACAAACAGCATAACCAGCTCAGGAGAATAGTTAATCGTAATTGGCCAATACTGAAAATAGACGCAGTGTTGACCCCTAGATTGCCATCCACTCCCACCATTACTTTTAGAGGGGCAGTTTCGATGAGAAACCAGTTGGTGTCTAAAAATGCTGAAACCACTACCAAAACAAATTGGTTGCAAAGAAAAGGTTTCTTCAAATGCACGTCGTGCAGGGCATGCAAGTTTGGAGTGAATACTTTGCAGTATAACACTCCTTTCAGTCCCACTCCAATACAAATCAGGGGGCATTACACCTGCCGCACGGATTTTGCAGTGTATGTCTTAACTTGCACCTGCGGTCTCAGATACGTAGGTAGCACCAAATTACAAGTTCATGCACGCATTTTACAGCACCTCAGGGCCATCGTGAATAATGATCCCACCTATCCTGTGGCCCGTCACTTTAGAGCTGTTCATGACAATGACCTGACCTGCCTCTCTTACTATGTAATTGATGCAATCCCGAAATTAAAACAAGGGGGTAATAGAGAGCGCATGCTCAGACAATTGGAGACCCGAGTAATCATTGAGCTCGACACTAAAACACCTTTCGGGCTCAACACAACGGAAGATATGCACAACTTCTTATAAAAGTCTAGTGATAATGATAGCAGAAATATTATCTTGCTGTACTTTTATATTTACTCCTTGTTAACTCATAGGTTTCTATCTCTTTGCCTTAAACCATATGCTTAGGTGGTTTCGGGTCTGGTGGTGCATCTTACGAACTATTAGCAATCCTATACTTTTTGATTATCAATCAAGATCTGATATATAATATGCTGCTTCACTTTAAGAAAGTAACTAAGAAAAAAACACACCCACTTCACTACATTATTCCAATATCCTAATTTTAGGTAATATTGAGATCCTATCGGTATGTATTACCTAATGTATGAGTTTTACAAATAGTTTTATATTTGATACATTTATTGCGGATTTGCACAATGTCTTAAATTGCACTTTGGCACTTTAGCACCTTATTCATTGCACCTTTAGGCACTATCGCACTTTACGTAAAATGTATATACATATTAAATTAATAAATTATTAACAAAAAAATATACATAATATTTTTTTAAAAAATCAAATTAAAAATCAACTATTACTCATATCGATAGGAAACATTAGAGCACATCCGGAGAGGATTGTTATGACTAAATTCATTAAACATATGATATTCCTGCGTTTTGGATTTTATCCAGATTACATTTGTTGAGTAATGTCAAGGTACATTGCTGACTATCTCTGCACGTATAATTATTATTTTTCTATTGTGTATGATTTATATTTCACACTAGATCTGTCTTGAATTGCTTTTGTATTGCATATGACCCCACTCTAACACAGATGATGAAAAATGTATTTATATTTTTTCATGTGTTCCGAGTTCACTACAACAATAGGTATTTAGACTTTGTATATAGTGTTTAACTCGGTAGATCGGGCCATATCTACATTTGATTATGTTTACAAGCATATTACGTGCATGTATTAAGAGTCTGTTTTTTCGCAGGAAGTTGAAAATGCAAAATGATAGTATGTCTTCTATTTCCTCTCCATCATGTGACAGGGGTGTTTGCCTTTTTAAATAGCGTCATACGCAAAGTCTGTCCCATGTGATCAAGCCACTCCGGTGGCGAAACGCGTCATGACAGAAGGGAGACTCTTATGCTTTTTGAAATAAAGAGTGTTCACCGACGAAGAGGAGTTCGTGTATTCTTGTTTGCGCAAAACTGAGGAATACTGCGTGCCTATATATATATATATATATATATATATATATATATATATATATATATATATATATATATATATAACAACAACTTCTTTAAAAAGAAGACGCCGACAACCACTTGGAGGAAAAGGGGTGCTTTTAATATACACGGAGTGTGCAGCAGTAGCTATCTTCATCCCTTACGTGTTTCAACTCCCTGCTGGAGTCTTAATCACAGGTGTGCTTCTTCTTTCAAAACGACCATGTGATAATGTGTCATCAACCCTCCTTTTAAATGTGTAGGTATTGATCGTATTGTTTCATTAAACTGCGCACTGCAAAGTTTCCCAATCGTATTAGTACAGCAGCTTATTTCACAACATTTCAGTTTGTACCTTTAGCTGCCAAACTTTTGTTATTTTCCAATGCAGTCCGCATACATCAGCTTCATGATGAGAGCTCATGCTCTGCTTCTATTTCTCCTTTTATGCACACCGAAACCTCCAAATGCAAGCAGGAAACAGTGCTCATGCTCTCTCCCTTGTCCTTCCCCACTCCGATTTTTTCGTAAGGAAATCCTTTTCTTCTTTCATTGTGGAACAGGATGGGTCAGGCTTGCCTCATTATGCTCTCATCATGAAGCCTCTCGCAGATGCACTCATGAACCCATACAGCCCCTTACAACGCACTAATGAACCCATACACACACAAACACCCACTTAAACATCCTTGCAGGGAGTTACAGACCCCATCCATCCACCCACCCAACCACACACACACACTCAGACAGCCATACAGGTGCTCAGAAAACCAATCATTAACCCATATAAACACTCATGCAGCTACTCAGCACCCATGCTGGACCTTTACACACCAACTGACAGACTGATACAGACATTCACACAGATTAGTCATTCTCCCATGCATTCACTAAGACACGTTTAATCACTCACTTATACAGTCAGTCACACACCACTAAATAATCCATTCAGATACTCATACACCCACTCATTCTTCAATACAGCTTGGCATATATATACATAACATTCTTGAACTATTTAGAAACACTTCGTCACTGGATGATGTAATCAGTTATGTCATCAGTGATGCCATCAGTGATGTTACCAGTGATGTCACTGACCTTGTCATGAGCGATGTAATATGTGACTTCATCAGCAATGCATTGCGGTGGCATGAGTTATAGTTAGCTCAACTAACTATAATGGCCAAATGTCTCTGGTTTTGTATGAGTGAAATGTCAGCCTAACTATAACGTCCATGAAAGAACCCTGGGCGTAGTTCGCGAAGTAGCACTTCGCGAAGCTACGCAAAGTGAAGTTCGAACTACGCGCGCTACGCGTAGCACTTCGCGAACTGCGTAGTAACATGTTCGCACTGTGCAAGATGTTGTTTTCAATGATTGCACAGTGCGGACAAGCAACCGGCACTGTGCAATCATTGAAAATGGCATCTTGCACAGTGCGAGCTGCAGTTTTCTGCTGCTCGAGTAGATTTTTACTCGAGCGGCAGCTTTCTCAACGCGAACTGGTAGTTTCTCATCGCGAGCGGTCGCGAGCATATGCGACCCCTCGCAATGAGAAACCTGACCTCCTCGCGTTGGGAATCTCGCCGGGAGGTTTATTTTCCATGCTCGCGATCGCCAAATTGATGTTGCTGATCGCGAACAAGGAAAAAGTCTCGCCGGGATGTCATTTTGCTTGCTCGCGGTCGCCAACTTGACGTTGAGGACCGCGAGCAAGCAAAAAATGACCGCAGCACTGCGCAACACTACGCTACGCGTGTTCGCACTGTGCTACGTGCAGTTCGCGTAGTGCGAAGTAGCGCGAACTTCGCAAACTACGCGAGCGTAGCGTAGTGCTTCGCCCAGGCTTACCATGAAACCTGTGTTTTTTTTCAGTGAATTTCGAACGTTTTTTAAATGCTAATTCCAAACTATAACGTCCCTGAAACCTCAGTTTTTTTCAGTGAATTCTAAGGTTTTTTAAATGCTAATTGCTAATTATAACGTACATGAAACCTGTGGTTTTTTCAGTGAATTTCAAAGGATTTTTAAATGCTATTTCCTAAGTATAACGGCCCTAAACCCTGTGTTTTTTTTGGTGGAAATGTAAGGTTTTGTAACTTGTTCTGAAATATTTACAGTGGAACAGTGATGGCACTATTTTTTCAAACATTTCTGAACAATTGCAGTGTGCACAAGTTATATTATGTATTAAAAACCCTTGTTCTAAAAATGTTTGCATTCATATAGATAATGTAATTTTTTTTTAAACTGTGAGATTCGCGTACTGATTGCGTACCGGTCATGGTGGGTGCACGAATCCAAGCATCCTGCCACCATATTTGTTAAGTCTCACAAGATGCATGTACGTTTTGCGATGGGTGCGCGGTCCTCATTTTTCATAAAAAAAAAAAATTTAAATACATGTTATATACAATATATTTTTTAAATCAATCGTATATACGCTTTATTAAAAAAGTTATAAAAATATTACCATAAATAATTTGAATTCTTATAATGAAGGCACGGGTGCCGCGATGGTCCTGCGAACCTTCATGCACATATTTCCAGGTACGTGATAGATTTGTGATTCCAGCGCAAATTATTTAGTTTTAAAAGTATATATATATAAAATTATAATATATATTATATTATATCAAGAGATTTATATTCAAATTTTTAAATTTACTATATTTGTAACTGGAATAAAGTTATACTATTGTTAAATATGTTTTTTGGGACTCGCGTGCAGTGCGCGGTGAATACTCGTCCGGTACGCGAATCCCAAATGACTTCAAAAGAAAAAATGTTAAGAAGCTTTCTATTCTAGTACTTGCAGGACCCACCCAATGTTTTTAATCTTCCAGGAGCATCTTCACAAGAAACACCTCTTGTGTTTTTTGTGCCTCTTTATTTGATTTTTTTTTCAACTTAGGAAATCTAAAAATACACCACAAGATATTCCTGAAGATGAATTGGAGCTGGAAGAACACATTTAACAAAAAAGAAAAGAAAGCATTGTGTGGGCATTCTTCTCAATACCACCAGGAGAGAAGAAGATAAATGTGCGCAAGGTCACCTGCTCTGTGTGTGAGAAAGTTTTATCTCAGGGATCTTCAGACCAGGCACCCAAACCATCTTGTGCAAGAACAACATTGCCGTAAAATGCAAGATACACAACAAGATGATGAGGTCGCAGGACCTAGTACTTCTGCGGGATCCACTGCATCCACAAAAACTTCACTAATTGTTCCAGAGTTTGCAGGACTGGAACAGCAGTGCATAAAGTGCAAGAAACTTCTTTGTGCAGGCGAGCAATCTGTTGCAGCTGTTGTTGTTGCTGCAAAGAACCATCAATGTTAATTTTTTTTATTTGTTTTTGCAATGACTTTCTAATTGGAAAATCTTTTGAAAGGTTTTTTCAGTTCATTACCTTGTTTTTTTCAATCTTTTGTTAAAAAAAGACCAACAAATAAAAGAGATAAAAAAACACACAAAAAAGTAAAACAAAAAAAGAAAAACAAATGGGTCTTTTTAGAACCTCCTAATTGGTTAAAAATAGACAAACTGTATGTGTTGTATGAATGACTGCAAGGGTAATGTCTGAGACATTGTAGAAGTGCATAAATACTGCCTGAGTGAATGAATGAGTGCAGCAGTAATGCCTGGGTCATTGGATGAGTGTGTGGATAGTGTGAGAGAATGGATGAGTGCAACAGTAGTGCCTAAGTGATTGCTTGAGTGCATGGGTAGTGCCTGAGTGCATGGATGAGTGCATGGGTAATGTTTGAAGGAATGGATGAGTGCAACAGTAGTACCTGAGTGATTGCATCAGTGCATGGGTAGTGCCTGGCTCATTGCATGAGTGCAGGGGAAGTGCCTGGGTGATTGGAGCAGTGCATGGGTAGTGCCTCAGTACATGGATGAGTGCATGGGTAGTGTTTGAGGGAATGAATGAGTGCAACAGTAGTGTCTGAGTGATTGCATCAGTGCATGGGTAGTACCTGGGTGATTGCATAAGTGCAGGGGTAGTGCCTGAATGATTGTAGGAGTGCATGGGTAGTCCCTGAGTGCATGGATGAGTGTATGGGTAGTGCCTGGGTAATTGCATGAGTACAGGAGCACTGCCTGGGTGATTGGAGGAATGCATGGGTAGTGCCAGAGTGAACAGATGAGTGCAACAGTAATGCCTGGGTCATTGGACGAGTGCATGGATAGTGTCTGAGAGATTGGATGAGTGCAACAGTAGTGTCTGAGTGATTGCATGAGTGCATGGGTAGTGCCTGGCTCATTGGATGAGTGCAGGGGTAGTGCCTGGGTGATTGGAAGAGTGCATGGGTAGTGCCTGGATGAGTGCATGGGTAGTGTTTGAAGGAATGGATGAGTACAACAGTAGTGTCTGAGTGATTGCATCAGTGCATGGGTCCTGGGTGATTGCATGAGTACAGGGGTAGTGCCTGGGTAATTGAAGCAGTATATGGGTACTGCCTGAGTGCATGGATGAGCACATGGGTAGTATTTGAGGGAATACAAATACAAAGCACCAACACTTCACATGTCTCTGTTGTAAGTCTCACCATATTCCTGAAAGCATACATGCATGTATCTGTACCTTTTTCAAGTGACACCATATATAAAAGATATAAAAGAAACATACAAATAGATGTATACCTGTGTTTTACACATCTAGCATCTTCAGATGGATAACACGTATCAGAATACATGTGTATGTAGAGACATACCTCAGTCACAAGACCATGCAGACCTAAAAACTTCAGAGACTGTACTTCCCATTTCAACCCCCCCCCCCCCCGAAAATTGTGTGGTATATTTGAAGTGTACCTTTCCACAGACTCATACGAAGTAGCTTAATTACTCATCCCTCTATCAACATATCTTAAACCTCACATTTGTGCTGCTGCTTGATCATTCTTCTACTACTCAGGGTGTTGGACCTAGCCAAATACAAAGCAGCAACCCTTCACATGTCTCTGTTGTAAGTCTCACCATGTTCCTGAAAGCATTCATGCATGTGTCTGTACCTTTTGCTAGTGAAACCATATATAAAAGAAACATGCAAATAGATGTATACCTGTGTTTTACACATCTAGCATCTTCAGATGGATAACACATATCCGAATACATGTGTATGTAGAGACATACCTCAGTCACAAGACCATGCAGACCTTAAAACTTCAGAGACTGCACTTCCCATTTGAAGCACAGACCAAAAATGTTGCGGTGTGTTTGAAGTGTACCTTTCCATAGACTCATACAAAGTAGCCTAATCTCTAATCCCTCTACCAACATATCTTAAACCTCACTTTTGTGCTGCTGCTTCACCATTCTACTACTACTCAGGGTGTTGGGCCTAGCCAAATGCAAAGCAGCAACCCTTTACATGTCTCTGTTGTAAGTCTTACCATATTCCTGAAAGCATGCATGCATGTGTCTATACCTTTTGCTAGTGCCATCATATATAAAAGAAACATACAAATACATGAATACCTGTCTTTTATATGTCTAGCATTTTCAGATGCACAACAGGTATAAGAATACATGTGCAAGAAGACACATACCTCAGTCAAAACTCCAGGCAGACCTTAAAACTTGACAGATTGCACTTCCAATTTTAAGGAGACACCGAAAATTATGCGGCGTACTTCAACCGTACCGTTCCACAAACTCATACAAAGTACCATAATCAGTAATCCATCTACCAATGTACACATATTACTATGCACAAACTATTTCAATCATCATTTCAGTACAATAAAACAAAGTACAATACACATCTGTACATTTCGGCACATATTTCAAACATCAGTCTTCTCTAATAATTTCAAAACTTTGAAAATAATGCTCTTCAAATCTAAAAATATCACTACAAAGAGTGAAGCACTACTACATAATACATAAAACACCTCACAAATTTGTAATTCACCTTTCAAATAGTATTGCAGAATATGAAATATCAGAAACTCATAAAAGATTTTCTTTTGCACACAATAAATGTAATGTACCACTCTCAACAAGGGAAAACCAGTAATAGCAAACTTTCCCTCTCTTTCTGCACACAAATAAATGTAAGTAACAAATCACATTGCTTCCTACATCATTTCAAATGGTGAAACACATTTCTATTGGTTAGACATAGTAACCCTTTCTAACTGTCTTCTAAAAGTGCCCAAACTGGTTCTATAATTTTCTGGAGTTTTGTCTCTACCGCGGTGCGGCATTGTAGCGTCATGATGGAGCCGCAAATCCATACGAAAGTTCAAAAATCCATTACTAATAATACTAGATTTTTTTTTAAAACAACAGTCTACTTCTACAAATACTACATAGAAAAACTTAATTTAGTAACATATCACTCACATATAGGTTACCATTTCACTTTTAAATCCACAATTTACTTTCAACCCTTCCCCTGTTCTGCCTAATGCCAGTTTCCATAGTACCAGTTTCTGCAACATTAAACTGTACTGGCAGGTCACAAGTTTACCATATTTTCAAGTTCAGCACAGCATCCAAAAGCAAATAGCAGGTGTGGTTGACTTTTGCAAAATATTACCTTATTGTATCTACTGTACCTTTCAAACAGTTTTTAATAACCAATAAAAAACAGGCTTCTTCAGGAAAGTAATAAGCATCGTATTTTTGTGTACTCAATCTTAATCACTTATCGACTTTTCAAAAACAGCATCTTCTCCACCATTTTAGTTACCTCTCTTTCGACCAACTGACTACCCGAGCTACAGATATCTTTTCATTCCTTCCAGACATCCCTTCAAGATGCTTACAGATTGGTTTTACGGCACAGCTACATTTTCTGGTACAAAAGGTATGCTGAACGCAGAGGTATTGCCAAAGACCTAGGTTTTCAAAATGTGGATATTAAATGGATTGCACAGTGAGAGGATTAAAGTGGCAACAATTGATGCCTTTGGTTCAAACCTTTTTGCATCTCCAACCCCCTGACCTCATGATTATGTACTGTGGTGGCAATGACCTAGGCACATACACTGGAGTAGGACTGGAAATGCTCATGAAGGAAACCTTTGCAAAATTGATGTTGCTTTTGCCTCAAACTGTCTTTGTATACTCTAATATATGCCAAAGACAGAAATGGAATTGGTAAAATCAATTCTGTCCAGTTTGAGAAAGCTAGGAAGAATGTCAATAAAGCTGTTTCTGCTTACCTCAGAGACCATAGGATGGGCTCCATCTATAACAAAAATCAACGTTTTGATACGGATGACATCTAGAAGTGATGGGTTCACTTCACTGATGAAGGAAACAGAGTATTTCTCAACAACCTTAAGCTGTAGCTCCCAAGAAGTCCTAATGAAAACAAGGGCTCTTTTTAGAGCCACCCTATAACCCAATAGTGAATCTTATTTTTTTTTAAACATACATACTCTTTTTTAATTTTTGGTGGATTTGCGAACCCGTCGCAAATCTGCAAAAGCACGAATTCAATGTACTACAACACAGTACACTTTTCAAGTTTAACTTTAAATTTTTTCTTTTATATATTTTTACTAACCCTGTTAAATGTAATGATATTATGAACTTCAATCGCACTAACTCTATTCACAAATGCAACACTACCTTCTAAATTATATACTATTAAATTATTTATTTGAGGTGGATCCGCTAATCCGCCGCGACGCTACACAGGGAGGCCGACTCCAAATTCAAGAGGAAAAAACTGCCCCACTTCCATTACTCGGTGTGTGCCCAGGGGACCCCATCCCCCGGGGGTATGCCCTCACATTGGGGACCACGCGGGAGCCCCAATGCCCCTGCGGTCCCTGCCGGCTCCCTGCCTTCTGCAGGAGCCGGCATTGCTTTTGGAGAAAGGGGGCTGCTAACATGCAGCTCCCTTTCCCCAAAAGCGATTCTGCTTCTCATCAGGGAAGCGAGAGCAGTTTTCCTTCTCTCGCTTCCATGAAGTGAAGCAGAAGTTTGCAGATGCTCCCACCCTGCCATTGCAAACTGCAATATCCCAGGGGTGGTAGATAAAGCCCATGTTATGGTCTCTGAGCAATGCAGAAATAGTTTTATTAACATATTTCCTGGCTTTGTCAATCTGTGGACAGAATTGATAAGACCACTTTCATTCCTGTCTTTGGCATGTGTTGGAGAACACAAAGACAATGTAAGTGAACAGCATAATCAAATTCAGCAAAGGTATTCTTCATTAGGATTTCCAGTCCTACCCGAGTCAATGTGCCTAGGTCATTGCCGCCACAGTGCACAATCATGATGTCAAGAGCTGGGAATCCACAACGCTTTTAACCAAAGGAATCAATTAATCACACTTTAATCCTCTGTGGTTAATCCAAGTAATGTACACATTAGCCAAACACAGATCCCTGTCAATACTTCTCTTTCTTGCAGCTCTTTCTTTGTAAAAACCACACAGTCTTCATAACTAGCAATGTCATCACGATTTGCAGCGGTGCAGCGATAATGGGAAATACATTTTGAAAGGGGTTTTTTGAAGAAATGAATACAAAAACTAAAGATAAAAGATTATACTAGTAAATGCCTATGCGCAAACATTCTCTACACTTAGGGACTGATTATGATGGAAGCTGGAAAGCCTACGACCACAGGTCAGAGGCTTTTTGACTTACATTGTTGGTTTCAAATCCAACAGCCTTATTACCATCAAGGCTGTCGGAATTGAAACAGGCCGGTGGGACCAACTGGCTCAAGGAGCCCGTCAGCCAGTCGGAGGGCACTCATAATCCCCTATATATGGCATCTATGCCGTGGGGATTATGATATTGGTTTCCAACAGGCTTTTCATGCTGGGCTTTCCGACATGAAAAGCCTGTAGAAAAGCGACTTTGGGGGCCCCTAGCAGGGTCCCCTTGGCACATGGGCATCCGGTTGGAGGCCTGGGGGGCACCTATGTTGCCCCCCTGTTAATAAGGTGCCTGCCACATGGTGCAGGGTTTAACAAAAACACTAATTTCACTAAGGAGGCTTGTGCTAGGGCTGGTTTACGGCCGCAGCACAAGCTCCCATAGAGAAACAGGAGTGTACAATTGGCCCATGTGCAGTCGCATCCTGATAATGAGGTCGGTCCTTACGATGATTGGTAACTTCTCAATAAATGGCGACACGCTGAACAGAATAAATAGATATAAAAAATGTTGTTCTTTATAAAGAAATTGAAACAGTTATTTTCAACAATATATCAGTAAACAGTTTTTCCTAAATAACCTTCACAATGATGACAATTTTTATTTTTTTTAAATGCAGTTCTAAAAATACTAACACAAATTAAAACCACCATGACACTAAAGTGCAAAAATAATTGGTTTGTTATACACCTACAATATATAATATGCAATTACTGAATAAAGTTACAAAAATCTTACATTTAAGTATCTGGAACGATATAGTTACGAAACTCAATTTAAAAACATTTTAAAAATCACAGTAAAATTAAAAAATTATAGGGGTTTTATGGTTAGAAATCAGAATTTTAAATAACCTTAAAAATGTACTGAAAAATCAAAAAGGTTATAGGGATCTTATACTAAACACTTAGCATTAAAAAACATCAGAAATTCACTTACAAAAGCAAAGGTTACAGGGACGTTATAAATAGGAAATAGTATTGGAAAAACGTTAGAAATTCACTGAAAAAGCAAAGGTTACAGGGAAGTTACTTGGTGTAAATCCGTTCGGTAGTTTTTGTGAAATTCAAAGAAATCCAAATTTGGATATCTACGACTGCGAAACCTTCACCAATAATGATGAGCTTGTGCAGAGATATGCAGAGCTCTGATTGGCTGCCAATACCTCAACCACGAAGTGTTGGCTGCCATCTTGGAACTTGGCTTGAGCGAAGCCAGGATCCAAAGGATTTTTCTTTTTAATTATGCAGCACCTATTTTTGTTTTTAATCAACCCCCAGGGTGGGTCAAGTCCTGGGGGCAAGCCAATGTTTATAAAAATAAAAAAGGAGGGGGGCACATGTGGGCCTCCTGCCAGGGCATTTTTTTTCCCCAGAGACTACCACCTTCCCAGGGTTTCATAAACATATAGGTGGAGCCGCATGGACCCTTCTGGGCCCAGGGGACCATCCCTTCCCCAGGGCTATATTTAAAAAAAGGAGGGGGCTGCATTGACACCCTTCCTAGTTCTTTTAAAAGGCCCGGGGACCACCACAATCCCGGGGCTAAAAGTGGAACAAGTCCCAGGGACCACCACCTCACTGGGGGAAATACTTATTTTTAAATGAAGGAGGGAGCCCACGGGCCCCCTCCCAGGCCAGATACAGCTCCGGAGACCACAACCTCTCAATAGCAGGAACGTGAAAATGAAAGGAGAGGTGCTGCGCTGCCCCCCTCCTGGATCCATTAATGGACCTAGGGACTGCCACCACCCAGAGCTAGCTCCTACTATATCCTGGGGTGCTCACCCTTGGGACATAGCTGTTTTGTTTTTCTTGGTCAGAGTTGTGACATATCCCACCAAGCAAAAGCAAACACTCTGCTTCCAGCAGGCAGGAGCTGTTAAAGTCCTCCTGTTTGCTGGAAATTGAGTTTTCATCTCCTTCCCTGCCCACAGACATGCAGGCAGGGGAAGAGATGAAACTATTGCTCTTGCATGCAGGGAGCTGCTTTTACAGCAGCTCCCTGCATGCAAGAACAATGCCTGCTCCTGCGTAGGTGGGGAACTGGTTGAGACCAGGGGCCTTGGAACTTCCCCCTGGTCCCAAAGTACACTGGCTGCCCTGGGTAGGACCAGTGCACCCATGGAGACATGGCCAGGCCCCGGGGGATGGGTGTCACAGGGGCTGATTTGGCCCAGGGAGGGGGACAGCAAGGCCTCCCTCTCTTGTTATGTTTTTGCAGGGCCGTTTTGCCCCTAATTCGTATTTCACTCAATAGGAGGCACTTATAAATTCAAACATAGCAGGTGCCCCCATCGAAGCTCTTCTTCTGTAAAGAACAAATGATCCTAACTCCTGGGCTTGGCAAAGGCAAAGCAAGTGTGTTTTCTTGGCAATTCTAGATTGAAAAATGATCTGTATTGTTGATCTATTGGAGCACAAACTGTATTTCACTGTGACGAGTGGGTTCTTTCTTGTCCAATCCTATTGAGAGCATAGTCTATGGTTCGCCCTTTAAATGACTGTGAGTATGCAAATGTGCAAATCACTTGGAAGCTTTGCCTGTTTGACCCTGCCCACCATTAGTAGTATGCAAAGGTCTTCCTGCCTTTTGCCAGGATGCTGGACAGCTTAACAACTGCCCCCAGTGCATTTCCCACATATTTTGGTGAGGAGTTCTTGATGCCGAGGAATATGAGGACATTCCACCAAAGAATCATGTACTTCATATAGTTAAGATGAAAGACTTGTTTGGTGGAGATTTACCTCTTTGTAGTCTTGTTTTCTTCTATATAGGAGGATTCATGTTATCACATATTTCTGTGTAAAGATACACCAGGAACAAAAACATTGCCAAAATGCTCACCAGGTCACTGGTGACATTTCCTTGTGCTCCATTATGCAGCTGCATTATAGAATATATTCTGGACATTTACCCAAGGAGGTAGCACTTAGTAATTAACCAGTAGAAAGCACTCCAGTTAGGTCGATATTTTGTGGAAAACTATGGACTCTTGTTGGATAAAAGGGCAGGTGCAGTTCCTTTGTGGCTGAGTCACTCACACAGCTACTGACATACCCATATACACACTTAGACACCCACTCACACACTCAGGCACTCACATGCCCACTGGCAGAACCCACTCAGACACTGATACTCCCAGTCACAGACCCAAAGAGACACTCACACACCCACTCACAGACATACTTAGACACTCACTGAGACACTCATGTACCCACTCACAGACCCATACAGCCGCTCACAGACCCATTCAGACACTCATGCACCCACTCAGACTCTCATGCACCCACTCACAGACCCATAGAGTAACTCATACACCCACTCATATGCCCTGTCAGGTACACACACACCTACTCACAGACCCACTCAGAGAATAATGCACCCACTCACAGAACCTGTTAGACACTCATGCATTCAATCACACACTAACTCACACACTCATGGAGGCAATAGCAAACCCGCTGAAACATTTTCACACCCACTCGCAAACCCAATGAGACACTCACTCAGGCATTCATGTACCCACTCAGATACCCACTCAGACAGTCATACATCCATTCACAGATCCACTTAGACATTCACATACACCCTCACTCACCCATTGAGGCACACACACACTCACTCACATACCCACCTAGATACTCACTCAGACACTCACTCTCAAAAGTTACTGGTTACATTTAGGAAAACAAATTAAAACACCTAAGAAATTCAGTTAAAAAGCCAAAGGTTACAGGGACGGTATAGTTAGAAAATGGAATTTAAAAAACCTTGGAAATTTACTGAAAAAAACAAAGGTTACAGGGACGTTATAGTTAGGCTCATATTTCACTTGTATAAAACCATATAAATTCAGCAGTTATATTTACCTGTGCAAACTATAGCTTATGCCCCCTCACTCATGATATGGTCAGTGACATCACTGAGGACATCACCGATGACATCTCAAATGATATCACTGATGACATAATCCACAGAACCACAAACATACCTACTCATACCCCACACAACCTCTCATATACCCAGTGACCTATCTATAACACCATTCACACCCCCACTTACTCATCCACAGAGCCACTCACACAGCCACACATTAACACACAAAGCTGCTCATATAGCCACTAACATACCCATACACCTATTCACACAGCCACCCACTCAGCCATACACTCACTCACACAGCAACTCACTCACCTATACGGCTATTCCCACTTATTCACCCATGCAACCACTCACACACCCAGTCACTCACCCATACAGCCTCTCAACAGAGCCACCCACACTACCACTTACATGCCTTTTCACACATCCATAAAGTATTCACATGCCTATTCACTCACCTGCTACACGAATGGGGGCAACTTACATAATGATATCATTCGTGATTGCTGGTAACACGCACAAGCCTCTCAATAAAGCTCAATTCAAACCCCCAAGATGGCTGCCTCCCGTCAGGTTCTAGTGTTCTCATGCTGAAATGTGATGACGAGGCTGACTTAGACCCAACGCTCAGAGGCATTGCCAAAGGATGCAGAGTAGGGGTAGGATGACTGCTGGTTGCACGCCCCCCTAACATGAGTACTGACCACCACCACAGAAACCGTGAAGGACAATGAATGAACCAGAGGCCGGTAAGACAATGTGTACTGGTGCTGACGCTGGGACGCTTGCATCTACCTGCCTATTGTTAATTTATTTTTCAGAATCGAGCAACGAGGTGCTCTGTTGACAATCCTGTCCGAACTAGACCTCCTTACTAGGGGTGAGTGGCTGTGTGAAATTATGTCCCAAACGATATTCTATGTCTCAAACTGTAGCAAACAGCTAACGTGACACCTGTGTTAATCACTTATCATGGTGCACCGCGGCCCTACATAACTGCGCAGACACCTACAAGCCACGAGTGATCGGCGTTTTATGTAACTGCACATCGCATCATAATAACCAGAATACAATGGGAATCCGAGCACCGTGCTAGCTATGCTCTCATGTTGATCCCGTTTTTACTGATACTAACGACTCCATGTGCCTCAGGCATTCGGTCCATTGGTCATGGACCCATGTGCGCTTGCTATGATCTTATCACAATACTGAATTTATCATATGGTCACAATACTGAACATATGGACCCTCCCAAACAAAATACTTTTCATGCAACATGGGCGTGCGCCAATCAAGCTGCCTGCTAAAAAAAGTACTTTGTAATGTGCACGAAGAAACAAATGTTTTTACCACACTAAGAGCTTATTGTACCTACCAGCAGTCTCCTTAGGCACCAATCAGTAGCTGAAAGAAACACTGTCCTGGTGGTTGGGCTAGTATGTTGCCAAGACCAGGTTCTCTTACTAATGTAACTGTAATTGTTTTTATCTCGTTTTATTTTATTTCAGGTCTCAACGAGTCCAGGCCCTTGGTCCTGGAACACCTTAAGCAACCCAGGTGACATTACGGTACTCAGCACCAGCTTTGTGGTAGTGTTAGAGTTAGGACTATCATAACTCCTTTTTAGACACCGGTCCTGATGAATTGCCGCTTGACCCGTTAGGGGCTGAAGGTGAGAAACATGTCGACCATTTACACCCACCAGACCCTGTAGGATCATTGGCTCCACAGGGCTCACACATTTTTAGTTAGGTTAGTACACCCCAGAATAAAAATGTGTTTCACATAGGGCAGTACTAAACCTATTTTAAAACCACAACACACACTCACTTCACTACCCTGACCGCATACCCTCACACACCTAACGGCTGCCTCTTAAAAGATCTCTGGCAAATAGCCCCTTTGCGGGTGCCGTCGGGCATTGTAGCGCCGGCTTGATGAGGATCGCAGCCCAATGATGAAGCATGACATCCTTGAGGGTGTGTGAGGGCAATCCATAAGAGACCTGAACACTCCCTTCCCTCAGGAACTGCACACCTGCTTTTTTCACATATTCACTCACCTATACAGCCACTAATACAGACACTGAGTTTGTAATATAGCTACTCATATACCCCCTCACTTACCCACATATCTTCTCAAACAGTTACTCACTCACCGATTCACCCACATATACACCCAGTCACTCACCCTTAGAGTCACTCACAAAGTACTGAGTTGCTGATACAGATACTCACATACCCACTCACAGACCCATACAGCCACTCACACACCACTCATTCATCTATACATCTAGTCACATACCCACTCACTCATCAATACAACCAATCACACAGGCACTCCCTCACCCATATACCTACTCACATACCCACTTATTCACCTATATAGCCACTCATGCACCCCTTCATCCACCCATACACTCACTCACACATCCACTCACTCACCAATACAACCACTCACACAGTTACTCAGTTACCCATACAGCTACTTACTCACCCACTTTTTGACCAATACAGGCACTTACACACCCACTCACATACCCATACAGCCACTCATACATCCAGTAACAAACAGATACAGTCACATAGCCACTCACGTAATATGTGTTAGCAATAGTATCACTCATTAGTAGTACACAAACTAAACTAATCCAACTTTTGTGGTACCATGGTATATATTTTTTAACATTCATCAACTTTTAAAGAACACTTTCAATCACTGGATGATGTCATCAGTGCTGTCATCAGTTATGTCATCATTGATGTCACTGACCATGTCATGAGTGATGTAATATGTGAAGTCATAAGCAGTACACTGCGGGGGGTGTAAGTTATAGTTTGCTGAGGTAACTATAACTCCTGAATTTCTATGGTTTTGTACTAGTGAAATGTGAGCCTAACTATAACATCCCTGTAACCTTTGTTTTTATAGTGGAAAAAATATATATTTGTATCTATATATATGTATATCTAGAGGGGCAAAGCCTTCGCGAATACTTTGTGATACGTCGCAAATACGCACGCCAACAGGAATGCAGTGATTGGCTGGCCGCAACCTGTGTAGAAAGTTGCAGCCATCATTTTATGTAACTGGACATGGTCCTCGGGGGCTGGAGATAAACATTGAGAGTGATAGAAGGAGTCAGGGTACAGGTACCCTGACCCCCATGGGTGAAATATTGGGGTATTTGTGGGACCCGTTATGTGTACAACAAGTTGAAAAATGTTTTCCCCCCATGCGTTATTTGCAAATTCGTTGGGAACTCAAAGTGGTCTGCTGTGTAACGTGGCGCCATATTTGGGAATATTGCTAAAAAAATAAAACAAATGTATTCAGATACTCATTCAGACACTAATCTACCCACTCAGAGACCCAATCATACTGTTACACCCACTCAGAGACTGACTCACAAACTCAGTCACAAAACTACTCAGACACTTATTTACCCACTCACAGATCTTCTCAAACACTCATGCACCCACTCATAGACTCACTCTGAGACTGAAACACTCACTCACAGACCCAGTCAGACACTAATGCACCCATTCACAGACACCCTCAGACATTCATGCACCGATTCACAGGCCTACTCAGACATAAACACCCACTCACTCAACCACTCAGAGACTCATGTACCCACTCACAGACCCACTTAGACACTCATGCACTCATGCACAGGCCCACTCAGACAGTCATGTTCTCACTCACAGACCCACTCGGATATTCACAAACCCACTCACAGGGCAACTCAGAGACTCACACACCCATTCACAGACCTACTCTGACACCCATGCACTCAATCACAGACCCTCTCAGAGAATCAAGCACCTACTCATAGACCCACTGAAACAGTGATAGACCCACTCACAGACCCACTCAGACACTCCCATACCCACTCATTGACCCTCTCAGACACTGACATACTCACTTACAGGCCTACTCAGAGACTCACACACCCATCCACCACATATTTGCGACTATCACTGAAGAAAAAATACAGTCAGATATTTACTCAGACACTAATGTACTCACTCAGAGATCCATTCACGCTTTTATATCCACTCAGAGACCCACAAACTCACTTAAAGACCTACTCAGAGACTCACACAACCACTCACAGGCCCATTCAGAGACTTACACACCCAACCACAGACCCACTCAGACACTCACACATCTACTCATAGACCCTCTCAGAAATTCATCCACACATACTCACCCACTCAGACACTCAAGCAACGACTCACAGACCTACTCAGAGATAGACACAGCCAGTCAAATACCCTTTCAGATACTCACACACCTACTTAGAAACCCACTCAAACACTAATGTACATACTCACAGACCTATGTAGACATACCACAGACCCACTCAGACAGTCATGCACCTACTCACAGATTCACTCAGACACACACACCTACTCACTGACACTCTCAGATATTAACACACCCACTCACAGGCCTATTCAGAGACTCACACACCCACTCACAGTCCCACTCAGACACTCATGAACCCACTCACAGACGTATTCACATCCTCACAAACCAACTCACAGACTTACTCATACTTTCACACAACTACTCACAGACCCATGCAGATACCGACACAGCCTCTCAAAGACCTAGTCATATACTCATGCATCTACTCAGAGACCAATTCACATACTCACATACCTACTCACAGACCCACTGATACTGTGACAGACCCACCTACTCAGACACTCACACCCACTCACAGATATATTCAGACATTTACACACCTACTCACAGACCCTCACAGGCACTCACACACCCGCTTAGAGACCCACCCAGACACTCATGTACATACTCACAGACCTACACAGACACATGCACACAATCAAAGACCTACTCAGACAGTCATGTACCCACTCACAGATTCATTCAGATACACACACCCATTCACTGACATCTCAGACACTCACACACCCACTCACAGGCCCATTCAGAGACTCACATACCCACTCACAGACCTACTCAGACACACACCTAGACACAGAGCAGCTCACACTCTTATACCCACTTCCAAACCCACTCAGACACTCATTTACCCACTCACAGATATATTAACATACTCACACACACCCTCCCAGACTCACTCACACTTTCACACAACTACTCACAGACTCACTCAGACACTTATACACCCATTTACAGACCTAGTCAGACACTCACGTATCTACTCAGAGACCCATTCATATATTCACATACCTACTCACAGACCCACTGACACTGTGACAGATCTACTGACAGACCTACTCAGACACACACAGCCACTCACAATATATTCAGACACTCACACACCCACTCAGACACTCATACACACACTCAAAGACCTACACAAACACACTCACAGACCCACTCAGTCATGTATCCACTCACAGATTCACTCAGACACTCACACACCTACTCACTGACCCTCTAAGACACTCAAACACCCACTTACAGGACTACTCAGATACACACACACACACTCAGACCCTTACACACCTAGACATGGAGCTATTTACACTGATACCCACTCCTAAACCCACTCAGACACTCATACACCCACTCACAGACTTATTCACATATATACTCACAGACTCACTCATACTTTCACACAACTAGTCACAGACTCACCCAGACACTCACACACCCATTCACAGACCAAGTCAGAGACTCATGCATCTACTCAGAGACCTATTCACATACTCACATACCTACTCACTGACCCACTAACACTCTGATAGACCCACTGACAGACCTATTCAGACACTCACACACACACTCACAGATATATTCATACACTTACACACCTACTCACAGACCCTCACAAACACACACACCCACTTAGATACCCACTCAGACACTCATGTACATACTCACAGACCTATGCAGATACATGCACACAATCACAGACCCACTCAGACAGTCATGCACCCACTCACAGATTCAGTTAGACACACACACACACTCATTGACCCTCTCAGATACTCACCCACTCAGAGACCCTTTTAGAGACTCACATACCCACTCACAGACCCACTCAGACACCCACACACCCACACACAGAGCTACTCACAAGCCAATATCCACTCTCAAACCCACTCAGACACTCATGCACCCACTGACAGACTTATTCACATACTCACACTCCCCTTCACAGACTCACTCACACTTTCACACAACTGCTCACAGACTCACTCAGACACTCACACACCCATTCACAGACCTAGTCAGACACTCACGGATCTACTCAGAGATCCATTCACATTCTCACATATCTACTCACAGACCCACTGACACTATGACAGACTCACTGACAGACCTACTCAGACACTCACACATTGACTCAAAGATACATTCAGATACTTACACACCCACTCACAAACCCACACAGACACTCACACACCCATTGACAGACCTCAACAGACACTCAAAAACCCACTTGCAGACCCACTAAGATACTTATGTATCCATTCATGTATCTACTCAGAGACACATACACTCACTCACAGAGCCTTACAGGCACTCATGCACCCATGCACAGACCCACTGAGATACTCTTGCTCTCACTCACTGACCCAGTCAGAGACTTGTGCACCAACTCACAGACCCACATGGACACTTACATATTCACTGACACACCTACTCAGAGATTCATGCTCCCACTTACAGATACACTCAGACATTCAGCCATCCACACACAGACTCATACACATTTACATACCCACATATTCATCCACTCAGAGACTCATTCATTAACTCACATACCTACTCACAAACCCACTCACAGACCTAATCAGACACTCACACATCCATTTACAGATCCATTCAGACACTCATTCACCAACTCACAGACCCACATAGATATTCGCACTCCCAGTCACAGACCCGCTCAGACACTTATGCACTCATTCACACACCCAGTCAGCCACTCGGGCACCCACTCACTCACCCACTCAGAGACTCATGCATCTATCACAGACCCATTAAGACACTCACACACCCAGTCAGACGCACAGTCAATTATAAATTCATGAATTTTAAATGTGGTGGTGTTTATTGAATGTTTGCTTTAGTTTTATGAATTTGTGACATATTTGCAAATTTGTAAAATAAATAAAAGTAGGATTTTATTAAAAAATGAACTAGTAGGGTGGCTCTTAGAAGAACCTTTGTGTTTATTGTGCATAGATAACTACACTCAAACACTGAAGCATCCCCTAACAGACCTACTCAGAGACTCATGCACCTACTTAGACACTGACACACCTACTCATAGACTCACTGACACACTCATGCACCCACTCACAGACCAACTCAGACACTGACAAACCCACTCACAGACCTCTCAGACACTCATACACCCACTGACAGACCCACTCATATACTTAGACATCCACTCACAGACCCATCCAGATATTTAAGCACCCACACACACTCCCACTCAGACACTCATACACCCACTCACAGACCCACTCAGACACCAATGCACCCACTCACAGACTGACTCCGACACCTATTTAACCACCCACAGACCCGCTCAGACGCTCATTCACCCCCTCACAGACACACTCAGATGCTCATGTACCCACTCACAGATCCATTCAGACACTCATGCACCCATTCATCTACCACTATACAAATTGTAGTGACTGTGACAAGTAGGTTCTTTCTTGTCTTCTCCTGGTGAGAGGAAGATAACTGATTCAGCCTATATATTTTTACAAGCATGAAAGATTACCAGAAGGAATCAGCCATTTGGCCCTGCCCCATCCACCTTAGTAGTACGGAAACTTCTTCCCACATTTTTCCCCAGTTTGATATACAGCTAAACAAATGACTGCTCAGCACATTTTCTTTAGTATTTTTATGCATATTTGATACCGAAGAATATGACAACATCTTCATGAAACAAAGACGCACTTTATGTAGTTGAGGGGAAGTACCTTTGTTTGAGGGTAAAACACCTCTTTGCACTCTCGTTGTCTTCTCTATAGGAGAATTCATGTTATCACACAAATCAGGATAAAGATGAATAAAGCTCAATCACACTGCTAACACGTACACCACACCTCATTAGACATTTTATCCTCACCGATTACACAGGTGTACTGTAGAATATGCAGTACACATTTAGCCAACTAGATAGCACCAGTTGAAACTACTCCAGTTGAGTAGACATTTTATGCAAAACTGTAGACTCCTGTTCCATAAAAGAACAGGTAAACTTTATTTTGGTCTAATCACTCACAGAGCTACTGATAGTCCCACTACAATTAGATAACTACATATGCACCCATTCTGTCACTGTCACATCAATTCACAGATCCACACACTCACTCTCAACTTAGCCTGGGCAAATGACTACGCTCCGCTCGCGTAGTTTGCGAAGTTTGCGCTACTTCGCTATTCACGAATTGCACGTAGCACAGTGCAAACACGCATAGCATAGCGTAGTGCAACGGTCATGTTTTGCTTGCTTGCGGTCCTCAACGTCAAGTTGGTGACCGCAAGCAAGCAAAATGACATCCCGGCGAGACTTTTTCCTCGTTCGCGATCAGCAACATCAAGTTGCCGATCGCGAGCGTGGAAAAAAAAAACTCCCGGCGAGCTTCTCAACGCGGGGAGGTCAGGTTTCTCATTGAAAGTGGTCACGTATGCTCACGACCACTCGTGACAAATAACTACCAGTCCGCGTTGAGAAAGCTGCCGCCAGAGTAGAAATCTACTCGAGCGGCAGAAAACGACCGCTTGCACTGTGCAAGATGCAGTTTACACTGATTGCACAGTGCGGACAAGCATCCGGCACTGTGCAATCAGTGCGAACAGCATCTTGCACAGTGCACTACGCAGTTTGCGAAGCTACGCATAGCTCGCGTAGTGCGAAGTGCACTTCGCGTAGCTACGCGTAGCACTACTTCGCAAACTATGCCCAGGGTTTCTCTCAACAGCTTATAGTTAGGAAATAAAACTTCAAAAACACGTAAAAAATCAAATGTTATGTGGATGTTATAGTTTAGAAATAGAATTTAAAAAGCCTCAGATATTCATTGAACAAGCCAAAGGTTACAGGGACATTATAGTTATGAAACAGAATTAAAACTATCATAGAAATTCACTGCAAAAAAACAAAATTTACAGGGACGTTATAATTAGGAAATAGAATTTAAAAAATCTGAGAAATTTACTGAATAACCTAAAGGTTACAGGGACGTTACAGTTAGGCTGAGATTTCACGTATACAAAACCATTGAAATTCAGCTAACTATAACTTACGCCCCCACAATGCACTACTTATATCCTCACATATTACATCACTCATGACATGGTCAGTGACATCACTGGTTACACACTGATCACATCTCAAATGACATCACTCATGACATCATTCAGTGAGTGTAAGTGTATTGTAAATATTTCTGAGACTTAAATATATCTACTAAGCTACGGCAAAAGTTAAACATATCTCATCTGAGTGGCTGTGGGACTGTTTTAGTGTGGGAGTGGGGATTTGAGTGGCTGTATGGGTGTGTGAGTGGCTATATAGGTGTGTGAGTGGGTGTATAATTGGCTGTATGGTTGGGTGATTGGCTATGTAAGTGTCTGTGTGAGTGGGTGAATGGGTGTCTGAGTGCTGTATTGGTGCGTGAGTGGCTGTGTGTGTGTGGTTCTTTTGATGTTATAATGGGTGTGTGACTGGCTGTATGGATAGGGTAATAGGCATATGAGTGGCTGTATGGGTGAGTGACTACCTGTTTAAGTGGGTGTATGGTTAAGTGGGTTGGTGCGTGAGTGGCTCTATTGGACAGTGAATGTCTATGGGCTTAATTACGAGTTTGGCAGTCCATAGGACCACCAAACCGTGGGACTGCCGCTACTGCTGGGGATCCGCGATCCCTTGGTGTTGGTGTGGCAGTGTGGGGCAGCAATATGCTGGTGGTGACACTGCCACACCCCCAAGCATTTTATGACATTCTTGAACTCCACACTTTTCATGGCGGTGATCTGCCATGAAAAGTGTGGCAGTCAGGGAAGTAAAGGGGCCCTGGCCCCCTGGTGATCCTGAGCATGGGGGTGCATGCATGATGTGCCCCCCTTTGTACATGCACCCCAATATCTGCACGGCATGGACTGTAAAGTCCATACCATGCAGGAATTTGCTTTGCCTCTCCCTCAGCACTGCAGGTCAAAGGTTCACATATGAACCTTTGAACTGCAGTGCCACAGGACCACCACGCCACCTGCCAGACCATGAAATGAACCTTAATCTGGCGGGCGGGCAGGCAGCAGTCTTGGAGCAGGGCATTGGTGTGGTGGTTCGCTCCAAGACCGCCAAACTCATAATCAGGCCCTGTGTGAGTGGCTGTATGGGTGAGGTAGCAGGTGTGTAAGGGGTTGTGTGGGTTTGTTAGTATTGTTTGAGTAAGTAACTGTCAATGTTGAGAGGCTGTATTGGTGAGTAACTTGAGTGGCTGTATGACTGAATAAGTAGGAGTATGACTAGCTGTATGGGTGAGTGTGTTAGTTATTTTATTGGTGAGAGAGTGGTTGTGTGAGTAGCAGTATGTGTGAATCAGTAGATGTGTCAGTGGTATGTGAATGGGTATGTGAGTGGTTGTTTGGGTATTTGAATGAGTGTACGAGAGGTTGTATGCAGATGAGTGGGTGTGTGAGTGGTTGATGTCATTAATGAAATCATTTGAGATGTGTTGCATTGATGTTATCAGTGATGTCACTGACCATTTCATGTTTGATGTAATATGTGAGTTCATAAGCAGTGCATTGTGGGGCATAAGTTATAGTTATCTCAGGTAATTGTAACTGCTGAATTTCATTGGTTTTGTACAAGTGAAATCTGAGCCTAACTTTAACGTCCCTGTAACCTTGGTTTTTTTCAGTTAATTTCTAAGGATTTTTTAATTCTATTCCCTAACTATATGTCCCTGTAACCTTAGGTTTTTTTAAAGTGATTTTTGGAGGGTTTTATTTCCTAACTATAACCTGTAACATTTGACAGTAGGTGTATTGGTAGCTGAGTGAATTTGTGAGTGGCTGTGTGGGCCTGTGAGTGGATGTGACAGTGGCAGAGTGGGTGTATAAGTGGCTGTCTCAGAGTCTGCGCTGGTTTATCAGTAGCTCTGTGAGTGATTGGGCCAATATGGAAGCTTACATGTTCCTTTTCCCAACAAGAGTTCACAGTTTTGCACAAAATGTCTACCCAACAGGAGTACTTTCTACTGGCTAATTAGTATGTGCTACCTGGTTGGGTAAATGTGTGCATATTCAACATTACAGTTGTGTTACAGACTAGGATGAAATGTCTTCTGAGACCTGGTGTGTGTTTCAGTAATGTGATTGTTGTTCATACATATTTATCCTGAAATAGGATTACAGGAATTCTCCTTTAGAGAAGACAGGTTTTTAACTACCAGTTCCCAACTCTTGCCAAAAGTACTGGTGAGGCACCCAATTTACCCCATTCTCACACTGCCTTCCGCAAGGTAGAATCCCAAGCACAGGAAAGTGCTGAACTGTGTAGGAGTGCAGTTCATTCCTCTATCTTCCGCCAGCTTGACTGAATCCTGTGTGCTACCCCATTGTCCATCTGTGCACAGCCAGAGTTAAGTCTTGCACTGCCTCAAGCATGGTAGGATTTTACACAATGCCAAAGGGTTGAATAGTGTAGAACCTGCGTTCACTTTCATACTTCTATGCGCAACAAAAGCTCATTCTCACTAGGCAGAATCCAATGTACAGACCGAAATATGCACAAACAAAGGATCGAGACCCCCATTGTTTTTATGGAAGCCCCAATATGTGCAAATGTGGACGTGGTCTGCTCGAATATGCCTGGACACTATTGGACATGGACAGTTCATTGGCAAGGGCTTGAACCATGTGTCATCTAGCAAGAGGGGCTCCAAGGCCAGATGTTGTCTCAGAGGGGGGCACTCCCACTTTATTACATTGAGAGGAGGTCTGACTAATTGAGCTTGAGGAAAGTACTTGCCTCAGCTCATGTTTGAACTAATTTATGGCTGGTTTCTCCATTATCTGTGTTAAAATTGCAGGTTTGAGACGGGATTGAAGATTGAGAGCTGAATGTCAGGACAGCCTTTTTTAAGAATGGGCTGATTACTTGTGCTTATTGAAAGGCTGGCATTGCCAAAGCTTGAGCAAGAGAGGCCTATATTCTGGTTGTTATGGGTGGTTTGAAGGTTTATAAAGTGGCTTATGCTACCAGCACCAAACACAAGTCATCTCTCACTGCCTTGAACTTGAGGCCTGCAACCATTCACAGATGGTCTATGGGTGTCACAGGCCAAAAGATGGAAGGTACCTGTACGCTATAGGAGCAGAACAAAGTTGAAGTAGCTCATGCAAAGGTGGATAAGACAGAAGAGTCAGGCAGGCTGTGCCCTTGAATACTAGGGTATGTTATGGAGGTGTTGGTTTCACATTAACAACTTTGCTTACATTCTCACTGGCAACAGGTGGGGAGAGTAGAAGACGGTAGACTGAATAGACCAGTTCGGAATCAAGTTCCTGTCATACGTTTAGATTCTTTGCGTTATACGGCCAGGTAGTGGACAGTTTCAGAATAGTCTTTACAAAAGCCCAAGACGTAGTTTGTGGGCCCCAGTGGAAGTGCAGTCGACCTTACTTACATTTGTAACCTTTGGAAGTTCCCACACGACACTGGTGATGAGTGGGTTGACTTGATCTGGCCTTGTGTAAACTCTTTGTGACCTGATCTGGTCACACATAGCTGTTAAGTTTTCAGTCCACTTATGTGTGACATCTTCATAGTTGGTGTAATTATGAGTGGCATTCGATAACAAAATGAGTGACACTCTTTTGCGAGTAAAGCAAGCAATGAAGTCCATGGAAAGATATACATTTCAGAAATTGCACCTTTTTGAGCAACCATCACCTCTAAAATGGATTTTGAAGCTGCTGCGGAGCACTTGAAATGTTCGAGACGTAGGCCCGATGCAGTGAGCCTCAAGCATATGCCCTCCTGCTTGGCTCTGTTCAAGGATGGGCCGGTGTTTCGCCCATCCAATCTGGGTGGCCGGTTCTTTCAAAATGACTCCTCAAAGTTGTCATTAGTTTGACCCCATATAGCTTGGGTTCATTATTCCATTCTAACTGTGAATGTGCATCTACTGGGGTATTATCGCACTGACCATGGAAATCAATGTTGCTTTGCAAATGAAAGAGGTATTTAGCTTGTCTGTGAGGGTAGTAACCGGGAATTAATGTAGCCAGGATGCAGCTAACGCAGAGTTCCTCTCCATAGTTATGGGCCAATTGCTTAAAGTGAGTCAGTTTGCCAGCTGTAGGTCAGTTAAAGAAAGGACTGGGAACAGAGTCTTTGTGTTTAGTTTTTGCCTTATTATTGATGAATTAAACCTCTACCACATCTTGGTCTTTGTAGTCCCAAATCAAACTCCTGGGGAATGGGTGGGATTTCATGTTGTCAGAAAGTGTAGTCTGTCTTTTTCTGAATCTTATATAGTTGTAGATGGTTTAGGGCAGTGCACATGCCATGGGGGACCTCAGCAAGGAATGTCATCAGGCATCGAGGGCTGCATGATGCTGCACTACACACATTATTGCCAAGCTCATGCACTTTTGATAGCTCAGAAAAGCCTACATAAACTCTAAGTGCCAGCCTGAGTGCATTGCTTCTCATGTTGCTTCGGAAAAATGCTGTTACAGCCCTCTTGCAGTACCCCTGGTGCTGAATAGATTCATGGTCCAATTACATCTGGGGACTTTTGAACTGAATTTGACTCTCTGGTGGGTATCTTTAGGCTCTCCCAGGGGGAAGGCGGGGTTGTTTTTCACAGTTGTTAGTGGACTGTTTGGCGTCCAGAAAGGCGACTCTTCAGCAATAGTGTATGGGGCAGTTGAATTTTTGCTATTTGTATAATTTCCCATGGGTTGCACATTTTCCTGGTCAGTCACACAGGCCATGTCTGGATGGAAGCTGGGACACCACCCTACTAGATCACACTCATGTGAATTGGGGCTGCCACTGCAGCAGCAAGGATGGGCTAGCTGGGCCTTTGGAGCAAAGGTCTAGCAGATTGTGATCTGAATGCTACAAGCACTAGATGAGATTAAGCTTGTTGTAGGTGCCTGCCTTTAACTCCTTTTCTCTCTTTGCATTCTCCAGTTGATGCTGGTGAAAGGTGTGAGGAGTTGAAACAGTAGCTTGATACCTCGCCACCTTCTGTGGATGCGGCAGCAGAAATGGTTACAGGAGTGCTGGTGGGGGGCCACTCATACATGAGGCATGGCTAAGATTTGTCTATCCCACAGGTGGTTACGCAGTCGGGCAGAGGAAGCAGGATGCCGGCTGACCTTTCTATAAGAGAGGGCTGTGCTTGGTCCATTTGAGGATTGGATTGGGCTGACTCTTGCCCCGGGGGTTTTATGCTCCTAGGGAGTATTATGGTACATCCTGTTAGCAACGATTTAACAGACTTCTAACAGACAGACTCGGTTGTATTTGGTTATCATTGAGGTGGGCTGGCTCACAAAGAAGTTTACTTCGGCCGAGATAGCACAGTCAGACATCGTTCCCAGGTTGCCTTGGAGAGGTGGCAAATTGGTTGGAGCCCTCAGTGACTCTGTGCAGCTGGTAAACAATAAGATGGGCAAGTAGTTTAGGCTGGCTAAGTTGTTGGTTATTTCCTCACGGTGCACCAAGGGTGAGCGGTCTTCTGCAGGATGCGGTCGACCTGTGAAAAGAGGGCAGCAAAATTGTCTTGGAGAATAAGTGCACATGGTCAGTTCATTGCCCGCGCTTCAGTGGGCGGGAGGCCAGATAGTAGGTGAACTAGGCTGGCCTGTGAGGTCATGATTGGTGGGACAGTTTGGGTCCATGTAAGGCCCCCTTTAAGACCAAAGTAACAGCAGCAACACTGGAACCTCCAAGGGATACGGGCAGCAAGTCGAAAGAAGGTTGCAGTGGCTCGGGGGTCGGCGGTCATTGACACACGACCCTTACCTTAAACCCATCCACACATGCGCAGTGGGTGCAAGCCTGCACAGACCCTTGGGGGAGGAAGATGGATGTAGAGGGTGACAGAGGGAGGTATTCTAGCGGGCAGACGGTCCCCTTGCACAGGTATTCCCGGTATGGGAGGTCAATAGGTGGGGCCCTCCCAAAAGGAGGGACCCATCCATGTCCATTTGGTAGTGGACAAGGGGTTCTAAGAGGAAGGAACAATCTTAGCTATGGTTAGGTAACTACTATGTATTAGTGACTCTGTTACGGCTAGGATGTAACTCTGTAAGCAAAAAATGTAAAATTATGGGTAACTGTGCACAAAAATGACAAAATGTGTATTTTTGTTTGTATGTTTTAATAAATACGGCCGGGGTTTTACGAGCCCTAAGTCAAAGTACTTTATTTTGTATTCATGGTCTCTGATAATGGGTGTGAAGGCGGTTGGGGGCTTATGGGGAGGGGGGTTTCCCCCAAGGGACATGTCTACCTCACCCTATGCAGAAGCTCACCCATCTAGGGAGAGCGGTGCTTATGGCAGTGACGCCGGGGCCCGAACCGAGGGTCGCAGAGCAGGTCACCACAATCTTCGGGCAGTGTCAGGTGCGGGATTGGTTGGCCGAGGTGGGGAACCCGGAAACATTAGAATGCTTCCAGAGATGTGCACAGCAACTTGGCCGGCCCAAGCCTTAAAAGGTTCTGTGAGGTGGCAGGCAGGTTTTTTTCCCACTCACCGCCTTGGCACAACAGGACCTTGTGACTCCTCTGCATATCCAAGGAACGACACGCTCTGCTGCTGCAACTCTGCAGCCACAGCCCTCGTTTGATTGGTCCCCACATGAACTGCACAGGTTAGAGAGCTTGTTTTCCCCGCCTACCATCCCCAGACCAAAGAGCACTGGGTGGGGGGAGTGCTTGGATCTTGTGGCTTAGCAGGTGGGGCAAATGAAATGTTTCGCAATCTTGCTAGGTGAAGTCATCTGGGCTTTATGGGAAGTCGAGGTAACGACTTGTCATGTCTAACACACCTTTTTTCTTGTAGGTTATTGTAGTATGTCATGGTTATGTTGGTGCTTTTCTTTTGCAGGTTAGATTAATATTTTGTATTTATTTTGGTTGGCGGGTGAGGTGATGATTGCTGGGACAGCTCGGGTCCATGTGAGGCCCCCCTTTAGACCAAGTAACAGCTTAAACACTGGACCCTCCAAGGGGTGCAGGCAGCAAGTCGAAAGAAGGTTGCAGTGGTATGGGGTTGGGGGCAGTCGTTGACTCACGGCCCTTACCTTGCACTCATCCGCGCATGTGCAAGCCAGCACAGGCCCTTGGGGGGAGGGAGATGGGTATAGGGGGTGCCCGAGGGAGGTATCTTATTAGGCAGACAGGCCCCATGCTAAGGCACTACCTGTAGGAGAGGTCGGTGGGTGGTGTCCTCCCAAAATGAGGGACCCATCCATGTCCATTTGGTACTAGACAAGAGGTTCTAACAGGAAGGGACCCGGAACCAGTCATGATCTCGTTCAGGGAAGATGTTTGCGATGGATGCATATGAACAATTGGAGCTATGGTTAGGCAACTCCCATGTATTAGCAACTCTGCTAAGGCTAGGACATAACTCTGTAAGCAAAAAATTTTAAATTGGCAGTTACTGTGCATAAAATGACGAAATGTGTTTTTCTGTCTGTATGTTTAAATAATTACGACCTGGGGGGTTACGACCCCTAACCCAAAGAACTTGATTTTGCATTCACAGTCTCTGATAATGAGTGTCAGGGTGGTTGGAGGCTTTTGGGGAGGGGGTTTCCCCAGGGGACGTCTGCGTCTACTTGACCATACTTACGTATAATTCCACTTTAGCCTATGGTTTTTTTTTCAGTGAATATATTTTTATACATATGTCAAAGAATCATAATTCTCACACATCACAGAATAACAATTTCTTCTCAAACGCCCTTTTTGGCCGGATTAGAATTAACACGGTCTGATTGCCGCCCTAGACATTGTCTGTGAAGTTTGAGTCATCCAGAACAATGTTGATAGTCTTAATGTATGGTTTGAACATACATTTTCACAGAGGTTACGATTTTCCTGTGAATATAAAGGTTTCCACTTCTCACACAACTAGATATAAGTTAGACTAGCCGGTAACGCCATTAGTGGGTAACAGCATCGTGTGTTATTTACAGTGCTTAGAAATGTAGTCGTGCACTATGAATCACTTTACTCAAAAACAAGTGATCACTGTATTATATTTCTTGTTGGAATTAAACGAAATCACCGTCGATTCGTCATTGTGAGAGTCAGGAAGAAACTAAGAGCATCTTAGATCAATGTCCAATCAAATTTATCACCCAGTAGCTGACGACGTGGTTACCAGTAGATAACCACTCCAGAGATTAATTAACTAACCGCTTGACACCTGGGACAACTGTATCTCACACTTAACACGAGTCATTCTTAACAATCAGATGGAGTTTAGGCTGGAAAAACAAATATACTCCTTAAATCGAAAAAAAAATATCTTGTGGCTAGGGGAGGTCGGCTCAAACTAAATCACTTTCACAGCACGTGAAGACAAACTTGCTTCCAGCTCGCCCATTGTTTTCAGCCCATTCCTAGAATTCTTCGAGAGGAGGGCTGTGACTCTACCTGCTAATTGGCCTAAATACTTGTGCAAACAGATTAGGTGTCACTGAGGCCTCAAGAGAGTTAGCCTAAATAGAGATAAGATGAGATAAGATTATTTTTGTTTGGAAGCAGGAGGAGTTTTTCCCCGCCCACAACATCCAGAGAGCCCCCAATACACTAGCCATGACAGGAACACATTTTATTGACTTGCTATTTTATAGAGCGCAATTCTGCGTTTTCTAAACGTTGTAAATAAGAAGTGCATTTCTATTTCCCAAATTACTAGTTTCTTGAGGATAAAAGATCTACCTAGCCTTGCAGGGATGTGAATGGGGTTGGAGAATCAGGATTATTTGTTTTCGCGTGGCAATTTCGCTGTAATTTCGCATACTTACACAAATGCGGATATCGCACACCTCTACGTGGCGTGTTTGCACGCCTATTAATGAACATTGCAGTTGAGAGCCCCCAAAGACGATCTGAAAACCCATTCGGTGCAGGGTTTTTCCGGCCACCTTTCCTGGCCCCGTGTGATATTGGCTCAGTTTCCGGTGACTGTTAAAGGCAGCCGATTTCACGTGACAGACAGTGGCACCATGTGAGTTGGCAGGTCTTTGTGTGGTACAAAGTTCCCTTAAGAAATGTTTGCTCCATCCAAGGTGCATGCGTAATTTGCAATGTCTGCACAGGTGCAAGTGAAACTGGAAATTAGGTAGCTACAGGTAGACCAGCATTTGGGTACTGTGCAAGATTACGCTCGCCTGCTGTGATGACTGGGGTTTACTTGTTTTTTTCAGACACCAGCACCATATTGAAAGTTTCAAGCCCATGTTTACATTTGGGAAAATGAAACTAAAAGAACTGCATTCTAAGCAATATTGGCTGTGCTCTCAAGTTTACCAAGCCCATGCCTGAGTAGCTCATCCACGCCAAGTTTTTTGCTTTGCACTCCGGACCTTGTAGTTCTGATTTTATAGGGGAATACAAACGAACTACACGTCCCAGAATGCAGGATGAACCGATGGCGTGGAGGAGCTACTCATGCATGGCTCTATTATAAATGAGAGATCTGTGTTGAATGAAGAAAAGACCAGCTGAAAGTCAACCTCATGCGTCCAGTTGACAAATACATACACGATATAACTCAAATTGGTTCAAGGTATGGTGACGTTTTACTGGATTGCCTGGCCTTTAATAAATTATATCCTTTTAATATTTTTTTATATTTAGTACGTGTGTATTTGGATTGCTCGTTTTATTTCTGTGCTGCGACAAGTTTTATTTTTAATTCCTGACTATTGTTACCGTGGCTTATGTCGCCGATGCCACATCTGCCATTTTAAACTCAAATTGCAATCGTCCCGTTTTTCTTTTTTGTGATTGTAATGGCTGAGACGCATGCCTTTCAATTTGTGGGCGCCTCTGGACATGTTAAATGACACCGCCCAGATGTGTGATGACATTTGTATGATTTCCACTGCCTTTAAACAGCCTTTGATTACCCATCTTTACCTCGGGAGATTTTTTTTAATAACATTACTTGAGAGCATAGCAAAGAAAGCTTTTAATACACGCTTTGTAGCTAATCGAGTAGACATGACAAATACTGTATTTAACAGTGGCTTGTTGGATGGTGGAGCCGATAATCAGGGAGGATGGTAATTGACGCGTTTGGGGGAGGGGTGGGTGGGGGGTTTCTTGTGAAGCCTTCTGTCTGTTTAATAGGATAACATTAGCCTGAGTGGTTTGGTGTTTGGAGAGGTTATGATATAATTGGAAGAGCCTCCGGGGTTTGCTGCCGGACAAGTCAATCCGGTGGAGACATGGGAGGCCACGGGCCCCTCAGAAGTACAAGGCGCCCTTCTCCCTGTACTAATTAGACACAATTATATCTCACTGTTTCTGCTTGATTTTGAATTTCCCTGGCTTTTATCAGGTCTCAAGAAATAGAGTATAAAATACAGACAGAGTTCGTGCATATTGGCAGATTGGCGCGAACTTGTTAAACACGATTAAAGGCGCGTGATTTCCTTATAAAACGATTTGGTTGAACCCAACCCAGTATTAAGTGGAACGAAAACTTCAGGGACTTTTTAAAGGCTGATGCCTTTTCCCAAGGGACTGTAAGAAACTGATTATCTTAAAGAGTGAGATGCCTATTAGTCTGGGGCCAAATTGACAGTCTTATTTTGTATTCCATAAAATGAGATGATTTTAGGGCGACATAAAGTGCACTTGCAATTCTCAGAGTGCGCTCTAAAGCTCTATGGGTGCACGAGAGAATAGGGCCCGGACCCCCCAGGGAACCCTGCCCCAACCTGCAGTGAACCCACAATCACTTAGTTAGTCCAAAGGTGTGGGTAAAAACGGCCATGTTTAATCAAACAAAACATTCATAAACATGACAAGTAAAACATTATTATCTTTTAAATTTAAAAATTCACTTAATCACACTTTTAATATTTACAAGCGTTCATAATCACTATTTATGCGATAACTAAATACTCCAGCACTAAGGGGCCTTCTGGCTCGCATCCCCTATCTGAGAACCACGCAAGGCGCAACCCACCTGCGTCCTTGAGCGGCGAGGCCCCCAGCCCTCGGTCCTTGTCTGTCTTTTCCCGGGGGGCCCACCCCTCTACCACCAGGCTTCCAAGGAGGCTCGTGTGACCTGTCGCCCTTGCCTCTCCAGCCGGTGTCCCCATTCTCCCTGCGGAGAGCTTACCGTATTTCCCCTCAGTGCTGGCCTCGGGAGTATGCCAGCGGGCCTCCCGTTACCCTGAAAATCACTGTTCTGTGGCCTCTTTTCCGTAAAAAAAACCCTCTCCTAACCTATCCCCAAACCATATATCTTAGGGATGGGTGGGTGGGAGATCGCAAAAGTCTTCAAAGGTCCAGGCAGGAGCAGGAGTGAGCGGGAACAGAGAAGGAATGAAGGTTAGTCCGGGGCCTAAATAGCCTCACCCTGGCTCCACCTCTCCTGAAAGCTACTTGTGTTGGGCACCCGTTATGTTATCCCGGAAGTACTACCTCTGGCCAGAAGCCAATTAGGGTGCTGGCCGGGAAAAGGGGGGGGGGGTGTCGCGGGTACGGGGGGCCGGGTCCTAAGTGTGCGCTCTCCAAGGGTCACGCTTGGCAATGTCTGGAACAGCGGAACAGAAATACTACAATGGCATTAACTCTCCATCCCACTGAAGGTATTTTCAACCAATTTAGCCTTGAACCGTAATGGAAATTACGTACAGAAAAAATTAATTTGTTTAAGGCAAAATTGATACAACTAACCTAAAAAATGTGCCATTTGCTGGTTTTTTTCTTCAATTGTATTTAAAGCACTAATCTAAACTATACATGATTCGTGAAACTATATAGATCAATTTACAATTTCATATGTACTTATTGTCACTGTGTATACTTTAAGGGAAAGCTTGCATAATAAACAAGTGCATACAAGGGGCAGATTTATCAACACTTTGTCCCAGATTTACAAAGGTGTCACGCAATTCAGCACAGCACCCAAAAGTACCACACTGCGTTCTGTGAAAAGGAGAGAGCAAGAGAGAGCCATATCTACAGAGATATGGCCCTCTCCTCTCCTCCCCTCTCCTTAGTGCCACTGCAGGATTTGGCTGACGAGTGCCACGTGAACATATTTCTGCCATAGTGCAAGGGTGTGTGCGTGAGTCTAGCATAGATTTTGTACTGAAAGTGTACCCTTCTAGCACTAAATAGTATGACAAGACAAGTCTTAAAGCTTTCCTACTTTGTATGTGTGCTGTACATAGGCCTGGGTGGTAAACTCCACTCCGCAGGCAGAGTTTATGGACTTTTCACCACTCCATGCTCCGCCAGTTTGGCAAAAACTCCACCTACGCCATGTGGCGGAGTTTATCAGCGCCCGGACCAAAATTGCCTTGATTTGCAGGATGTGCTGAGCAGACACGAGTTTCTGATTTTTTTTTTCACATTGGTATTCTTTTTACACCAGCTGTTGTCATTATTTGGAGATGGGTTTCAAGGGCTTCTTTTGAAAGAATGCTGCAGTTTCATGCTTCCTGAGGGTTTAAACTTTACTCTGCACCATTCTTCCCATGTCCCTTAGGTGTGGATGCCTGGGAAGTTCCCTGCTCTCCCTCGGGATTCCAAGAGGTGCAGCAGCGTGGTACGGTGGGTAGAAGAGCATGGATGAGGATGAGAGGGAGAGGCTAGCACTGAAGCGACAGGAGTCTGCAACCATGTAGCTATGCATGTGAGTGAGGGGAAGCAGTAAAGCAGAGGTAACTTTGTGAATGGGGGAGGGCATGCGAAGAAGTGGCAGGGCAAAAGGGTCATGGGAAAAGCACAGGTGTAAATGAGTGTGGATGGAGCTGTAAATGTGACCATAGGCTTTTATGCGCTATGGTTGTGGGAAGTGCAGGTAGAGGGTACTAACCTTCCCCTATCTCCGAATTTCAGACGCCTGTTTTCCTGCACCCCTTGTCGAGACGGCATCCATTCTGTCCACCTTATCTGCCCCATATCAATCTGCGTGAACTAAACAGGTGTGCGCTTGCCTGTCAGATTTTGGAGGCCATGTGTACGATAGATTAGAAACCCCAGACCCTACTTCGAGAAACTGAAGAACCCTCTTGTGGCCAGAGTGCATTTATCCCATCATAACTTAGGCTGTGCAGTGCCTCGTTCTCTACATAACTTTCCTACAGTGCCCGGTAGTATGAGACAGAGCTGCTGCATGTACTTGCCTTGTCCCCAGGGGTCTCCCACTACACCACATGGTCTGAAGGAGAATGAACCTTGTTGTACCTTAATTCCCTTAAGTGCATTCCCCTCTTAGCTGCTCAGCCAGTATGAATGTGATGGATGCGTGGAATGTTAGAATGCCTGATGAGAGAGAGAGTGGAATGTTGGTGTGCCTGCTTGCGTGGAGAGAGTGACAGTTGGAGAGAGTGACTAATCTTATCATCTACTGAACTACCTTGTACCATCTGGTGACCGACTAATAAACCTCTACTTAAATATATACTTCAAGGCTACGTCTGGAATTTACTACTATTTATCATTTTTTACAAACCTGTCCCATACAAATCTGTAGTGCTTCGGTGCTTAGAGTGAGGTGTTGATCCTCTCATGGTTTCCAGCCTCTTCCCGGTGCATTCTGGGTATGTCAATCCTGCACTCCTATAGTATTTGTCTGCAGGTCCAATAATATTGGAACCATAGAAAGGGTGTTAAACCAGACTCATCTGCTGACTGGAAGACATTGAAGGTGTGCCTTGGATCCTGTGCAACAGTGCTCAACTGTGTTTTGGAGGGCTGCTACGTTCTGCGGGCTTGAGAAATGCGAACTGTGGGCGTGTACAGGGATTGGCTTCTATAACAGACCATTGTGCCATGACAACTGCATTCGTCACAGCTTTAATTAGGAGATATGCAGAAGACGTAAAACTGCGTGCATGTAGTGTACAGAACTTTTTAAGTGGCGCTGGTTTCTTTTATTTACCACATGCAGCTGTCAAGCACTGCATTGAAAATAGACATTCAGGCCAAGTCTGCTCCCATTTTAAAAGTTCACATAACCTTTAGTTATATGAGCCCCAGATAGCAAGGATTGCAATTTTATTGTAGTAGGGTCGTGTGGAACATGAGGCACTTGGGCGTCCATTACCTTCCGTTTAGCAACAGGCAGAGCTGTCACTCCCTTTCTCTCGCTGGGCCGACCCATTAATGTATGCATACTGAGCGGGGCAGGGGGCCTGAGCAGAAGTGGCCTCACTTGTTTTCAGATGTGTTTCACCAGTGTAAACTAATCTGTGCATTTGTTTTTACCCCCCCCTTTTTTTAAATAATATTTCACCGAAGCAGTATTTTGAGGAAAGGCAATATACAAATGTGTATAAGCAACAATGGCGGACCTCCTATGCCGCACCTCGTGCCACCTCCTATATGTGAGTTTGCTGTGCAAACTACCCCTACGCCAGCCGTTATGATGTCACTGTGCTCCAGATCAGAAAATATTATGACAAAATGGGGGTGCGCAGCTCAAGAAGTCCAATAAGCTAAGATTAATAGAAAAATACCTTCTCTATTCCCCCAACCAATTGTTTTAAAAAAAATCATCAGATATAGAAAATCCAGCCAACGCGTTTCATTCCCATATAGGGAACTTCTTCAGGGCAGAAAAATATATGATTTGTGAAGTACAAATTGTCAAGATTGCCAACTAATATTGTTAGTAGCAGTTGCTTCAGAACATTTGACGTCTCATAACGGACAGTATATTCCTATGTAGGCCTGTTTATAACAGTATATGAAAATTCAAACGATTGTCGGAAGACGGATCCGAATATGGTAGGAAGCCCCACGAAGAAAGGTCGACGGGCAGTAGTAGGCTCTATGTCCACTTTGTATCCTAAATAGTTTCCAAAAATTCATATGGTCCAGTGTATTGCACTGTGGCCCATATACATTCTAAGCAGTTCTGAGAATTCCTCAGCGTCGTGCCCAAAACTTCCTCTCTCGGAATACGGAAGAGAGAAGAAGGTTCAGGCCCGACGCAGAGGAATCCTCGGAACTTCAATACACTGGACCATAAGAATTTTGCTCCTCCCAGACCTAGCTGTACAGTGCAGCAGACATGCAAAGTTGGAAAAAAAGGAGAAATTAAAACATTTCTCCTTTTAATGCCAGCTTTCCAGCAGCATTATTTTTTGGCTCAAAACGCTGCCTACTAATGTTAGTAGAAAGGGTTTTGCATTAAAAAGCATGGGTGGTTGCATGGAAATACCATGCCCCACCCATGTAAGGCCCCCTTGACGCTAAGTAACATAAAGCAGCACTTCATGCTGGTTTACGTTACTTTTCCTTTCAAACCAAAGCAAATACCAATTTGCGTTGGTGTGTATATCGCCTAAACACTTTTGCATTAAAAAGGTACCACAAACCTGATACAAATATTTGGTAAATCTTGGCCTTAGCCTTAAAGTGATAGAAATAACGTCTTGCACTGCTTTGCGGTATTGTGCACCAAGAGGTGTCCCATGGGGAGTACTTGGGCATTCCCACTCTCCCACTCATTCTTTGTGGCGCAAAGCCCTATCTACTAAATTTTCTAGACAGTGCTTTCCATGAAAACATAATGCCACCTTAAGGCAGCTGCTAAGTAGAAAAGTATTTTTATTTCTCCTTACTTTCACATATTACATGTGTGCTGAAGTGTACAGCACAAATCCACAACATGTGAAATATTTTTAAGTTGCCTAGGCACAGTATTTTGTTCTATAAGGGTACTCTTCTGGTACAAAACCGATGCTAAACAGCACACATACATCTTTGTGCTATCGTGCCTAGGCGACTTATTTGTGTGCCAGCACTGGGGAAGATAGCAGCAGCGCCATGTCTATATGGCTCTGCACTGCTCTCAGCTCCTAGCACAATGCAGCATAGCAACCTTGGTTGCACTATTTGTTTGAATAAATATGCCCCATGGTGTTTAAAGCAATCATGGCTGGAGGGCTTGAATATGGCTCCAGAATTGTAAGACGTAAGGATGAAGTAAAGGACACATGCCTCATATGCCTATGCTGATGACTGGATTATATACGTGAAATCATAATTATGTTAAATCTTTTGTTCCTTGGAACAGTACTCAGGTATGCCCATCAGCCAGGATAGCTTGATTCCATTGGCACAGTGAGCCCAGGACCCACGTCTGGGCATACCTGGCGCACTTAGGGCGAGAAAGCAAAAGACACACAATTGATGGACTTGGGTGAATGTATGACATTGTTCTGCATTCTGTCCATCAATAGTTCTTTTTGCATTTGTCACCCCGAGTGGGACGGGTATGCTCAGACGTTAGTCCTGTGCTCTCCATGCTACTGGAATCAAGCTATCCTGGCTGAAGAGGGGTGAAACCCCGAAACCGGTCCTAGGATGCTTGTTTTCTGTACAGGGAGGACCTGGGCTGGCAGTTCGGGCTGGACTGTTCCCATTGGGCACAGGGTCAAGACTGATTTGCATATGGCTGGGTCCAAACTGAAATGGCATGGTGAGCAAAAAAACGATGAATTTAAGCCCAGATCTCTGTACTGCAGTGAATGTATGACATTGTTCTGCAATCTGTCCAACAATAGTTCTTTTTGCATTTGTCAACCCGAGTGGGACGGGTATGCTCAGACCTGAGTCCCGTGCTCTCCATGCCACTGGAATCAAGCTATCCTGGCTGAAGGGGGGTGAAACCCTGAAAACGGTCCTAGGATGCTTGTTTCCAGTCCAGGGAGGACCTGGCCTGGTAGTTCGGGCTGGACTGTTCCTATTGGGCACAGAATCAAGACTGATTTGCATATGGCTGGGTCCAAACTGGAATGGCATGGTGAGCAAAAAATTGATGGATTTGGGCCCAGATCTCTGTACTGGGGTGAATGTATGACATTGTTCTGCATTCTGTCCATCAATAGTTCTTTTTGCATTTGTCACCGGCAGAAAAGCGGCGGACGGTCTTTCCTTCTGCCACGGTTCCCCCCTGCCATGCTAATGTGGCGGGTGGTAAAAGGCCGTCTACGGGGTGTTTTGTCGGGCGGATCGCCACCGCTGGTTGGGCAGTGTCTATCCGCCTGCCATGCTAATAGGCCCCTATGTCTTTAATCACCTCAAAAAATAAAAGAATTAACAATTGATTGTAGGTTTTGTTAACTCCTTCTTATCAACATATAGAGGCCTGCTTCAAATACAAACCATTCTGAGGCAGAATTGTAATGTTTTCCCATTAGGTTGAGAAGGGTTCCATACCTTTTTGTAAGTAATATTATAAACTCATCTGAGACTCTTTTCAGTTTATTCTAGGTCATCATCTCTATCTTCCGGACCACCAAAATAGCTGATCTTATCCTTCACATAGAGAAACTGTAGAGGAATTGGAAATACCGTTCTGATACATTGTGTATGACCTTTTTTGTTATGTTTTTAGCCTGAAGAGTCTGAAAACCCCTCAATTCCATTCTACAGTTTGAGAATACTGACCTCAGGATTAGCTAGGTTGTTGGTGTATAATGCAACCTCGTTTCCCAAATCCCTAAAGTTTCCACTGTTTATCAAATGGAGTGGGAAGACCTGAAGACTCTACAACTGGCAGACAAACAGATAAAGAGCCCATGTCGATTAAGTAGAGACATAAACACCCCTTGCCTGCAGAGCACAACGCATGGATAAACGCCACACAAATTTTAGCACCTTAGACAAGAATTGGTCATCATGTATGTTAGAAAGTTACCCTTTTTCCCTGTTCACCCCCTTTCTGTTTGCTGAATGATACTGGTGGTAACTGACTCTGACTGTACCCTGGGCTCTGCTAACCAGACCCAGGGCCAGTGCTATGTTCAAAAGGGTAAATGTAATAGGGTACACTTACAATTGGTAATTACAGACCCTATAGGTCCCTAGTAGTTAATTGGGCCAAGGGGTGCAATCTACCTATAGGTCCCTAGTATATCATGGGGCATGGAGGTTTAGAGGCCCAGCAGATTTCCTGCACTTGCATGTGTGTGCTGCTGTGTGCCTGTTGGTCTTTTAAAGGCCCTTCTGCTTTGCAGCATGTCTTTAAAAGTAAATTCTGACAAGTGGCATTGACAGATCCTATATGTCCCTAGTATATAAAAGGGCCAATTGGGTTCAAACTAACAGCAGATTTCCTGCAGCTGCATGTGTGTATTGCTGAGTGCTTGTAGTCATTTTAAAGGCATCCTGATGATGCAGGCTGTCTTTAAAAGTAAATTGTGTGCAAATTCAACTTTTGTGGTTTGACACTTTAAAAGTGACAATCTACCTTATGTTTATTTATTAGGCACCCCAAGGTCTCCCCTGTGTATCCCAGGGGCCATGTAACTATAAGACATTTTATATGCCCTGGTGAAGGAAAAATTGCCCATTGCATTTTTCCCCATTGAAGACGCTTAGCTCCATGGGCTAATATTGCAATATTTAATTTAGGTATAACTATTGCTAGGAAAGGAGGGAAATATCATTCAAGGACTTAAAAGATTGGTATTGATGAAGTCAACAACTTGCCACTGTTGAATTTATCTTAACTAGTACATAATAGAAGTTATAGAACTTTCTCTTCTGTCAACCAAAATCCTGCCTTCAAGTGGTCTCTGCTGATTGGTCTGCCTTAACAGGCGTAGCCAGGCTGCTTTCATTAGATGATCAGTGGCCTGGCCAGAGCAGAGGTTATCTGATGGAGAGAGTTCTGCAGCTGAGGTGGATAACGAGGGGGCTGGGTAAATCAAACTGAGCTCACAGAGAGAGCAGATCAGTACAGAATGCCAGGCGTACCTATCCCGGCATCCTGTGCCCCAGCCAGATGGCAGGCTTAGGAGAGGAATTTGCAGAGGCCTGGGAAGGAGAGTCAAGGGAACTGAGCCACACTGGGGATTGGTTTAGCCAGCTCTCACTCCTCTGGAGAGAAATCCTACATGTTGGATTTTGGAAGTGCAGTGCTTTGTGGGCCAAGAAGATGCCACACTTTTGGGGAAGTTGTCATGCTTTTGGGTGACACCCAGCATGTCATTGGACAGAGGTGCCCCTCTACTTGTTGCCCCAGAACATTGAATCAATATGTGATAGCTGCATAGTCTCTCAGATCTGCTGCCTGAAACTACAAGGAGAAGAAAGACTGCCCTGCTGGAATCTGGATTTGCACCCAAAGGCCTGCACACTGACTGACTGCGCCTGCTGCACAATCTGGTACTACAGTCCGGGTGACTGTACCTTGCTTCAAAAAGGATTAAGTAGTGAACTCCATTCAAGCTCCAGCTTAACAGAGCCCACCTGCATCAGCTCCACCAAGAGTCCCCATCCTGGAATGCGTCCAGTAGACTTTTAAGCATTTGGCCAGGTGCATTGTGGGGATTGTTGGCCAGACATCCCACGGATCATCTAGGAGATTACAGACCTTTGGATTGGTGTTTTGGACACTTTGAACCTACAAGGATCCTTTCATGAAGCACCTCCTGAAGTTTGGAAAACTTTGGAGAACTTTTGTGTAAATGATCCATGAGGTGACCGGACCGACGTTGAGAGTCAAGCTGCCAACATTTACCCTCGAATTGTCCAGAATTTCAGATTCGTCCCGCTGAAAGCTCCGGAGCTCAAGACTTCCAGGATTTGACTGGGGCCTCGCAAAAAGTCAAGCTGGTGAACCCTCACCAAATCCAGCCTGCTGAGGAGGGTTGAGCGACTTCAGAAGAGAAAGCTCCAGAGAAGTTTTCAAGTGTGTAGGTAAAATCTTAACTTGGCCCTCCCGCTTAGTGTATCTGACCAGGGCTCCATCGCGGTCTGCCTCAAACTTTGACTTTGTCCCAGTCAAGCAACAATGCATAGCTTTTTTTGTCATTTTTGGGGTCTGTTTGTTCATTAAAATATTTCCTATATTTATAAAATGGTGTGGGATTTTTATTGTATGCTGTGTCTTACTTATTTGATGTATTGGTGTTTTTAAATGCTTTACACTCCTGTCTCCTAAGTTAGGCCTGACTGCTTTTTGTCAGCTACCAAGGGTTGAGCAAGGATCTAATATACTTAGACCTTTACTGGACCCTATACTGTGTTGGTGGCCTTATTACTAGTGAAAGGTGCAAACTTGCCCTTACGAATAACCAATTTTCCAACAATGGGCATCAGGCATTGCAGGTCTTTCTATATAACATAAAAGGTACACATGGCTTTTCAAGGCATTTTATGATTTGGATGAATTTTACAGTTAAGCAGGACCAGCCAACTACGAATGAAGGCCTAAAATCTCATCACTATTAACAAAATGTTTATGCAATACCAGAGGTTCTCTTTTAAAAACATTTTTTTTAGCCATAAATACATCAATTGTATACAAATTATTAATTCATTACCGTTGGAAGAATAAATACAATTCCATTATTCAAGACCGGTCAATACTTTCCTAACTCTACAATTTAGTCCGTTCAATAAACAAGCGGACTGAAATATATGTAGAAAATCTATAACAAGAGGGAGAATCATAATATAATAACACATTTAAATATACTAAAGTAACAGTGCCTAATTAGTCCCATTGAAGACTAGCCCATGTCCTATTAAATTTTTACCAAGATCGAGGCCCTCTGGCCTTTGCCAAAGCATACTCTATGCCGTATACCTGTCTAAGTAGAGCCCACATCCCGCAAATACTTGGGCCAGCATTATTTATCCAAACTCTAGCAATGCATAATCAAGCACAAACTAAAATGATAGTTGGCTCTCATCAGTGGCGTAACGATAATTGAGTGGGTCCCCTTCAAGGTACGTGGAGGGGTCCCCTCCGAACTCTATCAAGAGCTCCCCGGCCGAAGTGCAGTGCTGAGGGGGCCCCCTGGAGCTTGGGGGCCCCCCCGCACTGCGGGGGATGCAAGGGCCTGACTGACATCATCGCATTTGGTCCCCAAAAATATTTCCTTCTCAGTAAGCTGATGATTTTGGCCCAATAATGAAGTGAGGATATTGGAAACTCCAGCCCAGAATCTATTAAGCCTGGGGCAGTCAACAAACATATGTCTTAAATCAGCTGCATATTGTTGGGGTTTCGGGCAATATGACTTGTCCGAGTATCGAGCAATACCAGAGGTTCTCAAATTGTCAAAATGTGTGATCCCACGCCTGAAAGAAATGACATTCAAAGAAAAGCTGGTTAAACACGATTTAGGAAGTGAGCCAAGGTGAAAAATGAAAGTTGCATGTATGACGTTTGCATTTCACATGGATGAAGAAGCAATATGAATATGCATGCATATAAATTGGACACTTACCAAAAAAGGCTAACTAGCAATTGTGGAAAGAGAAAAACGTTGGGCTGTGTGCAAACAGCCATATCATTAAACCAACACTTTGATTCTATTTTGTTAATCAATTCTCTTTTTTTGTAAATGAGGAGCAGTTCTTTCTGCACTGTAATTCAGTTTCAGTGAGCTGCTTTAGTGTGCAGCGTAATTGTGTTTTTCTGTTTTAGTAGTAGGGCTGTCTTTACGGTTACCTATCGATGTGTGTTAGCTGTCACGCGACTGTTCGGGTCACTTGTGTCATAATGTTTGATAGGCGTTAATATCCTACCAGGCGTGTGGCGGTACTAATAATATTTTACGGCCATTTAACAGAATGAAAAAAATAACATTGTCTGTCAATGATTGTACTAGTATGCAAGTTGCTAAAGAGCAAACAATATTGGTTTTATTCTCGGACACATGAGAATCTCCAGTCGGGAGCATATGAGTCCTTGTGCCCAGCTCGGGATTCTGGGGTTTTTGATGACGGTTTTTTCTGAGCCTGAGCGAAACTTATGTCATTTGCAGAAGTTTCAGTAAATGCCACAAATTATACACATTTAGGCATTATGAGAAATTCCGGTCAGACATCATGAACTATTTTTTAGCACACAATGGGGGATATTCTGAAGAACGTGTGATAACTACCGCAAAAGTAGCATAACGCAACTCTTCACATCGCAGTCCATCGCAGGAAAATAACTCAGTGTGAACGTGGTATTCCCAAGCCGGCGGCACCATGCGATAGTCCCACGACAGCTCGTCAAACCAATGTGCTAAAATCAACGCGAAGCCGCAAAAATGCGAAACACCAACATGAAAAAAGCAGTGATGACACCAATCACGATACAAAAATCAGCGAAAACCAGCCACAGGCCTGCAATCCCCACGCGACATGTGGGAAAATGCACGACAAAAGGTGAAAAAAACACATACAAAAGCCAAACAACAGCGAAGCACAATGAGGTCAGACGTAGCAAGTGCAGAGGACAACCAGAACCCCACAAGCACCCCAGAGGACCAGCCTGGGACTTCGGGGTCAGGGAAGGGCAAGGAGAAGAAGAGTAGGAAGAAAAGGTTCAGTCCACAGGAAAACAGGATCCTGATAACGGAGGTGATAGAACACCATCAACAACTGTTCATCACCTCCACTGTGTCACTGGCAACTAAAAATGGAATATGGCAGACCATCGTGGACAAGGTGAATGCAGTCGGAGTGCTGAAGAGGACAATGGACGAGGTCAAGAGGCGCTGGAATGATGTCAAGCGCAAAACCAAGCAGAAGCTCGCAAACACCCGAAAGGTAGCAATGCAGACTGGAGGTGGGAGTCCAGCGCCACAGGAGTAGCTGGATGAGATGGAGGAAATTGTATCCACAGTCATCAGTGGTGAGATGGTGGCAGGAGTTGGGGGCCCGGTCACTGCTCAACAGGACCGGACACAACAGCAACAGGGTGAGTAACGACCAGGGACTGGGGGAAAGGGGATAGATGGGCACAATGGCACACATGCACAAGTAAGCATAGCACATCTTCAGACAAACCATGCCCCAGACCCCAAACTCCCACCAAGATAACAATGCACCCAAGAATGCAACATCTCAGCACTGTAGAAGCACAGAAGTCAAAGGCACACCGTATGTAAGGAATCAGGTGCAGCCAAATCAGAGCTGCAGGGGCAACTCCCCCAAATAGCGGCACACACATCACATGCAGAGCACATCAACATTGACAACGATGTGGCACAATCCACAACACATCCACAGCAGAACAGGGGACACAACTGGTCCCGCTTGTGTGCAGTAACTGGCCAATCACATATGGCATCGCAGGGAAATGTGAGTTGACAATGTACAAGTACAAACACACATCCGTGAAATTTTCGAAATGTCCACTGTCCCACATCACATAGGCAGCTCCCCACAAACAGTAACAATGTACACTGTCATTCAGTCTGCATGTAAACATGTACAATGCGTCAACATACATTTGAACACCATGTTAAACTGCATCTCTATTTACACATTGCAGAGGGAAATTCAACTCCTCCTGCAGAGCAGTCCCAACCTCTCTTCTCTGATGACGAAGAGGACAACCAGATCTTCGACTCCGACGCCCTTCAACAGCTCGTGGACAGCCTCACCAGCCCACTTCCAGGAGCAAGGCAGCCCAGCTGCTACGAGGAGAACCCCCCCCCTACACAGTACACACAGCAGGCAGCACCCACCACCACGGCTGCCTCACAGGACCCCCACAATGAACACATGGCCTTCCAACTCCGTGTGTTGGGGTGCCAGGAGAAGCTGGCCGAACAGGTGCAGGTGGGGTTCGACCGCATGGCAGCCAAACTAGACGCCATACGTGGGTGTCTAAGCTCCCATCAGGTACCACTCACAGTCCCTAACGGACACCGACAGTCCACTCCATGCTCTCCAACGAACCATGGCTGACATCACCAGGGTTCTGACTCAGAAGCAAGAATGACTGACCAGTCATAGTGGCTCCAGCGAGCTCACCCAGGAGTTAGGACTCATGTGGAGGCTCATGGAGGACAGGGAACGTAAGCATGCGGAAACAGAGAGACTGACACGGCTGTACACCAGCGAGAGTTAACTGGGTCCCTCAATGCCATAAAGACAATCCTCATGCCATTGCTGCCACAAGGCCTGGCGCTGATGCATGCTGCTGCTACCTCTCCATCCACATCTCTGGCCCCTGATGTGTCAGTGCCACACAGTGCGGCGGACTTTCCACCTCCGGCCCCTGCGGTGTCACTGCCACACAGTGCTAGAGACAGAACACCACCACCCACATGTGAGGCACATGCAACAGCTGAGGACGAAGATGTGGATAAATCTGCCCCCGTGGTCTGAAGGAAGCGGTAGCATTCATGTCCACCATATGGCCTGTTTCTGCTTGGTTGTGCCCTCAGCATCATCCCCTTCCACTGTCCTCTGATGCACTCTGCGACACTCACCTTGGACCTTGATGTGGACTGCCATAATCTGTTTTGTCACCAATGACACAGATATCAGACTGCAGACTGAACTCCTTCACTGCTGATGTGCATGTCATTCCCTGAAGGACTCTGGCTGGCGCTCCACAAGCCATCGCTGAAAGGTGGGGTTTGCATGGCCCTGTACTGCTCCAGCTACAACACTACATTAAATGTGAAATTTTTTCCCAAGCACACGTAAACAGTCATTACAGATAATACACTGGCATACTGTAAGTCACAATTGAACGCAGTTAAGTACAAATGGATGACTTTGTTATCTTTATTGTCAATTTCTTCTGACAGTCTGACAGCCGACACATGTTTCGTTGCACTTGGGCAATCTCCCGCGACTATATCAAGGCTCTGTCTTTCTTGTGATAACTTGTTTTGTGGGGATATTTCCAACCCACAAAAGGGGTGTTCTGTTCTTTGCGACGTCTTGATCATAGTAGAGATAATAGCTCAAGGGTCCAATTTAGTCCCCGTTGAACGGATGTAATAAATCCGTAATTTTGCTCGTGTTATCGATAGCGTCGCTCCTTGCGTCTCCCAGAGTAAGGGCACGGTCTTGGGTTGGAAATATCACCATAAAACAAGTTATCACAAGAAAGACAAAGCCTTGATAAAGTCGCGGGAGATTGCCCAAGTGCGACGAAACACGTGTCGGCTGTCAGGCTGTCAGAAGAAGTTGACAATAAAGATAACAAAGTCATCTATTTGTACTTAACTGCGTTCAATTGTGGCTTACAGTATGCCAGTGTATTATCTGTAATGACTGTTTACGTGTGCTGGGGAAAACATTTCTTTTCTTGTTATTGTTGCTTGCTACGGCTGGCAATTCTCGGGGGGGTTCAGTGGTGCCCCTCACCCTTCAGCACCATCATTCCGATCTATACATTCCATACACCCTTGTGACAATTTTCTGAGTGGCGCCATATTTCTGTCCCTAACCACTACCTTGCAACTACATTGAATGTGCATTAAACATTCATTTACACAACGGAGTGTCTTGTCTATGATCATGCAAGTGTGGAGGTATGGATGCATGTAGGGTCAATGATTTCAACTTACGTCCATGTTGCTTATGTTGTGGAACTTGGGTCACAGGGTGACACATTGCCGATTGCGTGCCAGGTGGCGCCGACACTAGAATGTGGAAAAACGCATTTGTTACTTCCTTGTCCAGGCCAGAACAGAAGCACGCCCACAGCCCCGGGGTCATTGTTCACACCCTTACACTGGACTGGCATATGCCAGGCCAGCCCACTACGCTCACAGGAGGGGTGACAACGCTACATGTCCCAGGTCTTCCCTGTAAAGATCTGCTGCTCACAGGTTGTCCGCATGCCACAGCCACTCCCTCATGGCTGGTTCACACTAACCCTGGGCGGCCAACTAGGCTACGCTCGCGTAGTTTGCTCTACTTTGCGCTACGCGAATTGCACGTAGCATAGTGCAAAAACGCGTAGCGTAGCGTAGTTGCCATTTTTTGCTCGCTCTCGGTCCTCAACGTCAAGTTGGCGACCGTGAGCGAGCAAAAAGACATCCCGGCGAGACTTTTTCCTCGTTCGCGATCAGCAACATCAAGTTAGCGATCGCGAGCATGGAAAATAATCCTCCCGGCGAGATTCTCAACGTGGGGAGGTCGGGTTTCTCATTGCGAGAGGTCGCGTATGCTCGCGACCGATCGCGATGAGAAACTACCAGTCCGCGTTGAGAAAGCTGCAGTTTGAGTAAAAATCTACTCGAGCGGCAGAAAACAACAGCTCGCACTGTGCGAGATGCCGTTTTCAATTATTGCACAGTGCGGACAAGCATCCGGCACTGTGCAATCATCCCGAACAGGGCACTACGCAGTTGGCGTAGTGCTACGCGTAGTTTGCATAGTGCGAAGTGCACTTCGTGTAGCTACGCATCGTGCTACTACGCAAACTACGCCCAGGGTTAGTTCACATCACACCACACGCATTTGGCACTGACATCACAGCTCATGTGACCCTGCCAATAAAAAGGGCCTGGCGCACGTGCTGGACACCATTTCCACTCTCCAAATGGGTGTCTCCGTGTGGATATCTGTTCTGCGTGAGGGCCTAGGGCCCTGCCACGTCACATTGCCCAGTGCCGGTGGTGACATGATGGTGTCCGCACCACGGGACTCAATCATAAAGGGTCCATGGCTAGCGCTGGACAGACTTGGTGGCACCGGATGCACTGCATCAGGCACAGGCACACCGCCATGGGACGGTGTCTTTCGGTGCACTGAGATAGGGGCACCTTCAGTGCTGAGTGGGTGTGCAGCCTGTTATGATGCGCTGTCCGGAATGGTGGCATTGGTGTGAGCCCTGCTGGAGCACAGTGTAGGCCTAAGCCAGGGGGCAGTGCAGGCCTACCACCACGTGGCGTTGCCTCGCGGTTCACAGAGTTAGTGGCACCTATTGGGCTGAGCGGGAGTGCAGCCTGCGATGATGCCCTGTGCACTGATGTGTTCTCTGCCATTGCAAAATCAAGACCCAGAATCAGGTGTGTGACCTAGTGGCCCGCGGTGCATGGCTGCATGATGTGGAGGCTGCCATGGTCTCAGGCCCCGGGCTTGGAGCTCCCCCTGGCACGTGGTGGGCCCTCTTGGAGACACGCCGGTGGCGAAATGCGAGCAGTGAGGCCTGGTCGTGCAGGGGTGGGCAGTCTCCGCTGGGTGGTGGGAGGGGCTAGGGTGTAACAGCCTGTGTGCGCAGGGGCAGGCATGCGATGATGGCGTGTGCTACTGTATGGACTCTGTGGAAGTGTGGCTCAATGATTAGAGTGGCAGACCCTGATGCAGAGGTCTAGCCCGGGACCAGGGTTCAATTCCCCGCCTCGGCGGGTCTTGGGCTCAAAAATTCCACGGACCTGATAATTCTCGCCTCGGTGCCTATTCCAATCATGGAGTCCCACTCTGCAACTCTGGGTAATAGCTTGCTTAATCTCCACAACGGCCCCCACAACGCTAAGGATGCCTGGCCTCCACCTTGGGGGTGCCCAGGAGTGGACGCCTCACAGGGAAAGCCAGGATGGGTTCCACAGCGGTATTCGTACAAGCGCCTTGAGACCCTTGCGGGTGAGTAGTGCGCTATACAAGTATCAAATTTACATTTAATTTACATTATTCATGTCTCTGGCAACTGTTTCAGATGAGTGACCTGGGGGACTGCAGTGTGTACCGGCACATGGTTGGAGACACACCGGTGGCTGCAGGTGAGCAATGGGGCCTGGGTCTGCAGTGTTGGCCCTCTCCCTCCCTCTCTCTCCCTCTCTCTCCCTCTCTCCCTCTCTCCCTCTCTCTCTCCATCTCTCCCTCTCTTTCTCTCTCCCTCTCGCTTTCTCTCTCCCTCTCTCCCTCTCTCTCCCTCTCTCTTTCTCTTTCTCTCTCCCTCTCTCTTTCTCTCTCCCTCTCCCCCTCCTCTCTCTCTCTCTTTCGCTCTACCTCTCTGTCCTTTGATGGGCGCATGTCACACCTTCTTATCTGTCTTTCTGTCTTGCAGGCTGTGATTTATGGAATTGCCGTAGAAGACCCGCCGTGCCTCTTCATGATTGTTTTTTTTTGTGTCATCTGTAATAAGTGTTATTTTTTGGTTATATGATGTGGATGTGTGTTTCCATTTTTGTGGCCACACCTGTATGTTAGGTGTTGTGGTTGTGCGACTTCCGGCGATTTGTTTGGGTCATGGTTTCGTGGAGTTGATGTGCATTCTCTTTGTCGGAAGGGAGGGGGGATAGTGGGGTCCGGGGGGGTGGCGGTGTGTATTGTTGCCCTCTTGGTGGTCCGGGCTGCATGTTCAGTTGCTGGGGGGCATCTGTTGTACTTCATGTTTGGCTATGGGCTGTGCTGCCTTGGCTGCTGCCGGTTGTCGTCCGACTTTGGACCAGGTCAGAGCAGGTGTTAGTTTCCTTCTGCTAACGCGCCTTATCGCCTGTTTTGTGTTCTTATCGCACATCAGGATGGTAGTTATGAATGTTACGGAGTGGTGCGGTCGCGGCTTTTTGCTTGGGAACGCCTACTCTACATCTCATTAGCGATAGTATGCGGGGTCATCCATGGCGCGTTTTTTGAGGATGCTATCGCCGGAAAACTGGTGGTATCGGCTGTTTGCACCAGCTTGTGAATGGGACAGAATTTTTACGCGACTTTGACTGCGCTAAAGTGCTGATAACTCGGCGTTACCCCCTTTAGAATATGCCCCAATGCTTCTACATGCCCATTTGGCATAATAACCATAACACAAAAGGCCAGCAGTTATGCAAGATTAACCCAGCATATACAAAATTACGCAGAGGACTAGTTTTTCACGCACAATTTTCACCACACAAAACTCAGAGGAATTTGCGTGGGGGAAAATGAGTTTCACACTTCGGAATGGAGGGAAAGCATGGAGTTACCGCTGACATGTAATCAGCTGTTTGCCAACTATGGAGACATGTAATGTTTGATCACCAGTTATTTAGGATGAAAAAACATCCATTGATTTATGTTCAATCATCGCCAGGCTCTTTAAGTAACAGGCCCGCATCAAAGGTATGTATATGTCACCTTCACATACTTTCTCGCTGTTATAATTGTATTGTTTAGTATTGGTTTTTTTAGGACGTGTATGTGCAATTGATTCTGTCATGTCCTTCTGTCTCCCATCCTCAAAAGCTGAGAATGTGGGATAATAAAAGTGAGTTATCCTTCAAGGTATTTGGATTGTGCTGAAAGAGATGTGTCTCGTTATTCTGCAAGTTAAGATTCGAGCTGTGACAGACATCAGAACAATTTTTCAAGAAATATTACAGCAATTAGAGAAAATAACATATTGCATAAGGATCGGTAGGGAAAAAAGAACAAAGGTGGAGACCATATGTTTACTTTTTTTTAAAGCTTTGAAATTTTTGAATAAATGCGGTATTTTAATGTGGAACTAGTTCACGTCGTACAGAATGTTTACTCTTCTTATTTTCTAGTAAAGGAATTCTGGTTCAAATGCTCATGCATGTGGAGTGTATTCTGCTCAAATAGAACCTACTCAATTATATAGCAGAGATCCACTCTGTACAAGCAGAAATTTATCTTCTTGGGTAACAGCTAGGCGTATGCCCACAAGCTAAAAGCCATGAAGTAGGAAATATAGTATATAATGAATATATTCAAATGGTATCCTATATAATCTATACATATATCTTAAAGTGACAATCTGGTTAGATAAAAATGTCAGTTAAAATGTTACATTTTCAACTAAAAACACTGTAATTCATCAGTTATACTTAACTGAAGTAATTATACCTCACAGCCGCACCATGCAGTGTTGTCGTCAATAATGCTATTTCTGATGTTATATTGATGTTATCAATGATGTCATACAGCATATCATATGTGATTCAATATGTGAGATAATAAACTGTGCATGGCGAGGGCTCACGTGATAGTTATTTCAGTTAACTATAACTTTTATATTTAAATGCAATGTTTTAACTTATATTTTGACCTAACTATAACATCACTCAAAATGTTGTTTTTTCCAGTGAATTTCTCAGTTTCTTTTACATAAAGTAAGATGTTATAACCATAGTTAACTATAACATCCCTTTAACCTTTTTTTAGTGACTTTCTAAGATTTCTTTAACTTAAAGCAACATGAGGCCAGGCCCTACACCCAACCAACCTGGGCAGCCAACCCCCTGTCGCACATAGCCTGCGACTAGGACCTGCACCATACTCCCTCTTGAGGCCAACCCCCAGTCATGCATGGCCTTACCTGGAGTGAAGTTGGCTAAAGGGCCAGGCTTGTGGCTGGACCCTGCATCCAACACCCCATAAGCAGCCAAGTCTCTATTGTTGGCCAACCTGCATGGTTTTTCAGCACCCCAAGGCCTTTTTTTTGTGTGGCTCCACAAGATCCAGTGGGTGCAACTTTCTCTTCATGTTGTGGCCAGCCAATCAGATCACATGGTTTGAGCTTGAGGTATCGCAGTAGTCTGCGCTAGTTTGGCTGTGGTACTGTGTTGTAGTATTTACATACATTTTGAGCCTTCATTTCTCAAAAGTTATTGAACTGATTTACACCAAATCACATGAAGCACGCTTTCTGGATAGAGATCTACTTTTCTGCCAAATTTAGTGTAGTTCTGTTCAGCCCTTTGGGCTGCAGTCCTCCTCAATGCTCTTACGGGAAATTGCATGGTGAAAATATGTTTTGGGACCCCCCTTTTCTCTGTCCACCCTTGATGTACCACCCTGAAACATTTCACAAATGAGCTGAGTTGGCTCTACATTTTTTGGGTAAAGTTTTATGAAGATTCGTCAAACTGTGCCAAAGTTATTAGCAAACCAAAAATCAGTTTCCTTTGGAAACCCGGTCCTAGCTATAGCTACATAGTGGCAACCGGGACACAGCATATGCATACATTATCATATGACTGAATTTCATAGAGTACAAAATAAGGCATAGTTCAAAATAAAATTTGACACATTTTCTTTTAAAAATTCTTCATTTAATTAACTATTATTTTCACCTATAGCATAGCTATCAATTCACCCAAACAGATGCCATTCAGTGCTTTTTATTATACAAGTTAAAGGCCAGATTCTGAGTGAGTATCAAGTTCCCAATCATGTGCAAGCTCCTGTTTGGCAGGGAAGGGAATTTCAGAGATCTGTGGTATACACTACACCCCTAATTTTACCCTGCAACATTTTGGCAATTAAAACCTCTCTAAAGTTAATGACGGACAATGTGTAGGAAAACTCTTGTTCATGTAGAATGTGGTGTGGTAACAACCGATTCCATATGTAATTTACAATTTTTAGAGGAAAACTCATAAGAGAAGTTACAATTCATACTTCTTCTGTTACATAATGTCCTGAGACCCTCACGGGTGAGTAGTGCACTCTACAAAACCCTGATTGATTGATTGATTGATGGATAACACACCCCTAAGTATATGTTTTTACTCGAGGCACTGAGAATCAGACCCTATTTACTTAAATGTCACGACTTTCCACTATTTCTGCAGAAGGTAAGATCCACATTCTGGCCAGGTATCTGCAGACTTATAGCTTTAACAATGAATCTTCCATTCCTATCTCCTAGTTATTTACAGTATGTTGTATTAGATACACACAGGTCACACTTTGGCATTGTGCCTTTTAGCTAAATTATGGTAATCTTGCTCAGGGCCGGAAAAGCCTTTCAATCCACCAGCATTTCCTAAATGGACTGGAGCCCTTGATAACCAGGGTTTGAAAGTCCAGGGCTGCTCCTGGTGCCTAGATCACTTTCCCAGCTCCCAAGTTTAATTGCGGTATTCACAGGGGACTTCAAGAGAGAGAAAGAGAGGGAAGGAGGGGGAAATTAGTGAGAAAGCAATCAGAGAGGTAGAAATGAGCGAGGAAGAATGGCAGGAGAGCGAGCCGATGGATGGAAGAGAGAGTGATAGTGCCAAGAGACGAAGGTAGTGGGTCTGGTTTGAGCATTTTTACCAGGCTTATGGTTTCCTAGTCCAGGCCTGATATTACTCTTAACTTTCACAGAGTAATAGCATTTGAAGTAGGTTTTGAAGGCTCAATAAATAGGCACTGTATCCACACCTCCAGACAAGCGGGAACACACTATCTTATCCAAAATGGTACTTCACATTTTGGCAGTACAGGTGGACAGAAATAGCCACTAACCTACCAAGATGACTGGCAGGGATGATGGTATGCTGCTGAAACCCCTCCTCCCTTATACGCTGCCACACAGGGAGTAAAACAGGCAGATCACTACCCTGATAGAAAGCGCGTCGGGGAAAAGGGGAGTGGATAAAACAAAAAAACACTTCTGAGCTTGAAGAGGCGCTGGTCTGAACCTCTCCGTGTATTAACAGATGCTCAGGACCCAGAAGAACCTCTACTGGAGCGGAGAGACCCTGCGTGCAAGAGAGGAGACAATGATAAGCACTAGACACATAAACGGTTCCAAGTACACTAGTATCAGTACCCCAATAACACACACATACTCACATTCACAGCATACATGGTAAGGATTGAAGTCGGGGTAAGTCAGAGTATCATGACCTATACCCGTAGAATGTTCAGCTCTGCTGACTATGTCACAACTTAAATGTACGAAATCCAATACACAGTGCTCTCTTAAGAGATACCACTGCTTCGATAAACTAGCTAGTCCCAAAGGAATAATGTAAAAACTGGAAAAACAACATTGAAATAAATAAAGGAGCTTGGAGCGCTCTACCACTTAACTTCAGCGGTGTGCTCAAGCTCCGTTTTCATGTTCGAAGCTGTGCCACCCAAGTAGGAGGATAAAGGAAAGGTGCAGCCTCCTTCGTTTCCTCCGTACACCAGGAAGCAGGACTGCCGGAGGATACGGCAGCCGGAATCCGCTGAAAACGAAAACTAATCCTGCAACAGCGCGGAACTCCAAGAGCGCTGAAAACCAAGTAAACAAGCATTTGCAATGCAATAGGTCTCGCATTTACGCAAGTTTGACCTATTGGCATTGTAAATGACAGTGGCTTTTATTTATGTTTCAAAAACCAAAACATAAATAAAAGGCAATGTCATTTACAATAAAAATAGTTCAAACTCTCGCAAATTCGAGACCTATTGCATTGCAAATGCTTGTTACACTTGTTAACACTATCTGAGCCTTGGTTGTACCTCATTAGTACCAGTTTAGCATCCAAATGAAATTATAAGCACCAGAAAGGTGACCAGTCAAGCTTTGCAAAGGGCCTTCCACTGTGCCGCAATATGTGTTGCTGTGTTCTTCTTCATTTTTTAATCATTTGAAGTAGAAACTATTTTTTCTTTTGTTAAAATCTGCAAATTATTCAACAGATGATGGATTATGTGACAAACGCGACAAATCTATAATCATACACAAAACGCTGCAGCCGCGCAATCACATAACTCAAGTGCCACTGAGCATAGGTGAGCAGTTAACTTCAGCAAAGTGTCTGTCTCTGCTTTGCACCGTGAGTGTTCTGTGTCTTGTAGGTTTTTTGGATGCATTTGAACTAGAGATTATGTTTCTCTAAATTACGCGACAGATGGTGGAGCGATACATTGTAAATCTGTTAAGTGCATAATTACACTGAAAATAGTGCGAACGCATGACTACATAATTCCAGTTTTTTATCAGCATGTGTATAGACTTTGCAGCACATTCGTAATCTGGGTGCCACCTTCGTGCAATTCTGAGAATTCCATTATTCAGTTACGTGCGGGCATTAGAGCTATGTGAGGTCAGACGAAAACTGTGAAGTTTAATAACACCAAATAGAAATATGTTCTCTATAGACATTTACAATGTTTAATTTGTGCAGGTGGTTGAAGGTGATCTAAACCTGCACTCATTTTTGGGGAGGGGGCCTATTTATCATAATCAGACTTTGATCCAGAACAAGAGAGAGAAAGACAGAAAGGGGTGAGAGGAGGAAGAAGAGAACGATAGGAAAACAGTGACAAAGGGAGAAACCAAGGATGAAAAGGAGCAGGCGCATTTGAGAAACAGTCAGGAGGTGTAGAGTGGAAGAAAGAAGCATGAGGTGGAATAAAACTGGGCAGCCTTGGATTTTGTTTTCACAAAAAGCAACTACTGATATCTATTTCCAAGGGTTGTTCAATAGATCCCCGGAATCAGTTTTTGAATAAGTCCCGGTGGTCTTATGTCACAGATGTTATCCTGGAACATAACCATTCTAAATCCTTTAGATATCCACAGATATTGGAGAAGACGCCTCACTCACTTGATAGTGACATGCTTCATCATAGGCGTCTTTCCACACCCAGGTGAGATGGTACTACCTGGGGGGACTCAACCAAAAGATGTTATGGGAGTTCTTATATAAATATTTTCTGGTTATGCAGGGAACCCGTTTGGTAATAAAATTTTAAAATACCTATAGGTATACCCCGATGCTTTGCTTTATTCGTGGGATACCTGGGGTATTAGATAAAAGAACGTATGTTTTGATAGGGTCATTGTGAACTATTTGGTTCAGATGTACCCTTATTCATGTGCCAACATGTTTCGGCCTGCACTAGGAGCCCTAACGGGTCTGGAGCCTTCTTCAGGGCTATGCTAATTACTATATGGTTTCCCTGGCAATTGTTTAATAATGTACTTCATATAAACATTGGCTTCAATGAGGCCTATTGCACTCACCTATTTAACGAAATCCAGTAGATTATCTGGAAAAAGAAAAACAAATATATATACCTATTACTTGGTATATATTAAACACCACCATTAGTGACATCTATGAATATCTATGTTACTATGATCTATTCCATTAATCCCAGGATTAAACATGGTGAAAGTATCCACCCATACCTGGTGTGTCTATAGATCTAAGTGCACCCGTGCTACTGTGGTGTAACTCCATTTTACATTTCCGCTTCCAGAGCGTCATCTCTTCTCTACGTGTAATTGCTTGCATTCAGTCTTTTGATTATTTACTATAAATACCCAAGTGACAGCTGTTAGATCGAGGGAGATATGTTCACATGTTCAGTAATCATCACGTACACATTCTTTATGGACTGCATGCTCCTATATTTAATTGTCATTGCTCAGAAACAATTTCTAAATTTTAAAACCAATGTTGGTGATCATTGGGTGCGCCGGCCTCACCTACTGCTCAGTGCTACTGTGCACCATGCGGGTCTCATGACACAGGGCGCCGTCTTGTAGTCACACACTGGAACGAATCACTCAATATAGATAAAGTCAAATAAATTCCCACTTAATCTGATCTATGTTTAGATTCCAAGATTTTTTGATCTAATAAAGAAGGCATTGTCTTAAGTATGGACTAGATGTTCTTTTTTATCTGCCTTCCGTGGTGGTATTATATGTTCCTAATGTCCGATGGAAAAAATCACTACTTCCTGTGGAATGATACTACCAGTATGTGATGTTCGAGGGCCTGAACGTATTCTATTACTCATTTCTTGTTTATATTACTGGCTCAATCGTTTGAACAGCATCCATCGGATTTTTATACAGACGCAAATGCCATCGCTGAAATACTAATTCCGGTACCATCAAGGTCGGTTATATCTAATTTGTTTTATATATTCCGGCGGTTGCTATTTTTCGCGCTGCTCAACTTTATTTGACAGCAATGTTTCTGCAGTTATCTGTAATATCGGCCTTCCTGATCTATACATCCCTCTTGTTTACTTTACACAACACACTCGCCCATCTTTTTTTAGACCGTGCAACGCGCTGAAAGTCGTTCACTCATTAGTACTTGTTGTTCCATCAACATTTTCGCATCCTTTCACATCACTTTGCCGGTTTCCAAGTAACATTCTCTTTTTGTTGCCGCCCCCAGTGTGCCCGCTGGTAGCTTACTTCGTCAAAGATCAAACGCCGTGGATCCACCTAGGTTTGTCACCGCCCGCCGCCGTACTGATTTGGTGACCAGGCAGAAGTATATATAGTTGTTTTCCATGGCGTTGTAACGAGCTCTATCACGTCCCCTTCGGGGAGGCGTATGTATGACGTCATATTTAGTCGTCGTCCTCAATGCCCTCCCCAGGTGTTATGGGAGTTGTAGTCTAACAAAAGGGGGCCGATTGTAGCAAAGAAAGGTCCCCTCATTGTACCAATATTTAGCGAAACCTTTATAATTCAATGTTTTTGTTTTGGTACTATTAGAATCCCTCACTATCTACGATGATAAAGTTACTACAAGTCGATTAAAAAGCAAATACATAGTTGTTGGGTATGTATCTGTTGACCTATTAGCCCCCACCTCCTTAACATATCTATTTCTGTGGTCGTTATTCCGTGAATCTCAATCTACGACCATTGTCGGGTCTCGTTTATTTTGAGTACCTATTTCCATATATCGAACTTCTGTCGAGTCCCCTTTAAAGTGTATCTGTTTGCATATATAGATGTTATTACAAGCATTGTCAATCCTGTAATGCATCTACAGGTTCCGAAAATATATCTCCTCACTTATAACCTCGTTATAAATTGTCTTGCGTCTCTAAGTGGTCTCTTAAATGGTACTGGTTGATGTACATCACAATTGCAGTGTGGATTGATTACATTTGTGCATGTACCACTATTCAATTGACTGTTTATTCTGCACAACATATATACTCATTTGTACTGGGATGTATAACCGAAGGCATTGTCTGATTGATCCATGTTTGGGGGCGAGCTTATGTTAATGAGGACCATTGAATTTCTTAATTAAGCCCGTTCGTGACACTTGAGGTACGATAAATCCAACGTTGTTCTAATTTCAAAAGTTGTCTTTCGTTGCTATCGTTTGGTAGTCGCTCGATGATTGACCACGAAAAGTCATTCTCATTGTGTCCTGTCGTTTAAAAGTGTCGCATCATCTTGGTGACTGTTTTTCCACACCGGAAGGTACTCCGATGTTCGCTTAATCGCGTCTTCACTTTACTGGTAGTCATACCAATTTACATTTGCAGGTCATGATGTATACCACGTTGTGGCTGTTGCAATTAGAAAATGTTCTCTGTTCCCATGGTGTTCTCAATCCCAACTCGATGTTTTTGCTTGCTTTCGTAAGGCAGCATACGTTACAATTCCCACACGGCAAATGTCCCACCACAGTGGGTAAGTTACAGAGCGTGCTGGTATTGTCTCTGGTTCCTGTTTGTTTTTTAGGACGGGTATGTACTACTGAGTCGCGTAAAGATTTACCTCGTTTGAATGCAAAAAGTGGTTTTTCCATTTTGAGGGTTCCTGAGTTTAGAGGTTTTTGGTGTGTCTCCAATAATGCTTCTCTCGGGTTATTGATCGCCCTTTTATATGCTAGTTTTACCAGTCTTGGAGGGTAGGACTTTGCGTGTAGTTTCTTTGTCAACTTCTTCGCATGGACCACGTAGGTTTCTTTTTCTGTACAATTTCTACGAAGTCTGAGGAATTGTCTTACCGGCAGATTGTCTTTTAATGTTTTGGGGTGAAAGCTGTCATAACTCAATAAGTTGTTCACATCTGTGGGTTTGTAAAAGACTTCAGTATTTAATTTTCCGTTGTCAGGCCAAATTTTCAGGTCCAGAAACATAATCCAGTCTTTTCTTGTAGTCATTGTAAATTTGAGATATTGATCTCTTGAATTTAACCAATCCAGAAAATCAGAAGCTTCTAATTCATTCCCTGTCCATATGAGGAAGATGTCATCTATGAATCGCTTCCATACCGCCATTTTATTGGTAAAAGGGTTTGTGTCGGTGTAAATGAACTTTTTTTCAAAATCATGGACATACAGGCAAGCTATGCTGGGCGCACAGGTCATGCCCATTGAACTGCCATGGGTCTGTAAGAAATATTCACCTTCATATTCAAAGTAGTTTTTTGTTAGTGCTAGTCTAGCGCATTCAATGATGAACTTTATGGGAGTAATGAATGTCCATTGTTCGTTCTTCAACAGTGTTTCTATTACTTCTAACGATGTTTCTTGGGGAATGCTGGTATACAGCGCCTCCACGTCTAGAGTAATAAGGAGATCTGTGGATTCATTGAGAGACACTGTTTGGAGTTTGATTAAGATATCACGGGTATTTTTCAGGTATGATGGCATTTTTTGGACAATAGGTCTTAAGAAATGATCTGTAAATTTTTACAAGGGTTCTAAGATTGATCCGATCCCGGATACAATTGGTCTCCCCGGAGGTGGATTGATATTTTTATGAACTTTAGGTAAAATGTAGAAGTAGGGAACCTTAGGATTTGTTTCTATCAGAAAGACTGCTTCTGTTGGTGTGATCCATCCCTCTTCAGCTGCTACATTTACATTTACATCCAGCCTTGGATTTTGACACCCCTGGCATACAGCCGAGCGTGGCAGACTCCAGAGAAAAAAATAAGACCCATTAGGACATTTGCTGTGTGTTCTCTGTATGAACAGGCAGGCGTGCTGGAGGAGTTTTGGTTTTTCTTTTGCATCACTGTCAGGGTAGGTAGCTGTGATGCACTACTAAAGGTGTTACCTATGCCACCCTACGCCCTTTTGTGAAGTCTCCTGCGATACTATGCATTCCACTACTTATAGGTTGTTAGGAGTTACACCGCCTGCTATGGCACCCAATCCCCCCCGCCCCTCCCTTTCCTCAGACGCACCTGTGCGCTGAGGTAAAATGGCACATTAAGAGGAACTACGGCCGTTCCAAGAGGGGGCAGGAATGTGGAGGGTCAGACGCCAGGAGGGGCGTGGCTCTGGGTGGGGTGGCTGCCGTTGGGACCGGTATCTCAGGTATCAGGCTCCACCCTGCCCTCATTCCACCTGTTCATGCTCTTGGTGCTGGACACGGCGCTCACCCCGGACTCCTCCTTACGCAGAAGAGCAATCCTTTAAATGTTTTGTATTTTTAACATTTGCATTCTTTGTTTTCTCGTTGGATTTACCACCCTTCCCAACAGCCAGGAGGACTCCTGCTTAGAAGATCGAAGGCAACCAATTCGTTTTCCACCTAAAATAAAGCCAGCGAAGTCCCCGTTGTGTTTTTTTACACCCGGAAAGTTTGAAGGCTCTTTCGTTTTGAGGGTGACATAATCGAGGGGTGCCACTGAGAGGGAACCCTCACTTGGACACTGAGATTGGCGATGGGTCTTGCGCCCACCCTCGCTGCTGTTCTGCTTCTGCTCCATTAAGGTGAGGAAATCGGACGGAACCACCCGGGCCGTAACGGAAACACGGGGGGGGGGGGGGTCTGTGAAAAACATACAACGCGGAGGGCATGCCTGACATGTGGAAGAGGTGTTAGTCGTTAGTTCACTTGCTTATACCATATTAAAAGCTGCTGTTGCCGTAACCTGATTTATACTGGTGCAAGTTCTCCATATTCTCTAATCTCACTATTGCATGATCACTGGGGTGAACTCAATGACTTATTTACAAGCCCTATAAGGATTTTTATATTATTCTAGTCAATATGAATTCATAGTTGTTACATGGAGAAGAATCGCATACAGAGTCCTACACTCACCATGGTCCAGTCTCCGCGGAAACTCCCAAGAGCCTCCATGACGCCCAACAGTGCAATGTGAGGCATCAGCTCGATCTTTCGGGAAAGGACTTCGGTAAGGACGAGCCTGATCTTGCACCAGTAACTACCTATTGTAGGTAATCGCCAGACCAGGTGAAAAAAGTCAGAATCAGGTTGAGTGCAGTGAAAGCATATGGGGTGCGGTATCTTGCCAGCTCTCCAGGGCCGGAGGGGGTGAGGTATGTTGCATGTAAGTAGAAACAAGCGGCAGTGAAAGTGATCGCTTTCGCGATCGCTAAAGCAAAACACTGAAACCCGCGAGTGGTGCGCGCATGCAAGCCACAGCGAGACATGTGCTTTCAATTATCGCGCCCGTGTCTGGGCACGATAATTGAAACCACATGGGCTTTGGTGCGCGTAACAGACACCAATAGGCCATGGGCGGAGCCATGCGCCCGCCTTTGGCCTATTGTGTGCTCTCTTTTAAAAAAACACGCAATCACAGCCCAATAGCGGAACCCAAAAGGAAAAGCACATGCACGAGCACGTGCGATTCCAGGGTCCGTTTTAAAACCCTGGACAAAAAGGCTCTCGCCTGCGCGAGCAGTGCTACGCACTGCAACGCTGGGCACGAGCCCTAAAAAGGGAGCGTCATGAAAAGCCGCAGCAGATATGCCTCACCGCATGCGAAACCGCCAGGAAACGAGCCACAGGAAACAAGAAAGGGGAGTCTCTGGGAAAGTATCCATGGATTAGAATGACAAGCACTGGGTCAGTGTACCTGAGGGGCTTATATCCTGCCCTCATTCCACTGCTGATCTCTAGGGCTTCTTCCTGCAACAACCCCAGAGGACTCTGGGAAGCATAGTTCTGCAAGCACTCTTTTCCTTTTCATACGGGAATAGCCTATGCCCGCCACTACCATGGCACATATTACCCATGAGAGAATGTAAATGTGTGCATTTGAGGCCAACCTTTGGAAACTGGAAACTGCCATGCAGCCAAAGATGGACTGGAAACAAAATGAAGCTCTGTCAAAAATATTCAAACTAGACGGTAGGAAACCTTGAACAGAATGCTATCATGGAGTTTGGCCAGGTTATTGCAGCCCATCTTTCACTGAAATCAGTCCACTGGCATAGCCACTATGAAAATGACAGAATGGTAGACTTGTTAGGCCAGCCCTGCACAAAGCCTCTGGGATAGATTATAGATTATCAGGGTTGGTCTTGTGAAATTTCCTTGGAATATATTAGTTTTGAAGACAGTTGAAGTGTTCTTAGTTACATCTATTAATCACACAGATCTTACCCTGGAGAAAACTGCCCTTTTTGATTAAAAAAGGTAACACGTTGCAGATTCTCACTCAAGTACAGAGTGAATTGATGGGGCACAAGCTTTGCCTCCAAAAGACTATCCTATACTTTATAGACTTAGAGCCAAATGTATCAAAGACTTGCATTGCCCTTGCACCATGCAATGGGGCACAAGAGAAATGCAACTCTTTAGTTAGATTGATCAAGCCACGCAAAGCCTTTCGTGTGGCCTTTCGTGGCTTGATAAATCTAGAGAAACACAATATAGTGCAAATCACGGTATTGCGTTACTCTGCCCCAGGGTGGTGTTCCATGGGTGGGGCATGGGTGTTCCCACGCATCCATCCATGGATTTTTGTGCATTCCTAGATTTACCATTACTGTTAGACCTGGGAATGCACCAAAATGCCACGCCTCCCCTGGTGAGGAATAACAAGAAGAAATATCTTTATTTCTCTTTGTTACATCCTTTTCTATGTGTGCTGCATTTTGCTGCAAACCTTGAAAGAGGAAATGCCTCTCAGGATTGTTTTTGTGCAGGAAGGAGCTTACACCGCAGGTACACTTGCCTGCATTGGTGCTAGGCAGCACATTGTGCTCTAGCGCACGGAAAAGACAGGTATGAGTGTATCATGTTGGATACAGCGCATTCCTGCCCTTTCTCCATCACGCAGCTCAACGCAGCAAGGCTACTTGCTGTGCTGCGTGGTGTTTTATTACATATACCCCCTAGTGTGTACAGCTATCATAGTTTATCACATATTCAATGAGCCTAGAGCCACCCATAGATTTAGGAAATATTTCTTCACTACATTTTGAATGTAGAAGGAATAAGGCAGAACCAGTGTCTATACCATACACATTGCTCTTGATGCATCCAGCTACATAAACATGATTTTCACCAAGAGTTCACTAAATCTAACAAGGCCAAGGGAGAACAATATGTTGATAAAAATCACTCATGCAACTGAGGTGCCCTAGCTAGAGCAATATCAGTGAGTACAATAGTATAATGTGAACTTTACTTTTTTGCTGTAATCCACTGTTTGTAACAATGGTTTGAACCACCCAATGAGTTTCTCTAGCAGTACTCATATAGAGTTACAATAATGACGCAGGTTAAGGTACTGTCGTCTAAGGCCCTCATTAACGGAGAAGCACGGCATGAAGTGATAATACCAGAGCCCCAGAAATCCCTACACAACTGGTGTAATTTCCACATGCCATCCAATATCACCATCAGGAGTTTGCCCCTTATGAATGGGGGTTGGCTTAATGAATTTGTGTTTTCACCATGATCCACCTGTTTTGGCTGATGAAGTGCGTACTGAAGACAAAAACCAGGAGTGCAGAGTTCCTGCACAGCCTGTAATCCTGATTTGGTCAGTAACTCCCATTACTGTCAGTATCACAATTTCACAGACTCTCGGAATAAGGTCATGAATATTTTTATGAAGTAAGTCACTAGTACCAGTATACTAAACAACTGAGTTTTGGGGCTGTTCATCATCATCAACTGACTTTATTTTGCTTTGAAACAATGCATAAAAGTATGCAATAAGTAGAAAAAAACATTTAATTGCATTTAAAATTACATTTAAAATATATTTAAAAAGATCCAGTAAAATAATGAATAAAGTACATGGGCCAATGGATTTAAAACATCAAATTAGGACAAGGAGCTGACAACAATCTAGTGAAGCTGTGTAGTATCCTGCATTTGTATTGTAATGTATTTTCCACCACCTGCTCAGCCAGTGCCTGTGCTCTGAACTCAATAGAATGTTGGAGTCTGGATGAGCCTCAGAATGTTGGGTCAGCGAGAGGTCAAGTGACAGTTGGGAATGGGCTGAGCAGCAGACAGGCTGCTCCTGGTGGGGCTCCCCCTTCACAACTTAACTACTTAGGGGCCGATTCCGATCCGTTTAAAACCTTCCCCAAAGAATCGTATCCAGATTTTTTTACGTACGAGTCGTACAAGTCCCGTACAAACTGGCAAGTACGATTCGTATGTAAAAAACTCCATACGAATCGCATTGGGAAAATTCCCCAACACGTCCTCGGGTCGGAAAAAGTGTCCGACACGTCCCCGGACAGTTTTACCTACGAATCGGGAAACTGAAGTCCGAACGCTCAAGTACGATCAGTCCCGTCCGTCCGAATGCACAACCGTATGGAAAAAACACCGTACGGAGCGAACCTCTATAGCAACCATGGAGACGTCCAAACATGTGCCCGCATACGTGCCGAACACCCCCCAGCCCCCCGCGGATGTATGCGCCGGACCCCCAGCCCCCCCGCGGACGGACGCGCCAGACCCCCAGCCCCCCGCGGAGGGATGCGCCGGACCCCCAGCCCCCCCGTATGTACAGCGCGTACCCCCACCCCCGTATGTACGGCGCCGACCCCCAGCCCCCCCGTATGTACGGCGCGTACCCCCACCCCCGTATGTATGGCACGGACCCCCAGCCCCCCCGTATGTACGGCGCGGACCCCCACCCCCGTATGTATGGCGCGGACCACCATCCGCGTATGTACGGCGCGTACCCCCACCCCCGTATGTACGGCGCGGACCCCCAGCGCGTACCGGGCCCCCTTTTCCTCACGCTTCGCGGCGTACTTAGCTTTTCCGGCACTTTTTGGGTGCCGTAAAAATATTTCCGTCCGTACGAATCATACTTGCCGGTACGTAAAAGGCTGCCTGACTCCGTCCGCATGTCGCGTATGCGCTGTCCCGGATCACATTCGGATGTATTTTTGTGTCGGTCGGTGTTTTGTACGATTCGTACGGAAATGGTGTTTCCGTACTTTTGTATGGTGTTTTTACCGGGTATGAGTCGGACGGAGAAAACGCTCTGTCCGACGATTCGTACCCGGTTTCTCCAGGATCGAAATCGGCCCCTTGGTGTTTTGAACTCTTCAACTTGTTACCACCTTGAATAAAACATCTTTGATTAAAACCTTCCTGTGTGGACCTCCTCACTACAAGCTGTTCATTCATGTAATATTGCCCTGGGTAAGGAAATGGTACCACCAAATTCATAATGAGTTGTCAGTGTATCATGGTGGACTCTTACCCGATGTCCCTCCCACTCAGCAATCAGCTAATGGTAGACCTGATATTGCCCACAAATTATTTTAAGATCCAGTTGAGGAGTATATTAAGATAGATGGAAGACATTCTGCAGAGATGCTTTTCAGGGCTTGTTGTATGACAATTTTATTTAGTTCTCTGTTTTCTTGTCTAGATTGTAGAAATGACATGAAATTTTCACTCTAAAGGCCAGCATACTGAGCTGGCCAGAGTATTATTCCTGGAGGGTGATACCACTCTGGTGACTTTTGCGTGGCCTGGTGTTACCGCAACTGGGATCACCACATCCAGCCCAGTTTTACCAGGTGTGAAAAAGCACCCATTAAGCTTATCGGAGTTAGCGGTCAGCAGAAAGTTAGACTGGTTCTAACCTCACCATGAGCAGCAGGGGAGCATGCAATTATTCCTCAAGCAGTCAAGAAGCTTATCCTGTCGATTGTCTCTCAACCCACCACACAGATCCCCCCACAGTAACCTGTTGAAGCTCCCTCTTCTACTTACAACCAGCTCACGGCAGGAGGTAAATGAAAGTAGTAATATGAACCAGGGAAAACCTGCACTAAAAAATCCAGTAATTCCAGGTTTGGCAGGTTGTTCCCCATTCTGATGAGTTTAACTAGTGATTTCCGTTAAGTCAGGAGGACATGCTGGCCAGAATCCGTAATTCTTGTCATGGTATCCATCCACTTAGTTATTAGGGAACGTATAATGAGACCCAAGTGTGTTAATGCCCTGGGATACATTCTCATGTAGAGAGTTATAGGATTCTTTTCCAAATTGAATTTTATTGTGTCATATGATTTATTTTTTTTTTTTTTTTTTTTTTGTTGAGACCGTTTATTGCAATCTCAAATATATACAGGTATGGGCCTACAACCTTCCGGCCGGCCGCTAAAGTGACAGAAGCAAATGACATACATACAATAAGGCACTTGACTTTGCAGAGACGATAAAGCAGGAGGTATCAACAACGTGGGCCACATGACTCTGAGCCCACAATACGGTTTCGTTTTATACAACACAACAACATAAAACCACACCCGCAAGGCAACCCGCGATCGAAAATGGCGACACGTGCTCCTCAAGTGGGGGACCCCAACCATCCAAAGAAATCCAGAGAGGGGAAGGGAAACAGATCCGGGACTGGGAGAACAATGTGCCCGGGGCTGAGGGAGGGGGTCAACTAGGGGGATGGAGCTGGTGAAGTGGGAGGCAACAACGGCGGCTCGCAAATACCCCCGCGGTAGGCGTTCCAGGGGCCCCATATCTTCACCCATGCCCCAGGCTTACCCCGCGCCACATACACCACCTTTTCTCGGAACATGCACCAATCCATGTGTTCTTTCCAGGCCGACACCGCCGGGGGCCTCTGGGATCCCCACAGTTGAGCAATGTCACGTTTAGCTATCATATATCCCAGAGTCACCCATCGCGTCTGCGGAACCGAGTAATCGGTCGGTTCCCACACATTCAGCAAGCACCTCCTCGCTTCAGGCAACAGCGCGACATGCGTAACCGCTCGCAGGACCTCATGCACGCCACGCCAGAATCGCTCCACCCTCGGACATTCCCACAGAATGTGCAAAAAAGTCGCCAAAGCACCACACCCACGCTTACACAATCCATCCTCGGCATAGCCCATACGCAGAAGCCTTGGCCCCGTCATATACACCCGGTGGAGTATCTTAAGCTGGACGAAGCGAAGGCGAGCCGGGATGGCCACCTCCTTCGGAGAGGCCACCGCGGAAATCTAGTCCTCGTCGTCCAACTCCAGCCCATCGGCAACCCAAGCCTCGCGGAGGCCAGTCAGTAAGCCCGAGCGGTCATTTATCAATTTCTTGTAAATGAGGGAGATTGTGCTGTCCGGAACGTGGCCATCTAGCACTCTATCCTCCAGGGGGGAGGACTCCGGGATGGAGGCCACGTCTGGGAAGACGGAACCCAGTGCGTGACGGACCTGCAGGTAGCGAAAGTATTCACTGCCCTGCAGCTGAAACTCCGCCTGCAGCGTCTCGAATGTTTTGAATCCTCCCCTCGTCCAGAGATCTCCCACTGTACTGATGCCTATCATGTCCCACCTCTCGAAGCCCTTCGAGGTCCACAAAGAGCCCAGCCTCTCCGACGCATACAACGGTGACGCCCGGGTCAAACGGTCCTTCCATCCCATAGCTGCATTAGCCGCGTGCCATACTCGCACCATGACACGCGTGGGTCCCGTCAAGCGGGAATCGGGCACGCTAGTGTAGAGCGCTCGATTGTAGTCGCCACCGGGCAGGAGCATTTTGTCCATTTCAAATGCCGGGTTTAGGGCGGGCCCATAGAAACCGTGATTAATTGCAGCTAACTGGGAGGCCCAGTAATACCGCTTAATATCCGGGAGGGCAATCCCTCCGTCGTACCACGGGAGCGTCAATTTTGCCAGGGCTATACGCGGCCTCCCGTCCCAAAACAGACGGCGCTGTAAGCTTTCCACCTCACGGAAGTAGCGCGCCGGGACCAAGTCCATAGTGTTCTGGAGAGCGTACAGAAAGCGCGGCAATGACATCATCTTGAACAATGCCGCCCGGCCGAGCGGCGAAAGCGGCAAGCGCCGCCAGCGCGCGACGTCCTCCTTCAAGCGCTGGAGGGGGGGAAGCAAATTTCGCTCGTAGCGGGCCACCGGGTCCAGCGTAATATAGACCCCCAGGTAGCGAAATCCCTGCGAGGCAATCTGGATCGGACAGCCCCGAGGGAGGAAAGGAGCCTCCCCGGAAAGCACATAGACACAGGATTTAGCCCAGTTGATGACAAGGCCTGAATTACGGCCAAAGGAGCGCAAAACATCGACCAGGACAATCAGTGATTTGCGCGGGGAGGCTAAGTACAAAAGGATATCGTCAGCGTAGAGGGACACGCGGTCCTCATACTCGGGGGTCCAACGGAGACCACGGATAGAAGGGTGCCACCGCAGCCACTCCGCCAGGGGTTCCAAGGCCAGTGCAAAAAGGAGCGGCGACAGGGGACAACCCTGTCGCGTGCCCCGTCCCAGCACGAATGGGGCCGAGACTCGACCATTCACCACCACCTGTGCCAATGGGTCCGAGTACAACAATTTGACCCAACTGATGAATCCCGGGCCAAATCCAAATTTCGCCAGCATCGCCCAGATGTAGGGCCATTCGAGCGTGTCGAACGCCATGGTGGCGTCCAAGGACGCCAAGATGGCCGGCTCCCGCACGAACGGAACACACGCGAGCACCCCGTGCAAGCGCCGCAGATTAAGGGCCGTATTGCGATGGGGAATAAAGCCGGACTGGTCTTGGTGGACCAAATCGCCCACCACGCCGACCAGCCGGTTGGCGAGCACCTTGGCGAGGATTTTAGGCTCCGCGTTCAAGAGCGAGATAGGCCGGTAGGATGTGACCCGGTCTCGCGGTCTCCCCTCCTTGTGGATAACCACGATGGTAGCCAGACGCTGGTCCGGCGGGAGGGAGCCCCGCGAGTGGGCCGCAAGGAACATTGCGCGGAGGTGGGGTGCCAGTACATCCGGTCGCAGTTTATACAACTCGATAGGAATGCCGTTCGGGCCCATGGCCTTGCCAGAAGCGACCGAGCGGATGGCGAGGGCAATTTCGTCCGAGGTGGGGGCGGCATCCATCAACTCCCTGTCCTCCATTGAGAGGGAGGGCAGCGCGATGTCACGCAGCAGGGCATGGGAATCCTCCTCCGGGCAGGGAGAAACAAGGGAATATACCTCGCGGAAATAATCCGCGAAGCAAGAGACAATGCCTTCCGGCTCAGTAACACGTACACCATCCATTCTCTCAATCAGCGGGACCACACGACTAGCTCTCTCCTTCTTATCCAACCACGCAATCAACTTGCCAGCCTTATCACCCACATCATACAATCGCCCCTGTTGCTCTCTGCTGAGGCCCCTGGCCGCCTCCGTGACGAGGGACCTATAGGCCGCCTGCTTAAGGTGTAGAACGTGCAGCGCAGCGTCAGTCACCCCACTCCCCAGATCACCCTCCAGTTCAGTAATTTCGGCCTCCACCCGGGTCACCTCCTCCTGTGCGCGCCTCCGGGCATGGGAAATAAAGGAGAGGGCCTCCCCTCTAAGCACTGTCTTGAAAGCCTCCCACAGGGAGATGGCCGACGGGACAGACCCCACATTCTCCTCAAAATACCGTTGCAAGGATTTAATCAAGTCAGCACGAATAGTGGGGTCGCGCAGGTACCAGGCATTGATTGGAGCTACCCTGCCCTCCCCCCTCGGGAAGACATCAAAGTGCAGCAGGAGTGGGGAATGATCTGAAATACCCCGCGCCAGATGGCGCACCTCCCCCACTCTCCCGGCATAGGCCGCAGGGACAAGGACATGATCAAGCCGCGAAAGGCTACCATGGGCCCCCGAATGGAAGGTGTATTGCAGCTGAGTGGGATGCTTTAGACGCCAACAGTCCACCAATCCCAGTGTGTCCAAAAGGCCAGACAGCCACGCTTGTGCCCGGGGGAGGTCCCTAGGGGGATAGCGATCCATAGTCCCAGAGGCCACCGCATTGAAGTCCCCCCCAACCACCAGAAGCCCCCCCGGAAGGTCAAGCAGGAGGCGTCCCAGGTCCGCAAAGGTGGTGGACTGTAACCCCGGTGGGACGTACACTGAGACAAAGACGACTACTTTGCCCTCCATTCTCCCCACCAAGACAGTGTAGCGTCCCCTCTCATCATGGCGCACCTCGTCTATTTCTAGCGGGAGCGAGGTCTTGACCATAATGCCCACCCCTCGTGAGCCTGATGTGAAGCCCGAGTGGGCCACCAAACGATAGCCACGCCGATTCATGGCACAAAAGGAGTTACCAATGAGGTGCGTCTCCTGCAAAAAGACCACATCAGGCGAAATCCGTTTCAGATATTGCAGGACCACACCCCGCTTAATCCTATCACCCAGTCCGTTAACGTTCCAGGACAACAAAGTCAGGTCCCTACCCCCATCACATACAGAAGCCATCATTTGTCCCCCCGAGAGCATCTCAAAAACACCAATACAATGAAGGGTTTGCCTTGCGGTAGAAACGAACCACACCCCACCCCAACCCACCCATCCCAACAGAACTCCCCCCACCCTGCACCCCTGCATGAGCCCAAACAGCCCCCCCAAAGTGCAGTGTGCCTGTCGCCCCATAGAAAGAAAACTAGCTAGTCCCCCAGAGGAGGAGGGAGATCCCCCAAGAGACCCCACACGACCTCCACAGGAGGGGAACTTACCCTAACAGTCAATGGTGACAATAACACAGTCCAGAGCAAGGCCTACCATTAGTCCCTCAGTCCTGATCCGGCGGGCCCTCCCCACCAACCGCTCCCCCCCCCACCCCCCCGGCCCCGATCTTCGGGCAAAGTGTCCAGCCAGTCCCCGGCCGCTTCGGGACGATCAAAAAAGTGCGTGCGGCCATCCACCTCCACCCTCAGCTTAGCCGGAAAAAGCATCGCATATTTGAGATTCAGGTCCCGTAGGCGACGTTTGACACCGAGAAAGCTCAGTCTCTGCTTTTGGACCGCCGGAGTAAAGTCAGGATAGAAATTTATGTCCATATTGTCAAGTCTGACCGGCCCTTGTAGCCTGGAAGTCTGCAGGATAGCGTCCCTGTCCCGAAAATTGAAAATCCGGGCGATGAGAGGCCTCGGAGGGGCTCCGGCCTTAGGCCTACCCCCGGGGACCCTGTGGGCACGTTCCACTGCAAAGAATTTACTCAGCCCCCGAGGCTGGAGATGGGTGAGGACCAAGTCCTCCACAAACAGATCCGCTGCCTCTGCCTCGCGTCCTTCCGGCACCCCGATAATGCGGACGTTGTTTCTCCGGGCCCGACCCTCGGAATCCTCCAGTCGACGATGCATCAGGGCGCTCGCCTGGCCAAGCCTGCGCACCTCCTGTTGGAGGGCCGCCACGTCAGATGTGAGGCCCGAGGTAGAGTGGGCCAAAGAATCGACCCGGTCATTTGTTTTTGACAGATCGGCTCTCACGAGGCCCACGTCCACGAGGACCGAGTCGATCTTCTGCGCCAGAGTGTCAAAGCGCTGGTCCACCGAGGCCTTCATCTCGGCGATGGCGCCCATGACGTCTCGGAGGGTCAGGTCCGTGGGCAGAGCAGGAGCATCAGTCGGGCCCGTAGGGGACCTACGCAGCGCCTCTGGAGACCCATTCTGGAGGGTGTAGCGGTCCATGTTGTTGGATTGATGGGCCGCGCCACGACGGGTCGACTTCACCTTAGCCCGGTCGCCATCTTGTTTTGTGGCCATGGTCGCGGTCCCCAAATCGAGCCAATCTCCTCAAAAAGGGGGTAGACAATCCCGTTCAAGGGCTCTGGGGGGGGGGCGACCACCGCTCCGCAGGACGGACCGCAGCCGGCGGGCCGGCAGGGCACCCCAACGAGGCCACACCACCGCACACCGCTTCGCGACCCTACCTCGCCTGGCAGCAAGGAGGGCGCAAAAGCGAAAGTGAAAGTGCGGGGTGCGCGAGTCGCCCAGCCTTGCCCGCCGCTGTTATTCACTTTGTCGCCGGATCGCCCCACAACTCCAGTACGGGGGGCCGGTGTGGAGAAGGCCGCAAACCTTAATCGGTGCTCCCGCCGGTGTCCGAAGTCCGAATTGAAAACGGAAAACGGGCGTCACCTCAGTTCGGGTTCACAAACACAGTCCCCTCATCTAGGACAGGATTCGGTCAGGATTTATGCAGGAGGTCGCGGAGGTCCTCGGGAGCCTCGCACCTACGCGGCCATCTTGGGTGCGCGCTAGGCTCCTCCTCCCTGTCATATGATTTTTGAGTTCAAATGTATCCATTATGCTGCAAGTGCATATGTATTCCCCAAACTGACTCACATATTTAATGATGGGAGGCATGGTCATTGTAATATATTTGGCATTCTACATGTCTTCTACATAGTAATATTATAGTTCTCCTTAGGTAGAGCGCTATACAACTACTAGAGTGTTTTCCTCTGTTCAGATGCACCAGCAATTACGATGATCTTGAGCAACATTATAAAAAAAGTGGAAGATGAAACCGCTATTTGCCATATATCTTTGCTGATTCTTTTAGGAGCTGCAAACATGCTGAAGAGACAATTTATAACCATTTTCCCACAGATCAGGAACATTAGGTGTATAGTATAACAAAAGTGCTTTGGAGTTTCTTGGGAGAGCTCATGATTTTTATTTTGTAGAGCAAATTTATCAAAATAAATTGAGCCTAGGTACAGCCTAGTAGTTACACAAGGAAAATGTCTATCCCTCTTAGTACTGAGCTTAAAAGGAGGCTGCCATTATCATACTAGTGGCTGATGAAAGAACTTGTGCAGTGTAATGCCAGCTACTTATACTCACCAGGTAACAAGAGTTTTAAGGAAAATATGAGGACATTTTAAGATTTAGGCCATGTTTTAGAGTTTGGCAGACAGATTACTCTGTCACAAATGTCCGATTTATTTTGAATGCATCATGTCCTATGGCATGTGTAATAAGTTGGACGGGATATCTGTCATGTTTGTGATGAAGGGCCTATCTGCCAAGCTCTACATTAGGCTCTTAATTATTCAAAACTTCAGTGGGGACTTGAGCACATCACAAGTCTAGGAAAGTTTAAAATATTATCAAAGAATGAAAAATGTCCTAGCTGACATAAGAGAAAGTTTCAATTCTATTAAGGACTCGGAGGCGAGGAGAATGCTTACTTTCTTCGCTTTATTTCAATCAGCAGCAAGTTTTTAACAAGTACAATAAAAACAAAAATTCCCATAAGCACTTGGGAATAAAGCAAACTTAACAACCAATCATAAACCAACAGTAAAAACAAAGTCCCTTGTCAGTGTTGAAGCTCCCTCTTTCTTTGCTTGAGTTATCCCACTGCACGATCTTCAGGCATCTTGTTTAGCTCCTTTAATCACTAGCAAAAGAGAGAGAGCTATAAGCAACCAGGACTGTATACATCCCTTCAAGCATAAACTTAACAGTCAGCATTAAACTTTAACCCCAGGGCACCCACTTCTGGGTTCTCATACAAGCATACAATCAGGAGAAAAATATTGAAAATGCATACTTACTAGTCAACGGGAAGGGGCTGAGGTCAAGATTCCTCACCTTTGAATCCTTAATAAAATTGAAACTTTCCATCACTTCAGTTAGGAAAGTTTTCATTCTATGCCAGGACTGGAGGCGAGTATTATGCTAGTTCCACGCCAAATGAGCCATATCCAGCACTGGCATTAAGTTGAATATTTTTAAAGGTGGAATCTGAGGACCAATGTGCTGCATTAATCATGTCCGGCGTCTAGGATGAACGCCTTTGAAAGCCATCGCTCATCGTGCTGAGTGCACCCAAGCACCTTGCAGTCAATACCAACCTCCTGCATGATCCACCTAACCCAGCAGGCAATAGCAGGAGAAGAAACTGCCTTATGTAGATTTCACAGAGCAATGAGAGGTTTCCACTCACCGGATGGGCGAAACTCCTCCATCATCTGCTCCTAAGCCTTAAGGCACTGTACCACACGTAGCTTAGGGGTATCAAGAAAAGCTGATTACGTGATAACTCTGGTGTTGGACTTAGTCCATCTACTGACTGTAAAGGAAACCCCTTTTGGGGATCATTCTCTACCTATAATATCCAGGGCCCGCACGTCCAAGACCCGTCTGCAGGACACCAGGCATAAAAGCATGGCCAACTTCGCTTAAAGCTCTTTAAGAGAGAAAAACCTGTTAGGCTGCCACAAGAGGAACAAGTTCAGTACCTGATTAACATCTTACAGCGCAGAGTAACATGGTTCTCATGGCAGAGAGAGGTGAATCCCCCAAAAGAGCCTGCATACAAAAGGATGCTTTCCAACCGGGGCACCATCATTTGGAGTGTGACCTGTTGAGATAGCCAAACAGAAGATACTAATCAAGCGATAGGCCAAACCTTCTGACGCCAGGCTGGATAAAAATTGAGCACCTGCACTACATTGGCGAACACGGGATCCACACCCCGTTGCGTACACCAACGTGTCCATCTAGACCAGGCCAACCTATAGCATTTAACTTTACTGTCTACCCAAGCCTTGGACAGGAGGTCTTCAGCTTGTTTTGAAAGTGCTGGGAGCGTCCAGTGTCACCTGTAATCCACCATTCAATCAAGGACAAGAAGCCCTCCATCACCATCTGGTGGGGAGACTGGTCCGTACTCAGGAGAAGAGTCTGGAACAACCAGGAGAAGAATCTGGAACGGGGTAAAGGCAACTGGAGAATCCCATCAGAAATGGAAATCAAATTTGAGATCCCCAAATCGGAGTGATCAGGACCACCTCCGCTTGTTGCCTCCTGACACGGGCAGAGACTCTCGCAATCATTGAGAATGGGGGACTATTCTCCTCATCATGTGTCAGATCTTCATCTTCTTATGGATTGGAAGGCTTAAAGACTCTGAGGTAGAGTCTATCATGAAGCCCAAGAAGGTAGTTCACTGGGAGGGAGTCAGGAGAAACTTTTTCTTGTTGGTGACAAAACCCAGAGAAGATTCACTACTGTCTGCAGTTGAAGGGATAGCTTCCTGGGGCATTAGTCTAATGACAGAATATTTTCAAGGCAGACAATAAGGTGCGTCTCCTGTGCCCGAAGGTGTTCTACCACTGCTCTGAGTACCACAGAGCTGATGATAACCTGAAAGCTAGAGTGGAGAACTCAAACTTCTGGTGTCTCTACACAAATTAAAAGATCCGTCTGCGGGGGGTTAGATGGGAATTGTCAAGTGAGTGTCCTTTAAGATGCACCATCCAATCGAAAGGCTGCAAGAAAACACTGAGGAGGTGAATACCCTCCATTTTGAAGTGGGAGTAAACCAGCCACTCGTTAAACACCCGGAGATTTATGACCGGCCTTCAGCCACCATTGCTTTTGTCTACCAAGAACAGATTGCTGATGAAGCCATCAGGATGTGGCACAGACAAGCAAATGGCCCCTTTGTCCAGGAGGGCCCAACCTCTGCATCTATGAGCATGGTAGCCAGCAGAGAGAACTGCATTGGACTCTGGCTAGATTCTTGTCGGGGAGGCATAGAATTTGATCTGAAACCCACAAACAGTCTGTTGTTATGGACAACAATGCCTGAAAAAAATTTCTATGCCGGCCTCTTCCTTTTTGTTGGGAAAAAAGGTGAACACCGACTGTTATTAGAGGCATAAGAATCCGGTCCCTTGAAGCTGCTTCTGCCACTAAATTGCTGGTCTCAAGTGGGGTAGAATGTTGCGAATTGAGATTGGTCCTGTCAAAGGCCGCGCTTGTCCCCTTGCGGGGTATTGAGAAGAGAAACGGCCGGTGAACAGCTCCTGTCATGTCATGTGGAGGAGTGTGGCTCAATGGTTAGAGCGGCAGACCCTGAAGCAGAGTTCTGGCCAGGGACCAGGGTTCGATTCCCGCCTCGGCGGGGCTCGGGCTCAATTTCCTCGGACCTGTCTATTCTCGCCTCGGTGCCTATTCTAATCACGGGCCCCACGCTGCAACTCTGGGCAATAGCTTGCTTAGCCTCCACACCGGCCCCAACAGCGCTAAGGATGCCTGGCTTCACCCTGGGGGTGCCCAGGAGTGGACACTTCACAGGGAAAGCCAGGAGGGGTTCCACAGCGGTATGAGTATCAGCGCCAGGAAACCGCTAAGGCGACACCGCAAGGTGGCCGTCTGGTGATAGTGCGCTCTATAAGTACCTTGACATTTACATTTACATTTGGCCCTTTGGAAGACCCGAGGGGTGAAAATTCATTTTATGGATGACTAGGCTTTATCTAGGCAGGTGAACGTCGCCATGAACTTCCCTAACTCTTTGATGAATGGATCACTAAAAAGGTCCTCTAGGGCCACCACCTCTGCTTCAGATGGTGTAAGGTACCCCGGCTTCAGGTCTACCTCAATGAGCATTGCAAGGCAGCATTCAGTGGATAGCATGAAGTTGGCGTTCATCAAAAAGAATACCTACTGTTGTGCCCAGCTGGAAAGGACCTCGGGAGAGATAAGGGACCTAGAGGACTTGGCTTCCTATGCTTTGTCTAGAATATTAGTAAGGGGCCCAATAGCATCAAGAAACTTATTTTGGCAGGACCGCCAGGAACTATCAATGCTATCCTGGGGTCAATCTCAGGTGTAAGGGCAACCTTTCCCACCAAAGCAGGGCAGGGACACTCCACCCTGAGGTGGCTGCAGGCCTCTTTCTCCAATGGCTTAAATAAGTGCCCTGCCATGTATCTGGACACCTTGTCTGCCGGGCCATTCAGAAGATCCAGGGTGTAGGAGGCCATTGTGGTCCTGCATATCCGTCTCCATGTCAGAAGGAGAAGTTCTCATAGAAGGGGCTGGGTGAGGAGAGGAACACCAGGGTCAAAAGGGGTCTGTCTCGTCATCTGAGTCCCCTTGGAAGTCCTCCCCGTCAAGTCTATCTGGTGAAACAGGCTGTGAGGGCCCTGCAAATGGCCTGGGTGCCTGGAGGGCCTATAAAGGGGGGACCCTGGGCCAGAAAGGCCTTCTTTAGGAGATTGAACATGTCATTTTCCACCCCAGCTCCCGACCTCTCTTACTAGGTAACAGTTCTGGTTCCTGGGGAGTCTGTTCTGATGTTGAGGGACCCGGGCCCCCAATGTGCAAAGTCCAACATGGGGCCCTAGCACCCTCTGCCAAGGTGCTATTCCATAGGGCCATAGTGTCCAAGACCACCCTGTAAATAGAGGTATCTACAGCCTCATAAACTCATAATCCCTGTGGAGAAAAGACAGAGGATTCCCTTCCACATGTGTGCCCTGAGACATCTGCATGACGTATGCACCAAGGTTGGTAGACTAACAGATGCAGTGTTGCCTGATGTGATACTGGGGTTCCAGTGCTGTTTACATGGGCCAAGCTGCACAATTTTATAGGGTCTAAGCCCGGGTACACTCATGCCTTAAGGTCGCTGGGATATGGCCTGGGACCGTGTCCCACAGAGGTCTAAGCGGCCACGTAAAAAGAAAAATACAGACACCGCAGGGCATCAAGAAAAAATGAATACTGGTCACTGAGGGCATCAGGCAGGAAAACGTTAGGTTTAATAAAGACTCCGGTGTCACAGGTCATCAGTCTCCGGGCCAGGGAAAAGGCTCTTATAGCTATAGTGGCGTGACCTGTCAAATTCACATTGAAATTTGAGGTTGTACGCTGTGAAGCCAAAAGCCATGCTAAGCAAAGTGCCACCTGGTGGGAGGAGACGGCACCTCACACACTGTATTGAAGCAAAATAAACACTCAGCTGCATAAGGAGCGTAAAAGCATTCTCATGGCCCACACAGGAAAAGTAAACCTGCTCACAGTATCTGGCATTACAAAAGCTTGTCACAATCCACATGAATAAGGGAGCAGAAGAAAAACAAGACTTAGCTGTGGCTGCGAGCAGTGAAAAAAGAGGGAGCTTCAACACCGACAAGGGACTTTGTTTGGACTGTTGGTTCATAATTGGTTGCTAAGTTTGCTATATGCCCAGCGGCTTATGGGTATGTTTGTTTTTATTGCACTTGTTAAAAAATGGCTGCTGATTGAACTAAAGAAAGGGAAGGAAGCATAATCCTCGCCTCTAGTACTGACATAGAATCCCATTTATCATGAACCTGTCTAGAGTTTACAAAAATAAGACATATGTAAACTTGAAGGTTTGAACAAAGAACTTCAGAACATGGAAAGGGAAGCAAGTGAAACAAGCACTAGCAAAGTCAACCAGGACCACCTTAATATGCCGACTAAGAGCTATTAGCATTGCCAATGTTTGTTTGCTTTGGCGAATTGCAGCGTTTGCGACCCAACAATAGGTTTATACATTAGGTGCTACATTACCCATTATATAAGTCTTACATTTAGGGCCGAAGTCATAAACTACCTTTTGAATAAATAAAGTAGTATAGTGCTACTCACTTCAGCGCTTTAAGTGGTGTCAGGCGTCAGACCTGGTAGTAATTAAAACCAACTTTCAAACAAGGACCAGTTGGAGATTTATATGTATGACCTTCCATTACTTGCAAAAACACTGATTTCTCAAAAATTACAGTTAAACCCTTAAGGTATTCCATGTTAATGATGCTATACCTGTTTACATTTCAAGTTTTACTTCATCTTCCATTCCCTAAGAGTTTTGGCTTTTTTAAAGATGCGTGTTTCTGTAGTGTGTTTCACAAAACATGACACTTGTACATATTTTAAACATATTTGATTTCAGATGTCTGACTGAGTTCAGGTTGTCGATGAGTTTTTATATCGGTGCATGATTGGAATGTCCATAGTTGAGGCTGAAGGCAGTGCACGTTTCTCACAGTGCCTGACAGAGGGTCATAAAAGTGTACAGATGGCATGTACATCCAATTCCTGGTCTCTCTACAGAGCTCACATATGTGCAATTGTGGGACAGTGAGAGACATGCAGATGGAGGATTTCAGAAAAAAAGGATCAAATCACAGAAAAGTTACTAAGAAGCACCCACATACTGTTCAGGCACAACGCGGTGTAAACTGCAGAATTTTAGTTTACATGATTAAGCAACACCATTGATTAGCTAGGACATGCCTCTTGGAATAGATTCCTTCTCAGGCTCATTTCGCCTCACCGCTTTTGAGACCTCCCACCTTTTTCATATCACTTCTTAAAGCACTGACTTGCGTACTACAAAATGTAATTCACTAATCTATGAGTGGAACTCTCCCATATTTTCTGTGGGGAAATTTTCACACATGAAAGTTTACTACTTTGTAAGTGTTTGAAGGACCAGAGGATGTGGATGGAATACTTGCTACTGAATTGGAGGTATTTGGGGAGGACTAAGCAGGGGTTTAGGGAGGACTAAGGTGGGGTTTAGGGGTAATTATTTTTGTTACAAAGATGACCTTTTCTTACAAGTCTCGGGGACATCTATGGGCGCTACCTTCGCGCCGAGTCTGGCCTGCATCTATGTCGGCCAATTTGAGGAACATCATCTGGACCAGCTCTCTAATCCCTTCCGGAGGCATATTTGCCTCTGAAAGAGATATATAGATGATGTGCTGTGTATCTGGTCCAGTCCGCACCAGTTGCTTTGTGAATTTCTGGACTGGTTGAACTCACTGGATACCTGTTTGAAGTTCACTTGGCAGATAAGTAGGGAGACTGCCACGTACCTTGATCTTGATATTGGTGTGGTGAATGACAAACTTAGCACCAGTGTACACCACAAACCTACTGACAAAAATTCACTATTACACTATCAGTCCTTTCATCCTAGGGCATTGAGGGATAATCTCCCGGTGGGTCAATTTCTGAGGTACCGTAGGAATTGTTCATCAACATCTGATTACCTGCGGCAATCAGAGGTTTTGAGTGAGAAACTGGCTCTACGATCTTATCCAAAGAAAATTGTGACCAGAGCACGTAAGAGGGCTCATAACACGCCTAGGGAAGCCCTCCTTGAGAGAAACCAGAAGGAATCAAAAGAAAGTCTACCTGTGGTTTTGACATTCGATCCTCTGTCCAGTAAGATCAGGCAGATAATAAGAAAGCATTGGTCACTGTTGTCTACGAGTGACTTTCAGATGCCACAGCCTAGATTTGCGTTTAAAAGGACGCAGAATTTGAAGGACAGACTAGTGCACACGAGACCGGTGCATAATAAGAGGAAGACTACTATTCCCCCTGAACATCACCCGTGTGGTGGGTGTTCGGTGTGTGAGCTAACGGAGAAGACGACTGAAATCGTATTGAGTAGCGGGAGGACTTGGTTTCTTCGTCAATTCACCAATTGCAATACATGAAACGTAATATACAGACTTACTTGTCCCTGTGGGCTACATTACATCGGTCTCGCGTCCAGAAAGGTGAAGGTGCGCATACAAGAACATCTAAGCACGATCAGGGCAGGTAAACTCACAACACACCTGGTACAACATTAACGTGACCATCTACATCATTTTAAATCATTAAAATGGGTTGTTTTGGAGAAGGTATTTGGTGATTCAGGCCGTGTGGAGAAAAGATTAGCAGTGAAGGAGGCACGCTGGATCTATTTAGAGAAGGGGGACACCGTTGGCCTTAATGACCAAATTGAGTGGAACAAGGTCAGTAGGTGAGGGCCTTACCTTGTGTCTACTATTGACCTATGTTTGACTAAGTTGAGAGTCAGTGGACCCGAGTATATGATACAGCTTGAGGGGTCCCAATGATGGGTATTAAGGCTGACTCTCGTTAGCATGCTGATTGATTGCTGAATCTGCAATTGGGAAAAACCCCGTTTAGACACCAAAATTGGGGTGCGTCCCCTTTCCTACTTTTACCCAAATGATCACTTGAGGACAGAAGAGAGCGGCTGGACCTTTATCCCGCATTTGCTAAGGGGAGGTGGTGGGAAATTAAGACATGTCCCCTCTGACGCAGAATGGGCCTATCCTGTCTGCTTAAACAGGTTTAGCTGTCTCGACCAGGTTGATTGACTGGCTAAGTCAAACTATGTAGCTCAGGGTTTTATGGGGGGTAGTACTTTAGGTTTAGAGCCCATTGAGTTGCCTAAGGAAGGGAATTTGACTCCTGATACCAAGGGGTGCACCTCTATTACAGTGGGGACTAGTAATAGTAATACTATTAGCAATCCCCAAGTGCACTCCATGCAGTCTTCTGCTCCCCTCCTAATGCCAGCCACCTTCCATAGTGCTAGTTCCACCCCTACTGGGGAAATTGATCCCCATCAGCAGAGTAGTACTTCTTCTCTACCAGATTCCTCATCTCATCACACACTTCGTCCCCAATGCATGAACTTACTATCATGGAATGTGGCAGGCCTAAAAAACAAGCTAGCATGTCCTGCATGGGGATCTTTTGTGGACACTGCTGATGTGATTTTATTGCAGGAGACCTGGGCCAGGGAGGAGGTCCATAGAGCCGGGTTCGCGTCCTTTAACATCGCAGCTCGGTGGGGAGGCAAGGGCCGCCCTTCTGGTGGTCTGACAACATGGATAGGCGTACACCTGGGTTGCAGGGTGGATTTGATTCAGACTAATTCGGATGATATCCTATGTGTCCAACTGTCCTGGCCTAACTCATACAAACTGGCAGTTGTGAATGTATATTCACGTCCTACTGCTATGGCTAAGGAATCTAACACCGTAGGGGAACTATCATCCCTTCTTGAATCCTTGGACCATGATATTCACTGTGTGATTGCAGGAGACCTCAATTGCCACTTCGAGCCCCTCCAAGGGCTGGGTGAGGGGGCACTGCAGGATGAAGATGAGTTCTGGGGCATCCCGCAGTGCAGGACCACCTATGCAAAGGCATGGACCCCATTGGCTATGCAGATTATGACTTTAACCCTGCAATTTTCAGTTAGGGCGGTTAATGGTCGGATGCCCTCGGACATTCCCTCCAAATGTACCTATAACAAAAAAGATCAAGAATCCCACTTGGACTACTTCATGGTCCAGACCAGGTTGTGGTCCAAAATCGTGGATTTGGAGGTTGTGAATAGATCGGACAGCGATCATAACGCCCTGCTGTTGAGAATGGAATTGCCAAAATCTGCTAAAGCCAACACGGAACCAACCGCCGACCTAGGATTGGTTCTCACTAAAAACAGGAGGAGGGTTAAGTGGGAAACCCTGTGTGAAAGGTGGGATGCACTGCCAAGCTTATACTCATCTATTCTTCCCCTGCTCAAAATGGCAAGTGATATCTGGGCCCAAGGGCGGTCCAAGGATAATTCTGCACGTCTCCTCACTGTCCATCGGGAATTAATTGATACCCTTGCAGGCTTTTTAAACCCTATCGCTCCCACCAGGCAACCCAGGACTATCCCCTCATCCTGGTACAATGCCACATGCAGGAGTGCTAAATCTGCTTTGATTAATGCCATCAAAACCGGCAGTGACAAGCTAACAATCTGCTCACTCAGGACTGCCCACAAACAAGTTTTAAAACAGGCAAAGATAGATTGGGATTGGGAGAGATGGGAACATTTATCATCTGCTCTTGCTAACAAGGAACCGAGTAGATTCTGGGGCATTGTGAATTCAGGGTGTGCGGAACCCCGCAATGCAATCGAAGTTAATCTTGATCTGGGGGTGTGGGAATCCCACTTCAAAACTCTTTACGCTGCCACCTCTGATTTAGATCTTTTGCCCTTTCGGCCACCCTCTGCGGGGGACGCCGAAGTTTTGGAATTCACCGTAGATGATGTTACGATTGCCATAGGAAAACTGGCAACGGGTAAAGCACCTGGTATAGATAAGATACCCGGGGATATGTTTAAAGATCAGCCTAAGATATGGGCACCGTACCTATGTGCACTCTTCAACTCAATTTTGCACGGTACAGAGGTCCCGGGCTCTTGGTTGGGAGCGGAAATTATACCTATATATAAAAAGGGTTCCCCCCTGCTCCCCGCTAATTACAGGCCCATTAGTCTCATTGACGTCCCACAAAAAATAATGGCAAGACTTATTTTAGATCGCTTGCAGGACTGGATCAATGAGAATGAAATCCTCTCTCCCTATCAGGGTGGTTTTAGAAGTAAAACATCTACCATGGACCAGATCTTCCGTCTAGTAATGCTGTACTGGAAGACTGTGGTATTGGAGGGTGGCAGCCTCCACATGGTATTTGTTGACTTACGCTCTGCGTTTGATACTGTTCCTAGGGCCAAACTTTGGGCTGTTTTACGTGATCTGGGTGTACCCAATTCCCTATTGGGTATATTGGTGAGGCTGCATACTGAGAACTTTGCTCAGGTCAGGTGTGCAAGAGGAGGTGTATTGTCCGCCAGGTTCGCTGTAAACAAGGGAGTTAGGCAAGGGTGTGTCTTGGCCCCTACTCTGTTCTGTATATATGTGAATGGACTGATAGCCAGTCTGGATGCAGTCCCTAACAACGATGCACCCAGGTTGGCAGGCAGGAAAGTAGCAGCTATAATGTTTGCTGATGACACCCTGCTCCTTTCCAAGACACCAATGGGTATCCAACGTATATTAGAGGGATTTAACAACTTCTGTAGAGAGCATGGACTACAGATTAACCCCTTCGACGCTTATGACGGAACGGTTCCGTCATGCACGTCGGTTGGGCTGTGCTTATGACGGAACCGTTCCGTCATGGCCCCGCCCGCGCTCAGAACCTTCAGCACTGCGCGGAAATCCGCGCAGCGCTGAAGGGGTTAATGTAGATAAGACCAAATACATGATTTTTAATCCCCCGTTATACACTAGGCCACCACCTACCCTTGATTCAGTTGCACTCGAGAGAGTTCACACCTTTCAATATCTTGGTGTCACACTAAGCGAAAAACTTTCCTGGGGCCCACACCTTGCCAAATCTCAACTCAAACTGACTCAAACAGCTGGGGGAATTTTAAAAATGACAAATGCCTCCACTTACAAACCCATCAGCCCTAGTCTTGAAATCTACAAAATGAGGGCCAGAGCGGCTGCATTATACGGAGGGGAACTTTGGGGGCACGTCACTAGACCGGGACTGATTAAAGCTGAGAACAACTTCCTGAGACAGCTGCTCTCGCTCCCCCAAAGCACACCTATATTACCGCTGAGGCTCGACTTGGGTATACTTCCCATTCAGGAGGAATTAGCTATCAAACCTCTCAGGTTTTGGAGGAGGATCTGGCTGACCCCCGAGCTAGAGCAGTACAAAACTGAGCTCCAAGAAATACTGAGATTAGGCAGGGCAGCACATATCCCTTGGCTTTCCTACATCAAAGACGAACTTACGAATCTGGGTCTTGCAGATATGTGGGCGAATCCAGCAACAGCTTGTGGTGAGATCTCAGGGAATACATTCACTGAGCTATACAGATCTCGATGTTCTAACGCATGGCTCCATGACTCAAAGAATGGTACCATGGTAAAAGCATTTATAGAGATCAAATCTGTTTACTCATTCGAAGATTTTTTGGATGTAATTTTCCCTGTTATGGCTAGGAAGCTATACATACAATGGAGGTTTGGTGCACTCCCCCTAGCGTGTTTAACAAACAAATGGACCCCGACTAGGTCCTCACACTGTCTTGGCTGTGGTATGAATAAAGAGGACGAAAGCCACATTCTTTTTTTCTGTCCTCTCTACAGTAGAGCAAGGCAGAACTGGATTGTACCTATCTGTAGGAACCTTGGATTTAGGAAGTGCTCAGACGCACTAAGGGTTTTTAAGACTGAAACTGCAGGACACATTGTATTTGCTCTAGCTAAGTATCTGCATGCTTTCTGGATTAAAAGGAGTTTTATACTATCAAATACTGCCTAGTAGCCGGGCATATATTTTGCTTGTGTAATCCCAGTTACTGATACAATGGTGTGTCCTAACAATGACTTCCATTCCTGATCTGTATTTGCCTATGTCATCTTAGATGTTGTTTAAATATTGTAATTTTAATGTGTATAATACTTTATGTACTCTTTTATGGCTGAAATATTGCTGAAATAAAGATTGAAAGATGAAGATTGCTGAACCTATGCGTGAGAAAAATCCTATGTACACATGAAACATGCTGACGCTCAGTCCTTGCTTACGAGTGGAGTTTAGATGGGTCAGAGGGTGTATATAACGAGTGCCACGTGATATAGAATAGCCAGGGCGGAGTTGTAGACCTTGGCACGATGTCTACCCCCGCTTTTTCGATGATTGGTTGACACCAGTTAGTAAGTTGTGAGCGTCGAAGTGTACATGAGGGATGGAGCGAGGCGGCGCTTTAAGTTTTGGTTGAGTTGCTGTCCTTGCTTGGAGATATATGTGACAGGCTTACAGTCTCTTGGACTATTCTAACACGAAGTAAGTTCATTAGCATAGGGTTCCATGATGATGAAAGCATTGTTAAGATGGCCGCCGTGTTTTCTATAGTGGTTGAAGTGGGTACCGGCGCTGACATAATCTCGCGAGACGCGAGTACGATTGTTTGTAAGTGGACGCGGTGAGGCGGCAACCCGATGCTGGGTTGAGTTACCGCCCGTGTGTGAAGTTATACGGTAAGCGTGCAGTCTGTGGAGTGAACATGACGAGACTTACGGTGACTGAGTTGGTAGGTCGATCTGTCTATAGCTGCTCGCTGATAAAATAGCTGGGGCAGTGTACACAGGAGTCAAACATGTCGTCGCTGGGTTTTTCGAGTATGTGTAGGTCACTGTATTTTGGCTCACACTGGGGCGGAATGACTAATATGTCCTTGGAGTGGCCGGTTTGGAGAAATGGGTCTGTCTATGCGTCTTCATCTGGCGTAGACCCTGTGAGATTGTACACATTTCTGGATGTGTAGTAGTTAGGATAACTTCGTCGGGTTGTCTAGTGACCCTGGTACACAGAGCAAAAGCGATGACACTGTGGAAACTGGGTACCTGGTCGTCTACTACTTATTAATCTGCTTTGTTTCTCCACAGACGCAAGCACTAGCAACGACTGTGCTTTTTTTGGACAGGGACGTGATAATAGATAGTTTACACGCCCTTTTGACCGGTTGGGAGCTGGTATGTGGGCCCATGGCTCCCACTAGGTAAATATCATATGTTATAATCATGGGAATGACCATGAGTGCTTTTAAATGTACCATTGAGGATATAATTGCGGACATCCTGTTGATCTAACCAAACCTTTGTTGTTTTTCTGTGTTTGTCAGTCCTTTTTTATTGTTGTGTGTCCAGGGAGGTGATTTTTGACCTCATTAGCCCTGATGAATTTGCCACAAATAAATTGGCAATGAAACATGTTGGCCGTCTTTCTTTTTTCTGCACTGGACACATTACTTTCTCCTCATGAGAAAGTTATCAATGATGAAATAAACGTGGGCAAGCTGGTGAGAACCTACCAGTAGGTCCTCTGGTGGTGCGCACGTGAGATGCTTTCTCTTCCTTTACACATATTCTTTTGTCACCTAGCTCTTAAAGAAGGAGGGTGTGTGTAGAGTGAGATAAGTTGTGAAATTGTTTTGAGGACTGACTATTCACTCTCTTTTCTCTATCTTTTCTGTCTCTTTGAATTTTTAAGAAGTGGTGGCACACTGGATGGGGTTATACCATATGACTAGATGGGTCATGGAGGTTTTTGATTAATTTATCTTTCCTCCTCCCAGTCCAGATTACAATAAAATAAAATGTGCTACGGGGTGCCAGTTCTTGTTTGTTTAAATGGGGTTTAGGTGGAGACAGACACCCACCCACAAAAGATCAAGCCCATTGCTATTCCTAAATTTGACTTCTAAAGCCAAAAAGGACCCAAACAGTTGTAAATGTACTCCAGCTCAGAACTGGATTAAGCCCAGCACGACAAATTATAAAATATATGTAAGAAATTGGAATATTTGTTCAAGGGGATGAAAGCCCACTTTGAAGAAAAATCGCAATTCCTGCCAGTGTGAACCACAAATGTCATTAAATACCACTGTGCTTAACCCTCTGGTAGCTTGGCGCAAAGCAGTCATGCTTAGCCCCTTGAGTGCTAAGGATGAGATGGTCTCGTCCTGAACACCATTGGTGTGGCTGCTTGGAGGACAAGACCATCTAGTCCTTAGAACTTACGTGGTTAAATTGGAGGTATTGTGTAAAGAAAATTACCTACAATCATTTAAAAATAGAGAGAATATTCTAATCAATAAAATGACAACAAAATGATAAAAATGCAGTCGAACCAAAATTTTTCAAGTTTAAGATTGAGAATAGCACCAAAAGGCGTGACGCGCCAATTGTGAGTATCTGGTTGCACCAGACCAGGAGAAAGTAAAAATATGAGGCTGACATTCATGGAGTGTCGGCAGGGTACAGGACCAGGCTTGGCCTGCTGAGAGTTGTACCTTCAGTCCTTTTTGAGGGGGCTGCATGGTGCTGCGATGCAAGATTCTGCATCACTCTGTGATGGGTCTATTGAAGCTGCAGGTCAGGTGATGTGCGTGTTGGCCCTGTGTTGCTCTGCACCACCCTGTGTTGAATAAGGTGGAACCTTCAGTGAAGCAGCGAGACCTCTACTCTGACTCTAGCCAAGGGTCCAGCACATTGAGGACAGCAATTAGGGGTCAGGACACTCTCCCACAAAGGCCAGAAGAGTACACCAGATCAGGACCAGTTGGGCCTAGTCAGCTAGAAATGCCTGTAGAAGCTTGTGTCCCAGTAGCCCAAACTGGACATGTGTGCTGTGGCCGGGTTCCTTTGAAGTGTAATTAAGGCAGAGCACAGCTCCTCCCCAGCCATCCTGTCAGGAAGAGCAATTCCCCTCTACACCCTTTGTTCACTGTATGGTCCTAATACTTATTTTCCAGTATAGGAGTCATCAATAGCATAAGAGCAACTGGTCACTCACAGAAAGGCCCTAGAAACGTTAGGCAGGGAAATACTACCTTTCCAAAAGTGGCATTTCCAATAGTAATTTATATATACAACTTTACCATTCAAGAAGATTTTAAATCACAATTAAAATGAGTGGAAAAAGTATTTCTGTTGCCATATTGAACCTATTAAATGTTAAAAGGAAACCGGCGATAGTCTATGGGAGGTTTTTTATTGCCAGGACAAGTAAAAGATTAAATATAGATATCCAACTTTTTAAATAGTCTGCAACCAGACCTACAACACTAGATGACCTATCTTAGGGGTGACTTATAATCATTAAAAAATAAGATTTATGCTTGGCAAAGGGGTTATTTAATCCAGATGATGATACATGTGATAACATACACTAGGGGCTTATAGGTATATTAAATGTGCCAATTAGGTGGAGGCCAATTCTACTATGTTTGAAGGAAACAGCACATGCACTTTGCCTCTGGTTGGCAGGGGTAAAGTCTACAGAGTCTACAGAGTCCTAATGCCAGCCTCAATGTCTTCCGCTACAGAAGGAAAAAATCTGGTGGAATATTACGCAGAAGATGATAATTTCTAACAATATATTAATAATCTTCATTAATTTAAAAATAAATCAAAATGTAAGTTTTTAAACAATATTTACATTGATTTAAATCAGTCCTTTACATATTTTTCAAAATGTATAAATATAAAACATATTACTGTAGGTGGTATTTTTTTCATGCATTTCTATAAAAAGATTTCCTTTTAATTAATCAAATATTTAATTCAATTGTTTTTAGTAGTGATGTCTTTTTAATTATTTTCTATATTTAAAATAGGTCTATACATATATAAATATATTCATTAATAATTAACATAAATATATTTTAATAATTGTTATAAAATGTATTACACTTTTCACATTTTCTCTTTACTTTACCATAGGACGATCTCAGCCCCAGTGGCGGAGAACTGTGCCTACATTTGAAAAGTTGCTCGTAGTAACTTTACACTTCGAAATTTGGCTCCACCCCTTGTTTAAGGAGGTGGAAATATGTAGGTCTACATTTTTTAGTAACTTGCTACAAAGGCTAAAAGTAAATTTACACATGTAGATTTATTTGTGCGTAAATTTACCTTTGTGAATAGGCGCCATTGTGTTTATTGTGGGGCAGTGGACCACCACCTCCCCTGGGCTTTAAAAAATGCTGGGAGGAGGGCTGTGCGCCCCCCTCCTGGATCTCTTTATGTTCCCTGGGGACCATGACCCCCCAGGGCCAGCTCCTGCAATGTCCCGGGGTGCTCACCCCCGGGACATTGCTTTTTGCTATGGCAGGGCGGGAGCCTCCTGCCCTGTCATAGCAAACTCTGCTTTGGTTTTTGGAAGGGAGAGCAGGAAACCTGCTCTTACTTCCAAAAACCAAAGCAGAATTGCTTTTGCTTTTGCACAAGGGGAGCTGCATGTCAGTAGCTTCCCTTGTGCAAAAACAATGCCGGCTCCCGCAGGAGGCAGGGAGCCGGCGGGACTGTGGGGGCATTGGGGCTCCCCCCACGGTCCCCAACGGAGAGGTCGGGTCCCAGGGGATGGGGTCCCTGGGGCCAGAAGGGGCCCAGGAGGGGGGGGCCACTCGATCCCCCCTCCCCTTTTTTAAATTTCTAATAAAAAAAATATATATAAGGCCAGCCCCGGGGGATGGGTTTTTTGGGGCCATCATTTGCCTGAGGAGGGGGGCCACGCTGGGCCCCCTCCAAACAAATAAATGTAAAAAAAGATGGCTGGCCAGGCCCCAGGGGGTGGGGTCCCCGGGGCCATAATTGGCCTCTGGAGGGGGCCACGCGGCCCCTCCCCCCAAATTTAAAAAAAGAAAAACAAGGCTGCCAGGCCCCGGGTGATGGGGTCCCCGGAGCCAAATGTGGCCCAAGGAAGGGGGACCACGAAGCCCTCCTCCCATAAAAAAGGAAAAAATGAAAAAGAAAAAAGAAACCGGTAACTCGCCGGACGCCCCACCCCCTCCCCTACATGAGTCTGCAAATGCACCCTCTGGCGCATTCTAAGTTGGTGAATTAAGTCCCCTTGAGTGCCAAGGGACCCTAGGGGCAACCTAGCCCACCAGGTACCTCCAGTAAGCACCGCACAGCTAAATGGCGGTGAGTGGTCCGAGGCCAGGCCCCTTTTCACACCACTCTGCAAGCGCACCTGTTGGTGCACTGCTGGTGGGGTGATGAGGTTCACTTGTGTCCTGAGGACATCAGGACAAAAGTGGACTTCATCCTTTGAGCAGCAGTGCACCAAGAGCCGCATTTGCAGAGTGGTGTAAAAAGGGAGCATGGTCTCGGACCACTCTTAGCAATCCAGCTGTGTGGGACTTACTGAAGGTACCTGGTGGGCTAGTTGGCCCCCAGGGACCCTCAGGAATGAAGGGGACTTAATACCCCAACTTAGAGCGCGCCAGGAGGCGTGTTTGCAGAGTGGTGGGGAAAGGGGGCGTGGCCTTTGTCCACCTTTCAGCAATCCCACTATGTAGGGTTTACTGGAAGTAAGACTAGGCTAGTTGGCCCCTAAAAGTCCCCCAGAAGTGAAGGGGACTTCAATCCCCATCCAAGAGCACACCAGGGAGTGCATTTGCAGAATGGTGGACAAAGGGGGCGTGGCCTGCTATGAGAAATTAGCAATCCTGCTGTTTGGGACTTACTGGAGGTAATAGGAGGGGTAGTTGGCCCCCAAGGTTGTCGTTGGGGGCCAACTACCCCTCTTGTTACCTGCAGTAAGTCCCACACAGTGGGATTGCTAAAATGTCTAAGGAGGACATGCCCCCTTTCTCTACCACTCTGCAAATGCGCCTCCTGGCAGACTACAGGATGGGGGATGAAGTCCAATTTACTCCTGAGAGCCAAGAAGCCCTCTTGGTACCATCTCTAATTCCTATGCAGAGGAATACCTGAGCGCTAGTCGGAGGTCCAGCACCCTTTCTCCATCACTCTGCAAATGTGACTACTACTTAAAGAAGCATCTTTCTGCACCTCTGACCTAGAGGAAGTTTTAATGCCCCTGCCCTATTATGTACTAGTGCCTTACAGAGGAGGTCATGCCAATCACGGGGGTACTCCAACGCACAGTGTTCCCTAGTGTATGTAGGTGTGTTCACTGTATTCTAAGTGTCTTTTAGCATAGCACTGGCTCTAGGCCTGGTTAGGCAGAGTCAGTTACCACCAGTACCAGTGAGCAAAAAGTTGGGGGCACAGGATGACTTTGCAACAAGGTCTCTTTCTGCTCCTCTATTGGTTCTTTGTGCACATCTTTTGCTTCCTTCTGCACCTTTCTTTGTCTTTCTGGACTTCTGTTGCCACTTTCTACATTTCTCTTGCTTCTTTCTGCGCCTTTCTTCCTCTTTCTGCACAGGTCCTACCCCTGTAGGCATAGTTTGAAATTAGCATTTAAAAAACCTTTGAAATTCATTTAAAAAAACAGGTTTTAGGGACGTTACAGTTAGAAATTAGCATTTAAAAAACCTTTGAAATTCACTGAAAAAACCATAGGTTTCAGGGACATTATAGTTAGAACTTAGCATTTAAAAAAACTTAGAAATTCACAGAAAAAAACACAGGTTTCAGGGACATTATAGTTAATTGGACATTTCACTTGTACAAAACCAGAGTTATTAGGCCGTTATAGTTAGTTCAGCTAACTATAACTTGTGCCCCCACAATGCACTGCTAATTACGTCACATATTACATCATTCATGACATGGTCAGTGACATCACTGATGACATCTCAAATGACATCACTGATGACATCACTGATGACATCATCCACGTGGTAATCTAATACACCTCTTCATACCCTAATATAACCTTTGATACACCCACTCTAAAATACAGACTACCATTTTCAAAACCATAGACACTCCAATACCAGTTACTACATACCCGCTCACTGATTCCTAGGTCTACAGACACATCCGCTCATTCACCCATACAGTCACTCATACATGCAGTCAACCATCAATACGGCACTATCATATGCATTCATATACCTATATAGACACTCATATAGGTCTATATATTTGCCCCTTTCCAAAACACAAATACTCTATGGGTTTCGTGAGTTGGTTTAGTAAGGCTGAGACATGAACAGAAAAGAGAGAACAGAAAGCCCAGAGAGATCCTTGAAGTATTGCAAAGGTGGAATGCTACTTGTGAAGTGCAAATACACCAAGATCAGCAGCCCGAAAAAACACTGTGATTGAGCAGAAAGAAAGAGAGGCACTCTGTTACTCAGAAGTGGCTTGGAGAGTCATAGGTGTAAAAAAATATATGTGACAGTATTTAAAAAAAGAGAATTCCACATGCACAAGATAGGTGCAAGGGAAAAAAGAAAAAAGAAAGATACCTTGAATGTCATGTACGTTAGTGTTGGAGTACACCATGGGCGCAATGTTGCCCGAAGAACTGGTATATGATCCGTTAGTATTGGACCAATCCTAAGAGTAGAAATTTAAAAGTAATTATTGGGAACATATACAAGTTTATGTTCACTGTGAGTACTCGAGATTTACTTATTAGTACATTGTGCTTCTAATAGGTAGCCCATTCTGACCTTGGTTTGATTTCCTGCTATCCTGTGCGCTGGTGTTGACGAACAACGTGAGCACCGATAGGTCTTTGAAGGACTAAGTATGATCCGTTTGGTGCTGGATCAGTCCTGGAAGTGTGTTGAAGAGTACACATTTAGAACGTGTGTCAGTGATAATCATTGTGACAGAGCTTTATAAGTTTAATCACACATGGTTGTTCTAATGGTTGATAGCTACTGACCTTGTTTTCAATCACTCCTATATTAGTACGTGAACTGTATTCCATTTAAAGTTACTTGATAAAAACAACTATAAAAGCTAAAAAGTTTGTTGCGATCTAATGTTATTCTTCATTTTGAAGAAAAAATATTTAGAATAGACAAAAACGCATCAGAGAAACATTCCATTAAGCTTTTGTTATTGCACAGTCTGTTCCTCATATGAAAAATTGATCCTACTATTACGTAGTCTTTCACCTATCGACAATTGAACCAAAATATGACAAAAATAATTGTACGTGTAGACGTACCTTCGCGTCCAAGTATAAGGCCCCAATATGGCCAGTTTTTTTGCTCTAAAAGCACTGAGATTTTAACCGGAGTTACTCCTTTTGTAGATGGCCAGAGTTTCTTGGAGTGTTCAGAAAAAATCAGACAAAGCCCTGATTACTAACCTTATCATTACGACACGATAACCTATGTTCCTTCACTATTTCTTCTTTACACTCGGGGAAAAGTTTTCTTGCTGCAACGGAAACTACCCGTCTAATATCTAGCTAGTTCTCCTTGCGTCCAGTATGTTTCATAAATGGAACGCATGGTTTGTACGAATTCTGTTGATTTGCGGTCCTTTTTAAGGTGGTAACATCCCTCTGTATAAGCCACAGTATATTCTAAGCCTTAAGCGTTTTTACCCTGCCTAAAAAGGATAGGTGGTACAGTGGCAAGGTGTCCACATGGTGGGCAAAGTACTTACTATTCACAAAAGTGCTCTTTATTTCTCTTTTTCTGCTCCTAAAAACAGCGACTATGATAGGTCCCTGTGAGGAAAGCAAAAAGTATTTTTACTTATCTAGACATTACTGACGATTGCTGTCTCTGAGGACTATTGTGTTAAGATATATCAAGGGGAACCCAAAATAGCAGTACTTACTTGTTTCCGGCAAGCAGCGGGCCGTAAGTCCGGCTTCGATTAGCAAAGGCGGCCATGATCTGTGCTCACCGTTCTTTAAGCACAGAAGTCAGTGACACAGTAGAAGGACTATGCCGATTTCTTCATGGTCCCAAAAGACAACAGTAAAGGCGGACTGGTGAATTCCAAAGGAAACGCCTCCGCCATTTTGGAACAGTAATGTAAAGGACCAAAATCAACTAGTGAAAACATTGAATCTTAAATGTTACTCCTATTTCTAGGGTATGTATTTGAAAAGGCCAAAATGAGTGTCACCATACTGTCTAGGCCCCGTGATACCTCACAGGAACGAAAATGCGAGGTCACACAGGTCAACAATCATTACTAGTCCGAGTTGTTAGTGCCTTGTATATGTGTTCAAACAATTAATTCTAAAAGGTCCTATTGTATTCTTTCTAAATCTGACCTCGTGGATTGTAGTATCTCGGTCCCTGAGTTGGCGATGTCATTTGGAAGAGGAAGTGTCCCACGTGCCGAAGGGTTGCACCCCATAGAGGGATATCAGTAGAGAGTAGTTAGTGTGTCTCACATACATTAAACCAAACAGTTACTATATGAAATACATCCAAGTCAGGAGAGATATTACATTTTTCTGGGTACAGTTACAAAGGTTACTATATACAATACATCCAAGTCAAGAAAGATATGACATCCTTGCGGGTACAGTTGTAGAGATTGCTTCCAACGTAAGATGACATGTCCAGTAGTATATAATCCAATGACACATATAGATTGACATAGTCATATATTTTCAATATATTTATCTTTTTGTTAAGGTAATTATTACTTAGAGGTTAATCGTAAGAAACCCCTACTGAGAATGATCTTACTTCTCCAGAAAGACCTGTAATTCTCTATCATAATTGATCCCCTGTTCTACTGCCCGAAGGCGTATTATCCATTTGGATTCCATTTTTCTAAGAGTGGAGGTACGTTCTCCACCTCTAGGGTCGTCATATGCTTGAGCAATTCCATGGAATTTGATGTTCATAAGAGACGTGTTTGGATGTGCTGTGTTGAAGTGGATAGCCATGGGATAGTTGGAGTTGTTATTCCGTATGGCCCTTATGTGTTCTTGTATTCTTTTTTTTAGGGCTCGTATAGTGCTGCCAATATATATCAGCCCACATGGGCATTTGATACACTAACACATACTTACTCTCCTATACAATAAGTAATACAAGCACACACTCATTCATACAGCTACTCTTACAATCACTCACTCATATATAGTCATTTATATACTCCAACACTCACATATACTGCCTTTCACATATGTAGTTACTCACACATGTACCACTGAGACATATTATCACTCAACAACACACCCATACATACACTCACCCACCCATACAGCCCTTCATAGATGTACTCTTGAACCAATACACCCAGTGAATTACCCACTCACACATCTATGCACAAAATCACACCCCCTACCCACCCTCACAGACACTCAGGCACACATACAGATACTCAGACTACCCATCAATAACCCATATAGACACTCATGTAGCTACTCACCAATCCAGGCAGCTGCCTACACACCAACTGACAGACTAATACAGACATTCACACAGTTTAGTCACTAACCCATGCATTTAGTAAGACACAATTAATCACTCACTTATACTGTCAGTCACGCACCTACTAAATCATCCATTCAGACCCTTTATGCCCACTCATTCTTCAATACACGTTGGTATATATATATTATGATGTCATCAGTGATTTCATTTGAGATGTCATCAGTGATGTCATCAGTGATGTCACTGACCATGTCATGAATGATGTAATATGTGACGCCATCAGCAGTGCATTGCCGGGGCGGAGTTAGAGATAGCTGAACTAACTATAACGGCCAAATTTCTCTGATTTTGTACAGGTGACATGTCCAACTAACTATAACGTCCAACTAACTATAACGTCACTGAAACTTGTGTTTTTTTTCATTGAATTTTGAAGGTTTTTTAAATGCTAATTTCTAACTATAACGTCCCTGAAACCTATGGTTTTTTCCAGTGAATTTCAAAGGTTTCTTTAAATGCTAATTTCCAACTATGACGTTCCTGAAACCTGTGTTTTTTTCAGTGAATATATATATATATATATATATATATATATATATATATATATATATATATATATATATATATATATATATATATATATATATATATATATATATATATATATATATATTGGATCACTACGTAATCTGGACAAACAGCGCTTAGAGACCCCGGTGGTTATAACGCGCTATATAAGTTAAATAAATAAATAAATATATATATATAATCACACAATATTTCCCCATGCGTGAAGGCGCACTCAACTGCAGGCATAATTACAACAAAACCGGCAGATGGCTCCAGAATTATTTATTCTACCTAACACATTTCAGAGCTACAAGCTCCTTGTTCACAGGTTATTCCACCAGTCTTAGCAGAAACGCTGAAGGCACCACCTGTCCTCATTAATTACCAACAAATAATAGCCCCTGGTGGGCTTTCCCAGTAAATACTGTTGTAATGCTTTATGGGACACGTAATTTCAAACAGCCAATGCTTCCCCTCTAGTGGGGTCTGCACAAGCTTGGTTTCTTTTAAATATTGTTTTATAGCCCTCCAGTGGGCCTCCGTAGAAAACACTGCACTACAACAGTATTTATATATATATAATTTTGGCAACCCTCAGCTGCACATGGTCTTTTCCCTGTTTGAATAGCTGGGCATGAGGGTTTCTAAGGTGTTCAAGGATGACCCATTGGTAATCGCTTGCAGTTTCCAACAAATGTTCCTTTAATCGTGAGGATACCACAAGAGGAACTCGGGCTTGTGAAACATTCTTTTATTTTCCTTGATCTACGTGACCATAATCATTAGAAATGTAACAGGAAGTTTGTTCCTCCCCAGGCTGCCATTTTGAAGGTTGTCAGTGGTCTCCAGCAGACATCGCTTCACCAATATGCAGTTCCCAGAGGGCTATCCTATTTAGGTGCGTTCTGAAGAGGCATCGTCTTGATGTGGGAAGCGCGGCTCAAGCTGCATTAAAAGTTTCTTGAAACCACACCGTATGACAACCATAGTCATACAAATATGAAACACCGCCTTTCGCATGCAACTGGTATTTACTATTAAACGAAAGTGGTATTTACTTGTATCTCTAGTATTAGGGATCATTATGAAATTCCAACAATACCATTGGAAATACTTAACCAAGAAATCCCTTAAATTCTATTTCTATTATTTTTCATTTTCCTTCCACTGCAACCCCACCCCCTTTCTTTGTATCGACAGAGTGTGACAACAGGCTACCCTCTCCCCCAGGGAAGCAATGCTAAGGCATTATTTATGTATGTTAGAACTTATTATATACACATTTTGTCCTTAAATATATATGTGGGTTATTTTAAAAGGCACAATGCCAGAGTTTTTCGAGTTCACTTGAACTACACTAGATGTGTTCACTTTGCAGTGTATATCTCACAGGGAGGTGCTCAAAATAACGTAAATGAGGTAATATGTATGAAGCCAGAGGCTAGAAAATGTAACCCTCCCTTTATGTCCCAGCAGACAAGCAGTCATTGAAGCCCAAATAGGTGGTAAATGTATATTTTTACAATTCTTGGCATGCAAATAGTGTGCTTTCATTGAGAAGAAATAGGAATGGAAGCAGTGAACTGGAGTCCCTAGGTCCTGAAGAAAAGCCAGCCAGGGGTACGGCTTGAAACATGTTGACCTTTAGGTCCTGAAACTAGTAATATGCATAGCAGTGCCGCATCTGCACCAACTGCATATTACATGAGCCCTCACTGCTGCCCTACCGCCAGGGAATGTGGGATTCCCAGGCGGCTGCGGTGGTGCAATCATGGTCCGACTGCCGAAGTCGTAATTGGGCTGTCGTAATCAGACCCTTAGACATATTTAATATAGTACTGAAGCCCTCCTCCCCCAATAATATAGTATGATTGTCTAAAGCTGTGATACTCAAAGTACAGCCCGGGGGCCACATGCGGCCTTCCTGACATTTAGGTGCGGCCCCCTGATCAACAGCAACACTAGGCTCAGTACTAACATTAAAACTATGTTAAATAAATGGGAAACCATTTATTTAAAGGTTAATTGCAATTAAAGAAAGGAAGTAACTTGGAGGTCCAGCACAGCTTAACTTTAGGAACACCTTCATTTATAAAGACATCTTGCAGCAAATGTATACAAATATGATAAAGTTTCTTCAAAATTAAAAAAGTGTATTTAATGAACATGCAGATATATTTCACCTCAGTAAATCAGAGTGTGTCAGTGCATTGAGAAGTATTTTTTTTAAAGTGATAGTTTTCAAACATGAATTTAGAAATATTCATGTGCCTCTCCCAGCCCCTCCAACAACAATACCAATAGTGATCCAAGAGGCAAGTCAGTTGTTATGTGCTCCTTCTGGGGGGAACAACATTATAGTTTATTAAATCAAACACAGGAGAAGCTTTTGTACAGTGCACATCCTGAACTCCTGCATTTCAAGGTCCTCTTTGGTGATAGTGAATAAAAAGAAGGGAAAGTGAAATAAAACAATTGCCTAGGAGCACATAGTTTGGTCAAGTGGGGAAGCTGGGATTGATCCCAGGTTTTCTAGTTCCATGTTGTGCAATTCAATTCAGCCAGGAGATGTACATGCTTTGATTTCCCACACCCACTTTACCCCCCTCCCCTAAACACACTGCCCCGCAACCACATACCTGCTGGCATCAGTTGGGCCTCGGTCATACCACCCACCAAACCTTTTGGTGTCTGTGAAAATGTTTTTCGGGAACCCATGGGTTAAAGTGTTCCATTTTTGTTTAAGCTAATCAAAAAAAGGATGGAGTATCTGTTTGGACCATAGGTGTTTATCAGCATCAGTCACCAATGCCTAATGATACCATGTACAATAATATACCTGCCCTCTTTATCTGCAACAGTAGCAATATGTTTGAAATATGCAGAGTGTTTGATGGGTATGTGGCCAAAGTATTGGGGAACAAAAATATTGTACTACAAAATATTGGGGCTGATTACAATGGCGGTTGGAGGAGGGTCAGACTGCCATAGTTTCAGGATCAGGGCCATTTGCCATGTAGGCGGTGGTCCCGACCTCCGAATTACGATCTGACCACCATGTAGGTGTTTGGAAACATGCCTTTTTGCATTGAGGCTTATGATGCGGCCCAGAATAGAACCGCAGCACAAGCCTCAATGCAAAAATGAATGTTTAGAAAACATCCCTGCACCGTGTGCCAAGCACCATGTGATGCCTGACACAGGGTGCATGGATGTTTCAGGGTTCACCACGAGTGCCCCCAGGACCCATAGCAGAGGCCCAGGGGGGACGGGGCCCTGATAGGGGCACCCAAGCTTGCTTTCCATCGCCTTTTAATGCCGGTCGGACCGCCATGAAAAGGCAGTGGAAAAGGGACATCATAATCCAGATGGCAGTGCCTGCACTGGCACCACCTCCAATCAATGATTACCTGTCCATCCGCCGCCCTGACAGTATCTACGGCTGCTGGAATCGTAATCTGGCAGTTGGACAGTGGCACTGGATGTTGGCAGACTGCCACTGATGGCCTGTCAGTGGCAGTCCGCACGACATCGGAATCAGGCCCTTAGTGCCAAGAATATTGGGTTATAAAAAATATTGTTGACAGGAATATCAAAGGTAAAAATAATGCTTTTAGTGTTGTTTTTAATATTGAAATAAATATTGACGTAGAAAATAGCATTGTATGTAATATCATTTGTAGGTGTTAACCCCTTCAGTGCCCCGCCCTTTCCCCCTCCTGTGCCGGGCGTTAAATTAGCGGGCGGGGTTCATGACGAGATAGTCTCGTCATGGGCACAGCGCAACCGTGCTCCATGACGAGACTATCTCGTCATGGGCACAGAAGAGGTTAATTAGCATATAATTTACTGTAGCATGCTTGATTGTATATGTTGATTATTTGTGTTTTTAGTAAAATAATTTTTTAGTTATGACATTGGTTAAATTTGTACTTTTTAGTTGTATTAATGCTTATAAATAATTGTCTAATATATATATTTTTTGTAGAGGTGTATTACTGGATATTAGGCTTTTAGGGAATAAGGGTGGTTTTAAAAAAAATTACATTTAAAATTCCATTTTAAGTTAATAATTCAAAGGTATGGAAAATAATAATTTTAAATTTTCAAATTCATTTTGTTATTGTTATATTTTTAATACATTTTAATTTCATATTGATGAAGGTATATAATAATGTTGCACAAGGTTTTGCAGCCTTTCAGTTGCCGTTGTTCTAATGTGGAGCAGGTGCTTTCTTTTCTGTTGACTGAAAAAAAACAGCGAAAGTTTCATTTTAAATGTTCAACTGTTGGTAGTGATTGAGTTTGTTCAGTTTATTTGTCCTTGCAATTCGGTTGAGTTTATAGCCTTTTAATAATTTATGTATACTTATATATTTTTGTGAATGTTGTTATTTTCTGGCAGTTTATCTTTTTTTATGTTGTAGTTTTTTCTTTTAGGAAGTCTATGCAAAGAGATAGAAGTTGGAGAGTGTTTTAAGTCCTTAAATTACATTTTTGTTAAAATATGTGTTGGTTAGGTAGTTATTTAGATGTATATATTTCTTCTTTAACTGTCTGCTGAGAGATTCTGGCAAAGTTTGTCATATTTTAAATATTTAGTTGTTTAAATTAGTGCGCCTTTTATATTGTTGATTTAATTTTTTGTTTGATTTCATTGGCTAAAGTTGTTTATAGTTATATTTTATTGGTTGGTTTAATTTTAGTTAAAAAAGTTGAGTCCTGCTAGACGCTAATTTAGGTTTTATTTTGAATGTGTGATATATGGTGTGATAGTTTTCAACGTATATACATATATATATATATATTCAACAAAACTTCCTCTCAAGTAGGAAAGTCGACGCCATGTCTTTGTGCTCCAATAATGTCCTTTATTAGGTCAGCTTAAAACGTTGGACGCGTTTCGCTTGTCCCGCAAGCTTGTTCACCAACATTACACATAAAGTTTGCCACCATTTTAAGTGCTTCGTGCATGCGTAGTGCATATCGAACTACCAGTTCATAGAGAGTGACAACAGACTCGTAGTTCCTAGTATAACAAAACTATTCGTGAACTCAGAAAAAAAAAATATAAATATGTAAACATTTTCCATGTTAATACACTTGATATGTCATTGTCACTGAATAAAAACAATTCTGTAAAAAAATTATTTACAATAAAACCGTATAGTACAGAGTTAGTGGAACAGAATAGGCTAGTCTAGGCGCTATTCCTCAACGCACGTGCTGCCCTAGTGGGCCTGCTCTCCAAGTACAGAATTGCTTTAATCAATACAAGAGAGATACTATCAACTTATATTTATACTCCATTGAGCCCCAGTGGGCCATGACATAATTTTTGAGTTCCAAATTCCTTCAATGCAAGCTACTATTGTAACTAAGTCTGTTGAATTATAGTGTGTGCAAGTGCTAATAAAACACCAAAGCTTCAAAGAAAATACAATTACAAACAAAATGGAATTTAAAAGTGTATACTGCATGGAGAGGGAGTGGAACTCCCTGTTATTTTACAGATGTGTGTGGAAATCTTCTTCTATATTAAGCCCTTCAGGGATTTTAGTATTGAGCCTGATAATATAGTTAGATTCTAGTCTCCCCAATTTTTTGACCCAATCCCCTCCTCTCTCACTCAATGGGACTGTATCAATTACAAAGTACTCAAGTCCTATGGTACTTCTGTTGTGGAATTGATCAAAGTGTCTTGCCACGGGGTAGGTTTTATCTCCGTTCTTTATGGCCCTTAGATGTTGTAAGACACGCTTGTGTACAGGAAGTATTGTACTACCGACATATCGTAACCCACACAGGCAGCGGAGTACATACACAGCGAATTCCGATTTACAGGAATAATGACCCTTGACTTTGATTATATTTGGTGTTAGGCCTCCCACAAAGCTAAAGGTGTTCTTGCCATGGGCACATGCCTTACACTCGGCACATTTGATAAAGCCTTCTTTTCTGCTAAGCCAACTCTGAGTGATTTTTGCTTTTGTCATTGGAAGCATATTGCTCACCAAAGATTGCTTGAGTGACTTGGCCTTTCTAAAAGTTATCAATGGCCTACGTCCCACAGATTTTTTAAGGATGGGATCGTTTGCAATAATATGCCAGTGTTTTTGCAGGATTTTTCTTAGATTGCCCTCTTGTGTATTGAAGCTAGTGATCAATCTACAACTGCTTTCACTCTCACTATCTGGTATCACCCGTTTATTGTGGTGTTTAAACAGAATCGATTTTTTCCGGGCCTTCCAAATTGCTGTATCTACCCATTCTTTGGGATAGCCTCTGGCTGCAAAACGAGCTTTCAAAACCATGAGGTCTGTGTTAAGATCTTCATTGTTACTGCAATTCCTCATGGCTCTAAGGCATTCGCCATAAGGAATACTCCTCACTAAGTTGTTAGGATGAAAGCTCGTCGCATGTAATAGAGTATTTCCATCCGTGGCCTTGCGGTAGAGTTTTGTTTCAAGCTTATCACCTGCAGTGTAGATAGTCACATCCAAAAAATTGACACTAGATGTACTAAGTTCATAGGTCAATTTTAAATTAAGGTCATTATTTTGTAACCTATTAACAAAGTCACGTGCACTTTCCTGTGTGCCTTTCCATACAACAAAAAGGTCATCAATATACCGACTCCACAACACTACATTGTCCTGCCATTCTTTGGCGAACTGAACTTGGACCACCTGCTCCTCCCACCAGCCCATATGCAAATTCGCATAGCTGGGGGCGAAGCAGGTGCCCATCGCAGTCCCACACACTTGGTGAAACAGTTCACCATTGAATAAAAAGTAGTTATTATCAAGGCAAGTTTTAGTCATAGATAGTAGCATCTGGGTGTGATGCCATAACTGTAATGGCCTACCACCCAGATAATGTTTAACGGCATTAAGCCCATCGGCATGTCTAATACTCGTATACAGAGTGGTTGCATCAATAGTCATCAGAACGAAATCCAACTCCCAAGGTATATCATAGATCTTCCGAAGAAAATCACCCGTGTCTTGTATAAAAGACGGGAGTTTTTTAACCAAGGGATTAATGAAAGAATCTACATATTTCGAAGTGTTCTCCAGTGCACTGGAGATGGCCGAAATAATAGGCCGGCCCGGGGGATATTCAAGACTCTTATGTACTTTCGGTATTAAGTAAAAAACCGGTGTCACTGGATTATTGATCTTCAAAAACAGCATTTCATCCTTACTGATTAGACCATGTTTGTACCAATCCAATAACGCACTGTTATACTTCTCATGACTTGCAGTCATTACCTCTTTGTTGACTCGTACATAGTTAGATTTGTTATTTAGCTGTTTGTATGCCTCTTTAAGGTATTGCTCCTTACCCCACAACACCACGTTCCCCCCTTTGTCAGCATCACGAACAATACATGTATTATTATTCGATAATTTTTTGACTAGCGTATAGTAATCTTTATCACGCTGGGTATATGCTTGATTCTTAAGTTTTAATGTACTGCACAGCTTTTTCACATCATTTACCACTAGTTCATTGAACACATCTACAGAGTCTTTACTAGTCAAAGGCGTAAATTTAGAATTCAACTTGAACTTCGTTGGAGCCCTCTGTTCTATATTCAAACTCTCATTCCCAGCTAAATGTAGTGCTTGTTGCAGAGTGTTGGGCATTTCATGGCTAGCTTGAGTATCTTGTCTCGAATCCTCATTTAGATCCGCCATTACTAACATCAAGTTCATGTCATCTACAGCCAAATTACCGGATTCATTAGTCATTAAGTTATCACTTGCCCCTATTGGTCGTTTGGGGGCAACTGCAAAAAATTTTTTGAACTTAAGTGATCTGGTAAATTTGAAAATATCGACTCTGGTTTGTACATAGTCAATGTTCGCTTTAGGACAATAAGATAAGCCCAATCTGAGAATATCCTGCTCTTTGTCCGATAGTGTCATATCTGTGAGGTTGATGACAGTCGAAGCATTGTTACATTCTACTTGTTGAATTTCGTTACCTTTTTGCCGCTGCTGTTGGCATTGCTTTGCCCCCTTGCGCCGCCGCTGCCTCTGCCTCTTCCTCTTGGAGGCCTGGCGTTTGCTGGTAAGGGTGGGCGTAGTTCGCGAAGTAGCACTTCGCGAAGCTACGCAAAGTGAAGTTCGCACTACGCGAGTTACGCGTAGCACTTCGCGAACTGCGTAGTAACATGTTCGCACTGTGCAAGATGTTGTTTTCAATGATTGCACAGTGCGGACAAGCAACCGGCACTGTGCAATCATTGAAATTGGCATCTTGCACAGTGCGAGCTGTAGTTTTCTGCTGCTCGAGTAGATTTTTACTCGAGCTTCAGCTTTCTCAACGCGATTTGGTAGTTTCTCATCGCGAGCGGTCGCGAGCATACGCGACCACTCGCAATGAAAAACCTGACCTCCTCGCGTTGGGAATCTCGCCGGGAGGTTTATTTTCCATGCTCGCGATCGCCAACTTGCAGTTGCTGATCGCGAACAAGGAAAAAGTCTCGCCGGGATGTCATTTTGCTTGCTCGCGGTCGCCAACTTGACGTTGAGGACCGCGAGCAAGCAAAAAATGACCGCAGCACTACGCAACACTACGCTACGCGTGTTCGCACTGTGCTGCGTGCAGTTCGCATAGTGCGAAGTAGCGCGAACTTCGCAAACTACGCGAGCGTAGCGTAGTGCTTCGCCCAGGCTTATTTACTGGAGGGCGAGGCCGTAGATTGAATCGTCTCTCCTCGCGTAAAAAATCACACTCATCAATAACAGAAGGCACCAACACTCCAGTACTCGGACCTTCCTCCAGATCGGTGTCCAATTCGGAGCTTTGTAGACTGCTGAGGTCAGATTGCTGATCATGTGATCTACTAGTAGCAACATCGAGCCTTTGTTTGCGCAAATTGTCGAACTTTTTGGCAAACGTATAAATTTGCCCACGTTCGTAATCGATTTTGTCCCGCCGGAATTTTTGTGCTTTTCTTTCTTTAATTGTAATTTCCAGCTTGGATAGACACTCTTTCATGTCCGCTTTGAATTTTGAAATCGTATCCTGGTCAGGCTCTTTATCGAGAATTAGCAAAATTTGCTCAATTTCTTCTAGAATTTTAATACGATCTATGTCAGCATACTTGACAAGAATGTGCAGCATTCTACTGGAGGCATCGTGATTGTTCTCCGCCCATTCTCTCAGCATGTTTGGATTAGGGTCCTCGTATGTTGGAGCCACCAAGATCCTGAGACACCTGGGGATCCTTTTAACTTCTAAATAGCGCTGGAGAGACTTAGATTCCCACCATTTAGAGAGTTCTGAACGTTTGAGTTTTTCCAATCTTTTCAATCTAGCTGCTACATCTGTGACTTTCGAAACATTTATCGGTGCAGACCCTTTTTGGGTGGAGGGTACGTTGTCATCAAATATAGAGAGAGCCGCTTCCTCCCTCTCCTTCAGTTCCGTAGCTGACATTGTGAATAAATACTTTAACAAGGATAAATCCTAGCACAAAGAACCGCCAAAGTCCTCTGTTCTCAGTGAACGAGAATATTCTTTACTCAATGGCTTTCCCTCTTCCCGTCTGTAACAGGGAGTTCCACTCTCCATGCAGTATACACTTTTAAATTCCATTTTGTTTGTAATTGTATTTTCTTTGAAGTTTTGGTGTTTTATTAGCACTTGCACACACTATAATTCAACAGACTTAGTTACAATAGTAGCTTGCATTGAAGGAATTTGGAACTCAAAAATTATGTCATGGCCCACTGGGGCTCAATTGAGTATAAATATAAGTTGATAGTATCTCTCTTGTATTGATTAAAGCAATTCTGGACTTGGAGAGCAGGCCCACTAGGGCAGCACGTGCGTTGAGGAATAGCGCCTATACTAGCCTATTCTGTTCCACTAACTCTGTACTATACGGTTTTATTGTAAATAATTTTTTTACAGAATTGTTTTTATTCAGTGACAATGACATATCAAGTGTATTAACATGGAAAATGTTTACATATTTATATATATTTTTTCTGAGTTCACGAATAGTTTTGTTATACTAGGAACTACGAGTCTGTTGGCACTCTCTATGAACTGGTAGTTCGATATGCACTACGCATGCACGAAGCACTTAAAATGGTGGCAAACTTTATGTGTAATGTTGGTGAACAAGCTTGCGAGACAAGCGAAATGCGTCCAACGTTTTAAGCTGACCTAATAAAGGACATTATTGGAGCACAAAGACATGGCGTCGACTTTCCTACTTGAGAGGAAGTTTTGTTGAATGTCACCGGACCGTGCTTGGGAGGTCCGTTCGTCGACGCGCCCCCTGGTTTGGAGGCGGTAGGCATACCTGAGCAAACGGAGGAGCAATATATATATATATATATATATATATATATATATATATATATATATATATATATATATATTACCTACTGGCGGTCGCCAGTAGGTAGATATAGTTAGGACCTATTTTCCATAGGAAATCCACAACATTTTATTTGGAATAACTTTGGCGCCGATTGATGAATCTTCGCAAAATTTTCAAAACTTTTTGCCAGCTCCGGTCCGCTCCTATCCTGAAAGTTTCACGGTGATTCGTCAAGCGAGGGCCGAGAAAAAAGGGGGGTCCCAAAACGCGTTTTCCCCATGCAATTTCCCATAGGACCTTTAGCCGCAGCTACAGCCCGAACTGCCTAACGGAATTACACCAAATTTGGCAAAGAGGTAGTCCTTAGTTCAGACTCATGCCTTTTGCTTAAATGGTGTAAATCTGTTTAGTAGTTCCAGAGAAAATGACAGTTAAAAGTACATATATATCTATGGCCTCGGAGGATCTGCGCACCCTGAGCACACCCTGAGCGCACCCTCCCGATCACGAGCTGAATTTTAATTGGCTGCCAACACTCTGAATCAGGAAGTGTTGGCAGCCATCTTGTGCCTCGGTAGAACCGAGGCACAAGAAACCCCCCAAAAAATGTTGCAAACCGGGAAAAGGGGGGGTAGAAACACCCTGACCCCCTAGGCCTGCTCAGGGGGTCCCAACAGGACCCCGAAGGCCCCAAAAAATTATTTGATTTTTTTTAAACGGGAGGATGCGCGCTGGATGCGCGCATCCCGCCGACAGAAAAAAAAAATCTGCGCAGCCTCCCGCGCTAAATATGCTAATTTGCCCTCGGGGTGGAATAATCCTGGGGGCATAATGAAAAAATAGTGTGGGGTTCTCAATCCCCCCCACACTGCCCCGGGGACCGCAACCCCCGGAGCTCTAACATAATATAGGCGGTGGCTCACTGCCCCCCCAGCCCCGGGGACCACCACCCCCCGGGGCTTGAAAACATTTGGTGTGGGGGGGCTCTCAGGCATCCCCAGCCCCGGGGACTGCCACCCCCGAGGCAACTTCAAAATGTTGGAGGGGGGCCGCACGGCCCCCCTCCTGTAGCCTTGTATAGGCCCTGGGGACCGCCTCCCCCCAGGGCCGGCTCCTGCAGTGTCCTGGGGTGCCCACCCCGGGACACTGTAGTTTGAAATGACAGGGCGGGAGCCTCACAGCTCCTGCCCTGTCATTGCAAACTGCTTTGCTTCAGTGAAGCGAGAGCAGGGAAACCTGCTCTCGCTTCAATGAAGCAAAGCAGATTGCTTTTCCACATGGGGAGCATTAAGTTAGCTGCTCCCCATGTGGAAAAGCAATGCCGGCTCCCGCAGGATGCGGGGAGCCGACTGGGACCGTGGGGGGATTGGGGACCCCCCCATGGCCCCCAACGAAGAGGGCCAGCCCCGGGGGATTGGGTCCCCAGGGCTAGTAATAGCCCGGGAGCGGGGGCCAAGCGGCCCCCCTCCTAAAAAAATAAATTAAAAAATGCACTCAAAAAAGAAACGGCCCGGGGCATGGGGTCCCCGGGGCCATAAGTGGCCACAGGAGGGGGGCAAGGCAGCCCCCCTCCAAAATGTATATATTTTTTAAAAAGGGCCATGCCCCGGGGGATAGGGTCCCCGGGACAAATTATGGTCTCGGGAGAGGGGCAACGCGGCCCCCTTCCTGATTTAAAAAAATTAATAATTGGGGAAGACCCTGGGGGATGGGGTCCCCAGGGCCAATAAATTAGAAAAAGAAGGGGGGGCTACACAGCCCCCTTCTAAAAAAAATTATTTAAAAACGTGATCGGGCCGTAGGCCATGCCCCCGTCTTGCACCACTCTGCAAACGCACCCCCTGGCGCGTTTGCAGAGGGGTAACTAATTCCCCTTGAATATTAGGGGTCCCTGGGGGCCAACTAGCCCACCAGGAACCTCCAATATGTGCCAGGGGGCTGCGTTGCAGAGAGGTGTAATGAGGCCATGCCCCCTTTTACAGCTCTCTGCAATGCAGCTCTGTGGCGCTTACTGGAGGTACATGGTGGGCTAGTTGGCCGCCAGGGGACCTCAGGATTCAAGGGGACTTAATCCCCCAACTTAAAACGCACCACGGGGCGCGTTTGCACAGTGGTGAAGGTAGGGGGCGGGGCCTGAGGTGAAATGTGTGCAAACACGTCCTGTGGCATTTATTACATTGGGGAATTCATTCCTCTTCAAACTAGAGGTCCCCTAGGGGCCAACTAGCCCACCAGGTACCTCCACTAAGCGCCACGGAGCTGCGTTGCAGAGTGTTGTAAAAAGGGGCGTGGCCTCTGAACACCTCTCTGCAACCCAGCTCCCTGGCGCATACTGGAGGTACCTGGTGGGCTAGTTGGCCACCAGGGGACCTCAGAATTCAAGGGGACTTAATCCCCCAATTTAAAACACGCCTCGGGGCATGTTTGCACAGTGGTCAAGGTAGGTGGCGGGACCTGAGGTGATATGTGTGCAAACACGCCCTGTGGCGCGTTTTAAGTTGGGGAATTAATTCCTCTTCAATCCAGAGGTCCCCTAGGGGCCAACTAGCCCACCAGGTCCCTCCAGTAAGCGCCACGGAGCTGCGTTGCAGAGTGTTGTAAAAACGGGCGTGGCCTCTGAACACCTCTCTGCAATGCAGCTCCCTGGCGCACACTGGAGGTACCTGGTGGGCTACTTGGCCCCCAGGGGACCGCAGGATTTAAGAGAAATTAATTCCCCAACTTAAAACGCGCCACAGGGCGTGTTTGCACACGTCACCTCAGGCCCCGCCCCCTTCCTTCACCATTGTACAAATATTCCTCTAAAATCAGCCAAACTACGAATTCCGATTTACTCACCTGTTATCAGGAGAGAACCCAGTGCTGCATCTTTTTTTGTAAGGCATCTTTTAGCCCAGCACTGACCCTGAAAAGTAATTCTAAGCGTACTTACCAGTAACTTGTATTTCCTTCCATAGGAATCCATTGTGTGGTATTCAGCAGAAAAGTTTCAAAGTGTCTATTTTCACAAACTACAAATATTCCTAAAAAATCGTCTGTATGACTTAAACACATTCTATCAACTGTTTACAGGAAATGCACCAGTGCTGGATCCAGGATCCACCACTGAGTAAGAAAACTAACAATAACACTACTTACCTGCTAAGTGAATTTTTTGCCATAGGATAACATTGGTGATTGTATGTAAAAACATTTTCAAGTGGCAACTTTTAAAATACAATAATATTCCTTAAAAATCACTACTGTAACCAAAACGCTTTTACTCAACTGTTTACAGGAGATATCCAAGGACTGAATCTAGGATCCAGTCCTGTGGTTAGAAAAGTAATCCATAAAGTAACTAATTGCATTTGACTAGAAATTCACATTGAGCTCAATTTTGCATTGTGTTTGAAATTGTGTTGCCCATTGCAACAACTGTAACTACTGTACTTTAAAATTCTATTGCCTATTTGCAAAGTATTTAAACTAAAGTAATTCATTCTGAGAAAGTATATTTTGTATTGTAATGTATAATGTAATTAAAAAATAAAATATCTAAAAATAAATAGTTTAAAAAATGTAGTAAATCAGTATCAAACAACTCAGTATAACAATTAATACATTAAAAATTGTCATTTAAAAAAACTATGAAATTCACTGAAAAACCATAGGTTTCAGGCCTGATATAGTTAAGAATTAGCATTTAAAAACCCTTTGAAATTCACTGAAAAAACCATAGGTTTCAAGCTTGATATAGTTGGGAATTAGCATTTAAAAAACTTTTGAAATTCGATGAAAAAACCATAGGTTTCAGGCCTGATATAGTTAGGAATTAGCATTTAAAAAACCTTAGAAATTCACAGAAAAACCCATAGGTTTTAGGGGTTTTATAGTTAGCTGGACATTTCACTCGTACAAAACCATTGAAATTCCTTCGATATAGTTATTTGTACTAACTACATCTCGCGCACCCACAATCCACTGCTGATGATGTCACATATTACATCATTCATGACATGGTCAGTGACATCACTGATGACATCTCAAATGACATCACTGATGATATGGTTGGTGGGACTACTGTGGTCCGATGGGCCACCGTAGTTGTAATTAGGCCCTTAGTCTTGGTAGGTTGATGAAACTCATGCAAACAAGTGAAATCCACCGTTTATCTACTCAAGTAATAAAGTCTGTGTCTGGGTATTTTTGGACTATCCCATCCTCTGAGTTTCAATTATGTTAATGTTATAACAGTTTTACGCCATTGCTGTGGACCCATCAAGAATGGTCAACCGGCAGGTTTGTATATTCCCATGAGATATCTACCCCAAAGGGGACCACCTCTGTGCTGCTGAGTCTGAGTCATTCGCTATGATTTAAAAACAAAAACAGAAAGATGGGTCCGAGACCTACTAAACATTCATGTGGGGCCTGTGATAACACATCTCAAATAACCATCCTCTCAGACACACTGGGCCCCCAATTAACAGTGAGATATCCCATCACTAGAAACATCATAAACATATACCAATGCATATCGATCTGATAATCACCCTCAATGTGATTCATGCAAGAGTGGCCCAGCCAAGGTGCAGTCCATGTCATGCCAAACACTTCAGGTTCCATGGTTTCAGTGTTTGCTGTCCCCAATTACAGATCATGGGCATCACCCTATTACGGGCAATTTGCGGAATTAGTTAAAATACTGAGCCCTCCACCAGTTTCTCATACCTAATCAACTGCTTGCATTGTGAAGGAAAACAAGATGTACATAACCGAAACAATACATTTTGCCAACTGGGCATCAAGGTTCTGTCCAGAAGTGCTTTCAAAAATATGTCCCAGTCGGTATCTATTGCATGCATATTATATATAATAATCTAGTGGAGCCAAATGTTAATCATTATGTATTGGTTGTGAGGCATCTACTGCAACATCTTCAGGATTAATTCAAATAGGCCCAGGCATTTTCTTGTTGCTTCTTATCCTTTTGTTCACTGCTCCTAGCACACTCTCTAGTGCCCGCCTGACCCCAGAACTGTTGTATTTGCCTGTCTTGATACTAATTCCCAGGTGGGCCACAAGCACTTAGGGTACTTATTAAGGTATCTGTATGACCCAGGCATGTTCCCATCTGACCAGTGCTCAAGGCACACTGCCAGCGGTTTCCCGATCTCCAAAACTGGTCCTCACCATTGTCTACTGTGACCACTCTCATCAGGCACTGAAAAACAATTGGCCTGTCTCTGCCACATAGGGTCTCTCTCCCTAGCATCCAGCCAATGGTTATTATGTCTTTAAACATTTTATCACGTGACCTCACATCACCCTTTCTATATGCTGTGTTCAATTTATGTACTTATGAAGGGTGCACTGATAAAAAGTATGGCCACTCCTCACCCAGGATGTGAGTCATTATAGCTAGTGATGTGCTGACAGCATCCATTTTACATTTGTTTTGTGCACTTCTTTTCTCTGCAGATTCATGCTCTTCTGTGACCACCCATGTGTCCTCAAGTTGTGAAACAGTGTTCTCCACCCCTTTCCTAAGCATTTGAGCAAGCAGAAGAACTGCAGTTTTCAGACCTTCTTTCTCCACACCTTTGACACCTATGTCTGTATATCTATTTGTTTACCCTCCCGCTCAACCTCAGGGTCTCCACATCTTACTTCCAAACAAAATGAAGTGCCACCCACATCCTTTCCTTGATAACCTGTGCTCGACCTGTCAGCCTTAGGATGGTCTTCCTTCAAAGTGTCTGCGTTTACCCCATTTTTCTGATCTCGTTTTTGCTGGCCTTAGGATTCTAACACTTTACCACTGCTAATCAGTGCTAAAGTACATGTGCTCACTCCATAAACCAGCATAGGTTAATTTAGGGTTTGCTTGTTACTTTATCTTGACAAGGAGTGCAGATTCTGCTTGAGTAGGATTGCATCCTCCTTAACCAGTAACCCAATTTCTTACAATCATCCTCTGCAAATCTACTTTCATCCCCTCTTCCTTCTTACCTATTATGTTCCTGGGTAATCTGTATTTATTGTTTATCCACTCTTGGTTTCCTCACTTCCAAGTTTAACTCAATTTCCCATCACAGTTTCTTCACTTTTAATGCCTCAAAGATGCTATCCAGTTCTTCCTTTCCTATTCCTATCTCTTGCCTGTCCATCCATCTAAACTTGCTTGTGTTTCTTCTTTTCTCCCTACTCAAACATCCCTCTTAGCTCTTTACTATTCTTAATTGCCCTTCCCTGCTTTGGTGTCTCCACTGACCTTCTCCACTTCAGACTCTTCTGCGTTTCTTGCTCCCCCAATTCTTATCCTCCTTCTTCTTTCCTCTGCCCTTTCTTCCCTCCACATCCTCTTAGCTTCCACGCTCTCATGTATTCTCCTGTTTAACATGTTCTCCTTTCAACTTAAACTGTCCAAGCCACTTGTTCCTATCCCCACCAAACTTCTGAGCGTCTTTAACCCCTCACCCTCTGTCGGCTCTGACATCTTCCTCGGTATTACCTTAAATGCTCTTCTCTTCATTCCTCCCAATGACTTGACCACAACCTTCACTACCAGATTCTTCACCAATATATCTGCTTAGATACAGACCCTTCTTCCATCATTCCCAGCTCTTCCTTGCTGTTCACCTCTTGTCGTACCATCCCAATTTCTTCACTTGTCCTTGGTTACTGCCTTACCTGTTATCTACCTTCTTTTCTGTCTTTGGTGCTGATAAACCTCCTTAATGTGGCCATCAACTACCTTTATTGGCTTCCCCACCTCTGATAACTCCAATGCTGTCTCCTGCACCTCCCACAACACCCTATTCTCTTGTCTTTGTATCCCTAAGCACCCCCTCCTCCCCTTCAGTGTCCTCCGGATTTATCCAGTCTCAAAATGATTTGCTCTAGATTGTTTTGCCTTCCCTTTAGCATGGATGATCAAGTTACGTACATTTATATCTCTAGTGCACCGCTTATGCATGTGTACAGAAAAACTAATCATGGTATAAATCCTTTTTCGATGCTGAGGTAAAAGTAATATTCCACCCATAGTGACATAAAATAAATCATACTTTAAAAGTAGAAATCCAAAATTCATGTTTTCTCTTGTCCCTGGACCTGATCTGAACTGAGAAGTGGGATATTACTGACAAACGGAGGAAAGATGATCCAAGACTCCACAACTCTTTTGAGCTGTATGGAGTGATCCAAAATGTGCACATCATTGTGAGACAGGGAAATCAAATAGATGATTTGAAACATCATTAGCAAATATTATTTCCCTTACCCTTCCCAATATATCCTGGTCCTTTTCAGACCGTTCCAAAAAAAGGTTTCTGTTGGAGAGGGAAGACTGCATGAATCCAAAAGCCCCACTTGAGTTTAAATGTGACAGGCTGGGTTAACAGAAATTGAATCCTCCTGATCCTCTGATCCCCCTGCTGAAAAGAGGTAGTCCAAATGCCCCTTATAAGATCTAAGAAAATAAGATTACAACTTACTTCTTGACAGTCCCTAGAGCAAGGTAAAAGGAGCATTTCAACCAATAGCGGTGTCATTGAAGTCCTGAATGTGGTTTGTTAGATGGTGCCAATGGGCAGTATTTGCATTTATTTCTGTTTGTTAAAAATAATTTAACAAAATTGCATTGGCCTGAAACTTAGATCATCACAACAAGAGTTTTCCTGCACATCTGTGAAGCCCTGATGCCAGCAGCTTGAATCAATGGCTGATGAGTCTGGATAGTTACAGTTCAGGATTTAGTTGTTTTGGGCCGCAGCAGAGATGGGCTTGGAGTAATTTGGTGAGCCTTTCCATTCCCCATCATAATGAATACTGAGACAAGTAGAAACAGTAATCTTGCACAGTATCATCCTTAACTTGATGTCCAGGATTCTAAAGGGAAGGGCTGAGAACCTCATTTAGAGATCTGAAGTTGGACCGACCACTGGCCCATGTGGCAGAGGCAATACATATGTAACACTAGAGGAGGGTCATCTGCTTCATTTGGGTATGGGCACTGCAGAGGTAGAAATTATTTCCCTGAGTCATTTCCCATCTGCAAGGCAGGAGTTGACTCTGAAAAAAACTCCCTTCCCACAGGTTTAACATGTCCAGGCACCATGTCGGAACTGCCCTTACGTGAGAACGGCAAAGGGGCCCCCAGTGCAGGGGTACTTTTGCAGCATCCACTAAACATCATACTGAATAATCAGACTGTGACTGATGTCCATGGTTTAAATGACAGTCTGTCATGAAGGAAGCAATCAAAATGTTGATGAACCGGCAACGCTGATTTGGTCGGCTAGTCAGCCACCACCTTTAGAAGATCAGCAAACATGGCTTTCACAATGGTGGAGCAGAAGGTAACTGAACAATCAAAAAAGCAGCCCTCCTCTTCCCATTAAAAGTGATGGGAGAATGCAGAGGTGTGTAAACATATTAACCTTGGTGTGTTGCAATATAATCTCCACCCTAAATCAGACATTTGGGGTGGACTCTTACCTAAACTTGTCAAATTCAGATAAAAATGCATCTTTGCTCTGGGTGGGGAAGAGTCACCACTGAAAGTGTAGGACTTAGGGGGTCATTTAGAGGTTGGTGGGTGTGGTGAACCACCCAAAATTGGTGATTATCTCGTCTGCCCTATGTAGTGTGCACACAGTTATTCACGCTAAATAGGGCAGACGGGCCATCATTAAAACTCTAAATAGCCTCTACCATACATAACATCCTTTACTGTGTCTAAATATAGAAGCTGACTGATAGCCATTATGGACTGAAGCCTAGGAACTTCTAATCTCAAAAAAAGAAGCAAGCAACACACAATTGTAGGCCAGACTCCCCACCACCTTTGACTCTTAGACATTACTAGACTCTTAAGCTTGGTTACTGGGAACCCCCGCTAGGACAATCTGGGGACATAAAGCGTCCTTCATGTATCCTCAACACTGAGATCCCTCTTTGATGAACGGTTCAGCAGATCGTGGACTAAGGCCTCATGTAGCTTTGCCCCATGGGACCGTCTTCTATTCCGCCACTCAGCTTGCTTTTCTCCAAGATCAGCGACTCTTGTAAAAATTGTAAGTAAAAAAAGTTGCTAGAATTATTTTCTTGCGATTGCATATCATGTGTAAGAGATATATACGGTAAGCCTAGCCTTGTTTAACAATAAAAACGTTGTAATAGTAAAATGATACAATCATGTGGATATTTTTTATATATATTTATGTATCTCATGTGAATCTTTTGAATTTTGATAAAATAATGTTGTATATTTTTTCTAATATTCTGGTGTTATTGAGCTCTGTTGATTACGGAATAATTAATGCATTTGTAAAGTAAAGAGTATGGTTGCCTGAGGATTCACATTATAGTTATAACTACAATGTGGATTGTTCATTTTATACTGCAATCTGCAGTAGACTCTTTTTTCCATTCATCGAAACACCATCAGTGTTACATTTTTGGGTACTGAATGAAAACAATGCAATTAATATCATCTATTAGTCATATGTTATAAATGGTGATCATTGCAAGTTCTAGTTCTCCGAACTTCTGAATTCTCTAAGAGGGTTTTACTCAATCAGATGGAGACAACGTCTTTGAAAATTGATGGTTTTATTCAACATTGCAATGTATTTTGCTATATATGTCTTTTCATCTTATCGAGTTTTGTGTACAGTGATCACGTTCTGGTGCAAAACATGTCTCATGAGCCAGTGAAAAACAGTAGTTAATAAAGTTGACCAATGTAGTTTTAATATGTAAGAAAAGTATAGCGCCTGGTTAATGTCTTCAAGTTTCCAAAATCCCTAAATGCAGATTCCCGCTCAGCCATAGATCCTGAACTTAAAGCTAAATAGAGAGACCATAAATAAAATTAGGCACACCAACTATAAAACTGAGTCTCCCATGTAATAATAATAGAATTATTAAATTTTGCTTCTGTAAAATGGCACATTATGACCATACAGTAAAATCGATTTTTTGTTTGGTTGTTTTCTTTGAACATTATATTAATGTTTAAATGTTATTCTAGTGCAATCAATATTCGTTTTTTTTATATAAAAAAAGATACTCTACGTTGCATTTATTGCAAGTGGTTCCTTATTCGTGTTGTCCTTATGGTAAGTGCTCAGTAGTACATAATATGTAGGCTGCAAAGCGATAAGCGGTATACAAAATAATGGCATTTAAAAAGGTGGAGATTACACACGATTACACCAACTGTAATGGGCGTTTGCCTATGAATTGGGAAAAATGCACTTTATTTAGTGTGAAAAGCTCACATATAAATTTGTCATCATGGACACTTACTGTTTTCATAGTAGACCATTGAATTCATGTTTATATAATGTTTGAAATATTCTGCATACAAATATTATTATTAATATTACTGTTATTATTATCATCATAACTGCACAGCTGGGTGAAAAAAGTGTGAAGCAAAGACCCAGGTGAAAGAATCCGTGTGTGTTAATTAAATGTGTGACAAAGATATAAAAGATGTATGTGTTGAACATAATGTAATGAGTGAGTACATTTACTGATGTTCTCAGTGCTTCTACTAAGTCGATGAAAATGTTGCCAATGTTGTTTCACGTAGCAGAACGAGTACTTTCAGTGAAAGTCGATAACTTTCATAATGTCAACAGCGTGTGTGTGTGTCTGTGAGAGAGTATGTGTGTGTGCTGTTCTGCTAACATCACAACAGCAAAAGCACAATTGAAAATTCCGTTAAAAACAAAATCACGATTTACTATGAAGATCTGCAAACAGCAGACATTAAAAATAAAAAAAGAACATGTGCACACTTATGACGTTGCTCATCGTCTTGCACACGGATGAATACGTAGCAGTGTTTCCTTAACTCATATTAAATATTTGATTGGAAAATACATGTTTATTGCAGTTGCAGGGTAAAAGTGCAAAGTATCCCATGAGTAATTAGGATAAAGAATTTGCTTATTCCCAAAACTCGGAAATGATGTATGATGCAAGGTCAATTACTATCAAATACGTGTAATGCATGTAGTAAGTTCTGACACCAGCGGACTGTTTTTTAGTTATTTCTTCCTGTGCACCCACACTTGTCAAACTCTAATGCCGCCATTTAGCACGAAGTGACTAACCTTTTACATACTCATGTAGAATACGGTAATTGCCAATGACTGTGGTGGTATTTAGTCAGCTGCAAGCATGTTAAGCGATGCTTAATTTGTGCCAGTGGCACACCCCAGCTGTCATTTTTGGAGAACATAACTTATTTTTCATCACACTTTGACCCAGGGCAAGAGAGAGAAAAGCGGAAAGGGCAATCGGCGATGAACGTTAAGATCGGAAAATAACGGCAAAGGAAGAAAGAAGCAATGAAAAGAGTGCAAGAGTGAAATAAAAAATAATCATGAAGTGTTGGGTGGTAGAAGAAAGAGGCGTGAGGTGGAGTTAATACTAAGTGACCTAGGTACTGAATAACCCTGGGATTCAGCAACACTGGCTCCTAAATACAACTTTTGACTCATGATAGATAGATAGATAGATAGATAGATAGATAGATAGATAGATAGATAGATAGATAGATAGATAGATAGATAGATAGATAGATAGATAGATAGATAGATAGATAGATAGATAGATAGATAGATAGATAGACAGAGGGATATATAGATGGATAGATAGAGGGATAGATAGATAGATGGATAGATGGATGGATAGATAGACAGAGGGATAAAGATGGATAGATAGATGGACAGAGGGATAGATGGATAGATAAATAGATAGATAGATAAATAGATAGATGGACAGATAGATAGATAGATAGATAGATAGATAGATAGATAGATAGATAGATAGATAGATAGATAGATAGATAGATAGATAGATAGATAGATAGATAGATAGATAGATAGATAGATAGAAAATATAGATAGATAGATAGATAGATAGATAGATAGATAGAAAGATAGATAGATAGATAGATAGATAGATAGATAGATAGATAGATAGATAGATAGATAGATAGATAGATAGATAGATAGATAGATAGATAGATAGATAGATAGATAGATAGATAGATAGATAGATAGATAGAGGGATAGACAGAGGGATATATAGATGGATAGATAGAGGGATAGATAGATAGATGGATAGATGGATGGATAGATAGACAGAGGGATAAAGATGGATAGATAGATGGACAGAGGGATAGATGGATAGATAAATAGATAGATAAATAGATAGATGGACAGATAGATAGATAGATAGATAGATAGATAGATAGATAGATAGATAGATAGATAGATGGACAGATAGATAGATAGATAGATAGATAGATAGATAGATAGATAGATAGATAGATAGATAGATAGATAGATAGATAGATAGATAGATAGATAGATAGATAGATAGATAGATAGACAGACAAATAGGTTATGTAGTAGAAGGCCCCAACGTCATCTATCCCAAAAGAACTCTGAAAACGATAACTAGCACAACTATGATCATGAAACTGAAACTATACACAGTGCCAAATACAGCGTGCTTGAGAAAATGCATGAATGAGGTAAATGCATCCCAAGTGAACGGGGCACTTCCTTGCCTTCCCTGAATTAGAAGGCGGGTGGCCTCCGCACACTCACCGTGCTTATCTTCTCCTCTGATTCTACAGATAGAAGCATACAGACAGCTGCCTCTTGATAAAGACCAGATCAGATAGGAGGCAATTGAATTCAGAAACCGAGAAGGCCAGCTAATATTCTGATGCGAAAATAAATGATGTCGTGTTTAGCCATTTTATAGTCCTGTATATTTCACCAGCGTCCCTGGTTAAATTAGAGGATGGCTTAAAACATGAAGTGGGCAGGCGCTTAGCATCTAAATAGCTGTGCACAGTAGAGTATAATGTGTAGCTGTGTCCTATTTGCATGGACAAACAACATACACAAATATTAAGCAGCTAGTGTGGTTGTAACATTGAAGGGAGGAGTTCTTCTCACCAACAGGTTGCAATGAAAATGAATAAAGTGCGTCTATCGTTTAGATTGTAGCAAAAAAGTGCCGCCTTTGGTGATCTAAGCCAACAGTACAGAGACTGAAATAACACTGCAACTTCTAGGGCCATTTCTCTACTAAAAAGCTTCCATGCACAGAGGAAGTGGCGGAAATTGATTCAGTTTAGCAAGAAGCTTAAGGTTGTGTGTTAGTTTTGCTTTCTACAAGTCACTATGCCCACAAGTGGAAAAAGGAAAACAAAAAACTGGGGCGATTCACGAAAGAATGTATGAGCATGGGACATAGTTCTAAAGGATTACTCTTTTAGTACTCGTACATGCCTTTGTGAATTGACCCTGAAACAGAGTGTAGAGGGCACAGTCCTTTCTGTTTGCACTAACTGTATGTGAATATTCCATGTATATTCCCAATTTATTCCCTTTTTAGATGTTTTTGGGGCAAGTGGTACACTCTTGCAAAAGCAGGTAGAAGGGTATATCAGAGCACTACTTTACGTACTCAAAAATGCCTTTGTGAATAGGCCCCATAGTCTGAACATGGAAACCCGGCCAGTCCAGACATTTCCAGGGGCAGAATTTCTCTCCTTTTTCCCTCCCTTTGTCTTCCTTCCAAGCTCCACAGAAGTGAGACCATCTTTATGTTTTTTTCAGCATGCATCAAAGTTAGGACTTTTGTAGGCTCACTGGCCAGCAGCATCTGCTACCTCTCTTTCTGAGGAACTGAAAAGGAGGCTGCTGGGTGGCTGAAAAAGGCGCTCATTCAGCTCGGGGGCGCTCTCTTTGCTTTCCTGTCACACTGTCAGGCTCAATCAGGATGCAGTGAAACTGATACAGAAGTAAAGCCGGCCGGGCCAGCGCGGGGACAAAGAGCGCCCCGCACCCCGGCACAGATTTCACATCCAATTTAACTCTTTCGAAAAGGGATTTCAGGAGATACATAGTGCAAAGTAGGGAAAAAAATGGAGCCGGGCGACTCTAAAGGCTCAAAGCATTATCCTGGCTTAGATAAGCTGCAACGATAGGTTGATACTGTTTTCTAGAATAAACCACATTAGTTGGCTTTACACATGGAGCTTTCTTCACTCATTAAGTTGCAAGGCGATTTGAGGGGAATTTAGCAGCCACATAAAATGACTCTTTCATGATGCGAGCTTTAACAGTCATTTTAGTTGTACAAGGTGCCTGAATGGCAAGGACCTAAAGCATGTTGTCTAACAAATCTGGTATTAGAGGGTTAGTCTCAGCTTACTTATTAAGAATTTAGTTGAGTAAAGGATTTTAGGACTCAGAGCTTTGTGTGAGTGACAATGAAGCACACCAACACTTGGAAGTTTTGGAACTAAAATCGTCTGCACACAAGTTTGAACTATGCTCTTGGTCCCATAACTACCGGGAGGATTTACGCATCTTTTTTTTCTCCGCTGCTTCGACTGCGTTGAGGGTTACTTTGGTAGCCCCCTAGGTCAACCATTCGACACCGCGTTACAAAATTGCACTTGTAATCCAGACTTTACCCCATACCCACAATGTTTGAACATTATATTGTAAAATGTTTCAATGACACTGGAAAAAATAGAAATCGCAATATTAAGAAATTTAATATTTAATATTTCAGTATTTACCTAAAGATTTGCATGCTTTGATATTTTTTGCCTCAATGTTTGTTCTGATTGTATCAACATTAGCAGTTTTGCTATCAGATGATTAGTAAAGGTGGTTGTGTTTATCAATCCATCCTGTTTAGGATACAGAGACGCACCCACGTCAAGCAAAACACGTTTGGCAGAATCTGACAAGGCTGCGTGATCCTTTTAAGATTTACAAGTCTTTCTATATCCATCTATGTACATGCTACACTATAACAATTGACAGGCATATCACATTAAGACAAGTATGGCTCATATAATAAAATGCTAATTTATCATCCACAATGAGTACAATAATACCTTATTATTATTGGGTACACATTGAAAACTTGATCTGATTTTAGGATTATTTAAGAATTTAGGGAGCTGTGCAACTACAAAATTGTAGCCAATTTTAATGGTTTTAAATTTTTTTCCCTCTTTTATATCTGCCATAAATTCTGAGGGAAGAATGTTTAACGCTGAGCAGGTTGTGTGTCTTACTGGAAAAAAACTGCATTTTAATAGCCTCTAAAAGTCATCAATGCAGAAGAGAACACAACTCTTTAGAAATATCCACATGAACAGGAGATGATTACAGGCGTGCAGCACCGATAGACGGCAACATTTCATCTGTGCATGCAATTATGCTTCAAATTAGAAATGCTATTATGTTAGTGCTCCATAATTAAGCAAGCAATTAAAAACAAAAACAGTTCATTAAGAAATTGTCATAGCTATGCCGGCAAGTGCCCGGCAAGGTCACGATAGGCTGTCTGAATGAGACAACTGTGCATTGACAATAGCAGAACTACAGATAGGGTAGCTTGAATGACGTTCACATAGTAATTTAGATATTAAGGCAAATAACAATTCAGCTGAGGGATGCATTAAAGATGTTGATAAAACAATCATTTAGAAAATAAATTGGTGTTGCACAAATATAAACAAGCCGAATTAATCTTTGTAGAAATTATTTACAATGTGTCTGTCTCTATATCCGTGTTGCATATATGATAACGTGTTTATCTCCAATAGGGAAATTTATAATGTCTCAGTAGGCTTCAGTATTGCACTTTAGTGATGCTAGCATTTTTAAAAAAAATTTAGTGATGCTAGCATTTTTGAAAAAAATTTTACTTACATTTTTTTATTTTAGGTAATCGATTTATGGGGATGGTTACTTTCTGTTCACCAGATTCAGGTACCTGCCATCCGTTGGATACAAATTCACTGCACAGACTGACACTAACAGTCAATATTTTCACAAAGTGAGCTGCAGCGATCTTCACTGTCCCCTCAGCTTTCACCCTCACCCTAACCCTAACCCAAATCTTAATTTTAACCTTAAAGCAAACACAAACCTTAAACATTGACCCTGGCCGTTTTTCTGCACATCAGCCTAATTCTAACCAGAATGGATTTTCCGTAGTTAACATTTCCTGTGCTGTGCTATATGTGAATTTTGGTGGGATACATTTTCTATGCTTCGAATTAGAGACACTGGCAGATATCTAACTCAGCATGAGGATATAAAAGACTCATTGAGGTGTACCATCAAAAACCACTGAAAATGACCAACACAGGCCTACCACTCACACCTGAACCAGCCTATCATTAGGCTATCTATACAAAACCTTCAACAGGCGTATTGAAACTCTCTTGCTGAGCTCTTTCTGAGACCACCCTTAAGACATTTCCATTGTCTGGTACCTCTGGTCCCCATAGGCCAACCACCTAACTTACCTTTGTTGCAAAATACCAATAAAGACAGGTGCAGAGTGCAACCTCAGCAAACAGGTCATGTGTTGTATCTTGAAAATGTTTCTGAACCGAAGGAACCTCTGCCCACCTGTAACATCTGGAATATAGTAAGCCCTACTAATTAGTGTGGTTCCCACTGCCAAGTTATGCTCACTATACACACGGGAAATGACATGCTCATGGCATCCCTTCTACAAGGCACTCCTGTAACCAAGTCTCAACAAAATGTGGCATTTTCTTTAGTAGTTGAGGATGAAACTTGCAATTTTTAATCATTTATTTTACTTGCTTATTCATGGCAAGATCATGTACTAATGGGAACTAACGAATGTTCACTGCAGGAGATGGAAGTGGAGCAGGACACAAACATTTGGAGAAAGCTAAAGTGATGCCTCACTATATGACTGCCACCACCTTCTTCTGTTTCTGAAACATTTATGGACAATAAGCTCTCTTGCAGCCAGCTATGAATGGTTAGAAAGCAACCCCAAATTATGTTTTCTCCTGCACACCATATGGGTGTTACAGCTTACTTTTGAAAATGAACTTTATACATCCTTAATATTTCTGGCAGCAGTTGCATGCTGGGTGCCTTTGCAGAATGAACCAAGTGGTTTCTGGGATGGGCGGCGAAGGTGGCTGAAGGTGGGTCTCGTGCCCTAGAGACTTTCGGGCATGGTAGTAGGCAATGTGCTATGTCTCCTGGGTGAGGATTGATTTTTGCAGGATCTGTCCCAATACCAAGAACTCACTTGCTAAGGGCAAAGGCTTGGCAGGATGAGAAGTGGGACTGTACAGGACCTGTCTGAAAGCACAGCCCTGTGATCAAACCTTCAGGGCATAGCTGAAGGTCATGCATCGTGGGTGCTTTCTCCACGAGTCAAAATACAACAAACACAGGAAAACAAAGAAAAGCGTTATTACATGGATGCTATGATTGTTTACACACATCAGAAAATAACATTATAAAAAAACTGACAATTTCCTCTAAAAGTCTTTAATGGAAAGGGATTCATGGTTAAGGATCAAGACCTAAAAAAATTGGAATTCGCCAAATATAGTTAGTTAAACAACCATAACTATCCCAATGCACCACCAAGGACCTTACACATGACATCTATCCACATCACACTGATTTCTTTGGTTACTGGTCATTTGATGTGAACAATAGGATCTTGCCTTAAACTTTCTTTGTCCCTGTCTATATAACGTGCCATTGAGTTCTAGGGCTGCAGTACCACTGACCATTACCAGATGTCCTGGCTGTTATTTTTTAATAAACACAAGGAGATGATGGACGGAGCGCTGAAACTTTTCAAACACTCACCCCCAGTCACAGATCTGGGTTGAATCCATCATCATTCTTTAGCTCACTTTGCCACCCCAGTTCAGACACAGCTATATTCAAATCAGTCTTGACCCAGTGCATCATGGGAACAGTCCAGACCGAGCTGCCAAGCCATGTCTTCCCTGGACCAGAAACAAGCATCCTGGGACCGGTTTCAGGCTAATAGCCCTCATCAGCCAGGCTAGCTTGAATCCAGTGGCAAAGTGAGCAAGGGACCCATGTCTGGGCATACCCTGCCAACCTAGGGCGAACAAAGCAAACACAAGGAGATGATGGACGGAGTGCTGTGACTTTTCAAACACTCACCCCCAGTCACAGATCTGGGTTCAATCCATCATCATTCTTTAGCTCACTTTGCCACCCCAGTTCAGACACAGCTATATGCAAATCAGTCTTGACCCTGTGCCTCAGGAGAACAGTCCAGACCCAACTGCCAAGCCATGTCTTCCCTGAACCAGAAACAAGCATTCTGGGACCGGTTTCTGGCTAACAGCCCTCATCAGCCAGGCTAGCTTGAATCCAGTGGCAAAGTGAGCAGGGGACCCATGTCTGGGCATACCCTGCCAACTTACGGCGAACAAAGCAAACACAAGGAGATGATGGACGGAGTGCTGAAACTTTTCAAACACCTACCCCCAGTCACAGATCTGGGTTGAATACATCATCATTCTTTAGCTCACTTTGTCACCCCACTTCTGCCACAGTTATATGCAAATCAGTCTTGACCCAGTGCATCATGGGAACAGTCCAGACCGAACTGCCAAGCCATGTCTTCCCCGGACCAGAAACAAGCATCCTGGGACCGGTTTCAGGCTAACAGCCCTCATCAGCCAGGCTAGCTTGAATCCAGTGGCAAAGTGAGCAAGGGACCCACGTCTGGGCATACCCTGCCAACTTAGGGTGAACAAAGCAAACACAAGGAGATGATGGATGGAGTGCTGAAACTTTTCAAACACTCACCCTCAGTCACAGATCTGGGTTGAATACATCATCATTCTTTAGCTCACTTTGCCATCACAGTTCAGACACAGTTATATGCAAATCAGTCTTGACCCTGTGCCTCATGGGAACAGTCTAGACCGAACTGCCAAGCCATGTTTTCCCTGGACCGGAAACAAGCATCCTGGGACCGGTTTCGGGCTAACAGCCCTCATCAGCCAGGCTAGCTTGAATCCAGTGGCAAAGTGAGCAAGGGACCCACGTATGGGCCTACACTGACAACTTAGGGTGAACAAAGCAAACACAAGGAGATGATGGACGGAGTGCTGAGACTTTTTTCTAACACTCACCCTCAGTCACAGATCTAGGTTGAATACATCATCATTCTTTAACTCACTTTGCCACCCCAGTTCAGACACAGGTATTTGCAAATCAGTCTTGACCCTGTGCCTCATGGGAACAGTCCAGACCGAACTGCCATTGTTCTGCATTCTGTCCATCAATTATTGTTGTTGCATTTGTCACTCCGAGTGGGACGGTAAGCCCAGACGTGGGTCCCTTGCTCTCCATGCCACTGGAGTCAAGCTATCCTGGATGATGAGGGCTGAAAGCCCGAAACCGGTCCTAGGATTCTTGTTTCCAGTCCAGGGAGGACCTGGCCTGGCAGTTCGGGCTGGACTGATCCCTTTGGGCGCAGGGTCAAGACTGATTTGCATATGGCTGGGTCCAAACTGGAATGGCATGGTGAACAAAAAACGACAGATTAAGGCCCAGATCTCTGTACTGGGGTGAATGTACGACATTGTTCGGCATTCTGTCCATCAATTGTTGTTTTGGTATTTTTTAATAAACAATAAAGGTTGCCCAAGGGCATCTGAGATGGGGGATTGGGGGAATACCAATGGTGAAGGCCACACAGCAGGCCCATTACCTGCTGTATGTCCAAAGGCCATATCGAGCAGACGGTGTTGCAGGGGGGTATGATCAAAAGAATCTTGTCCTGTAACCGTTGCCAATTGAGCACTGGTGTTAATGAAGTAAAAATCTCCTCGACTTTTAAATGTACAGTGCAATACTTTGTCTTGAATATGGAATAAATCAAGGCAGTAGTGATATGGAAGGTATTTCTGTGTCAATGGGTGATTACAAATGTAGGAAAATTAGGGTCCTATGCAATAATGAAAGGGATGTCACAGAACATGCTTATAGCAATTACTTTGGTATATGCACTCACTCAGGGTCTGTCTGACTTTCTATTGAGATTTCTTGAGGTTCAGGAGAGGATTGCAAATCAATTAATGACAGAGGAGTTATATATATCAAGTTGAGATAATCAGGTGACGAAAGGGATTTATAAACATGCCAGGCTGAAGTTGGGGGTCATAGTTTTGAGGGTTATTTTAAGAGCACTGCACCCGGCAAACAAGATTACTCTTTCTATTCCCACATCTATAAATGCTCTACTGGTAAAGGTCACATGAATGTTTCAGCTGGCATGGCAAAAGGATACTAAAGGGTTGAGGCAGACAACATACCAATATCAGACCACTCCTTGGTGAGAAGCAAAATAGATTAGCACAGAAGACAACATAAACTAGGAAGGTAGAGATTTATTGATGCTGTCTGTAAAGGTACAGTGACTTTGGAAGAGCTGAGAGAAGAGGCTAACACTGCTTTGTTATCAGTGACACCTGGGAGGCTGTCTTAGGAGGCATGTGGGATGCACTGAAGGCTGCGATCATGGGTGAGAAATAGTGATAGTATCCGAAATGGAGAAAATATGGAATCTTATAAAGAGAATTTGGATCAGGTTTGAGACACCAGAATATCACGGTCTAAATATTGTATGACAAAAATATTATATGATATTGTTTGTTAAAAAATGGCCTTACTGGATTTAACTACATAAAATCCATACTCAATTAAGTGATAATTTTGAACTGTATTTAGACTACGCTATATATGTAGGCCACAATATTTATGTCAGATGAGAAATTTGCTATCAGTGGTCTGAAATACCATTCTGTAAATAGGAGGCAACAAAGCCCCAACTAAATTAGCAATTCCGAAAGGATGCTTTTAAAAGCAATAGACCGATAGGCTGCCGGTATCTAAATTAAAAGCAAAAAGGTTACGTTCCCACATCAGTGCATTGAGGGATGAGAAGGGTGAAAACAAAGTGAATGAGAAATAAACCTTATTCCAACAATGTTCTCAATAGTTATACACAGCTGATTCCTTGGGCTAGGAGAAGCAGGGTATGTATTTAAGTAAAGAACAGCTGCCAGAAATTCGTAATAATATGATTAAAGAAATATATCGACCTAACCCAAAAATCATTGCAAACTAAAACTATAACAGAGGCAACAACCACTATTCCTGCTAAACCTGGTGTGGACCAGGATTGTTTTTCTCCCTATTAGCTTATTACCTTAGTTAACTAAGATTCTAAATTGTACAGGCAGGAATGTAACTTTAGCAGAAAGATAACATATTTCATCTACTAAATTAAGCAGAAAAGGGAACTGGTTATGATGGTCTCCTTGGACACAGAAAAACATTTACTGTATAAACAGGGCCAATACAGAGAAGGTGGTAGTGAAGGCTGTCTTAGAATTAGTCTGTGTCAATTTATATGTCTCAATACATCGCGTGCTTTTACAACGCAGTCAGTCAGTCAAAATGACTTTATTCGGTTCATAACAAAAACCATAAAAGTACAATACATCAAATACATCCATACATAATAAATATCATTTAAAATAGACATTTACAAATATGTTTTAAAAAATTAATAAAAACTGAGACTTCGTAAAAATTAATCAAAGATCAAGAAATATTCAATTACAGCACTATGTCCACTTGATTTTTTTCCTTAATCTCATTGCAATGGCCAGAAAATTCGCAATGTTAAAAATCTCCCATGTAGAACCTAGGAGCTGAAGATATAAAAGAGCTGGTTTGACTTTCCTGAATCCTTTGTTTTTAATAAGGGGGATAATTAACTTTTTGCGGAGAGGGAGCAGATGTTTACAAAAAAAGATAAAATGTGTGGTATCTTTAAGGGAGAATCTGTCACAAGAACAGATCCCCAGGTCGCTATCCTTCATCCACCCTGGGGAATCAGTAAGCAAGAGATGGTATTTATTCAGCCTAAACCTGGTCAATAAAAAACGATGATTCATGTTGTTCACTATTGCCAAGTAAGGTTCAATATTATTAGAGGTGATAATTAAAAGATGGGCCTTAACTGTGGGTTTAAGTAACTCCTTTTCCTCTCTAGCTAAAGTTATCCGCTGCTTATACATATTCTTCACCCATTTTATATCCCCCTTTAATACGTTACTTGGATTATCAAATAATTCTGGGCGGCCTAATTCACTGGTCATGTTCTTAACGTGATTCAGCCAGGGGATACGTTTTCCGTGCTCTAGGGATAAGCAATCCTTTATAATTTCACGGTTTAACTCAAGTTCCCGATTCTGCCAGATTGATAACCATTTTAATAACGGAGCTACAGCTATCCGGTCCACTAAATAATCTAATCCACATTCTTGATGGACAATATAGCCGGGGGTTGTCTGAGGAAGTGAGAGAATGGATTTAAGAAACTTATCCTCTACCACCTGCAAATCCTTTACAGTTTTAATTCCCCACAGGTCCGCACCATACATTGCTATGGAAACACACTTCGCTACATAAATGTTCATCATAGCCTGCATGGGCTTAACCCCCCATTTACGCCCGAAGTCCAAAACACCTGCAATTGACCTGGCAAAAGCGTTTCGTTTAGCTGCTAGCTGGGGGGCCCAGGTAGATTTATCATCAAAAATGACCCCCAAATATGGGAAACAAGTGACCCTGGATAAGATATGCCCTTCACAGAGCATGGTCTTAACCCTCTTAGGTGTGCAACCTACAACCATGACATGAGATTTAGTAAAATTAACACTTAAATCAAGTTTTTTCATAAAATCAGCGAAGGTGACTAAAAGACTTTGCAGCCCTACTGCCGTGCGTGCTAACAAAGCAGCGTCATCTGCATATAATAATGCAGGAATAAGATACTTCCCAGCCCTAGGGATGTCCTTACATGACTCAGTTAAGGCAGTGGCTAGGTCATTAATATAAAGAGTGAAAAGTAAGGGGGCTAAAATACAGCCCTGCCTGACCCCATTAAAAATTCCAATTTTGCCTGTGCAATTGTCCAAACGGTCAAATCTGACAGTGGCAGGAAGGTCTCTGTGTAGATCCGCTAGAAAATACACGATATTTTCGTCTAAGCCATACTTAAGAAGTATTTCCCATAGTTTTGACCGATTCACTCGGTCAAAAGCCGAGGACAAATCCATAAAGGCGAGGTAAAGTGTCCCTTTCTTAGCTATAGTATATTTCCCTATTAATAGGTGTAAGTTCAGGCTTTGGTCAATAGTGCCCCGGCCCTTTCGAAACCCATATTGTAAACATGAAAGGATGTTTCTGTCTTCCAGCCAATTTGTTAGCTTACCCAAGACAACCCTCCCCAGGACTTTAACTGCTGAATCGATAAGGGAAATAGGGCGGTAACAACTAGGGTCCCCCCTATTTCCTTTCTTGAAAATCGGTATGATCACTGACTCGGACCAAGTGTCCGGAAAGCCTGCGACACAGACCCTATTAAAAATATTCATTAACACTGTAGACCAAGTCTCAATATCAGATTTAAAAAGGTCCGCTGGGACACCATCGGGACCGGGAGCCTTGTTAATTGTCATCTTACCGATGGCCTCAGCCACCTCACTCTTTGTTACCGAAAAAGTATATGAGTTCGTAGAGTGGAGAGGGGCATTCGACCCCCCATTTGTTCCCACTTCATAGACTGACTTAAAATGGGTACACCATAATTGTTCCCCGATACCGCAATCTAGTTTGTTGTTACAAGGGTCATGAAAAAACGGTTTATTAACCACAGACCAAAACTTTGCGCTGTTGCGGAGTACGTCGACGGAAGATAACTCTTCCCATGCGTCCTCCCGTATCGTCTTTTTCCTGCGCTCCAAAGTTTTAGTGTATTCTTTCCTTAGCTGGGCAACGATGGACCGGTTCACTGGTTCGCAGCTCAAGGCTTCCCTCAACTTTCTATTAGCCGATGAGCAGTTTTTATCGAACCAGCCCTTCTCAGCCTTATCATTAGCCTTAACAGGACGTCGAAGGTCTGCTGCGATCTGCGAACAGATTACAGAGTACGCCCCTAATATGTCCTCATTTCCTGCATCTAGGTCAAGGCACATATTCAGCTCAGAGCCAACCTTCCTTTTTAAGTTAAGAAAAAAGTCACCGGGGATTATGTTACTCCATCTGATCCTGCGGTCCTGGTCTGTGGGACGGAGATTAGATTTATCCGTCCTGTCCTGGATTATAACAGGTTTTAAAAGAAAATCAGACAAGGTAAGTACCACAGGATTGTGGTCACTAAAATGTGACCATACAGCTGAATAACCGTTAATTCTTCCCCCCAAAGCTGTGCTGACAAAAATGTAGTCGATCACCGAGTGTTTACCATTCCCTTTAAAAGTAGGTATGTTCTCGTCTCCCAGGGGTGGAAGTATCAGATCATAGTCAGCCAGGACTGTTTCCAAAAACTCACCCTGAATAGAATGCTCAAAATGTGCCACCCCCGACTCTATTGGGCCTAAGGAATCTAAGGAAAAACAATTGTCCAAACACCCATGAACGTTAAAGCCGCCCATGATAATGATAAAGCAGTTATTATCGTTATTCTCCTTATAAGTACCCAAAAAGCGATTTAATGCGGTCAGGTGTTCAACTATGGCATCTCTATGGTATGAATTATAAAAATTAACAATTAAAATATCACTTCCCCCGATTGGGGAAATTTGAACTGCCAGACAGTTACATGAACCCGTGTCTATTTGAATCTGAGAGCCAGAAATGCTTGCAGAAATCAGGGTAACCAGCCCACCCTTAGCCCTACCCATGTTAGATGGAACTGCAGACAGATAAAAGCTTGTATAACCATCTAAGGCCAAAGTATTATCAATGTCCCAAGTTTCTTGAAGACAAATAACTTCTCCCGTACCTATAAGATCTCTCCAAGCTGGGTCATCTGTTTTGTTTCTAAGACCGGCTATGTTCCATGAAACTAATTTTGTTAGAGGGCCCGAAGGCCCCAGATTAGGGCCTTTAATTACCGAGGTTACTACATCAGAAGTAGAGAGCCGGTGTTAGGAACGGTAGTGTCTTCCCGTAACCCTAGTCACTCATTTTCATCTAGGTTGGAAAAGGCAGAAAATCTATTTGTGACAGGGACAGCATACTCATAACAACCACTACCAATAGGATAATCATTGATCGCTCTCCTGTCGTGGGCTGGTGGATAGAAAAAACCGAGGGGGAAAACGTTAACATACTCCTGATGGATTCTAACTGAACCAGCCTGCCTCAAAATATCATCAACTAATTTAGGTGCTCTAAAACTTATAACAATACAATCACCATCTAGACTCTTTTCAGTCCTACCCACCCACGAGACTCTTCTAATCATCAAAAAATTGCTGTCGAGATGATGCCCCAAAACAGTTTTATTTGCCAAGTAATGTACGGCCTTATTTTTTAGGGAGGTCCAATGCTCCCGTTTCCCGTCCGTTAACTTTGGTACATTGGCTAAAATGATTGTATAGGGGCAGGCCTCTGGAGGTAAGTGTAATGGTAAATCCCTCCCGACAGGCTGTGCAGTGGAAGATGTCCTTCCCCCATTGTTTTGTATACAAGTTTCTTTGCCCCGAACTGTAACGGGATCTTTTGCGGGTGGAGGTAAGGTTTTAGGGCGTGTGCCAGAAGTGATAGTAGAAAACATGGGTTGTTGATGCAGAATAATCATGGAGTCCAACAGATTACTAACTGTTGTTGTACGCGTATTTAGGGAATCAACTACCATGGTACTTGGGCCTACAGTTGAGCTTTTTTTGTTAATGTGTGATTCAATATCAGTAATGCGATCCTCTATTCGCTTCAAAGAGGCCAATAGGGGTACAGTAAATAGCTGGAGGCGGGCATCTATAATCTTCGCAAGCTCAGTCGCTATATTTGCACTGACATGTTCAGGACCCCGATTACTTTGTTCAGTTATTTCCCCGTGTATTATCTCGCTACCTGTCTGTGGGGCACTAAATTTGACCTGGTTCAACCCAGGTGCGTGACTGGTAATTCTCGAAATTTTAGCCATTTTCCGATTGCCCTGGGGATTCTTCTTAGCCTTTCTTTTACCCAGCTCAATGTTACCCCTACTTGATGTCTGGTTGGGTTAACTGTAATATATGACTGTCTTGTACGAATAGCCACAGGGGAAGGTGCTGGGCTTGTGATAAGTAAGGGGGCGGGTGTAGCCAAGGAAGAAACGTCAGCATTAGATCCATTTAAGGTTATATTAGACTGAGTGTCAACGGGGAGTGCATTGCTTGGAGCAGGGTCCGTAGAAGATGTAGCTAACAGGGGCTGCCTGATCGGTTCTAAAGACAGCCTACGCTCCACCAAAGCTATTTCTTTCACAATGGCCGACTCGGCCTGTTTAAGGTAACTGTCTAGAGTTCCCATACCAGCGACTCTCGTGCTCACCTTGGCATTCATATTCAGCACTATATGCAATTAATCACTACCGGCAACAAAGCATCAACAGTGGCTTCACAACAATACCCGGACCATCAACCCCTAATTAATCAATGGCCTGAAACACAAATCCAAGAGGGTAGTCCCAGCCCAGCCTCAATCGGCCTCTGAGGGCCCGCCCTTTGCCCGGGCTTAGCCCGGCGCGCCCGCGCGCGTCCCGCGAGGCGGGTGTCCCGATTCAAATTTAAGCGCCACTGGGCGCGAGCAGACGGTGGGCGTCGTCCGGCCGCTAGGGCTCCTGGGAAGTGTAGTCTCCCCACACAGCGGCCGCGCCCTTGGATGTAACTGGGCTGCAGGCAGCGGGGGAGACCGACGATGTATGTTCCCACAGGGCCCCAGGGAGGACAAGGGTTCAACAGGGGCTCGTAGATGGTCCACAGGTTCCAACAATCAGGTAAATCACCCACACAGTTCACGGTGATGCTGACAAGGCGGTCGTTACAATGACTGCATTGTTAGTACACAATGCATTTACATTGCAAGTTATTACAACGACTTACACTAGGGGGCGCGATGGACTTAGCAATAGTATTAGTTACTATTCCTACTCCAGTTTGCGCAAAAGTAGGGAATGTGTTGGAATTCATTTCCAGTACCTCAGAATCCCCTAGTGCAAGTCGTTGTGATGACTTGCGATGGAAATGCATCGTGTACTAACAACGCGAAAATTTTCACAACCGCGTTGTAATGGTAGGGCGATGTAATGACAGTGTTGTAAACGCTGTTTCCTGTGTCAGTAAATCAAGGACATCTATGTGACAGCCCAGGCAAGGATACTAGTTAATGGGTCTCTCTTCCAACCTTTTAGTCAGCAATGGGGGACCAAGCAGGAGTTTCTTTTTCTCACTTTCTTTTTGTGTTAGAGATGGAACCTCTTGTGGCCAAGATTTGGGTAAATAAAGCCTTTGTAGGTGCGTTGGGGCGGGGCATATATGTTGATTATATTTGCTGGCACTATGCTTATACTGATGGAGACCATACAATCCTTTCCACTGTGTTCAACACAGGGAAATTAACCAGAAGATTAAGTATAGATATTATTATACACCTAGAATGAAACGCTTTACAAATGCAGTTGGATACCGGTTGGAGGGGTATCAGGGGTTATGAAGACTTTCTCCATATCTGGATTTCATGTCCCAAAATTTTCCATTGTTGATTATTAGGTAAGTGGGATAACATGGACCTGTGTTCTGGATGATTTATATGCCCTGTTGCTGGTGGCATCAGGAAGAGGAAGAAGCACCTGCTTCTGTGTATGGCATGTTATGCAACTAGCTTCTGATGGTGGTGACACTGATGATGACCATTTTGTTGGGTGAGGAAGTAAGCTCCTTGTATCTGCTGTGGAATAGTGGAATTTGCACTGTTCTCCCACAGGAAGATACATTTTAAACTTTGAGGGGATCGCAGAGAAAATTCCATCTCAAGCAAAGTTTGTTTCTGAACTGTGTGTCTAAAAATTACAGAGGACTAACCTGTCCCAAGCATATCTGATCTTTTAATCTACACTTAATCCACCTGTCACCATGAGAGTTGCAGGAGAGGCGGCTGGAGGGTGAGGTTTTGGTGGCTGGTGTATACTTTTAATACTGCTGAGACTGAGCATGGAATGAGATGGTGTTTGTATTAGAAGTCTCCAAATAAAATATTTCAGTCAAACCAAAAACACTAGCAACTCAGTTAAGTGCTGAAGCCCAGAAATGGTCTCTTATACTCAGTCCACAAAAATTAAGCTGAGTGTGTAAAGACATCTGAAACCTTACATTTCACCACCACCAAAATTCATTACTAGTCTTGTGAAGTGTGTCTTACTCATGCTAATGTCTGTAGAATACAGAAAACAACGGCTTCTAATAAAATAAAAAACAACTACTTCTAATAAAATACTTGAAGTTAACATACCCCCATCAGGGTAAATGAAAAATGAGGCTTGTTGCAGGATGTACACCTACAACTTTGTCAAACTTTCACCTTGTGCACTGTTTTGGTCAACACACATTTCTCCACACACCCCCTACCGACAATACTCAGTCAAAAAAAATAACAAAAACATCTATCTATGGATTTCACTCACTCTAGAACTGTGTGTCCTGCCACGTGAACATGTAAACAACAATGGGGCATATTCACAAGAATGTGTGATAACTACCGCAAGAGTAGCTTAACGCAACTCTCAACATCGCAGCCCATTGCTGGAAAATAACCCCGTGTCAACGTGGAATTCACAACAAGGCGGTACCATGCAATAGTTTGCCAAAACCGCAGACAATGTCCGTAATACAACCACCTCGATCGAGATAAAAACACAAACCACAACCCAAAAAACCTGTGATGGGCCAAAGCGCGATGAGGAAATCAGCGATAAGCAGCGCCAGGCCTGCAACACACACCTGGCAGGTGGGAAAAATCACCATAAAAGTAGAAAAAACACCCAAACACACACTGACCAACACCCAAGCCCATGGAGGCAGCCGGAGCAGGTGCAGAGGATGAGCACAACCCCACAAGCACCCCGGACGACCAGCCTATGATCTCGGGGACAGGGAAGGGCAAGGACAAGAAGAGGAAGACGTAGTTCAGTCCGCAGGCGAACAGGATCATAGTCACGGAGGTGATGGAACACCATCAACAACTGTTCGTCACCTCCAACGTGTCACCGGGCACCGAATATGGAATATGGTGGGACATCGTGGACAAGGTGAATGCCGTCGGAGAGGACAAGAGGACAATGGACGAGGTCAAGAGGCGATGTAATGACATCAAGCGGAAGACCAAGGAGAAACTCGCAGCCAACCAGAAGGCAGCAATGCAGACTGGAGGTGGGGGCCCAGCGCCACAGCTCGTGCTGGATGACATGGAGGAGCTGGTGTCGACAGTCATCAGTGTAGATGCTGTGGCCGGAGTCGGGGGACCGGACCCTACTCGACAGGACACAACTAAAACGCAACAGGGTGAGTGACCACCAGGTGTTTAGGAGACGGGTGAAGATGGCCACGATGGCACACATGCACAATCAAGCAGAGCACAGTGCACACCCTCAATGACTCTGGGTCATCGCCCAGATCAATAGACTGTCACAATGTACAATGCCATGCTGTCTGAATGTCAACATGTACCATGCGGATACATACATGTGGACACATTGCAATACACCATCTCCCCATCACATTGCAGGACCACCATAAAAACACCCACCCCCTGCAGAGCAGTCCCAGCCACTCTTTACTGATGACGAGGAGGACAACCCCAGCATCGACGCACAAGCCCTCCTAGACATCATTGACATCATCCACGACTCACCTCCAGGATCAGGGCTGACCAGCTGCATCGAGGAGACCCCACCCACCACCCAAACCACCCAGCAGGAGGCACCCACGGCCCCAGCAGTCTCCCAAGACCCCCAGGAACAACACACGGCCTTCCAACGCTGTGTGCTGGAGGCCCAGAGGGAGACAGCTGAGCAGATGGGGGTGGGGTTCGACCTCATGGCCACCAAACTGGACGCCATCCATGGCTGTCTAGGCCCGCTCTATGGTCTCCAACAAGCCCTAACTGACATCTCTGGAGTCCTTACATGGAGAAAAGAACACCTGTCCATTCAGAGGAGCACCAGCGATACAAGCCGTGAGCTGGCACACATGCGGAGGCTCATGGAGGATGTGGTGCGGATGGAGGCAGAAAGGATGGCAGCCACCGCTGTACATCAGCAAAATGTAGCTGGGATCTACCATGCCCTGCAGATCATCATCATGGCATTGCTGCCACAAGGTGTGGCGCAGATGAATGCTGCTGCCCCCACACCATACACATTTCCACCCCCTGGTGTGCCATTGTTTCACAGTGCGGCAGACGTATCCTGATGTGTCAGTGCCTGCCTCAGCCGGTACTGCAACACCCACAGGTGGGGCAGAGCACACATCTGAGGACGAGGACGTACATGGGTTTGTGATCAGGAGGCACTAGCATTCATTTCCGCCACCTGGCCTGTTTCTGCTTGGTGCCGCATACAGCCTCATGATCTTCCACTGACCCCTGATACAATCCCATGCACTCACCTTGGACAGCGACATGGACTGCCAAATCCTGTTTGATGACTAATGACACGGTGACCAGACTGTGAACTGTACCCTTCCTCTTCCGCAGTACTTGTCATCCCCGGATGGACACTTGCTGGCCCTCCACGGGCCCATATTGTGTAGTGTGTTCGGCATTGCCCTGTACCACTCCAGCAGCAGAACTGCAGTGGATGTGTAATAAACATCCAGTGACGCACTGCTGTGTCATGTCTTTCATCATTCATGTATGAATGTGTGGATGAATGTAGGGACAATAATTTCCCTTGCATCAATGATGCTCATCCTGTGGGATGCCAGTCAGAGGGTGCTACATTGCATATTGTGTACCGGGTCCCGTGGACACTACAACAGGAACACACGCATAAGTCACTTCAATGTCCTGACATGGACTGCTCCACGCACAGAGCCCACAGTCATTGTTGCGAGCCCTGCGCTGGTCCGGCGTACGGCAGGCCAGACCACTCCGCTTATGCTCCGAGGGGGGGCCTCATTGCTACCTGTCGCAGGCGTACTCGCTGGTGGTGTGCAGGTCACTGGTCTAGTTGTCAGAGTGTCACAGCCACTCCCTGAGGGCAGGTTTGCACGCACACCACACCCCTCCGGCACAGGCGTCACAGGCCATGTGACTCTGCCAACATAAGAGGCCGACAACGTCACATTCCCCTCTGCCGGTGGTGACTGGATGACGGACGCTCCACGGTTCTCAATCATAAAGGGCCCATGAGTTGTTGAGCACAGGGTTAGTGGCACCCAAGGCCTTGCGGCCGTCACGGGCCTACCACCAAGTGGCGCTGACTGGGATTGCACAGGGTTAGTGGCACCCGAGGCCATGAGGCCGTCACGGGCCTCCCATCACGTGGTGCTGACTGGGGTTGCACAGGGTTAGTGGGACTCGGAGCATTGTGGCCGGCACAGCCACCCCGCCACAGGACGGTGACTTTGGGTGAGAAAATGCTAGTGATAGGCTTTGCAGTATTGTCATCTGCAATGAGGCTTCCCTTCGGAACCAACCAGTCATATTTAACCCCGACTTCTTTGTTGAGAAGCTGAGACACGAAAAGCCGGAGATATTCACTGAGTTGGTGGTCAGTAACATCACACAGTTAATCAATTTGCCAGGGACGGAGTTTGCCCAGTTGATGGGAGAGGTGGATCCCAAGCTCCCCAACAGCAGTGGAGCAGCCACTGGATTCTTCCGTTCGTTAAACTTCATGAAGCGCAAAGAGAAAGGAGTGGTGTTTGGTGCACCATTGACAGAAGAAGGCATTGCCCAGATCTATCAACTTATTGAGTACCTTCATAAAAGGGGTGTTGCTGGTCGCATTGCTGCCCGGTCCAGTGGTCGCTGCCTCTTGGGTCTCTTCGGCTGTGTGTCTCCCTCGCCGCCGCTACTGTACATCGCGGCTCGGAGCAGGGGGAGACTACAGCCCCCAGACTCCTTTGGGCCCTGACGTCATCTACGCGCCCGGAGGTGCTTAAAAAGTCCACTGCTTCCTCTGGGGAGCGGGAAGCTCGAACCTCGGATTTGTTTTTACCTGCAGGGGGTGTTGCTGGTCGCATTGCTGCCCGGTCCAGTGGTCGCTGCCTCTTGGGTCTCCTCGGCTGTGTGTCTCCCCTGCCGCCGCTACTGTACATCGCGGCTCGGAGCGGGGGGGAGACTACAGCCCCCAGACTCCTTTGGGCCCTGACGTCATCTACGCGCCCGGAGGCGCTTAAAAAGTCCACCGCTTCTCCTGCGTCGCGGGACGTGTGCGGGCCGCGCCGGGCAAAGCCCGGGACAAGGGCGGGACAGTCTGTGACAGTCCGGGACTGGCCGTGGCTGGGCTGGGCCATACCCTTTGCGTTTGGTATTGGCGTACCAGGACTCTGAGGACTTCGTCTCTGGTAAAGTGTTTCCCTGTTATATTGTTCCTGTGGTGCTAGTGAGATCCCATTTATTCCATTGCTGTTGATAACTAATAAATTTGTGAGTACTCACAATGCCTATAGGCCTAAAGGACTCACTTACATCGGTGTTAGGTCCTCTTGATAATTACCTGGTGAAAAAGGTAAACAAAATAAACAACGACCGAAGGGCCTCTCTGGGAATGGATAGTCCGCCATTAAGTACCCAAGTTCCTCTGACTTTTGTAGAGAGGCCGCTGGAACATGGTATCTGCGAGCCGGCCTCTATAGCTGCTTCCACGGTTACAGCCCAGGTTACAGCCCAGGTTCACATGGATTCTTCAGCTGCTGAAACATATATACCAAGTGAAATTACCGACGAGGTCACCTCTGTTGCTAGACCAGTCAGGAACTGTAGGAAGCAGCATAGTAAAAGGGGGGGGAGAAGTCTATAAAAAGGGTTGACATTACTAAACAAGCACAGGTTAATTTAGACGAGCCCCCAAACTCTCGAGTAGATAGTAATGTCGTAAACAGCCTAATAGACCCTGATCAACTGTCCCAATTATTGCGCTCCCTAGAGGTTATATTTGAATCCAAACTAGATCTGTTTGTGCAACCCCTAGTTCGGAAACTAGACGCTGTGGCCGATGAGGTCAAGAGGCTAGGAGGCTTGCTAACAAAACATCTAAAATTGATAGATAGCAACAATAAGGTGACGGGCGTAGCTGGGCTAGAGAATGTAGCCAGAGTAGTAAACCAACAGCAAACACTCCAGCTCCCAAATACTAAAGTCCTGGTTAGACCAACTTTACCTGAGCCCACTCTCGCACAAAGAACTGCTATACCAGTTTCAACAGGGTCGGTTGTGTCATTCAATAGCCAGGAGGAAAAGAAATGTAGATCTATAAACTTACCCCCGGCATGTTCCCCTTATGTTGTGATTTTAACTAATGTACCGCCCCAGGATAGTCACTCAGACCGAACGTATAAGGAATCACATGACTCTCTTAAACACAAAACTGTTTCTTGGTTGCACAGGAAGTGTGGATTCCCGTTCAATTTTGCTAATGATATCTTAAGCACTAGACGAGTGAACTGGATTGGGCCTTCTAAAAAATCTTGTGTAGGTGAATGCATAATAGTTAACTTTAGACATCCACAACATGTGGATACTGTCTTATTGAGGGCTGCCTCTCTGGTACAAGACGAAAACAGTATCCAGGTGCGTCCCCTTGGTTTCTTTTATAACTACCCCCCCAGAGACCTCCCACTTAGTATAAAATCGAGAAATCATATACCAGGGACAGCATTGACGCCGTTTTCCAACCAGGGTCCTGGAGGAGAAAATTACTTTAAGTATGGGTCTAATATCCCTATACGCAATCGATTTGAGGTATTTTCTTCCCTGGATATGTGTGATTGACGAGAGGCCACTGAGGGTATAGGGGTTGAGTCTTGCCCCGGTTTGGCGCCTCAGGAAAAAGATCAAGCACTTATGAACCCCGTTGATATTAATTGTAGTCAAATGACCCATGGTAATCTTAAGGGGGCAAACTTCAAGATGGTAACTTGGAATGTGGCGGGTTTACGGTCCAAGAGAGATAATACCTCCGGGTTAAGTTTCTTGAGGGACTACGATATTATGGCTTTTCAAGAGACTTGGGAAATCGATTGTGATTTTTGGTTGGACGGTTTTACGTCTTATTTTGTCCCAGCAATAAAACCAGTGTCTGGGAGGGCTATAGGGGGTTTATTGGTCCTGGTATCGGTGAAACTAAGAGGGACAGTTAGCAGGATATCCTGTTCATCCAATAATTTTCTCATCTTGGAATTTAAACTCACTAATAACACGAAATTATTACTAGTGAATTGTTATAATTCCCAGCAAGGGGACTCACCGAATGTTCACCTGCTTCGGCTGTCGAACTTTTTAAAGACCTACACTTTAAAGCAAACCACTTTTTGCCACTATATTTTGTTAGGCGATTTTAATGTGCATTTATGTAGTCATAACTGTTTGTTAATTGACATTGATGGGCCAGAATTTACATCCCCGCAACACTTTGAGCACTCAAAAAAGGGGGAAGCACTGGAGAAACTCTTATCTGAAAATGAATTGTATGACCCAGGCTTCTTCGATCAAAGGACTCGGGTTCCCACTTTTATAGGTAGGGATAGTGATACAATAATTGACTACATATTTCTCTCTTCTGGCCTTTTAAAATATGTAGTTTCCTATAACGCTATACAGTTAACTTTTAGTGACCATAATCCAGTGGCAATTGAATTGTTAGATGGTTTCTCTTTTTTAAATACTTCTACCCCCTCCTTGATGGTTGCTGAAGTGAAGACAAAAGATCAGGGGAGGAGGCTAAACTGGAGCAAGGTAATTCCAGAGGAGTTTTTTAACACCATTACATTAGAGGCGGCTATGGATCTAGAAATATGTGGAGATCATCATTCTACGGGGAAGCATGTAATATCCTCGTATGAAGCTATCTGCCTCAAAGTGGCAAAAGAGCTAACCAGTAAAACTAGACCTGCCACTAATAGGTTAGTTATGGGCTGGTTTGACCATACATGTACTAAATCTTACAATCACCTCAAAAAAGCTCTTCAAGCACGCCCGAGGAATAAAATTCTGGTGTCTCAGCTTAGAAGAGATTATAAAAAAACGTTAGAGGACAGGAAAAAAGAAATCAAATATAATGCTTGGGTTGAACTTATGGACAAAGCCACTTTAAAAGACAGCGCAAAATTTTGGTCAATTATTAATACGCCTCTTTTTACTTATATTAAAAATAATGTGCTGGAAACTAATATCGCAGAGGAGGATTGGCTGAGCCACTTTGAAAATATATATGGCAGTCACCTCGAATTAGAAACCTTCGTGGGACAAGCCTTGGAACCCACCTCTACGCCAGTTAGGTTCCATTTAGGAGAGGTTACCAAAGCGATTGAAGATTCTGCAGGAAAGAAGGCCCCTGGACCAGATGGAGTCCCAACCGATTTGTATAAGGCCAATCCTTTGTTTTGGGCCAACATACTGACAAATGTATTTAATAACTCGGCTCGTGTTGGATTCCCTAAATCGTGGTCCCGGTCGGTTATAATACCGGTCTTTAAGAAAGGTCAAAGGGCAGACCCCAGATGTTATAGGCCCATATCCCTGTTGGATTCCTCTATAAAAATCTTGGGGAAAGTTATCCTAGCTAGGATAACGGGGTGGGCCTCTGACAATAACATTCTGTCAGATGCCCAATATGGCTTTAGAGCTGGGCGGAGTACGGAGGACCAATGTTTAAACCTCCTCTTAATAACAGCCAAATACACCAAGGCGGCCAGGGGCTCCATTTACTTGGGTTTTATGGCTTTGTCCACAGCTTTTGACCTTGTTAACAGGTCTAAATTGTGGACAATGCTCCTGGAAATGGGACTTGATAGGTCCCTTGTGTATTTCCTTGCTGAGCTCCATAAAGACCTGAACGCCTCTATTAGGATGACAACCGAGGGGAAATGTACGTCCAGTTTTTCCCCTCGGGTCTGGGCTGGGCTCCCTTTTGTGGTGCAGGCTGCAGTTCGACTTTGCACCAGGTCAGAGCAGGTGTTATTTTCCCCCTGCTAACGCACCTTATCGCCTGTTTTGTGTTCTTATCGCAGTTCTGGCTGGTCGTTGTGAATGTAGTGGAGTGGTGTTGTTGTGGCTTTTGTCACGGGAACACCTACTCTGCATCTCATTAGCGATAGCTCCGGGGGTCATCTGTGGCGATGTTTTTTGCGGCTGCTTTGGGGCGATATGTTTATCGCAACTTTCGCTGCGATAATGTGCCGTTAACTTGGCGATAGTTCCTTGTGAATATCCCCCAATGTGTAATAATGTAAGAAGTATTACAATGTCTGCATTGAAATGTCACACATGAGTTGTGTGAAAAATGATCAAAGCTAACATATACAGTATGCAATATACAAGCTGGTACAAAGAGCATGACTCATTTGCATATAATTCTTTCACTTGCAGTTTGTTTTCCTAACTTCAGGACACTGCATAAAATACACAGTAGGCCAAGAGAAAGGAACAAGCAATAACTACAGCCACTCAACAACTGTAACATCGCATCAACCCCAACTGAGAAGCAGCTACAGACTGCTAGGAGCAGCTCAGCAAGACTTAGAATTGCTGGGCAATCCAGGGAGAGCACCAATTAGCCAAGGGGCACAATAACATTCTACAGAGGGTATGGCTTACATTATCATTGGGCTCTATGGCAGCTTAGCAGGTCATGCCTGAGATGTACTGGGTGTCTCAATTAATGTTCCCCAGAGCAGTCCAGGGTATGTAGCTAAGGACATGACCTCTTGCATTACAGGGGGGACAATGGTGGACATTGCATCTTCCATTACAGCCATATCTACATTTTTTGCTTTAACAAGTATGGATGATCATTCTCCATTACAATCAAGACCACCAACAATCTCTGACCCAGTCTGATCCAGACATGGCGCTCTTTCACTACACTAAAAAGCAGGTAGCAATTTGAGTCCCAACAGGACAGTGCTGGTGACCTCAACCCATGCCCCAAAATCCAGAAGACCTCATTCGTATGTCATCTTGTGTGTGTCAGTCTGTGTAAATAGCAAAGGCCATTTCCACAATTTTGGTCCACATAGTCCTTAACTTACTGATGATTATAAATTGTAGCTCAGCGACCAAGAATTTACCCATTAGTATCAGGGTCCCATCACTCATTATCTCTGCTTCATTGTCAATGATCTGTCACTTTTCTACGCTTTTGTCTCCATTTCTACACATATCCAATTGAAGGCACTTTTATAGCATATACACATATTTAATAATCATCTAAGCAAACCAGGGTCGGATTGGTAAGGCGGGCACTCGGGCAATGGGCCGGTATCCAAGTTGCAGCTGTGGACTGTTCGGGAGGACTTGGCTTGGCAGTTCGGACTGGGCTGTTCCCATGAGGCACAGGGTCAAGACTGATTTGCATATGGCCAGGTCTAAACTGGGGTGGCATGGTGAGCAAAAGAATGATGGATTTAACCCAGATCTCTTGACTGGGGGGTGAATGTTTTGATTTGTTATGCATTCCGTCCCTCAATTGTGTGTCTTTTGTTTTTTTGGCCAGCGTGGTGGCAGATATGGGCTGTGTCTGTGCAGTTCAGATGCTGCCAGCGGCCCAGTGGGGGCCTAAGCGGCCTTTCTGGAGGCAGATGGGCATCTATTACATCCCTTTCACCAACGGGGTGGAGGTGTCATTCCCAGTCTTTCTCTGGGTTGGCCCATTAATTTATGCAGGTTGAGTAGGAACAGTGGGCTAGAGCAGAAGTGGCCTCACTTATATTCAGGTGTGGTTCACCATTTTGAACTAATCCAAACACAGAGTCCTGGCAACCTTTGCACTTTTTTAAAATCTCAGTGAAGTTAAAAAACATGCCTATTTTATAGAAACCCCCCTCCTTCTTTTTATAACACTTAAAAAACTGTAGCAGTGTTTTGAGAACAGACGCAATCCACAGATGTGGGCCATTTTGTTAGGGTGACCGGGCCAATTTTTTATCCTAATCCAACCCTGAAGCAAACTAATGTAATTTATTTATTTATTTGTAGTGTTTTCTGTAGCGCAAAATCGACCTGGAGGAATCATAGATTAGCAAGAGAACAGCCAGGTTTTTAAAGTTGTTCTAACAGGCCTCTGCTGATTATTGTCTCCTAGATGGACCTGTAAGGAGGTCCAGCTTTTGACTGTGATGAATGAGAAGTCACGAACACCAGCTCATGACCCGCGGACCCAACTGACCACTAAAAGACGGGCCTCTGAGGATCTAAGAGTTCGACCTGGGCTGTAATGAGCAGATGTATATTCATGTATGTTAGTTGCCAATTTTCATTAACTAAACTCAATGCAATACCTCACATACACAGAATAGCTCATGATTGTAAGAAACAACCTTCAAAATTACACTGAAGTAACACTTACATGCAATTATATAGGAAGATTATACATAAACTTCAAATCCTAAACTCACATGGCCCTCCTGACTGCTGGTTCCCCATGTGACACACCATTAGCAACTTACATATTGAAAATTAAGTTCAATGTGATAGAAATACAATATTGTTGTAAATCGATGAAGGAGCATTGCATATAAAAACGTACATTTGAAACACGACACCTATTCTATTGGCATGCATTTAAAAGCAGTTACATGCCACACAGACACATGTACATATCAAAGGTCTACCAGAAGATGAAAAATTGAAAACTGGAAAGCGTCATAGTTCATGAAATGGCAAACATCTTACTTTAAGCTATTGTATCCCACACTTGCTTCAGGCTGGCAAAAACCACAGCGGGCCAAGTTGTGTCCTTGATCCACTCAATTGAGTAAGTGTATTTTCACAAGACTATGGGCCAAACAAGAAGGCAGAGTTAGGCTATTCCCTCAGACATCCTCTATTCAGCCATGATTTATATGATGCAATATGTATAGCTGTACATCTCAATGAAATGAAGGCTGGTTCCAACCAATTTGGTGGTTTTGCACTTGTAGGTGACGTCCAAACTTTGGTAGCGTGTAATCCATCTTTCCTGAAATGTTTGTGATGGAAATGTGAGTCAGTCTTTTTTTATTCTTTCAACATGTCTGTAGTTGCAAACTGAGCTTGATAAACGGCATTCATTACATAACATTTGTTGATTTGAAATATGGTCAGAATAATTCCTGTTAATTGCCAAGAACAACAAGCAAGAAATAGTAGAAACCTGGCTCAATTACATGAACCTTGACAGCTTTGAACCTCAACCCCAAGTCACTTGAGTTCACCCTGGACACCAGCCTCACCCTGAAGACAGACATTGCTAAGAAAACAAAGAAGGCCAGACACCAGCTCTCTCTCTACTAAAGAAAGTGAAAACAGTCCACCCAGAGAGGACCTTTAGAACTGCTGTTCAAACACTCATAATCATGCATATGATGGTGGAAAAGCCCTGCTTCATGACCTCCTAGACTTCATATTACCACACATTAAGGGTATCCTACACCCCACAGCAGTCCTGTTCCAGAGTGTGAGGACACATGATCACATCACCCCATCCTGCAGGAACTACACTGGTTTCCCTTGATGGCACGCACCATGTATGTCACTTACAAAGCCATCAAGACCCGCCCCATTTCCTATGTGGCTGCCCGGCAAACCATCTCTGGTGGCTCTCAGCACACCTGTGGCCCGGAATTCATCAAAATGGAGAAAAAAAGTGTAACATGGAAAATGAAGGCAACAGAGACCAGAGGCTTCCTCATACAGATCAAGACGTTTGAGATTCCGGGGCCCTAAGGTATGTGGGTAGGCCAGAAAAAGCAGGACGTCCACATAAAGTGCGATTCTCTCCTCCGGGGCCGCAATCCCAAGATGAGATCACCCATGCAATTAGGCATCACAATAGAGAAGCCATGCGAGGGGTTCGCGATGACGAACAATAGAGGGGAGAAGGGGCACTTCACGCGCTTTTTTATTGTGTGCTTTTTTTTCTTGCTAAAAAGTTGACTACAGAAGGCGGAGCATTGTGATACAAAGGGTGGATGTTGTATACGTCATATAAAGGTTAGCAGATGACTTCACATTATCAGGCAGTTCATTCTACAGTTCTTCGTTCTCCTTTCACAATGCATTGTTTTCAGGTGTGTTGCAGTCTATCAAATAACCCGACGTCAGTGCAGAAAATCCCTAGCCGGAAAGAATTTTATTTTATGTTTTTTCCAGCTGTTCCCTGGGTGTTTTTGTATGGTGTTCCCTAGCACTTTTTAGGATAACTTTCATCTTTGATTGTCTTGTTGTGGAGATAGGCGTTAAAGTGCAGATTGGCAGTTTATACAAAGTGAAAGTTCTCTATTGTGTTGTATTGAGCTTTGTATATTATACACCTGTTAGTAGTATAAAGCTGCCATGTTTTCATTTTTCTGCCCTGATATCCAAATTATATGAGAGAGTTTTGCTTTAAGGAGAGGGTTAACCCGGAGAAAGCCTACTTTGGACACTGCTTGAAATTATATTTTAGGTGTGTTGCCCAACTGAATGTGGTTGGAAGAGCGCAGACTACATCTACCATAATGCATTTGGCTGTTGAAGATACAACCGGGACTGACAAATAATATGCGTGCCCCTTCTTTGGTCCCTTTGCCACTTTTAACCATGGTTGCACTGCACACTGTGACTTTATTGAAAATGTGGTACTTTTTCGAGGCTGGTTTATTGGTATTCCTCTTTTTCACGTGTGGAGAGTGAGAGAATGAAACTACCAGTTGCGTTCTCCCAATACAACTTGTTTTCACCATGGACAACTGTAGTCTGAGACTGTATTCCCCATCCGGGGGTACAGACTGTTCGAGATGGTCCTACTGTATTGCCGTCAGTTGGAATATCAAAGATATTGACGGAAACGCCTCACTCACATAATAGTGACATGCTTCATCATCGGCGTTACCTCCACACCCAGATAAGGTGGTACTATCTGGGCGGACTCAACCATAGATATACCGGGAGTTCTGATAAGTAGGTCACTGGTTTATGAGGCGAACCAGATTTTTTGGTTAAAAATACCTACAAGTGTACCTCCTCTTGATCCTTTATTCTGAGGCACTTGTGATATAGATAAAAGCCTAATGTTGGGGTTTTTTTTGAACCTTCGTGTGTTCAATTATACCCTCTGTTCGATGCCAACATGTTTCGGCCCTCCCTAAATAGCCCAGTCGGGTCTGGGGCCTTCGTCAGGGCGTGGTGTTTATAAAGCCTACTTATGAGTCCTTATTTGGGCTTCTTACATGTGTTCCATGCACACCAAATGTGAGGCCTAATGCACTCACCTGTATGTCTTTTGTTCGAACTCCAGTAGTTTTTCTACTGGTGGATGCTACTTAAGCATCATGCAGGCTGGAGTGTGTCAAAGGTGGCGTCCTGTAGTCACACATTCGTCAAGGATCCGCCACCGCCGATCTACCTAGTACACCACTCGCCTGCCTGCTGTTTTTTCCAGCTGTTCCCTGGGTGTTTTTGTATGGTGTTCCCTAGCACTTTTTAGGATAACTTTCATCTTTGATTGTCTTGTTGTGGAGATAGGCGTTAAAGTGCAGATTGGCAGTTTATACAAAGTGAAAGTTCTCTATTGTGTTGTATTGAGCTTTGTATATTATACACCTGTTAGTAGTATAAAGCTGCCATGTTTTCATTTTTCTGCCCTGATATCCAAATTATATGAGAGAGTTTTGCTTTAAGGAGAGGGTTAACCCGGAGAAAGCCTACTTTGGACACTGCTTGAAATTATATTTTAGGTGTGTTGCCCAACTGAATGTGGTTGGAAGAGCGCAGACTACATCTACCATAATGCATTTGGCTGTTGAAGATACAACCGGGACTGACAAATAATATGCGTGCCCCTTCTTTGGTCCCTTTGCCACTTTTAACCATGGTTGCACTGCACACTGTGACTTTATTGAAAATGTGGTACTTTTTCGAGGCTGGTTTATTGGTATTCCTGACACGGGTGACCACTTTGCATCCTACACTTAGGAGAACGGAGTGCGGGCCAGTACAGCAGTTACTGTTTTCCGTTCATTTTTTCCAGTGTTTTATTCGGTTTTACAACCTGAGCACATCATAGCAATACACAATAATAGGGTAATGTCTAGTACATTTGCTCATTACGCTGTATGACCTGCAGGACGTACAGTTTTGTCAGGATGGAAATTACCTTAACAACCATAAAACCTGACAATATAAAATATGAGAGGGAGTTCAGTTTCACGTTATTTTAAAAAGCAGTGTGTCCCAATGTATGTTTTACTGGAGTTAAAATAGTAAATCTGACCCCCCTCCACCCGCATGATATATATGCACTTTCCCCAATATTAGTGGGGTCTGGTGTTAGAATAGTAAATCTGACCACCTCACTCCCAATCATATGCACTATCCCCAATGTTCATATGACTGTAGTTAGAATATTAAATCTGCCCCCAAATATATCACTTTCCTTAATGTTAATGGGACTGGAGTTAGATTTGTAAATCCTACCCGCAAATGTGTGTGCTTTCCCCAATGTTCTTATAACTGGATTTAGAACAGTAATCTGAATCCCCTTCTCCAAATTATATTCTTTATCCCTGATATTCGTGGGACTGGAGTTAAATCTGTCATCCCCTCAAATGATATGCATTTTTCAAATGTTAGTTGTCCTAGAGTTACAATATATGTACTTTCCTGAATGTTAGTAGTACTGGAGTTAGAATTGTAAATTGACTTTCACCAATTATATGCACTTTCCCTATTGTGCTTGGGATTGAATGAATAAATGAAGTTAAAAGCACAATGGTTAACTGCCAATCATGGATAAAGGACGAAGAGTGAAATACGCAGAACCAGGAGAATAAATGTGAGAAATGATGTTTTAGGGAGTTTGTGGAATTTGATAAGATTTCCTTCAGAACAGATGTAAAGAGGCAAGGAGTTACAGGCTTAGCAGCTCCCACCACAAAGTAGTGGCTAACTATGCGACTCTTCATATCCTTTGAAAATTGCACCAAGGTGACTGTGCTGGAAAGCAGGAGTCTGATAGGAGTATAGGGCTTGAAATGTTTGAGAAGCATTGTGATTAGTGGTGGAAGGAACTTGCAGAGTTTCACTATGCAAAAATCTGCGGAGTTACATTAAAACTCCACAAGATTCCACGAAGTTCTGCCAACAGGGAGGAATTGGCATGTTGCGCTGCTCGCGCTGATTTTTACCGATATAAAACAGTGCAAATGGCACCACATAGCATGCCAGAGGGCACTGCTTCTCGTGGTGGTTTTGCTGCCGCTTGAGACGATATTCTACTTGAGTGGCAGTATTCTTAACATGAACGGTTGTCACCGTTCGCAGATTGGGAAAATCTTGCTGGGTGCCCTCCTGGCACCCAAAAATCACCCTAGGGGTGCCAATTCTTACCATTGGCGAGCCACACACAAGAAAAAACTCTGCCACACGATGGAGGGTGGAATTTGGCTGGAACTCCGTGTTACATGCGTAACGCGGAGTGGCCAAAATTCCGCCAACTCCGCAGATTGAGCAGAATTTATCACCCACCCCTAATTGCGATGTTAGATTTCATGTTAGACCCCAGATTCAGGGTCAGCAGAGTTTTGTATCTGTTGAATCTTGACAACTGAATAGGCAGGAAGGTCTACAATACAATACAATAATGGCGTGAACAAGGCCTGGATCACCATCTTCTTAGATGAGCTGGGAAGAAGGGGAATCATTTTTTGATTACTTTCTTCACAAGAAATTGATTAAATGCATTGTTCTGAGATTAGAACTGGTGAGAGGATGGGTCCTAAAATAGGTGGCAATCAAGTAGATGAACAGGATGTAGAGCAGCCAAAAAGTATAAATGTGGTTTTGTGTGTGTTTAAGTAAAGAGAATTTAGACTGCATTCAGCTGGCAATGGTATATAAACCACTTTTTGACTGGTTTTGCGATATGGCTGCATTACCAGCCATCCTCAAAATGAGCTGGGTGTTATCGGCATAAGCATAAAATCTCAGAGCAGGCAATGGAATTAAGTGAGCTTGCAGAGTCATACATATGTTAAAGACAGCAGGGCTTAAGGTGGATGGCTGAGGGACATCACAGATGTTCTCCTTAAACTGCAAGCAGTAGGGTGCGAGTGAGACCCCATGGGAACAGTGAGACAGGAATGAGGCAAATCAGGCTCACACCAATAGCAGCCAAAGCCTCCTCTAAAAAGCTGCTAGACACCATGTCGGACCCTGCAAAGAGGTCTAAACCGACCATGGCAGCAGTACCCACAGTAACAAGAATCCTTCTGATTTCATCAGCTACTGAAACAAGAAATGTTTCAGTGCCAAATATCACACTAAAGTCATATTTTAATGTAGAAGTAAAGCCTTCCTTCTACATTCCTGTATAAGGGAAGCTGCTGATCGACAAAACTTGGATCTTGTCAGTGAAGAGGAAAAGTGAGATTGGCCCATAAGTGGATATTATGGAGGGATTTACCAAGGGGATTGTAGCTAGAGGACAATTAGGGCCTTTTCCAGGTATTAAGTACTCTTCCTCAAGTTAAAGAGGAATTGCATAAGGAAGTCAGAAGAGGGACCATGGAGTATACAATTTTAATAGTTAATGGGTCAAGGTATTAGAATAGTAACCCCCTCTCACCTCATATATATGTACTTTCCCAAACGGATTTTGGAATTGCAACTCTGAGTGCTACCACCCTCAAATATATGCACTTTGCCCAATGTTAGTGAGACTAGAGTTAAAATATTTTGTAGTTGATATTTAGGACGACAATCCAGACCACCTGCATCTCAGTCCATCTCATTCACTAAGCAGCATTTACAGTGGGTGGTGTTCAGTTTATTTCAGCAATTCCAGTAATAGAGTAGAATGTTAACTCTGCTCTCCCATATGTCTGATATTGCAAGGTTATCTAGTCTCCTCACTTGCAGAGCTAACTGTAGCACCACCATACAGTTAGGTGCCGATTCCGATCCTGGAAAAATTTGCCCCGTACGAATCGTATCCGGTATTTTTACTGTACGAATCGTACAAGTAGCGTACAAACTGCCAAGTACGATTCGTATGGGAAAAAGTCCATACGAATCGCATTGGGAAAATTTCCCCACACGTCCTCGGGTCGGAAAATGTGTCCGACACATCCCCGGACGATTTACCCTACGAATCAGAAAAATGAAGTCCGACCGCGCAAGTACGATCACTCCCGTCCTTTCGATTTCACAACTGTATGGAAATAACACCGTACGGACCGAACTCCCATAGCAAGCATGGGGACACGTGCTCACACATGCGCCGAACACCCCACCACAGACCCCGCATGTACGCGCTAAACGCCCCCCGGCCGCGGATGTACGCGCCGAACCCCCACCCGTGTATGTACGGACCGTACCCCCACCCGTGTATGTATGGACCGTACCCCCACCCCACCAGTGTATGTACGCGCCGAACCCCCACCCGTGTGTGTACGGCGCGTACCAACACCCCACCAGTGCATGTACGCCCCGAACCCCCACCCGTGTATGTACGGACCGTACCCCCACCCGTGTATGTACGGACCGTACCCCCACCCCACCAGTGTATGTACGCGCTGAACCCCCACCCGTGTGTGTACGGCACGTACCAACACCCCACCAGTGCATGTACGTGCCAAACCCCCACCCGTGTATGCACGGACCGTACCCCCACCCCACCAGTGTATGTACGGACCGTATCCCCACCCCACCCATGTATGTACGGACCGTACCCCCACCCCACCAGTGCATGTATGCGCCGAACCCCCACCCGTGTATGTACGGCGCATACCAACACCCCACCAGTGTATGTGCGGACCGTACCCCCACCCCACCAGTGTATGTACGGACCGTACCCCCACCCCACCCAACCCATGTATGTACGGACCGTACCCCCACCCCACCAGTGCATGTACGCGCCGAACCCCCACCCGTGTATGTACGGCACGTTCCAACACCCCACCAGTGTATGTACGGACCGTACCCCCACCCCACCAGTGTATGTACGGGCCGTACCCCCACCCCACCCCACCCGTGTATGTACGGACCGTACCCCCACCCCACCAGTTTATGTACACGCCGAACCCCCACCCGTGTATGTACGGCGCGTACCAACACCCCACCAGTGTATGTACGGACCGTACCCCCACCCCACCAGTGTATGTACGGACCGTACCCCCACCCCACCCAACCCGTGTATGTACGGACCGTACCCCCACCCCACCAGTGCATGTACGCGCCAAACCCCCACTCGTGTATGTACGGCGCGTACCAACACCCCACCAGTGCCTGTACGCGCCGAACCCCCACCCTTGTATGTACGGCACGTACCAACACCCCACCAGTGCATGTACGTGCCGAACCCCCACCCGTGTATGTACGGACCGTACCCCCACCCCACCAGTGTATTTACAGACCGTACCCCCACCCCACCCCACCCATGTATGTACGGACCGTACCCCCACCCCACCAGTGCATGTACGTGCCAAACCCCCACCCGTGTATGTACGGCGCGTATCAACACCCCACCAGTGCATGTAGGCGCCAAACCCCCACCCATGTATGTACGGCGCGTACCAACACCCCACCAGTGCATGTACGCACCGAACCCCCACCCGTGTATGTACGGACCGTACCCCCACCCCACCAGTGTATGTACGGACCGTACCCCCACCCCACCAGTGTATGTACAGACCGAACCCCCACCCGTGTATGTACGGACCGTACCCCCACCCCACCAGTGTATGTACGGACCATACCCCCACCCCACCAGTGTATGTACGGACCGTACCCCCACCCCACCCGTGTATGTACGGACCGTACCCCCACCCCACCAGTGTATGTACGGACTGAACCCCCACCCTTGTATGTACGGACTGTACCCCCACCCCACCAGTGCATGTACGCGCCGAACCCCCACCCGTGTATGTACGGACCGTACCCCCACCCCAACCGTGTATGTACGGACCCTACACCCAGCCCCCCCTGTATGTACGGTGCCAAACACCACCACCGATGGACGGTGCGGACCAACACCCTGCCCATGTTCGTACGCACCCTACCCCAGGCCCACACACCAGCACCCTCACCCAACATCGGCCATGTACGAGTCGTACTAAGCCATAGCAAAGGACAGCACTATACAACAACATGGCCCATGTATGCACCGTACAGACGCTAAAAACACTCCCATTGAACCAGGACAAACCAACAAAACACAAGGAGAGTCAATTCGAGGCACACAAGACCACAAAACATATCCAACAAGGCCAAATACATCCTATACACTGACCTGCAACTGACAAACAGACAAACAGAGGCCCAAACCACTACCACTCCTTATAACACACCCACCCAAAGTTCAAACACAGCCACACCCACAAATGGACCAATAAAAAGGCCCAACACACACAAACCATGATCCTTTGCAACAGATCCACTGCTGCCAGACCCCAGAGACAACGCACTGCACCATACTTCAACCATCAATACACCTTACACTTGCACTCCTTCACACAACCACCATCACAAACACACCCTCATCACATTCACACACACACACCTGCACACCCACAACCATCCACACCCACACCCATCCACACCCCCACCCCCACAACCATCCACACCCACACCCCACACCATGCCCACCAACAAGAATCCAAAGTTCACAAAGGACGAGCTGGAGGTCCTTGTCGACGAAATCATCAGAGTCGAGCCACAGCTCTTTGGAACATTGGTCAGACGGACCAGCATATCAGAAAAAACTGCCATGTGGGAGAGGATAGTCAATTCCGTGAATGCTGTTGGGGCCAACAGAAGGACCAGGCATGAGTGCCAAGCCAGGTGGTACGATCTGCGGAGGACGGTCCGCCGCAAAATGACGGACGAGCACAACCAGGCCAACATCACTGGAGGAGGGCCGCCCCGCAGACCGGTACAGTACCATCCCTGGGAGGAGAAGGTGATGGCCACGCTGCCGCCGTTGGTAGTAGACGGACTAGAAGGAGTCCGAGAGCCTGGTGAGTACACAAACAACTCACCTCACATGGGGGGAACGCCATATACAACCCAAATACCAAGCATGCATGGAACCCCCCCAAAGGCAGCACCGGACACAACCACACCCCAAAAACACACACATGCCACTAGCGCCTCCAAGCCCCATGCCCCAAGCAAGGCCATGCCAAGTCACAGGCCACACAAAACACCAACACAAGACAGGATGTCCCTGATGCCGGGAGGGCGGGCCTCAAAACTAACATAGAGCAACTCTGAAGCACACAACAATGCCCTCAGCCCATATGGCATAGGGCACAGCCATACAAACAGTGTGTCCCCACACAGTACTGTTTTGCCTGCTAATGGTGGCCGCGTTGCAGGACGACATGGGTATGAAGGCACAATTTGCACATAACAGCAGCCAATGAAGACTCAGCACACTGAAAGAGTGTCAGCAGACACCGCCACAGCAGCAGCGCAGACTCAGACACTCCGCCCAATGGGTGCCGGCAGAGAAGAAACAAACCCACATGAACAAGCCAATGGCCTTTGCAATACCTGCAAACTGTGTGTGCCCAGGAAGCTGTGCTGAGGTGACAGAGGGTGACACACAGAGGGAGGGAGAGGGGCACAGAGAGGGACAGAGACAGAGGTGGACACAGGGAGACAGACAGAGGGAGGGAGGAGGCTGACAGAGGGAGGGAGAAGGGGAGACCGACAGAGGGAGGAGGCTGATAGAGGGAGGGAGAAAGGGAGATAGAGGGAGACGGACAGAGGGAGGAGGCTGACAGAGGGAGGGAGAAAGGGAGACGGACAGAGGGAGGAGGCTGATAGAGGGAGGGAGAAAGGGAGATAGAGGGAGACAGACAGAGGGAGGAGGCTGATAGAGGGAGGGAGAAAGGGAGACGGACAGAGGGAGGAGGCTGACAGAGGGAGGGAGAAAGGGAGACAGAGGGAGCCCAAATCACCCTTGGGTGGTGTGGCCATGTCCACTCGTCAGCAGGTGGACTGTGTGCATGTAGACAAGGTTTGGCAGTGCCTTAATCCCCCCTTCAACCTTTGATAAACACTAGGCCATTTGTCAATCTGTGCACAAGTACATCCGTGCTGCAGGCCCAAACAGAACCTTACACCCAGTATACCTACCCACTGTGTTCGTCAGAACCCTGTTACAAATTGTTAAGTTAACCACCTGCATTCTCAAATAGCATGGAAAAAACAACATTTGGCCACGTACAGTGCAACACGTAAGGCGGCTCTGCATGGCTTGCTACGCCCGCTCACTACACTGCTGACTGCGTTCCCAAAATATGCATCAACTAAGATTGTGTCACACATAGGTAAAGGGTCGAAAGCTGTGGCCAAGGGACATACCCATGCACAAGTGCACTGTGTGAGGAATGCTAGCCAAATCAAACCACCCAGAGGAACTGTGCCAAATCAAAAAAGAATGAAACATGGATGTCGCATGTAACACAATTAACACTGTCTCTCTCACACACAGGTCAACGTCATCAATCTCCCCCCAACACTGGGGGGGGGAAGACTCACAGGACCAGGCTCTTTGTGAAGAGGACCCCACCGGCAGCGACGACTCTCACCACTCCGTGGACGACCCAGACCAACCTGGCCCCTCTGGTGTCCAACCACCTGCAGCACCTGCGGCAGGTACAACTGTGCCAACCACCACCCCCATTCCTGCCACATCCCAGGAGACACCCAGGAGCCCTGCCCGCACACAACAACACAGCCAGTCTGTCCAGGAGGGACAAGGTTCTCCGGGCACCCAGGAGGAGGCAGGCGACACCGCAAATGCCATCCCTCAGGGGTCCCGGAGACCCGATGTGCCCACAACTGGAGGCCAGGCGCAAGTGGGCAGGGGTGGTGGGAGTGGAGGACGGCGGAGGCGCGAACCTGCCCAGTTGGCTCAGGACCCGACTATGGGACACGTCAGAAACATCCTGGACGCATACCGGCGTGACTCCAGAGGCATCGCCCAGGTAGTGGGGACCCTCAATGAGATGAAGACCCTGCAGGTGGAGCATCATGCCAGGATGGAGGCAAGACTGGAAGAGCTCCTGGCGGTGCACAGGGACGTGAGCCAATCCCTCCGTCAGATCGCCCAAAGCCTGGCAAACCCTCCCTGTGCCACCAGGCGTAGAGCAGCACCAGAAACAGGGAGGGAGGAGGAGGAGGAGTCATCTGACGGAGCGTCCCTTGCATCGTCAAGGCCTGCCTCTGAGGGTCCCCGCAGGAAGGTGGGTCGTCCACGAAAAAGACCGTGAGAGCCAGCGGAACATCACCATCTCCCAGGTCACCTGGCCTGGCACCTGGCCCTCTGGCCCAACAGCAGCACAGCACCAAAGGACATTCTCTGCCACATGGCCTTGCTGGTCACTGTCTGACCAATGTTGACAAAGACTGTGGCACAGACTCTGATGACTTTCAATGGCAAGGACACCAACTCCCCCTGTGAACTTTGGATTCTACACTCCCGCCAAGCACCTCTTGTCACCCCCCCAAACACGTACCCCAGCACTAATTAAATTCATCACAATCACAAGATGATGCCGTCATTTTGCATTATTCCACTACATGTGTGTGTTGTAAAGTCAAACCATGCCTGATTTCTGAAGTAACTCCAAACATCCATACCCTGGGGTCTGAGTCTGGCACAGGACACACATGGGTCACAATGTACCATCCAAGACAGACATGGAGCACCATACTCACCCGTGATGGGCCCAACCAGCTGAGGGGGTGCCCGCACAACTGTGCCTACAGACCTATTTAGAAGAGCAACAGTCATGCACAGAGGTCAGGGATCATGTGGAGTGTCTTGGGGTGGGAGTCCCAGGTATGTGTAGACATGTGGCAGAAGCATGTCCTGCATGCTTGAGTCAGGTGGATGTGGAGAATGGTGGGCCAGCCAAGGTTGGATGCATGGAGATGGCACAATTGGGTGTTGGATCACAGTGCCACAAGGTTGTGTTGTGCTTGTGGGCTGCATCCTGAGTGTGTGCGTGGATTGAGAAGGTCATCCTGCAGCTGGCAGTGATCCACTCCCCCCATCTCTGTTTGACGTTGATGTGGCCTGGTCGCCGGATGTAGTAGCAGAGCTGTGCAGATGCACCCTGGATGTGGACAAGTATCATGGGATTTCTAACGCACATGTCCATAGAGTGCAGGGTAGGATTAGACACGGATGTCGTAGTTGACCTGGGGGATGGTCTCTCTCTTGCCTTGAGGTGGATGGAACTGGGGATCTAGTGCATAATGCAGAGTGTGCTGCCGCATGAGGCACAGATGCTGCTGATCAGCATAGCAATCCATGATGAACACCAGCTCGTTTGCGTGGACACTGGGTGTCCTTGCTGCAGGGCCTGCAGCAGCATGCACCATGTCAAGGAAACAATGCCACAAGTAGCACACAAAGACAAGGATCTCAGGAAGGAACTATGCAAAAGGTGTATGTCAAGGAAGGAATGTTTGGTTCAACATGGCACACACACACACAATGGATTCCCATGCAGCACAGTGGCCGTCGTGGAGACTGACATGCCACAATACCTACACAGCCATGGACATCATGCACAATACATAATCTAATCCCTGACAAACAGCTTGCATCTTGCTACTCTACACATAGACTCATATGCACCATCCCTGACAACAATGCCAGACATGCCGCATGCACAGTGGCAACAGACCACCATTGACAGAGATGAGGCACCTTGGAGGCAGAGGGACACCTTTATTAGTCATGTGTGTCGGAATGCTAATGCAACTCTGTCAACACATACACAGGTCATGTGGATGAACACGTGGGACCAACACTGGCACCCCCCTTACCACCACAGATGCTGGAAATCCATGGCACTGGCACACAAGTGACGGGTTACAGCTAAACAGCCCCTGCAGCTCACGGAGAGCCTGCTATACACCATTGAGCTCCCAATGGGGAATTCACACACCATGTCAACCTGGTGCAACCCGTATGTTTCCGAGGCCAGTGTTACACACATTGATGGCTCCATCACAATCCCATTACAGATGACTGTCACCAAGTCTGACTATCAATTCAGGTGAATTCTGCTCCAGGTCATGTGCCCCATGGTGAATCTACATGTATGTAAAGTATCCAAACATGAACAGGAGCAGTGCACACACATTCAAAACAAATACCACTCCCAAAAAGCCGTGCTGCATCCCTTAATCGAAGGAGATTTGCGAACTTGTCCGTGCATGTAACGCTGATTCACCACATGTTGCTGTGTTCATGAGGAATAGCAGGAGCACAACAATGCCACCAGCAGACAGCATGCGCAAGTACCTGTGGATGGGAGAGACACCAGAAGTCAGCCAAAAGAAGCACATCCGCATGCATGTGCATGTACTCGACACGTATTAGGTTGTCAACATGCTAGGTGACAATGATGACTCTGGAAAAACATTCTTCTATTGCACCATCACTCGAGTGACACATCCAAACACACCTCTGACTCACTTGGAAGACATGCAGATGGACACACACATTGCAACACTTGCCACACACAGCCCAATGCGTGCACACTCAGACACTGGAACTCACCACTAAGCAAAGAAGTCGCGTATGAGCCGACTCCGCATGTCCTCTACCGCCTCCTCCTCCTCCACATCACTTGCCTCGTGGCCAAGCCCTTCATCCTCCACGGGTGGATGGTCCTGCTCATCTGGATCCAGGATGAGTGGCACAGCTTTCTCCACTGCCATGTTGTGCAGCATGCAGCACACGAGGAATATCTTGCAGACCTTCACCGGTGCATATGGGAGTGCGCCACCGGTCTTGTGGAGGCAACGGAATCGGCTCTTCAGGAGGCCAAACGTCCTCTCTATCACTCGCCTGGTCCGCCCATGGGCGTTGTTGTAGCGGTGATGGGCAGCCGTGCTGGGGTTGCGGAGAGGCGTGATCAGCCATGGCATGTTGGGATAGCCAGCGTCCCCTACATGGAAACATCATGGACAAGAGTGGGTCAGGAGGAGCAGTAAGACAGGAAGATGACGTTAAATACAGGACTGCCAGAGTATACCCACCAACAATACATGCTCGTTCGTTGCGCAGCTGCAGCATCATTTCAGGCACCCTGCTACGCCTCATGATGCACGCATCATGTGCTGATCCTGGAAAACGAGCACAGACATGTGAAATCAGCATGTTGGCAAGACACACCGCAAGGGCATTAATGGAGTGGTAATGCTTGCGGTTACGGAAGGCTACCTCCTGTGCCTGTGGTGGTACCAAAGCCACATGTGTTCCATCTATCGACCCAATGACATGGGGCCTCCCTCCCAGGGCATAGAACTCACGCTTGACACCTGTCAACTGCTCAGGAGTTGGGAATTTAATGAACTCATCCAGGTGAACCAACATGGCCTCTAAAAAATCATGCAGCACACGGCTGAACATGGTTTGGGACATGCCACCGACATGGGCAATGGTATTTTGAAAGGTACCCGTGGCCAAGAAATGTAGGGCTGCCATCACCTTCATCTTGGGTGTCAGTGCACCAGGATACCCGTGTAGCGGTTGGAGGTGTGGTGCCAGCCGTGTCGTCAGGTCCTCAATCAAGCGTTGGGGGAAGCGGTAGCGGCGTATACAGTCATTTTCCCGCATGTCAGCCAAGTCCGGAATTGGTCGAAGGAGAGGCGGAGCCCTGCAGTGAATTAGAAGGGACAACGAAGAGTGAGTACAGTACACCACCAATGTCAATGTACAGAGCACATGCTTTACTGGCAATACACATATGCCACATACAGAGTCAGGTCTGTGCAATATGCCCTGGACACGTATGCCAGGCATGTGACACTCCTACCAAGAGCCAGCTACAAACGTTGATTCTCAACCTCAATATGCCATGCCATGAAACTAGCTGTGGGCCAGTGTAAGTGAGCAGGCAGACGCATTAAGGGAGTTACAGACATCCAAATATGTGCAGAAGTAGGATGTTTATTGCACAGACAGGTTGCGGAACACTAGAGGCACAGGTCAAATGTCATGGAATAAGGACAGACCACACACATTGCCATAAAGGATTACATGTCAAGACTGATCACACATACATTGAGAGTATGCAGATATGTCCTTGTGTTGGAACTCCGTGTCGATGCATACATACACACCTAACATCGGATTACACATGTGTGCTGGTGTGCGTAACAGTGTGCCATGCCCATCTACACACAGAGACATGTTGGTTGCAGCTACAGCAGATGCATTTGACCAAACACCTACAGCAAACCTATGGGAACACATGACACACACATTACATAGCTACAGCGTGCAACGCGGGCATTCACTTGTCAGGGGTAACATTCCGTGTACCTGGCATCAGGGGACATTTGCGGGTGTCGGTGACTGTGCCATGCCAGTGACGCATGGCCCACCAAGTCAGTACTCCATGCACACATGTCAAAGGAGTGAGGGGGATGTGTGGCACATGGGGCACCATCACACGTGACATGTGTACACAGCTCATCATACTGTAATTAGCTTCACACCTCAGGAGTATGTTGCCACATCACAGCCTGACCCACCTGTGCCCGTCACATGTAGTACTGCACAGACAATGCCTTGATGTCCAGCCTTGGCCATGTATGACAGCTCAATTCATTCCTGTGTGCCGCCTGTTACCACAGTCAGGTGTGAATCCCACCGTACATACGCTCCGAGTGCGTGTGTAGGGTCCCTATCACTATGGTGGTGCTTGCGTATGCGTACGCCATAGTAATATGGACCGTACACGCGTATGTACGGTCCGTATTACTATGGTGTACGCATACGCCAGCAAACCCATAGTAATATGTGCCGTACACTCATGTGTAGGGTCCCTATCACTGTGGGTGTGCTGGCGTATGCGTACGCCATAGTAATACGGACCATACACACGCGTGTACGGTCCGTATTACTATGGCGTACGCATACGCCAGCACACCCACAGTGATAGGGACCCTACACACGCGTGTAAGGCACGTATTACTATGGGTATGCTGGCGTATGCGTACGCCATAGTAATACGGACCGTACATACGCGTGTACGGTCCGTATTACTGCATTTGGGGTGCCCTAGGGCCGTGGATCGCACCGTACCTGTGTGAAAATGTGGAAATAACATAGGGTCACATGAGGGATAAGTATAAGGGTCTAAATGCTTGCTGGTTGTCATGGAGCCCGAGTTTTAAGTTTGAATTATTGCATCAGGTGGCCAGCAGAAGTCGGTTTGAAACAATTTACTTTGTTGCAAAGTGGTTGTTGACTTGACATCATGCTCAACTTTCAAACCATGCAAAGCCCCTCACTGTGGTAGGTTTGAAGGGATTGGAGGAAACGTAGGATGCTAATGTGACTGACTAATCTCTCTGTACTCCTGTTAATGTAACAGGCCAGCAAGGCAGATATAAGGCAGCCAGGTCCCATGAGAGAACACTTGCCTGCACATCCTTTGAATCCACAACACTGCTGCTGCTCGTGATTCCTCTGGCACCATGTCCAGGTCTGTGGAGAGGGCCCAGCCATTCACACACGAGAAGAACATTGCCCTGCTGGATGTGATCCTCCCACAGTACACCATGCTGTATGGTCGACCAGGGGAGCAGGTGAGGGCAGACTCCACTAGCTTAGACTGTGCCTCTTTTTTGTGACTGTGACTTCTGGCATCGTGTCCCTGTGTGACAGACATGCACTGTTGTTGGGAGTGGGTCCCAGGGTGGGGAATGCCTCATGTCTCCCATGCAGTGCATGCTGTAGTTCCTGTGTGCACTCCTCACTTGCATAGTGCTTACTGTGAAAAAGGAAGCATGGTGCATGCCACATTCTGCCTGGCTACTCCTCCTGGGAATGTTGTTGCTACAGTCATGATGTGATTCTGTGGTCCCCCCTGTGTGACAGGTGACAGTACCCATAGGTGTGTGTGTTTAGTGTACCTGTGCTGTGAGTGTCCAAATGATGTGTACGTCCCCTGGACGTTGGTGTGTGTGTGTAAGTCCCCTGTCATGTGGGTGAGTGCATATGGGGAGTGTTGCACACCAGCTGCATGAGGGATGGATATACCCTGGCCATGTGATGTGTGCAGGGAGCAGTGCTGTGTGACTGCTGTGCTGAGCCAGCCCCACACCTGTGACAACCCCCAGTCTAGTGGCACATGGGCAGAGTGAGGTATGTACCCGCAGTTGGCAAAGGAAGGTGATTGTCCTGTACCTGTGTGTGTCTGTGTACTCTGCTGAGGTTGCGTCAGTGGGCTGGGGCATGTGACTGCTTTGAGGTGCTGTACATAATCCAGGTGTAGCTTGTGATGCACAGTGTGATCCAGGATAATTTATTGTGTGGCACCCCTCATGCTACCTGTGTATTTCACTGCCACGTAGTGCATTTTGCCTTCCCCAGAGGATGATGTCCCTATGACAATGGTGCAATGAGTTATCAGCATACCATGGCAAATTATTAATATGTGTGTCTCTGTGTCATTGCTCAGGTGTATTAAAGTATTCTCACTTTTGCATCCTCACAGGTAGGCGTCCATGCCAAGGGGGAGATATGGAGGTGAGCCGTCAGTGCCGTGCGGAAGACGGAGGGTCAGAAGCGGCGTCTAGCCCAGGTGAGGAAACGCTGGCAGGATATCCGGTGCTGGACGAGGAGAATTGCACGGGTCCTGCTGGGGGACTCACCTGAGAGCTACAAGAACCGTGGGCGCCGCCGTCTGACCCACATCCATAAGCGTGTGCTGGCGGTGGTCTTCCCCGACTTGGATAGGCGCCTACTGGAGAGGCAGCAGCAGGAAGGGGGTAGGTACATGTGTGTCTGTCGTGCGTCCCCAGCTTTTGGAAGTGCGCAGCTGCATGGATACACTGCCAGGGTTTAAATGTGCAGTGCATAACCAGTTCCCCAAAGTAAAGACCTGCTGTTCTTCCTCCCTTCCCCTCCTTGCCATGTGTTCCTGGGTCTGTGGGTAGTCACTCTTGCACAAGGTAATCTAGGCTGGCAGTTAATCCAAGTGCCCAATGCTTGCAGCATCATGTGTGGGGGTGGTGTGTAAGCGGGTTTGGGAGCTTGCCTGTGCCCTGGCCAGGTCAGTCATTGTGGGGTCCATGTCAGTTGGCACTGATGCTGAGTCCCGACATAGGAGTGTGTCTTAGAAGTGTACTGCCTTACAGCAAGCATGTCCAATGTTGTGCCCTCTGACATGATGTGCATGAGTGGGAGTAATGCATAGTGCTGGGGCGGTTCCTTCAGTTGCAGTCATATCCATCCAGGACCATGGAGGTGTGTGGCCACTACCGTGCCCTGGGGCACCTCTTCCTAGGTATCATGTATGTCATCCAACAATGTGGACATTCTCAGTGTCTTCGGCATAGGTTGGGCTCTGTGGCATTGTACCCTGCCCTCATCTGTATTAGCGTAAACTGTGCTACATGTGTCGACGTTACAGTGTGACCCAATTTTGCTTGTGCATACTCACGGTGGGCAGTGCCTGTGTGTCTTGGTACGACAATCTGATGATCGTTGGTTGACAATGATGTATGTGGATAGGCACAACAGTGGTGGTTTGAGTACAATCAGGATTTGGTGCAGCCCATGTGTTTCCATCCCAGAGTAAGAGGTGTCAGTACTTCCTCTGTCTCAATCACATTGTCTCAGGTAGGGGGTGGTTTGTGCGGGCAAGGCCTACATGTCCAAATCTGTATTCTCCTTGCTAGGTCTGGCCTTTGTGTGATGTTTGTCTGGACATACACTCAAGGTGCAGTGACCCAGTCATGTTGGGCTTGTTTCAATGTGTTAGCTTCGCAGCATGTGCAAAAAGTCAATAGACATGGTTCCTGCTCATCCCTTTTTTGGCAACACTGTGTGGTACAGATGCAGTGCACGATTGTCCCCAGAGCCTGGCTCCTCTGTCCAATTTGATGTCAAGTGATTTGCTGTTGTGTCATGCACTCCATTGTTTCGCAGTGGCATGGTGGGTCAAGCAGCTGTGTGTTGCAGGGCCTACATATGTACCTTGTATTGTAGATGTTACTCATGTTGCTTTTCAGCCTATGCACTGTGACCTATGTAGATCTGACTCATGTGACATATGTATACAGGTGTCTGATTATTTCCTGTCTCTTCACCTTGCCCACAGCATCGTTGGGGGACTCCGAGGGAGACACTGGCACGGAGCGTGAGGAGGGACCAAGCACCAGTGGCAGCAGTGCCAACTTGTCTGCCACATCGAGTGGCACGGAGGCCGAGGGGAGTGAGGCGGAGGAGCTGTCCAGTTACACCTCCGACTATGACGCAGACGGGTCCGAGGCTGAGCTCCCAGAGGGGGCGGAGGCTGCTCCCACAGCTGAAAGCAGCACACAATCTCTACCCGCCCCCTCCGTTCCCAAACCGGCCTCCCTCTTGCTATGGTCCCTTCCCACCGTGCTAGGTCACCACGTGTCTCCTTCTTGCCAGGCACCGTGCCCCCTGCCCCTGTCTCCACTGCTGCCTCAAATGCCGAGTCTGTGGACATCCTGCGCCAGTTGCAGGTTGGTCAGACTGCAATGCTGAATGTCCTCCATGGCCACACCCGAGTGATCACCCAAATGGAGGCATACCTGGAGGGCATCTCAGCTGGGCAGTCTGACCAACGCCAGTTGCTGAGATCCATAGACTCGACACTGACTGCAGCAGTGGGTCTCCTGCAGCGCTACATCCCCCCCACTACCCCTGCACCATCCACACTTCCCACTCCCATGCCTGTCCCAAGCACACCCAGACGTACCCATGCACGCACCACACCAGACACAGGCACCACACCGCCAGGGAAAGCCAAGCGCACACCTCCTGTCACGCACACACAGGGTGAAGTAGGCACACCCACTGGGTCGGGGGGCAAACGCAAGACACGCAGCCACAGTGGGAGTCCACATTCATCCAAACCCCCTGCCTCCAAATCCACTCCCCTCAGCTCTCCTGGCCATGATTCAACCAAACAATCCTTCCTGGCCGCTCTGTCCCTGAGCCCCAGTGTGACACCACCCCGCAAGCGGTCAAAGGAGTCCCCGGTCAGGGTGGTTGAGTCCCCCCCCTGTCCACACCCTCCCCCAGTAGCGCTGCGACCCATCCCTCCCACCCCCCCCTCCTTGGGGCCTGTGGTTCTTTCGGGTGCAGGGGGGACGCTGGAGGACCTTGCAATCGTGTGCAGCGCCCTTCTCACATCCACCTTTGGCGCTGCCCCACCCCCTGTGGTGGAGTCCTCCATCCCTGCACCCACAACACCTACCCTTGCCCCTCCTGTCCCTGCGGTGCCTGGTCCTTCCCCCCCCACATGATGCCCCCCCTTCTGTGGATGAAATGGACATGTGAACTGTGCAGGCAAGCTAGGGGACACACGTCCCGATGTGTACCCCCCCAGGACTTTGCTGCTGGCCTGGCCCATGGCCCTTGTTACTAATGGACATTCCGAAAAATTGACTATTTGAATGCTGAATAAAGCTTTTGGTTTATGTTTTGCACACTTATGCTTTCCTGGACTTACTGTTGGTGGTGCTGCTCCATGGTTTGGGGTGGGGATAATGTGTTCGGTGTCTGGGAAATGTAGTAGTGTGCTGCTCATGGGGTGGACCCTGGTATCTGTGTGCCATCACAAGGTATTTGCAAAATTACTTGGTTCATTTGCAGCTCTTACTGCATGGTGACATTGTCCCAAGGTGTGTTCCTTCCTCTGTGGACCCTGACATCTTCCCTGCAGGGTGTTTCCTAAATGTTGTGCTGAGCTGTTTCTACATTTCCTTGGTGTGTGACAGATCCGTTCAACTTTGCCCATGCATGCTGGGCGAGGTTTCCACCTGCATCATTAGGGGCATCCTTGGTGGTCACTGTACTTGAGTATCGAGTATGTTGAAGTGACTTCTTGAGGACATGTTCCCTTTCACACACTCTGCATGTGTGTACTCCCATCCTCGCACACATGTGTTTCGTGTTCTGCAGGGTCTTGGAGCACCTGAAGGACAATTGTGGGTATTGTATCTGTGGGTACTGCACCCTTTGCTTTCCATGGGCACTGCTGGGAGGACTCTGCACCCACCCTTCCCATGTCTGGGCACTGCTGGGAGTGATAAGCACCCACTCCTCCTATGTCTGGGCACTGCTGGGAGGACTCTGCACCCACCCCTCCTGTGTCTGGGCACTGCTGGGAGGACTCTGCACCCACCCTTCCCATGTCTGGGCACTGCTGGGAGTGATAGGCACCCACCCCTCCTATGTCAGGGCACTGCCGGGAGGACTCGGCACCCAGCCCTCCTATGTCTGGGCACTGCTGGGAGGACTCTGCACCCACCCCTCCTGTGTCTGGGCACTGCTGGGAGGACTCTGCACCCACCCCTCCTATGTCTGGGCACTGCTGGGAGGACTCTGCACCCACCCCTCCTGCGTCTGGGCACTGCTGGGAGTGATAGGCACCCACCCCTCCTGTGTCTGGGCACTGCTGGGAGGACTCTGCACCCACCCCTCCTATGTCTGGGCACTGCTGGGAGGACTCTGCACCCACCCCTCCTGTGTCTGGGCACTGCTGGGAGGACTCTACACCCACCACTCCTGTGTCTGGGCACTGCTGGGAGGACTCTGCACCCACCCCTCCTATGTCTGGGCACTGCTGGAAGGACTCTGCACCCACCCTTCCCATGTCTGGGCGCTGCTGGGAGTGATAGGCACCCACTTCTCCTATGTCTGGGCACTGCTGGGAGGACTCTGCACCCACCCGTCCTGTGTCTGGGCACTGCTGGGAGGACTCTGCACCCACCCCTCCTATGTCTGGGCACTGCTGGGAGGACTCTGCACCCACCCCTCCTGCATCTGGACACTGCTGGGAGTGATAGGCACCCACCCCTCCTGTGTCTGGCCATGTACGCTGGGGACATACGCGGGTGGGGGTACGCGCCGTACATACACTGGTGGGGTGTGGGTACGCTCCATGCATACATGGGTGGGTTGTTGGTACGCGCCGTACATACGCGGGTGGGGGTACGTGCCGTACATACACTGGTGGGGTGTGGGTACGCTCCATGCATACACGGGTGGGGTGTTGGTACGCGCCGTACATACGGGGGTGGGGGTACGTGCCGTACATACACTGGTGGGGTGTGGGTACGCTCCATGCATACACGGGTGGGGTGTTGGTACGCGCCGTACATACACGGGTGGGGTGTTGGTACGCGCCGTACATACACGGGTGGGGTGTTGGTACGCGCCGTACATATGCGGGTGGGGGTATGCGCCGTACATACACTGGTGGGGTGTGGGTACGCTCCATGCATACACGGGTGGGGTGTTGGTACGTGCCGTACATACGCAGGTGGGGGTACACGCCGTACATACGGGGGTGGGGGTACGTGCCGTACATTCACTGGTGGGGTGTGGGTACGCTCCATGCATACACGGGTGGGGTGTTGGTACGCGCCGTACATACAGGGTGGGGGTACGCGCCGTACATACGGGGGTGGGGGTATGCGCCGTACATACACTGGTGGGGTGTGGATACGCTCCATGCATACACGGGTGGGGTGTTGGTACGCGCCGTACATACGTGGGTGGGGGTACGCGCCGTACATACGGGGGTGGTGGTACACGCCGTACATACACTGGTGGGGTGTGGGTATGCTCCATGCATACACGGGTGGGGTGTTGGTACGTGCCGTACATACACGGGTGGGGTGTTGGTACGCACCGTACATATGCGGGTGGGGGTACACGCCGTACATACACTGGTGGGGTGTGGGTACGCTCCATGCATACACGGGTGGGGTGTTGGTATGCGCCATATATACGCGGGTGGGGGTACGCGCCGTACATACAGGGGTGGGGTTACGCACCGTACATACACTGGTGGGGTGTGGGTATGCTCCATGCATACACGGCTGGGGTGTTGGTACGTGCCGTACATACGCAGGTGGGGGTACGCGCCGTGCATACGGGGGTGGGGGTACGCGCCGTACATACACTGGTGGGGTGTGGGTACGCTGCATACATACACAGGTGGGGTGTTGGTACACGCCGTACATACACGGGTGGGGGTCCGCACCGTACCCAGGCCTTCAGAGCGTGGGTACGGGTCGTACCACGCGTACCCCTACGTCACCCCAACAATGCTGGTATGGCCCGTACCCAGGCCTTTAGTACGTGGGTACGGGCCGTCCTGCCATTGTTGGGGTGACGTAGGGGTGGGCGTGGTACGACCCGTACCCAAGCTCTTAAGGCGTGGGTACGGTACGTACCGGACTTGTTGTGTTGCTGGTTCGCATCATCACCCACTTCCGTTGTGGTGGACGCATGCGTTGCTGGACACGCCCCCACCCCCTCGGAGTGACCAGGCCCTGAAGGTCAGGTATGTCCAGGGCATGTGTGATTTGTGAATTGGGTGGGGGTCGTGTGTCCTGCCCCTGCCCCCCCTTTGCCCCTGGGTGTTGTTCTGACCTTCTGCGGCATCTGCGTCGGTTCCTGTAGAGCAGGTGGACTGCTATGAGGGCTGGGATGACACGTAGGTTCGGGTCTATGGATGTCTGTTGCGTACAGGTGCTCCTTGTGCGCGTCGTCCTGATTTCCCGGCACTTTTTGGCAGTCGGAAAATATTGTCCGTGCGGGGTGACGTTGGTTCGAATCGTACTTCCTGGTTCGTGGAACGCTGCCTGAAAGCGTCCCGACGTCACGTCGGCGCTTTCCCGGATCACATTTGTATGGATATTTTCGTCTGTCGGTGTTTTGTACGAATCGTACGGAGATACTTTTTCCATACGAATCGTACTTGCAATTTTGTAATGTTTTTTGACCGGGTACGCGTCGGACGGGGAAAATGCTCCGTCCGACGGTTCGTACCCGGTTTCTCCAGGATCGGAATCGGCACTTACTGTACAGTTAGTCTATACCCTCCTCTGCATTTCCTTCAACTATATATTTCAGTCTGCAAGTTGATCACCCATTGCAGGTGATCTCCTATGTAATACAGTTCAAAGTTGAACTCACCAAAGGGATTGGTTTACCTTCTCCAGTACCCAACTGCATCTACCTGTGCCCCATATTAGATGTAGCATCATTGATTGCAGAGGACGTGTCAGGGGCTCATTTTAGCTGAGTGTATCTAGTTGCAGCCAGTGTCCACTGAACTATAACTCGCCCTGCTACCATGCACAGTGTGTTGAGATGGCATGAGTGTTGTTATGAATGCCATGATTTAACATGCTGAAAGTTATGTAATATGAACGGGTATAAGCCATGCATGGTGAAGACGCGGGTTATAGTTGATTTACTCTGCCTTGCTAGTTTACAACACTCTGTACGATGGTGCACAAGTTACAGAAAGAATTGGGTGAGGTGGAAATTAAAATTTTAAGTTATACCTATATTTTTTAATTCGTAAGGTTTGTGTAGTACGTTTTTTGGTATAGAAATAATAAATAACGTTTTCCTAACAATAACTCATCCTTAACCTTGTTTTTTTGTTCATAGAATCCGTATGTGTTTTTGTTAAAACATTGTTTTTTAATCATCTAATGCTCTTTATTTTGGTATCAATTCTTTCATATATATATTTATTCACATTTTAATAGTACAGAGGTAATTTCCCAATCATTTCTTATGGAGTGGCGTAGAGTGGAGTGGCATGCCATACAGTGGTGCAGAGTGCTGTAGAGTCATGCAAAGAAGAATGGCGTACAATGGCGAGGAGTGGAGCGCAGTAGAGTGACTTGGTGTGGCATAGAGTAGAGTGGCATAGACTAGAGTGGCGTGGAGTACATTGGCATACAGTAAAATGGGTAGAGTGAAGTAGGGTAGAGTGAAGTGGGTTAGAGAAGAGTGGCATAGAGCAGAGTGGCGTAGAGTAGAGTGGCATTGTGTGGAGTGGAGTGGAATAGAGTGGCATAGAGTAGCGCTGAGTGGAATGGAGTAAGTAGATTGGCATACAGTGGAGTGGCACAGAGTAAAGTGGCATATGGTGGCGTGGAAATGTGCAGACAAAATATAGAGTTGAAAATTTCAAACTACAGAAATATCGAATCCTAAATATCGTCAGTGAGAAATATCAACAGCAAGATTATCTTGGTCAAGAATATTGATTTGAAGGTAAGAAATATCGTTTTTTAAAATATAGACGTCAATAACATCATTTGCAAAAATATAGTTGTTTGAAATATTGATTTTTTTAATTAATGTTATGTATTTTAGTATATATTTTAAATATACCTGATGTACTTCTTTGTATAAGTTTTGCTTATGTTTTTTAACATATGTGTTAAATTTTTAGTAGTTATCAATTTTATTTTAATAACATTTTGCCTTTTTTAGTTCCGTCGCATGTTGTGGGTTTATAGGGCAATAGGATGGGAAGTAATTTAATTATAATAAATTAATGATATTTTTGTTATTTATTAATATTTATTTAGTTGAGATTTTATAGTGTTTTATGGGGAGTAATTTATTTTTAATTAATTATTAATTTGTTGTTAATTAATCCTAATTAATTAAGTGAAAAGTAAATATGGCAATTGTGTAATTAATTTTAGGTGCGGATTTTGGGGTTTATTGGGGCATAGGGTCAGAAGAAATGTATTTTTAATTAATTGATAATTAGTTCTTCATTATTATTAAGTAATTAACTGAATATTAAATATTGAAATTGTGTAATTATTTTTAGGTGCAGGTTGTGGGGTTTTTATGGGAAAGGGTAGGAAGTAATTTATGTTTTATTAATTAATAACTAGTTGTTAATTAATACCATTTAATTAATTGAAAATTACATTTGTGAATTGTGTAATTAAATGTAGGTGTTGATTGTGGGGTTTATAGGGGTAAAGGGTGGGAAGTTAATTAATTTTTATGTGTTTTAATTTGTTTTTTAGTTAATATTTATTTAATTGATAATTAGTTATGTTAATTATGTTAATTATGGAAGTACATTTTATTTTTAATTTAGATTTGGGTTGTGAATTGTGTGTGAATTGTGGGGTGTTATAGGGTAGGATGTAAATAAAATAAATGTATATTTGTGTTTATAAATAATTTCTAACTAAAAACATTTGTTTGAAAAAATATTTTTATATTTTATTTAATATAATATTTGAAGGTATTTGTGATATGTATTTAACATTATAATATGTTTTTTATTCATATTATTAAATATATATGTATTTTAATTTTTAACATTTATATATAGTTTTTAATTTATTTTGTTTTTCAAATATTCTCTAGTTGTTGAAATTGTTTTCGTTTTTAATTTTGAGTTGACTGTAGTGGGAACAGTAATTGTTATCCCTCCACAATCAAACATTTTCCCTACTGTTGCACTCATTGGAGTGGGAATAGTAATTTTTACCCCTCCGCTATCCAACACTTTCCCTACTGTTACACTCACTGGAGTGGGAATAGTAATTTTTACCCCTCCGCTATCCAACACTTTCCTTATTGTTGCACTCATGGGAGAGGAATAGTAATTTTTACCCCTCCGCTATCCAACAATTTCCCTACTGTTACACTCTCTGGAGCGGGAATAGTAATTGTTACATCTCCGCAATCCAACACTTTCCCTACTGCTGCACACGCTGGAGTGGGAATAGTCATTTTTACCCCTCCGATATTCAACATTTTCCCTATTGTTGCACGCATTGAAGTGGGAATAGTACGTTTTACCCCTACGCTATCCATCACTTTCCCTACTGTTGCACCTACTGGAGTGGGAATAGTATTTTTTACCCCTCCGCTATCCAACACTTTCCCTACTGTTGCACTGACTGCAGTGGAAATAGTAAATGTTATCTCTCCGCTATTCAACACTTTCCCTACTGTTGCACTTACTGGAGTGGGAATAGTAATTTCTACCCTTCCGCTATCCAACACTTTCCCTCCTGTAGCATTAACTAGAGTGGGATATTCATGTTTAAATATTTTTAAATAGTTGAATGTTTTAATTAATAATAGAATGTTTTTTTAACTTACACTGTATGTTATAGGTATATGTATGTATATATTTATTTGTTACATTTTTATATATTTTTAAAATTATAAAATACATTTAAATCAATAGTTTATTAATTGTTTTAAAGTACATATATATAATAATTATGATATTTGTGTGTTTAACTTTTTTAAGTTAAGTTTATTTGTTATTTTTGTTAAAATATATATTAAATCTATTTAATTAAATTAAGTTTATTATTTAATATATTTCTTATTTTATTTTATATATCTAAAAAAAAAAAATCGACATCTATATTTATGTCATACATATTTGTTTTTCTCATTATTTTTGTACTTACGTTTATAAATAGAGGATGTCGATATTTTTTTCATCTATATTTATGACTCGACATTGTGTTATGGGGATGTTTTGGGTGTCGATGTTTTGATGGTGAACCTGGCGCGGAGTGGCATAGAGTAGAGTGGAGTTGTGCACAGTAGAGTAGAGTGGACTGGCATAGAATGTAGAGGTATAGAGTGCAGCGGCGTACAGTAGAGTGGTTAAGATTACAGTGCAGTGGCATGCAGTGCAGCGGCATAGAGTAGAGTGGTGCAAAGGAGAGTGCTGTAGAGTACAGTGGTGTAGAGTGCAGTGGCATACAGTGGTGCAGACTAGATAAGAGTGCCATATAGTGCACTGGGGTACAGTGTAGTGGAGTAGAGTGGTGCAGAGTAGAGTAGAGTGGCATAGAGGGTAGTGGCATAGAGTAGAGTGGTGTACAGTGTAGTGGCATAGAGTAGAGTACAATAGAGTTGTGTAGAGTGCAGTGGTGTAGAGTAGATTGATTCAGAGTGTATTAGAGTGGTGTATAGTGCATTAGTGTATATTACAGTGGTGCCTAGTATACTAGAATGGCATAGAGTGCAGTGACGTGCACTGCAGTGGCATAGAGTGCATTGTTGCACAGTAGGCTTGAGTGGTGTAGAGAGCATTGGTGCAGAGTATGGTGCAGTGGTGTGGAGTAAAGTGATGCAGAGTAGAGTACATTGGCATACAGTGCAGTGACATAGAGTACTGTGGTGTACAGGAGAGTAGAGTGACATACAGTACAGTGGCATACATGGTACAGAGTAGAGTGCAGTGGTGTAGAGTCCATTGGTGTGCAATCCTGCGGTGTAGAGTGAAGTGGTACAGAATAGAGTTGTGCAGAGTAGAGTGGTGCAGAGTGCAGTGGCACAGAGTATAGTGGCGTACAGTGCAGTAGCATAGAGTGGTACAGAATACACTGCAGTGGCATAAAGTGCACTGCAGTAGAGTGGTGCAGAGTAGAGGGCAGCAGCATTCCCGAGAGTGGCGCAGAGTGCATTGCATACAGTAGAGTGTTTTAGAATAGATTAGAGTGGAGTAGAGTGTAGTGGTGTAGAGTGCAGTTGTGCAGAGTAGAGTGGCATACAGTGCAGTGGTACAGAGTGGAGTAGAATGACATAGAGTGGAGTGGAGTGAAGTAGATTGGCTTGGAGTAGCGTAGTGTCGAGTAGCATAGAGTAGAGTGGCATACAGTGTAACGGGGTACAGTGAAGTGGGGTGCAGTAGAGTTGCATAGAGTAGAGTGGCATAGAGTAGAGTGGCATACAGTATAGTGGCAGTGTGTGGAGTGGACTGCCATGGTTTAGAGTGACATAGATTGGAGTGGTATGGAAGGGAGTGGCATAGAGGGGTGTAGAGTAGAGTGGTATGTCATGGATTGGAGTGTCATGCCATACAGTGGAGTGGATTGGCTTGTCGTTCAGTGTTGTATAGTGGAGTAGGTTGATGCAGAGTGGAGTGGCACAGAGTGGGGTAGAGTGTTGTAGAGGGGAGTGGCATAGAGTGTATTGGCTTATCGTAGAGTAGAGTGGAGTGGTGTGATATAGACTGGTGTATGTAAAGTATCTTAGAGTGGAGAGAGTACAGCAGAGTGGCATACAGTAGAGTGGCATGTTATAGAGTGGAGTGGTGTGTCGTATAGTGGAGGGGCGTGTCATAGAGTGAAGTGGCGTGGAGTGTCATAGAGTGGAGTTTCGTGGAGTTGAGTGGCATGTCTTAGAGTGGAGTGGCATTTCATAGGGTGGAGTGGTGTGTCATAAAGTGGAGTAGAGTGACGTGTTGTAGAGTGAAAGAGAGTGGCATAGAGAAGAGGGGCATAGAGCGGAGTGAAGTGTTGTAGAGTGGAGTCATAGCAGAGAGACATGCATTGGAGTGTTATAGAATTGAGTGGCTTGCCATGGAGTGTAGTGGCATGGAGTGTCTTAGAGTGGAGTGTCATAGAGTGGAGTGTCGTAGAATGGAGTTGCGTGCTCTGGAGTGAAGTGGCATGTCATAGATAGGCCTGTGTAGAGTCACCAAAAATTACACAGAGTTCCGTTAGTGGGCGGAGTAGCCATACATATACTACAGCGCTGCACAAGGAAGACCAGGGTGACCACTCGATATTTTAAGGAACAGTCTCATTAGGGGTAAGGACATTAGCGGTCTGTTAAAAATCCTGTAAAACATTTGCTTAAGAGAAACAAACAACAATGGTGTACATTGCTACGGAGTAAAATCTGTACAAGAGATGGTACTCCTCCCATGGGACCTTCAATCTATAATGAACAAGGCAAGACGTACTCGGTGTTCAGCCAGAAGAGGGAGGTCTGGCTTCTCTGGAATATCAAGGAGTTTACACAGTAGAGTGGAGCTCCAGAGAAAGAATTTCACACAGCAATAAAACAATGTTCTCTAAATACACACAGCTTTACTATGCAACATGCACGTATATCGTGATATATAAAAAAAACTATCATGCCCCAGCCGACCCTTTATAAATCGACACATCTCAAATGATTAAAAAATATCTAAAATATTGCGGATGCAAGAAGGGGCACATACTGGCAAGGATGGCACTGAGATGTCCACAGAGACTGCCTGGAGCAGAAAAATAATGATGTGTATTTTGGGGTGAAAGGTTGGGGATTCAGGGAACCCCCTGTGCTAGTCTCACTGCTGGCTGCGCCATCCGGGGTGTTGGTAAACACAGTCACCATCAGAAATTAACGAGGCGGGGGGCTGGGGTGCGAATGGCCAGCAGGAATAATCCCGTCATCAGGCTAGGAAGGATACCTGGGTAGCTACACAGTGACAGGTTCTGGGGGTGTGATGGGGATGTTGGTGCCCCCTTCCCTCCCTCCCGGGTGACCATTGGTCTACAGCTGCTCCTCATGGCTCGTCAGTATTTTTTGGGACTGGAAGGCGATATCCATTACTGATGCTTTAATGGGTGGTTCTCATGATCTCATCCTGTAATTATGTTAACTACGATGAGATGGGCCACAACTGCCGCACCCAAGGCCCACAGCCAACCAGGGTGGTGAAATCAGTTATGTTAGCTGTGAGGAAAGCCAGGTGATTGGGGAATGGTTGCTGGAATTTGCTCGCGTCTGATTGTCGAAATACGGACACTGTCAGTTTGCAATTGGATGTGATGTGAGGCCTTAGAAAGCTAACTTTGGCTGACGATTGGCCAATCTAACCGTGTTTGACAATTGTATGAGGAATGTAGGGACTGCGAAGGCTGACTAGTGTCTTTTTGGGTTGGGTATTGTAGGTGAGTGCCAGTAAATTTTGCCGCGTGGCGTAGGAGGAGTTTTTGTCCAACTCTGCGCTCCAAGCAGAGCGTGGAGTGTCAAAAGCTCCATGAACTCCGCCCGTGGAGCGGAGTTCACTGCCAAGCCTTAGTTGTAGAGTAGAGTGGAGTGGCATAGAGTGGAGTGGTGTGTTGTACAGTAGAGTGGAGTGGCATGTCATAGACTTGTGTACAGTGCAGTGTCTTAGAGTGGAGATGCTTAGAGTGAAGTGAGATGTTGTCAAGTGGAGTAGTGTGTCATAGAGTGGAGTGGCATGTTGTCCAGGGGAATGCCATGTTGTAGGGTGGAGTGCCATGGAGTGTTGTACAGTGGAGTAGCATGTGGCAGACTGGAGTGGCATGTCATAGAGTAGAGTGGAGGGGCGTAGAGTACAGTGGAGTGGTGTGTCATAGAGTGGTGTGTCATAAACTGTTTTAGAGTGGAGGGTTATAGAGTGGAGTGGTGAAGAGTGGAGTGTCATAGAGTGGAGTGTCACAGAGTGGAGTATCGTAAAGTAGAGTGTTGTAGAGTGAAGTGTCATAGAGTGACATAGTGTGGAACAGAGTGAAGTGGCAGAGAGTAGAGTCAAGTGTTGTCGACTAGAGTGACATAGCGTAGAGTGGCGTGCCATAGAGTGGAATGGAGTAGCGTATCGTAGACTGTCATAGAGTGGTGTAGAGTAGACTGGCATAGAGTGGTGTGCGGTAGAATACAGTGCAGTGGTATGTCATAGAGTGGTGTGTCGGAGAGTGTCTTAGAGTGTAAGTGTGTGAGTGGAATGGTAGCTTGTAGAGTGCAGTAGCATGTCGTATAGTGGAGTGGTGTGGAGTGACATAGAGTGAGTGGCCTGCCGTAGAGTGGAGTCAAGTGGCATGTCATTGAGTGCCTTTTGACATACTCTTTTTTTATTTTAATAGGTACCACTATACTTCCTAGCTAGTTTCGAGGAAGTACTGCAGTACTCTGCAAACTTTTTTAGAAAACATATACAACAATAAAAAGGCTTTTCTGTAACTATTCAGACTTTTGTAAAGTGCCTCATTTCTTCCTCTAGCTTAATAAAATAGAAATAAGCTATATATCATGTGGAAACCTAGAACACAGCCAAAGTGTGGTCTAAACAATATTGCTACCTTTTTATTTTGTAAGGACTTTGATTAGCCAATAATATTGTGTTTTGTCATCACTATGTACCACAAAATTACTGTGGTATGACTTGGCTCAATATGACAATAAGGTGCCGATTCCGATCCGTTAAAAAAAATTACCGTACGACTCGTATCCGTATTTTTTTACGTACGAATCGTACAAGTGCCGTCCCACCGGTGAAGTACGATTCGTACGTGAAAAATACATACGAATCGCTTCGGGAATAGTCTACGAGACGTCCCCGGACAGTTTTACAAACAAATCGTAAAACTGAAGTCTGAGCGCGCAAGTACGATCCGTACCGCCCTTCCGAAAACACAAGCGCATGGAAAATGCCCCGTACGGAGCGAACGCCATACCACTCGTATCCGGGTAAACTTGTGCCTGGGATACGAGTTGTACAGCCCCCCCCTCACCCCCCATATGTCAGCACCGTACCCCCCCATGTCCGCACTCTACCCCAGCCCCATACGTGTACGCACCGTACCCCACCACCATACCCCAGCCCCGTACATGTACGCACGGTACCCCACCACCGTACCCCAGCCCCTTACTTGTACGCACTGTACCCCACCACCGTACCCCAGCCCCGTACTTGGACGCACCGTACCCCAGTGCTGTACCCCATGCCCAGACTTGGACGCACCATACCCCAGCACCCTACCCATGCCCCGTACATGTATGCACCGTACCCCACCACCGTACCCCAGCCCCTTACTTGTACGCACCGTACCCCACCACCGTACCCCAGCCCTGTACTTGGACGCACCGTACCCCAGCATCGTACCCCATGCCCGGACTTGGACACACCGTACCCCAGCGCCCTACCCCAGCCCCGTACCCCATCGCTGTACCCCAGCCCCGTACATGTACGCACCGTACCCCAGCCCCGTACTTGTACGCACCGTACCCCACCACCGTACCCCAGCCCCGTACTTGGACGCACCGTACCCCAGTGCCGTACCCCATGCCCGGACTTGGACTCAGCATACCCCAGCACCCTACCCCAGCCCCGTACATGTACGCACTGTACCCCAACACCGTACCCCAGCACCGTACTTGTACGCACCGTACCCCAACACCGTACCCAAGCCCCGTACTTGGACGCACCGTACCCCACCACCATACCCCAGCCCCGTACTTGGACGCACCGTACCCCACCACCGTACCCCAACATCGCGTATGTACGAACCGTACAACAACATTGCATATGTGAGCACTGTACAACAACATCGCGTATGTACGCACCTTACATATGCTAAAACAACTCGTACAGAACCAGGACACTGTAAAGCAGCACAAGGATGGTCAATTTGACTCGCACAACACCATAAAACACGTCTCCAGTAGAAAAAACATCTAAAAGACTGACCTGGCACATCCAAACAGGTAAACAAAGGCCCAAACTCACAACCACCTCTTATAACACACCCACCAAAATTTCAAACCCAGCCACACCCACAAATGGACCAATAAAAAGGGCCCACACTCACAAACCATGAGCCTTTGCAACAGACCCACTGCTGACAGACACCACACACACACAACTGCACCCATACACCTTAACTTACACACCTTCACACAACCTCCTTCACACATACCCCCTCTACACATTCACACACACACCTACACATTCACACCCACACACCCGCAACCATCCACACCCACACCCCACACTATGCCCACAGACAAGAATCCAAAGTTCACAAGGGAGGAGCTGGACATCCTTGTCAACGAAGACATCAGAGTCGAGCCACAGCTCTTTGGAACATTGGTCAGACAGACCAGCATAGCCGAAAAATCACGCCTGTGGCAGAGGATCGTCGATCGGGTGAATGCTGTTGCGCCCATCAGAAGGACCAGGAATGAATGCCAAGCCAGGTGGTACGATCTGCGGAGGGCAGTCAAACGCAAAATGAACGAGGACTACGCCCAGAGTAACATCACTGGAGGTGGGCTGCCCCGCAGACCGGTACATTACCATCCCTGGGAGGAGAAGGTGATGGCCCTGCTTCCGCCGGTGGGAGTACATGGAGTCGAAGGAGTTGACGAGCCTGGTGAGTACACAAACAACTTACGTAACATGGGGGTAATGGCATCCACACCCCAACTACAACAAATGCACTCACCTACCCCCAAGCCCTCACCGGATACAACCACACTCAAAAACAACGCTCATGCCACTAACATATGTATGCCCCATTCACAAAGCAAGGTCATGCCACCCCAGCCCCGTACATGTACGCACGGTACCCCACCACCGTACCCCAGCCCCTTACTTGTACGCACTGTACCCCACCACCGTACCCCAGCCCCGTACTTGGACGCACCGTACCCCAGTGCTGTACCCCATGCCCAGACTTGGACGCACCATACCCCAGCACCCTACCCATGCCCCGTACATGTATGCACCGTACCCCACCACCGTACCCCAGCCCCTTACTTGTACGCACCGTACCCCACCACCGTACCCCAGCCCTGTACTTGGACGCACCGTACCCCAGCATCGTACCCCATGCCCGGACTTGGACACACCGTACCCCTGCGCCCTACCCCAGCCCTGTACCCCAGCGCTGTACCCCAGCCCCGTACATGTACGCACCGTACCCCAGCCCCGTACTTGTACGCACCGTACCCCACCACCGTACCCCAGCCCCGTACTTGGACGCACCGTACCCCAGTGCCGTACCCCATGCCCGGACTTGGACGCAGCATACCCCAGCACCCTACCCCAGCCCCGTACATGTACGCACTGTACCCCAACACCGTACCCCAGCACCGTACTTGTACGCACCGTACCCCAACACCGTACCCAAGCCCCGTACTTGGACGCACCGTACCCCACCACCATACCCCAGCCCCGTACTTGGACGCACCGTACCCCACCACCGTACCCCAACATCGCGTATGTACGAACCGTACAACAACATTGCATATGTGAGCACTGTACAACAACATCGCGTATGTACGCACCTTACATATGCTAAAACAACTCGTACAGAACCAGGACACTGTAAAGCAGCACAAGGATGGTCAATTTGACTCGCACAACACCATAAAACACGTCTCCAGTAGAAAAAACATCTAAAAGACTGACCTTGCACATCCAAACAGGTAAACAAGGGCCCAAACTCACAACCACCTCTTATGACACACCCACCAAAATTTCAAACCCAGCCACACCCACAAATGGACCAATAAAAAGGGCCCACACTCACAAACCATGAGCCTTTGCAACAGACCCACTGCTGACAGACACCACACACACACAACTGCACCCATACACCTTAACTTACACACCTTCACACAACCTCCTTCACACATACCCCCTCTACACATTCACACACACACCTACACATTCACACCCACACACCCGCAACCATCCACACCCACACCCCACACTATGCCCACAGACAAGAATCCAAAGTTCACAAGGGAGGAGCTGGACATCCTTGTCAACGAAGACATCAGAGTCAAGCCACAGCTCTTTGGAACATTGGTCAGACAGACCAGCATAGCCGAAAAATCACGCCTGTGGCAGAGGATCGTCGATCGGGTGAATGCTGTTGCGCCCATCAGAAGGACCAGGAATGAATGCCAAGCCAGGTGGTACGATCTGCGGAGGGCAGTCAAACGCAAAATGAACGAGGACTACGCCCAGAGTAACATCACTGGAGGTGGGCTGCCCCGCAGACCGGTACATTACCATCCCTGGGAGGAGAAGGTGATCGCCCTGCTTGGTGAGTACACAAACAACTTACGTAACATGGGGGTAATGGCATCCACACCCCAACTACAACAAATGCACTCACCTACCCCCAAGCCCTCACCGGACACAACCACACTCAAAAACAACGCTCATGCCACTAACATGTGTATGCCCCATTCACAAAGCAAGGCCATGCCATGTCCCAGCCTACACAAACCACAAACCCAAGACTGGATGTCCGGGATGCTGGGAGGGTGGGGATCACTAAACATATTGTACAACTCAGAAACAGACACCATTGCCCTCAGCCCATATGACCCCTGTACATACCCATGCACCATGCTCAATGCACAGGGACTGGCAAAGTAATGACAAGGTAGCTGACACTTGGCCCTGCTGTAGGCAGCACAAGGCCCTCCTGTGACCACTGCAAACTCTAACACAAACACAACAAGCCAGATATCTAGGACAGGAACTCACACTCACTGACATGGCAGCATGCTCCATGGGGGGACAGATACATCACCTGGGAGACCCACTGCCAAATCACACTACACCCACCAGCAGGCACTGTCAATCAATCAACAATCGATCAGGGTACTTGTAAGATGCGCTACTTACCCGTGAGGGTCTCAAGGCACTGAGGGGGGGGGTTCCACTACTGCTCGAAGAGCCAGGTCTTGAGGAGTCTTCTGAAGGCAAGTAGGTCTTGGGTCAGTCGTAGGTGGGTTGGGAGGGTGTTGCAGGTCTTGGCGGCGAGGTAGGAGAAGGATCTGCCACAGGCGGGCATACGTTGGATGCGGGGAACAGCTGCGAGGGCGAGACTGCCGGAGCAGAGCTGGCGGGTGGAGGTGTGGATCTGAGTCAGATGTTCAGGTAGGCTTGTCCAGCATTGTGGAGTGCCTTGTGTGCGTGGGTGAGGAGCTTGAAGGTGATCCTCTTGTCGATGTGGAGCCAGTGCAGGTCACTCAGGAGGGGGGTGATGTGGCTGTGGCGGGGGGCGTTGACGATCAGTCATGCGGAGGCGTTTTGGAAGCGTTGTAGCCGCCATTGGTGTTTGGATGGGAGTCCTGCATAGAGTGCGTTGCCGTAGTCGAGTCTGCTGCTGACGAGGGCCTGTGTCACTGTTCTACTTGTTTCGGTCGGGATCCACCTGTAGATCCGGGGGAGCGTGCGTAGGGTGTTGTAGCAGGAGGAGGAGACGGCGTTGACCTGCTTGGACATGGAGAGGGAGGATGCGAGGATCAATCCTAGGTTGCGTGCGTGGTCGGTGGGTGTAGGTGCTGTCCCCAGAGCGATCGGCCACCAGGAGTCATCCCAGGCTGAGGGTGTGGGTCCGAGGATGAGGACCTCCATCTTGTCCGAGTTCAGTTTCAGATGGCCGCTCCTCATCCAGTCGGCGATGGCCCTCAGACCCTCGTGGATGTTTGTTTTGGCGGTGTGAGGGTCCTTGGTGAGGGAGAGGATGAGCTGGGTGTCGTCGGCGTAGGAGATGTTTTTGAGGTTGTGGTGGCAGGCTACTTGTGTGTGGGAGGCCATGTTGATGTTGAACAGCATCGGGATGAGGGGTGATCACTCACCTCTTACACAAGCACACACCCCCGGGGCAGCCAATGGAGTTACCCACTCTCACAATGGACATGTGACACAACAAGACCAAGCCACAGCCAAAGAAGCATCCAAGCCCAAATTTGACATGTCAAACACCCTGGAGAACATTGCAATCAGTCCCTGCAACATACCCATCCACAAGTGAACATTGATGTGAATGCTAGGCACATACAACTACCTGGAGGAACTGTGGCAACTAGAATATGTATGAAACATGGATGTCGCATTAAACAGCATTAACATTGTCTCTCTCTCACATACAAGGCAACGTCTTGGATCTCCCCCCAACAATGGGGGGGGAACTACCACAGTCCCAGGCTCGGGAGGAACCTGATCCCACCGGCAGCGACACCTCACAACATTCCACGGATGACCCCAACCCACCTGGCCCCTCTGGTGTCCAAGCCCCTGCAGCACCTGCTTCAGGTACATCTGTGCCAACCACCACCCCCATTACTGCCACATCCCAGGAGACACCCAGGAGCCCTGCCCACACTGAACAACTGAGCCAGTCTGACCTGGAGGGACAAGGTTCGCCGGGCACCCAGGAGGAGGCAGCCAAAACCGACACTGCCATCCCTCATGGGTCCTGTAGACCCGATGTGCCCACAACGGCAGGCCAGGCTCGTGTGGGCAGGGGTGGTGGGAGTGGAGGCAGGCGGAGGCGAGAACCTGACCAGACAGCTGAAGGGACCGGTATGTCACACGTACGCAACATCATGGAGGCATACCGGCATGACACCAGGACCACCAGTCAGGTAGTGCCGACCCTCACAGACATTATGAATCAGCAGGCCGAGCAACACGCCAGTCAACAACAACACCAAGGACGGATGGAGGCAAGACTGGCTGAGCTCCTGGCGGTGCAAAGGGACATAAGCCATTCAGTCCGTCGGATCGCCGACAACATGGGCAACCCTCCCTGTGACACAAGGCGCAGACCAGCACCAGCCACAGGGAGGGAGGAGGAGGAGGAGGATTCGTCCGATGGAGCGTCCCAAGCATCGTCAAGGCCTGCATCTGAGGGTCCCCGGAGGAAGGTGGGTTATCCACGGAAAAGACCGTGAGAGGCAGCGGACCATCCACATCTCCCAGGTCACCTGGCCTGGCACCTGGCCTTCATGCGCAACAGCAGCACATCATTCACTGACATTCTCTGCCACATTGTCTTGCTGGTCACAGTCTGACCAATGATGACCAACACTGTGGTCTGGACTCTGATGACTTCAAATGCCAAGGATCCCATCTTCCCCTGTGAACTTTGGATTCTATGCACCCGGTAGAGGACCTTATTTTTTCTAGTAAAACACGCACCCCACCGAGAATAAAACTATTTATTTGTCATTAGATGTTGCAGTCATTTTGCATTAGTCCACAACATACGTGTGGGTAAATGTCAAACTATGCCTGAGTGTTGAACTAACTCCAGCCATCCATACCCTGGGATCTGAGTCCGGTACAGGACACACAAGGGTCACAATGTATCATCTGATACAGCCTGGGAGCCCAATACTCACCCGTGATGGCCTCAAGCTGCTGAGGGGGGGCTTGAAATACTGTGCGGACACACCAATCAGGAAGAGGATGATGAAGGCCTAGAGGCCACGACTCATGTGGAGGTTCCCGGGGAGGGAGTCCCAGGTATGTTTGTCCAGGTGGGAGAACCATCTCCTTCATGCTGGAGTGTTGTGGATGTGAAGAATGGTGGCCAGGCCAAGTTCGGATGCATAGAGTTGGGCCAACGGGGTCTTGGATGACAGATGTACAAGGTTGATTTTGGGGTCTGGGGTTGTTGACTGCCTCCTGAGTGTGTGTGAGGAGTGTGAAGGTCATCCTGCAGCACACAGTGATCCCTTGCAGCTATCTCAGGTGGACGGTGATGTGGATGGGGTGCGGGATGTTGAAGCTGAGTTGTGCAGATGCACCCTGGATGTGGACAAGTTCCCCGTGAGTTTGGATGTACTTGCTCCGTAGAGGGCGGGGCAGTAGTTGACACGGCTGGTGTCGTGGACCTGGGGGATGGTCTGTCTTTCCTTGGAGTGGCGCTATCTGTGGATCATGTGCATCATGCAGAGGGTGTTGCAGCATGAGGTACAGATGCTGGTGATTTGCATGGCAAATGTGAGTGACAAATCCATGATGCACACCATCTTGTGTGCATGGCCACTGTGTGCTTGTGTAGGGCCCCTGCGGGTGAGACACAAGGAGTTGAGCCAGCTGTAAGGGGACAATCCTCAGATGATTACCTCAGTCCTGTACAAGTCCAGCCTCAGGTGGCTGATGTTCAGCCATTCATCCACGGACCTCATGCCTTCTTGAAGGTTGGAACTGGCAATGGCTGCATCTTTGGTGAGGGTGAGGAGCACATGGGTGTCAATGGCATACGACATGATGATGAGGTTGTGTGCGCATGTGATGGTGGAGAGGGGGGTCCTGGACACATTGAAGATTGACACGCTGAGAGATGATCCCTGGGCCATGTGCCAGATGATGCCACTATACTACATGCTGAAGGCTTGAGTCCCACTCACATGGCCTTGCTGGTGGACGGAGCCGGTGTGGAGCAGGAGGGACATGATCTGGTTGGTGTGACAGGGCCTGGAAGGCGGGGCAGCACTGTGTAGGCAGTTGGAGTTGCACACTCAGCATGCAAAGGTGTTGTGTGTGCGCTTAGGGTATGCCTGAGAGCAGGTGGTTGAATTTCGGATAGACACTGCTTGGAGGGTGGCTGCAACATCAGACTGTAGTGTGATGTGGGTCATGCAAGGACATGAGGGTCGTGCAATGTGCATGTTGCATGTGCTGAGGGTCCTGTCTTTGGCACCGCGTGGCCACAACAGTGGCACAGACAAGATGATGACAGCCAAATGAATGGGTGGAGGGAGGAGCATCTTTGAGGCGTGTGTGTTGCCGAATCCCGCTACTTTGTGGGCCCTTGCTGCAGGGGCCACAGCAGCAGGCGGCATGTCCTGGAAACTATGCCAAAAGTAGCACACAAAGACAAGGATGTCAGAAAGGACAACTGCAACAGACGTATGTAAAGGAAGGAGTGTCCGGTTACCCATGGCACACCCAGAGAAAATGGATGCACAATCACCAAAGATGACTGACACAGGATCAGGAAACAGAAGGCCGAGCTGCGCACAGGAGACACACCCTCAGCAGACGTTGACGGCCCGTCATGGGGACCAACATGCCCAAATACATACACAACCATGGACTTCATGCATGATCCAGATTCTAACCCATGAAGAACTGCATGCATGTAGCCAAACTACACATAGACTCATATGCACAATCTTTGACAACTATGCCAGAGATGCCGCATGCAAAGTGGCAAGAGACCTGCATTGACAGAGATGAGGCACCTTGGAGGGTGAGGAACCCCTTTATTACTCAGGCTCACACTAAGGGAAATGCATCAATATGAACAGACTCACAGGTCATTTAGCTGAACACGTGGGACCTACACCGGACACCCCCTTCACAACACAGATGTAGTAAATCCAAATGGCCTGGCACACAAGTGAAGGGGATGAGCCAAACACCCCCTGCTGCACACGGAGAGGCTGCAATTCTCCATTGAGCCTCTTATGGGGATGTCCCACACAATGTTCACCCGTAGCATCCCGTTTGTTTCAGAGGGAAGTTTTACACACATTGATGCCTTCATCAGAATCCACAAACCATTACAGATGACTGTCACGAAGGTTGACTATCAATTCATGGGAGTCATGCTACATGTCATGTGCCCCATGGTGAGTCGACATGTATGCCTGGTAACCCAACATGCACAGGAGCAGTCCCCACACATTCCAAACACGTAACACCCCCAAAATGCCTTGCTGCAATCATCACCCAAAATGACTTTTCCCCATATCCATGCATGGAACGCTGATTCAGCACACGTTGCAATACTCATGAGGAATAGCAGGAGGCCAACGATGACACGACCAGACAACATGCGCAAGAACCTGTGGATGACAGACACACAAGAAGTCAGCTAAAAGATTGTTATCCGCATACATGGGCATTTTACTCTACAGGAATAATGTTGTCACCATGCGATTAGAAAATTAAGTGTCTCAGCCAAAATGAGTGGAATGACATCATCACTCAAGTGACACATCAGAACACACATCTAAGTCACTTAGATACATACAGTCAGCTGGACACACACATTGCAACACATGCCACACAAGGTTCCAAGCGTGCACACTCAGACCCAGTGACTCACCATTATGAGAAGAAGTTGCATATGAGCTGACTCCGGATATCCTCCTTCTCCTCCTCCTCCTCACTTGCCTCGTGACCAAGCCCTTCATCCTCCACGGGTGGATGTTCCTGCTCATGCTGCTCCAGGATGAGTGGCACTGCCTTCTCCACTGCCATGTTGTGCAGCATGCAGCACACGAGGAAGATTTTGCAGACCTTTGCCGGTGCATATGGGCGGGAACCGCCTGTCTTGTGAAGGCACCGGAATCGGCTCTTCAGGAGGCCAAACGTCCTCTCAATCACTCGCCTGGTCTGCCCGTGTGCATTGTTGTAACGGTGATCTGCAGCTGATCTTGGGTTGCAACGAGGCGTCATCAGCCATGGCATGTTGGGATAGCCAGAGTCCCCTACATGGAAACATCATGTAAATAAGTGGGTCCGGAGATGCCGTAAGATACAAAGATACCGCAAAACACAGGACAAACAGAGTATACCCACCAACAAGACATGCTCGTTCGTTGTGCAGCCGCAGCATCATTTGTGGCACCCTGCTACGCCTCATGATGTAGGCATCATGTGCTGACCCTGGAAAACGTGCACAGACATGGGAAACCAGCATGTTAGCAAGACACACCACAAGGGCATTTATAGAGTGGTAATGTTTACGGTTGCGATAGGCGACCTCCTGTGCCTGTGGTGGTACCAAAGCCACATGTGTCCCATCAATGGACCCAATGACATGGGGCATCCCTCCCAGGGCATAGAAATCAACCTTGACACCTGCCAACTCCTCAGGAGTCGGAAAATGGATGAATTCATCCAGGTGCTCCAACATGGCTGCCAAAACATCATGCAGGACACGGCTGAACATCGTCTGTGACATGCCACCAACATCAGCTATGGTGAATTGAAACGTACCTGTGTCAAAAAAAATTTAGGGCTGCCATCACCTTCATCTTGGGGGTCAGCGCAGTAGGATACCTGTGTCGTGGTTGGAGGTGTGGTGCCAGCTTGGCGGTCAAGTCCTCAATCAACTGTTGGGTGAATCTGTAACGGCGTATGCAGTCACGTTCCCTCATGGCACCCAAGTCTGGCATTGGTCTGGGGACAGGCGGTACCCTGCAGAAAATTTGAATGAATAATGAACAGTGAGAACATAACAACATCAATGTCAATGAACTGAGCACATGCTCAACTGCTAATACACATCTGCTAAATACAGAGTCTGGTCTGTGCAATACATCCAGGACACGTATGCCAGCCAGGTAATACTCCTACGAAAAGCCAGCTACACCCGTTGATTGGCAAGTCTACATGACATGCCCTGAAATGAGCTGTGGGCCAGTGTCAGTGAACATCCAGAGACATCACTAGAGTGACATACATCCACATATCAGCATTTGAAGGATGTCATCTCATACAGACAGCTGACGGCAAGCTAGACGCACAGATCACATGGAATGTCAAATGTACAGATCACACACATTGCGATGAAGGGGTACATGTGAAAACAGAAAACACAGACATTGAGACGACGCAGATATGTCCTCATGTTAAAATATCATGTTCGATGCATACAGACACACGTTACGTGGAAATCCACATGTGGCATGGTGTGCGTAGATTTGTGCCATGCCCATCTACACACAGACACATGTTGGATGCAGCAACAGCAGATGCAGTTGACGGAACACCAACAGCAAGCTCATGGGAACACATGACATACACATGACATAGTCTCATCGGTGCACGCTGGTCGTTAAATGTCAGATGTTAGTGTTCCTGTCCCTGGCATCAGGGGACAGTTGCGGGTGGTGGTGACTGTGCCATACCAGTGATGCTGTGCTTGACACGTTTGTACTACATGCACACATGTGCAAAGTGTGAAGGGGAAGTGTGCCACATAGTGCCCCATCACACATGACATGTGTACACAGGTCATCACACATCAATTGTGCAAATACATGAGGAGACATGTGCAATATCACTGCCTGACACACCTAGGCCCTGCACATGTAGGACAGCAATGACAATGACTTGATGTACATCCTTGTGCGAGTCTGAGACCTCCATTCCTTTCGTGTGCGCATCCTATCAACAGTGTAAGCGTGTGAAACGCACCATACACACGCTCTGAGGGCATGTGTATGGTCTGTATCACTATAGTAGTGGTGCCGTAGGAGCATGCGTGGTACGGACCGTACACACATGCGTGTACTACCAGTGCCTACATGTATGTGTACTACCAGTGCCTAAACGTACGTGTAGGCACTGGTAGTACACATATGTGTAGGAACTGGTAGCACACGTACGGGTACGTGTACTACCAGTGCGTACACGTACATGTAGGCACTAGTAGTACACGTATGTGTAGGCACTGGTAGTACACGTACGTGTACGCACTGGTAGTACACAAACCCGTACGTGTACGTACGTGTACTACCAGTGCCTACACGTATGTGTACTACCAGTGCCTACACGTACGTGTAGGCACTGGTAGTACACATACGGGTACGGGTACTACCAGTGCGTACACGTACGTGTACTACCAGTGCCTACATGTACGTGTAGGCACTGGTAGTACACATATGTGTAGGCACTGGTAGTGCACGTACGTGTACACACTGGCAGTAGATGTATGAGGAGACATGTGCAATATCACTGCCTGACACACCTAGGCCCTGCACATGTAGGACAGCATTGACAATGACTTGATGTACATCCTTGTGCAAGTCTGAGACCTCCATTCCTTTCGTGTGCGCATCCTATCAACAGTGTAAGCATGTGAAACGCACCGTACACACGCTCTGAGGGCATGTGTATGGTCCGAATCATTATAGTAGTGGTGCCGTAGGAGCACGCGTGGTACGGACCGTACAGACGTGCGTGTACTACCAGTGCCTACACGTACGTGTACTAACAGTGCCTACATGTATGTGTAGGCACTGGTAGTACACATATGTGTAGGCACTGGTAGTACACATACGTGTACACACTGGTAGTACACGTACGGGTAGGTAGGCACTGGTAGTACACGTACGGGTACGTGTACTACTAGTGCCTACACGTACGTGTACTACCAGTGCCTACACATATGTGTACTACCAGTGCCTACACATACATGTAGGCACTGGTAGTACACGTACGTGTAGGCACTGGTAGTACACGTACGTGTACGCACTGGTAGTACACGTACGTACACATACGGGTACGTGTACTACCAGTGCGTACACGTACATGTACTACCAGTGCCTACACGTACGTGTACTACCAGTGCCTACACATATGTGTAGGCACTGGTAGTACACGTACGTGTACGCACTGGTAGTACACGTACGTTTAGGAACTGGTAGTACACGTACGGGTACGTGTACTACCAGTGCGTACACGTACGTGTAGGCACTGGTAGTACACGTACGTGTACGCACTGGTAGTGTACGTACCCGTACGTGTACTACCAGTGCCTACACGTACATGTCAAACACACTGTGCAACTGGTGCCGTAGGGGTACGTGTGAAACGCACCGTACCTGGGTGTGGATTTGAAAATTACATAGGGGACACATAAGGAACAAGTATTAGGCACTAAATGCATGCTGGTTGTCATGGATACAGAGTTTTCAGTTCAAATTTTTCCATCAGGTGTCCTGGAAAAGTCAGTTGGCCACAAAATACAATGTTGCAAAGTGGTTGTTGACTTGACATGATGCTCAAAATTGGAACGATGCAAATGCTGTCACTGGTGTATGTGGAACGGGATTGGAGTAAATGTAAGATGCGAATGAATCTGACCAATCACTATGTACTCCTCCAAATGAATGCCCCTCAGCAAGACAGATATAAGTCAGCCAGAACCCATGACAGGGCACTTGCCTGCACAACTTTCTTGTTGACAACACTGCTGCTGTCTGTGCTTCCTCTGGCACCATGTCAAGGTCTGTGGAGAGGGCCCAGCCATTCACCCAGGAGGAGAATGTGGCATTGCTGGATGTCATCCTCCCACAGTACCCCCGCCTGTATGGGAGACCAGGGGAGCAGGTGAGTGCTGACTCCACTACCTTTGACTGTGCACCTTTTTTGTGACTGTCACTTCTGGCATTGTGTCCAGGTGTGACAGACATGCAATGTTGTTTAAAGTGGGTCCCAGGGGGGGAATGGCTTATGTCTCCCATGCAGAGCATGATGTAGTTAATGTGTGCACTCCTCACTTGCATTGTGCTTACTGTGACATTCACTGCATAGTGCATGACACATTCAGCCTGGCTAATCCTTTGTGGCATTTTTTGTCTATAGTCCTGAGGTGATTCAGTGGTCCCCCCGGTGTGAAAGGTGACTGTACCCACAGATATATGTGAGTTGAGTGGAGCTGTGGTGAGAGTGTCCAAGTGATGTGTACGCCCCCTGGACATTGATGTGTGTGAATGTTCTTTGTCATGTGGGTGAGTGTCTATGTTAAGTGTTGCACCACAGCTGCATGGAGGAGGCAACAGCTCTACCCATCTGATGTGAGAAGTAAGCCGTGCTGTGTGTCTGACTTGCTAAGCTCGCCCCACACCTGTGACACCCCACAGGCAAGTGGCACATGTGCAGAGTGAGCTTTGTATCCACTGTTGCCAATGGCAGGTGATTGATCTGTGCCTGTGTGTGTCTGTGTCTGTGTACTCTGCTGAGGTTGCGTCAGTGGCCTGGGGCATGTAACTGCTTGGAGGTGCTGTCCATCAGCCTGGTGTTGCTTGTGATGCACAGTGTGTGCCATGATCATGGAGTGTGTCACACCCCTCATGCCACCTGTGTACTTTAAATGCCATGTAGTGCATTGTGGCTTCCACGGAGGCCAATGTCCATATGAGAAAGATGCTATTCCTTGGCAGCATCCTATGCCCTGTTCAACATATCAAAGATGTTCAAATGTGTGTCTCTCTGACATGGAGCAGGTGTAGTGATGTTGTCTCACTTTGTCATCCTCACAGGTAACTGCCTACGTGAAGGGGGAGATCTGGAAGCGGGCCGTCAGGGCCGTGAGATCGGTGGAGGGTCGCAGTCGGTGCCTAGCCCAAGTCAGAAAACGGTGGCAGGACATCTGGTGCTGGACCCGGAGGATCGCCAAGGTCCTGCTGGGGGACTCACCTCCACGCCCCCACGGCAGGCGCCGACGCCTGACCCAGCAGATGAGGCGTGTCCTGGCGGTGGTCTTCCCTGACATGGATAGGCAGTTACAGGAGAGACAGCAGCAAGGAGGGGGTAGGTACATGTGTGTTTGTTGTATGTCACCAGCTTTTGGAAGTGCTCAGTCGCCTGGATACACTGCCAGGGTTTATATGTGCAGTGCATATCCTGTTCGCCCAAGTCAACCGGTGCTGTTCTTTCTCCCTTCCACTCCTTGACATGTGTTCCCTGGTCTGTGTGCAATCACTATTGCACATGGTCATCTAGGCTGCCAGTTAATCCAAGTGCACATTGCTTTCTGCATCATGTGTGGGGGTGGTCTGTGCCATGTGTTGGTACCTTGCCTGTGCCCTGTCCTGTTCAGTCATTTGGGGGTCCATATTTGTTGGCACTGATGCTGAGTCTCAACATAGGAGTGTGAGGTTTCAAATTAACAGACTTGCAGCATGCATGACCGATGTTGTGGCCTCAGACATGATGTGCATGAGTGGGAGATATGCATAGTGCCGGGACGGTTGCTCATGTTACAGTCAGATCATTCCAGGACCATGGAGCAGTGTGCCCACTACAGTCCCCTGAGACACCCTTGCCTCAGAATCATGTGTGTCATCCAACACTGTGCCCATTCTCTGTGTGTTCAGCATAGGTTGGCCTCTGTAGCATTGTTCCCTGGCCTCATTTGTATTTATCTAAAGTGTGCTACATGTGTCCACTGGACAGGGTGACCCCATTTGGCTTGTGCATCCTCACACTGGGAAGTGCCTGTGTGTCTATTTACAACTATCTGTTGATGGTTGTTTGTGACAAATATGTGTTGGTAGCCTCACGAGGTGATGTGGAGTACATTTTGGAATTCTTGATGCACATTTTTGTAAACCCTGATTAAGAGGTGTCACTTCTTGATCTGTCTCAATCACATTGTCTCAGGTATGGGGGGTTTGTGCGGGCGAGGCCTACGTGTCCAAACCTTATGTCTCCTTGCCAGGTCTGACCTGTGTGTGATAATTGTCTGGACAGACACTCAACATGCAGTGACCCAGTGATGTTGTGCAGGCTTTCATGTTTGTGCTTAGCAGCATGTGTCAAAAGTTTAAATACATGATTCCTGCTTATCCATTTTTGGCACCAGTGTGTGGTCCAGATGCTGCGTAGTTTGGTCTTTGTGTGCTGACATCTGTGTGGACATTCTTGTTTGCCATGAGGGTGTCTCCTCAGTGCAGGTGTGCCTTATTCCGACACAATTGCAGGCCCATTAGCTTATGCATTGTCCTGTGTTTGGACATGTGTGCCACTCCACATGACAGGCAGTGAGTCAGATGTGTTGCCAACTGTGTCATCATGGTACGGATGGCCATGTGACAGGTGGCATGATTCAAGTTGTTAGTCAAGAAGTCTTGTACCTTGGCACTCACTACACTTGTCAACATGTCTTCATGTTTTCAATGCTTGACTTTGATGTTTTGTTGTGAGGGACAATAATGTGCCTGCATGACAGATGTCTGCCAAGGAAGTGCACAAGAAACCACCTTTACACTTTCAGGGGACACGCTGGCATATTTTTAAGAAAGGCACAGTTTGAATAAGACTGTTTTTCAGATTATACATATCCATGTTCCCACAGTGTGGTGGCATTTGGGTAAGTCCTTGGTTGTTGTTGATACCAACTTACGAGTGTCAAGTCATCCAGACCGCCGTGGTGCCATGTATATGTACTTACTGAAACCCCATTTCTTTCTAACAGTGGCTTCTTTGTATAAGGCTGGCAGCACATACAATGACTGTGTAAACGTAGTTTTGTGTGCACCTCCTTGTGTGACTTCTTTTATACAGGTACATGTGTGTTCTGTTCACAAAGTGGCACATTCACACATTCTAAACATGTAGATTGTGTAAAGTGGTGTGATTCCCAAGGAAACACAATGTATTTCGTTTGGGTTTCCAAAGTACTTACAGGTCTCTGAGTGTGGGGACACCTTCAGCATTGAGGTCTGTTATTTAGCCTTGGGTGCACCAATACTGTTTCATTCACAGTAAACAAGAGGTGGCATGCCTTCATAGTATTGCTGTGCTCAACTGTTCCCAGACACTAGCTTCTCAGTATATTTCTAAATTAAGTATTTGGCTGTTGTGTCCTATTTTTCCTTGTTTCCAAGTGGCATGGTGGGTCAACCAACTGGGGAGTACAGGGCTTACATATGTGCGGAGTAATCTAGATGTTACTCATGATGCTTTGCCTGATATGCACTGTGACCTATTTTGTTTTGACTCATGTGTCAGATGTATACAGGTGACTGATTATTTTCTGTATCTTCACCTTGCCCACAGCATCATCGGAGGACACAGAGGGAGACACCTGCACGGACCTGGAGGAGGGATCCAGCACCGGTGCCACCACTGCTGGCGAGTCTGCGGGAGCAAGTGGCACGGAGGGCGAGGGGAGTCAGGCGGAGGACTTGTCTGGTGGCGACACCATCTACGACGCTGACAGGTCCGAGGCTGAACTCATCGAGGGGGCGGAGGCTGCTACAACACCTGGCATCAGCACAACATCTGTCCCCGCCTCCTCCATTCCCATCACCGCCCTCCCAGTTGCTCCGGCCCCTTCTCTCCGTGCAGGGCACCACCATGTCTCCTTCGTGCCAGGCACCGCACCCCCTGCCCCTGTCACCCCTGCTGCCCTCACTGCAGAGTCTGTGGACATTCAGCGGCAGTTGCAGGTTGGCCAGATATCGATGCTGAATGTCCTCCATGGCCACACCAGAGTGCTGACACAGATGGTGTCGTTCATGGAGGGCATGTTAGCAGCGATGTCTGGCCAACGGATGTTGCTGAGGTCCATGGACTCTTCACTGACAGCAGCAGTGAGTCACCTGCATGCGCTTCATCCCCCCCTACCCCAGCCCCATCCACGCTTCCCACTCCCATGCCTGTCCCATGCACACCCAGACATTCCCAAGCACGCACCCCACCAGACACAGGCAGCACACCAACACGTAAGGGCAAGCACACACCTCCTGACACGCACACTCTGGGGATAAAGGCACACCCACTGGGTCTGGGGCACACAGACATACACGCAGCCACAGTCTGAGTCCGAATGCCTCACTACCCAGTCCCTCCAAAAGCACTCCCCTTGACTCCCCTGCCACACAGTCAGACAAGGAGAGCTACATGTCTGTGCTGGGCCTCAGCCCCACTGGGTCACCAGCCCGCAAACGGGCAAGGCACTCCCCGGGTAGGGGAGTTGAGTCCCCCCCATGCCCCCCCTAGTAGCGCTGCACCCCATCCCTCCGACCCCCCCCTCCTTTGTGCCTGTGGTTTCTTCCGGTGCAGGGGATACTCTGGACGCCCTGGCAGAAGTGTGCAGCGCCGAGCTCACCTCCACTTTTGGCGCTGCCCCACCCCCTGTGGTGGAGGCGTCCACCCCTGCACCCATCACACCTACCCTTACACCTCCTCTCCCTGGTCCTTCTCCACATGATGCCCCCCCCCCAGTCGACGAACCTGAGGGTTCAAATGTGCAGGCAAGCTAGGGGAGACGCGTGCCCATGTGTCCCCCCAAGGACTTATATTCTGGACTGGCCATTGGCCTTTGTATATAGTGTTTTTGAAAAAAAAAATTATGCTGATTAAAGCATTTACTTTTTACTTTGAACACTATTGCATTTCAGGTATTGATGCTGGTGCTGATGCTCCAGGAGTTGGGGTTGTGGTAATGTGTTATGTTTCGAGCAAAGGTTCGAGTCTGATGGTCATGAGGTGGACCATGGGATCTGCGTGCCATCACAAGGTCTCTGCAAAGGATCTTTGGTCGTGTGTGTTATTTGTTTTTTGAGACATTGTCCCAAGGAGTGTTCCTTCCTCTGTGGCACCTGACATCTTCCCTGCAGAGAGTTGCACAATTGTTGTGCTGACCTGTGTATACATTCCCTCTGTTGGTGACGGATCCCTTCAACTATGGCCATGCCTGCTCAGCAATGTCTCCGGCTGCATCGTCTGTGCCATCCTTGCTAGTCACGGTACTTGTGTATTGAGTATGTTGCCATGCCTTCATGGAGAAATTCTCCCTTTTCCGCACTATGCATGTGTGTAATCCCAGCCTAGCACACATATGGTACTTGTTCTGCAGGGTATTTGGGCACCTGACTCACAATTGTGGGCATTGTATCTTTGGGAACTCCACCCTATTCCTTCCATGAGAGACAACATCTTGGTGGCTGTCCCAGCACCTGTACATTCCTATCAGTCCTGGGATGTGCGTGACAGTGTGTGTTCCCTTTGGCTCTCTTAGTTTAGTAGGCATTGACATGACTATACAGTCTTGTGGCATGATCTCTGTGTGTGTATTGTGCTGCATCCGCCAGGGGTGGGTATGCATGTGTCATTTGTCCTCACACCCACATGTGGTATGTCATGCAGTCGGGGAAAGACATCCATCCTCATGGGAGTGGGACACTGCTGTCAGTGATGTGTTGTTATGGCACTATCAACATAGTCGAAAATTAGGGATGCGTACATGCACACATGGAGTTGTGGTCATCTGATAATGATGTACACACACCCATGTCTCTGTCCACTGCTGGTATTCCTCTGCACCCACCCCTCACATGTCTCTGTCCACTGCTGAGAGTGATAGGCACCCACCCCTCACATGTCTCTATCCACTGCTGGTATTCCTCTGCACCCACCCCTCACATGTCTCTGTCCACTGCTGGGAGTGATAGGCACCCACCCCTCACATGTCTCTATCCACTGCTGGTATTCCTCTGCACCCACCCCTCACATGTCTCTGTCCACTGCTGGGAGTGATAGGCACCCACCCCTCACATGTCTCTATCCACTGCTGGTATTCCTCTGCACCCACCCCTCACATGTCTCTGTCCACTGCTGGGAGTGATAGGCACCCACCCATCACATGTCTCTATCCACTGCTGGTATTCCTCTGCACCCACCCCTCACATGTCTCTGTCCACTGCTGGTATTCCTCTGCACCCACCCCTCACATGTCTCTGTCCACTGCTGGGAGTGATAGGCACCCACCCCTCACATGTCTCTGTCCACTGATGGGAGTGATAGGCACCCACCCCTCACATGTCTCTATCCACTGCTGGTATTCCTCTGCATCCACCCCTCACATGTCTCTGTCCACTGCTGGGAGTGATAGGCACCCACCCCTCACATGTCTCTGTCCACTGCTGTGAGTGATAGGCACCCACCCCTCACATGTCTCTATCCACTGCTGGTATTCCTCTGCACCCACCCCTCACATGTCTCTGTCCACTGCTAGGAGTGATAGGCACCCACACCTCACATGTCTCTGTCCACTGCTGGTATTCCTCTGCACCCACCCCTCACATGTCTCTGTCCACTGCTGGGAGTGATAGGCACTCACCCCTCACATGTCTCTATCCACTGCTGGTATTCCTCTGCACCCACCCCTCACATCTCTGTCCACTGCTGGGAGTGATAGGCACCCACCCCTCACATGTCTCTGTCCACTGCTGGTATTCCTCTGCACCCACCCCTCACATGTCTCTATCCACTGATGGGAGTGATAGGCACCCACCCCTCACATGTCTCTGTCCACTGCTGGGAGTGATAGGCACCCACACCTCACATGTCTCTGTCCACTGCTGGTATTCCTCTGCACCCACCCCTCACATGTCTCTGTCCACTGCTGGGAGTGATAGGCACCCACCCCTCACATGTCTCTGTCCACTGATGGTATTCCTCTGCACCCACCCCTCACATGTCTTTGTCCACTGCTGGGAATCCTAGGCAGCCACCCACCCACCCACCCGCACCCTTGGTGTAGTACACTGCTGTCCTGAGCATACACACACCCCAATATACTGGTTATATGCTGCATCAGGCCCTAAGCCAACATTTGTGGCGTGTGTACGCCTTGTATCACAAATGTACTGGTGCCCTAGGGGTACGGGTTATGCGGTCCGTACCCCCGCATTCATAGGTTGGGTACAGTCCATACCATGCGTACCCCTACTTCACCACTGCAATGGTGGTACAGACCGTACCCGCGCTCTGAGGCCGTGGGTACGGTCCGTTCCACCATTGTAGTGGTGATGTAGGGGTACGCGTGGTACGGACCGTACCCACGCCCTCAGAGCATGGGTACAGTCCATACCACCATTGTAGTGGTGATGTAGGGGTACGCGTGGTACGGACCATACCCACGCTCTGAGGGCGAGGGTACGGTCTGTCCCACCATTGTAGTGGTGACGGGTATGCGTACACGTCCACTTCCGTTGTTGCGGTACGCAGGGATTGGTGGACACACCCCCCGAAGTGACCAGACCCTGGAGGTAATGTATGTCCTCCATATTGTATGTTTTAATTTGTGTAGGGGTATGTGGCATGCCCCTCACCCCCCTTGACCCATGGGTGTTGTTCTCACCTTCTGCGGCATGTGCGTCGGGTTCGGTGCACCAGGTCGTAGGCTAGGAGGGCCAGGATGACCCGTAGGATGGGGTCCATGGCTGTCCATCGCGTACTGGTGCTCCTTAATCGCGTCGCCCTCAATTTCCCGGGAGTTTTTGGCTGCCGTAAAAAATTAGCCGTGCGGAGTGACGTAGGCACGAATCATACTTGCTGGTCCGTAAAACGCTGCCTGACTCCGTACGGACGTCACGTACTCGATGTCCCGGATCAGAATTGTGGGTATTTTTTAACCGCACGTAGTTTTTTACGAATCGTACGGAAATGGTATTTCTGTACGAATCGTACTTGCTGGTTTGGATTTCCCGGGTACGAGTCGTATGGAGAATACTCTCCGTACGACCATTCGTACCCGGGTTTTACAGGATTGAAATCGGCACCTAAGTGTTTGTCCCTTATTACTAACTATTGAGCTAATTTGGAACAAATAAGAGAAATTGCCCTTTCCTCTCCATAATGTATATTCCTGCCAAAATTAATAAAAATACATTTGGCCATTTTGCCACTACGTCTGTTTGAAACGTCTATGGAAAATGCATAGGTGGAAAAATGTGTTTTGGGACACCTCTTTTATCTATGCACTCCTAATTGTTCAATGCAGAAAAAGGGATAGGTCTGCAAAGTTTTGTGGAGATTAGTCAAAGAGTGGTAAAGTTATTACCAAGTAAATATCAGAGGAATTCCAATGTCTCTGAATGCCAACTATAACTATAGTGTGGCTACCACCACTCTATTATATCTATGTGTATATATGAATTACCTACTTGCAGCGGCCAGTCGGTAGTTATAGTTAGGACCTAGTTTCCTTAGGCAAAGCTTTTTTTTTTTCATCAATAACTTTGGCATCGTTTGACAAAGCCTCATGAAATTTTCAAAACTAGTTTGCCACTCACATTAGTTGCTGTGTTGAAAGTTGTAGGGTGCTACATCAAGCGGGGACAGAGAAAAAGGGGATCCCCATGCTATTTCCCACTCAATACAGCCCGAACCAGCTGATGGAATTCCACCAAATTTGGCGGAAATCTAGATCTTGGTTGAGAAGGAGTGTTTTTTAGGTCTCGCCTGAGACAGCGCTTTAGCGCTGTTCTGGCGAGACTTATAGTAAGCACTTTTGGAAGTGCAAACGAGTGCTTTCAGGCCGCCAACTACTGTGCATGTGTGCCGGGCGCGCGCACCATTTGGCAGCCTGAAACCACTCGTCTTTCACTTTCGCCTGTCACACAGTGTGATCGCGATTGCGATCACTTACATTTCGCGGGCGCTTTGATGTTTTCAGTGAGCCGCGCGGCCACTGAGGACATCAAAGCGCCCGTGAACACCATTTGCCACCCCCACCTCTTCAGCCAACTTACTCGCCATGTCTGCTCTGGATTCTTGTGCCTCTTTGTCACTGTGTCTGCTTGCTTGGTAACGAGTCTGTCTGTCTGCCTGTAAAGGTGCCTGTGACCCGGCCTGCCTCTCTAAGACGCCGTAAATGTGTGTGGGTGCTTGCAGTGAGTGTGCCTGACTGCCTCAGTGTTTCGCCGTGGGTCCGCTTGTGTCTGTTTGTGTGTGTGCGTCTACACACTGTTTGTATCCGCTTGTGTCTGTCTGTCTGTGAGGCTCTCCGCTATAAGCCTGTCTCGGAGCAGGCATGTTCACCACCAGTGCTTGTTTGATTCGTGTCTGGGGCCCAATCTGTCCGCCTTCGGGTTCCGTGGAAGTGCGCGCCATGTTCGGCTGGGAGTCTGTGTGTCTTTGGACCCTGGTGTGCCACCCGCGCCGAGGTGTGTGTCTATTTAGGGCTGTCTTGCTTGTTTCTGTGCGCGTGTGTTTACATCCACCCCTGCACCTGCATTTGCGTATCATGCCTTCCAGTGTGCGTGCTTGCACTGACCCCCCCACCTTGCAGTGTGGCTGTCATGCCTAGCAGTATGTGCATCTATTAGTGTATGTTCGTGTGTGCATGTGCTTATGTGCACGTGTTCAGATCCCCCTGGCCCGTTAGTTTCTGTCATGCCTTCCAGTGTGCCTGTATTTACACCCCTTAACCGCCGCGTGCGAGTCTGTGCAGGTGTGTGTGTGTGCCTACAGCAATCCGATGGCGTCATACTCTGCATATCCCATGCCATACAGAGAGAGAGAGTGAGTATTTGTGTGTGAGTGTGACCATGTGTGTAGCAAGGTGTGCACTGCCGCGAAGTGTGCACGTACAGCTCTCCCAGGACCTTGTTGTATTGTATGTGTATGTTTACAGCCAAGATTGGAGCATAATGTGTGTTTACAGCACTGAGTGCAGCATAACGTGTCTGAGTGTTTACAGCCCTGACTGCAGTATAGTGTGTGTGTGTTTACAGCCCTGAGTGCAGCATTGTATGTGTGTGTTTGTGTTTACAGCCCTGACTACAATTTAGTGTGTGTATTTACAACCATGCGTGTGAGTGTGTGCTCAGTCTCCTCCTTGTTTATGTTGGTCTGTATACATGTCAAAAAGTACAGATGGAACTGGGTTTGCATGAGCGTGAGGGTGCTTTTGCATAAAGCTGAAAGAAAAACTGTAACACTGTAAATTAAACACAGCTTAAAAAATTGTACATTGCATGCTACTATGTACTCTCTCTCAAATGTCTGCTGGCTAAGCGGGCTAAGAGAGAACTAGGAAAAGACTCGATTAGGCACAAAAGAAAGCATTTTTAGATGATGGTGTAAAAAGTGAAGCGAGGTGTTTGCGATTTTAACAAGCATTTGCAATGCAATAGGTCTCGCATTATTAAAGTTTGAGCTATTGGTATTGCATTATTTAGCAATGCCAATGGCTCAAACTTTAATAATGCGAGACCTATTGCATTGCAAATGCTTGTTGTGATTTGATGTAAATCCGTTCAGTAGTTTTGGGGTTATTAAAGAAAAAAATATATAGATATCTAGGGATGCGAACCCTCTGCAGATCTGGTTCCGCGAAGTCACGTGCCACTGGCAATGCTGTGATTTGCTGGCCACAACCTGAGAGAAAAAGTGCAGCCATCATTTTAGATAACAGGGAATGGTCCCTGCATGTGAGAATTCACAAACATTGGAACATAAGGTGTTAGGGTAGAGGTTTACCTGACCCCAAGGGTGCAATATAGGGGTGTATGAGGGACCCATGATTGAAAAGAAATGGGCTTATAAGTATTTTTTCCACATGCAGGAATTTGTGGATCCGCCGCGATGCTCAGTATGCCCCCCGTGTGAAATCGCAGCTGAGCTGTGAATTCGGTCGGAAGTTTTAAAAAATACATCCAGTCAGTGACCCCCTCTGAGGCTCATACACACCTAGACACCTACTTACAGACCCACGCAGACACTTACACCCCCACTCACAGACCCACTCAGACACTCATACTCCTACTCTGAACCCCCCACTCACAGACATACTCAGACACTCACTCACTCACTTAGTGACCAACTCATACACTATCACACCCACTCACAGACCAACTCATATACCCACACACGGAGCTATTCAGACTCTGACACACCCTCTCACAGACCCTTTCAGTCTCTTACATACCCACTCACAGATACACTCACACACCATATATAGAGCCACTCACACTCTGATATACCCATACACAGACCCAAACACACACACACTCACAGACCCACTCACACACTGACATTCCCATTCATGGACCACACATGCACTCACACACTCACGCACAGGCCCACACAGACACTCACACACCCACTCAAACACCCACTCACATACTCAATCAGAGACCTACTCACATGTCCACTCACAGACCAACACAGATACTCACATATCCACTCATAGACCCACTCAGGCACTTACACACCCACTCACAGGCCCACTCACACACTCATCCACCCACCCACAGACTGATTGAGACACTCACATACCTACTCAGACCCACTAAGACACTCACACACGCACTGACAGACCTACTCAGACACTCATGTGCCCGCTCACAAACCCACTCAGACAACCACACACCCATTCACAGACCCACTCATACAATTATGCATCCACTCACACAACCACTAACACACCATCTGACAGACCCACTGAGACACTCATATATCAACTGACAGACCCACTCACACACCCTCTCACAGACCCGCTAAGATACTCACACACCCACTCACAGACCCACTCATGTACCCAAAAACAGACCCACTCACACACCCACTCACAGACTACTCATACACCCACGGACCGACCCACTCAGACACTTACATACCTACTCACTGACCCACTCAAACACCCAGACACAGAGATACAAATATTCTGACATACATACTCACAGACCCACTCAGACACTCACTCACAAACCCACTTGCAGACTCACACCTACTCACAGATCCACCCATACACTCACTTACAGAGCTATACAGATATTCACATATCCACTGACACACCCACTCACACTGTCACACACCCACTCAGACTCAAACATTCATGCACCGATTTACAGACCCATTCAGACAATCTCACACCCACTCAGAGACTCATTCAAATGCTCATACACCAACTCAGATACTCACACACCCACTCACAGACCCACTCACACACCCACTCACAGACCCATTCAGACACTGACACACCTATACTCAAATGTTAGAGGTTACAGTTAGGAAATACCATTTTAATTACATAGAAATTCACTGAAAAAACTAAAGGTTACAGGGACATGATAGTTAGGCTCAGATTTCACACGCACAAAACCATATAAATTGAGCAGTTATCGTTACGTGAGGTAAGTATAACTTACACCCCGCAATGCACTACTTATGATTCTCATATTACATCAATCATGACATGCTCAGTGATATCACTGATGACATCTCAAATGACATCACTGATGACATCATCCAGTGAGAGTAAGTGTTTCGTAAAAGTTTCTGGGACAAAGATATATACTGAGCTACTGCATCAGTTAAATTACTTTTGTTTCTGTACTACTACTGAGTGGTTGTATGGGTGACTGAATGTGTGTGTGAGTGACTGTATGCGTGAGTGAGTAGCTCTGTTACTAGCTGTATGGGTGAGTGAATGGCTTTGTGAGTGGCTGTATGGGTGAACTGTGGTAAATAAAATAAATATTACCGGACTGAATTTCATGCGGAATCTTAAATTAAAGTAAATAGCTCAAAATAACAAGAGGCAGAATCCGTGGTATAAGAGGTTTCTAATGGGCTTTATTCCATTCAAAATGGCCGACTCGAGTCGCGGCCCTCAGGTTCCGTCACCACGAAGGTTCAGGAAGTGAAGTACAATAATTTATTAACAGACATGTATTTTTATAATAAGTACATTACAATGAAACGAATGTAGAAGGCGTAACATTTGATAAGAAAAATGACGTGACAGTGACATAATCGAAACTAGGCGTAATAAGGAATAAAAGAAACATGATTGGTTAGAATTATCAGACATAGGTGGATCTATAAGATAATACTTGGCATAGATGCGCGCGCGGCAGCATGACGTGTAATTGACGTGCAACTAGGGGGTGAAGGGGACTTGACATTTAGCTCTACATGTGGAGACGAGAAGTCTGGGGTCAAGTCATCCTAATCCCAAATCATATCTAACATCCTATGTTTAAAGAACTATGTTATCCACAAGGAAGAGACTCTCGGACAGAATCTATTCTATACTGACTGTGTGCGTGTACAAGCGTCTAAGTGTCTATATGAGATGCGAGGGGCAGAAAACTTTCCATGGCAACAGGGCTATGAATCACTTGCAGGAGGACGGAAAGGCTGAGTCCTTTGCTTGTGAGCTAAAGGAAATGTTTACCTAAATCACTGGACAGGAATGCATCGGCTGAAGAGCAAAATAGATAATTCGAAGGTGAAATACAACTTCTTGGCAGACAGGCGAAAACTAGCCGAGGCAGGCACCGTTAGCTGCACAGGGAGTAGGACAAAGTTCATGGATACAGATGCGAGCTCAAGCTGAAGCTGTCAGAGACAGAGAGCAGGGAAAGGCTTTGAGGACAGAATCGGGCCTACTCGCCTGAACTGTAAAGATGAAGTAACTTAGCCATATAAAGTCGGTGGCCTTTTATACTTAGGAATCGAATATCCAGCCCATTGATGGCGGATCTGACAGAGAACATGTTGACGGTAGACACACATATGTTTGCGTCTTAGAAACTGGAACTGGAGGGAACATACATGTACTTGTAACATGCATATAGAACCGTTGGGGTCCAAGATAGGGGACATAACTGATCAGGAAAATCCACATTTCCACATTCCCTCCTTGTCCCCTTCTTGCCCTTCACGAGACATCAATCTTCATCATTCCATTGATTTGCTCATGGAGCATCATTTCTTCTTCTTTCTTCTTCCGGGATTTTGAGCGAAAACCTTGATGTGGGATACACGATGTGGCACACAGACCACAAATCGCTGGTCCACATTGCAGGCATAGACAACAACTGGAGAGCATAAGAAGGCCAATACCTAGGAAGGATAGAACTCTCCATCCCCAGGCTGATATCACACTCCAAAACCACCCGGACCACGTCCAAGTGCCTGGATTCTCGTGTATCTGGCTTACAATCTTATGAAGGCGTGTTATAGCTTTATATACAGATGGCGAATTTTCTGGTATGAATATGCAGCAGCTGGATCCGATGACCCTGCAAGCTCCGCCCCTATCGGCCAGGATGACGTCAAGGACAAGACGATTCTGGAGAACAACAATTCTCATCACTGATTGTTCCTCTGTCAGATTGCCTAGGGCGGCTATAGTCTCGTTTACTACAGCTTCAAGAGTCTTGGTGAGTCTGCGTATCAGCTTACTATTTGATATAGTACCTATATAGGGAAAGATACCTTTATTGAAATCTACATACTTGTCCCATGATGTCTCAGTATAATCGACAACTGGGAGATCTCTTTGCTCTCTATTGTGTACTAAATGAACATTTCGATAATAATCAGGGGGAGCTAGGAAAACAGGTGGCAAAAGGAATGCTATGTAACAGGTACCATCCCAATCTAGAGGCAGACGCATATATGCAGTCTGACCACATATGAAGTAGGAATGGCGAGAAGCTCTAAATGAAGATTTACCTTGATCACTATATTCTACTGTAGTAACGCATTGGCTATGGCCCATGTGTTTGGAACCAACTTTTCTAACACATAATTCACCCTTAACTGGAAATACTGACATAGTGGGCAGAATTAGTTCAACTTCGGATTTGACATTCAAAATCATAAGATTAGGTGTAAAATTACCTAATTTATACACTTCATTTTCTAGATCAGTTCCTGTTCTACTGAGGTGACCCTCCTTATTAGGGTGACAGACTTTGAATAAAACTAGATTCAGATTTCCCCATATCCAATGTTGTTGATAAACTGCTGTGTCTGGGTCTATGGAATTTAATAAACTAAACCATGCTCCACAGGAGCCATTGTGTGTGAACGGATGTGGAAAGAAAGGCAGAACTCCTTTGTTATTCTGATAGGGAGGGAGTCGGCCACACACCCAACAATTGGTCGCATTACTAGTCTGATGGGAATGATGTAACATACTAATGAATGTGTTATTGCGCAGCGCAAGTCTATAGGATAATTCATGTGGCGGTAGGTCACTAAAAGAATGTTCATCAGTTATATTGAAAACACGTTTAGAAACAGGATGATACATATGCAAAATCATACTCGTAATAATTACTAAAATACTCAATAAAAACAAAATTAATAATGTCACAATACAGTGGTTACGCAGTAATTTACAATAAGCATGTCGTTTCATTAGGATTCTGGACTCTACATGATTCAGACCTAAGGGATACATGTCGGGACAGATTCAACCGCTTCACCTTGGAGAGGACTTAAACAATCAAATCGTCCGACAGTTTAGATCTGGACCTGAGTTTCTGTTTATAGCACTGAGAGTCATTCAGTTCAACAAAAGGAAGTTTTGAATCAGTCTGTGAGGGAGTGCAGGGCACAGTGTCTATATCTGAAGGTAGTCCATGAAATTTTTTTACGTGACTGGAATGAATCCACCCTTTTCGTCCCTCGATCTTCACGGCTGTTCTTGTGGTCAACAGGACCAACTTGGGTGCTTTCCACCTGGGCTCCAATTGACTCTTCCTATCGAAATTTCTCACAAAGACAAGATTACCCGGAACAACGTCATGGGGTTTCGCCTCAGTGTTGTCGGGAAAGGCTGCAGCTACCTGTGAACGAGAAGATTGTAGTGCAGACATCAAGGAAGCCAGGTAATCTGTCAGCATATTACAGTCAACATCAGTTATTTTACGTGGTATAGGCGTCCCCCACATATTCGGCGGTCTACCAAAGATCACCTCATACGGGGATAGCCCTGTTCTAGAGTGTGCTACCATTCTCATGTAAAAGAGTGCAACTGGTAATGCTACTATCCAGTCGACACCTTTCTCTCTACAAATTTTGGACAGTCTGATTTTCAGTGTCTGGTTATGTCTTTCTACGAGACCTGCTGCTTCGGGGTGTCGGACACAGTGGAATTTCCACTGATATCCCAACAGGAGCGAGACATGTTTCATTAATTCGGATGAGAAAGGCTGACCGTTATCTGAATATACAACACGTGGTAAACCGTACCGTGGGAAGAATTCTCGAACTAGCTGCTTGGCAGTAGTCGAGGCAGTGTAATCTGATACGGGATACGCCTCTGTCCAACGGGAGAGAGCGCAGACAACTACGAGGACATATTTGAATCCTCGACAACGTTCCATCTGAATATAATCCATCTGGAGGACTTCAAAAGGATGGTCAGGAGGCTGAAATCCACCCTGCTCTACGGGAACACTCTTTCCTGGATTAAACTGACAACATATCATACAGGTACGAACTTTTTGTTTAGCTGCTGCTCGTAAATGTTTGTTGAACCAAATGTGCTGAATGCTGTCTAGCATAGCCTTCTCTCCTAAATGTGCTGGACTGTGAACTGTAGCTATAATGGCTTGAACCATGGAATCGGGGAGAAACCATACAGATTTCTCCTTCGTCATCCATCCTTGATCTGTCTGGATCCCTCCTAGTTCAGTCCATTTCTTCATTTCTTCTGCTGTGGCATGTGTCTGTATGTCAATTACGTCAAGTGTGGGATCCTTAATTGTCATACACTGTGTTGGTGTCTGAACTATTGGCTTTGTCATGTCTAATGTGCGATTCTGAGCAGTCTGTTTAGCTGTTCTGTCAGCTAAATCATTGCCTTGAGAAATGGTATCAGTAACCTTCGTGTGTGCTTTACATTTCATAATCGATATAGCAGTGGGTAGATGTATTGCGTCTAACAAGGCATGAATGAGGGGTCCGTGCTGAATGTGGGCACCATGGGACGTTAGGTAACCTCTCTCTCGCCACAGCACACCGAAGTCGTGTACAACTCCGAATGCATAACGTGAGTCAGTGTATACATTAACTTTCTTATTTGTGGCTTGAATACAGGCTTGCGTTAGAGCAATAAGTTCTGCTGCTTGGGCTGACAGAATATCTATACAATGTGTCTCAATAACTTCAGTGTCTGTTGTGACTGCATACGCGGCCACTAAATCTCCTGTACTTGTTCTCATGCATGATCCGTCTACATACAACGTCAGGTCTGGATCTAACAATGGAACGTCTGTCAAGTCTTGTCTAGGTTTCGTCTTTATTTCAATGATTTCAACACAATCATGAGCTAGTGGGTCTGTTCCAATTACAGGTAATAGTGTAGCAGGATTCAATGTATTACACCGTCGGATCTCTATGTGTGGTTGAAACAATGTCAGTTCATAACCGGTAAGTCTTGCTATGGTCAAGTGTTGCGTTTGTGTTCGGTTCACAAGAACCTCTACTGCATGTGGTACTTGAACTGTCAATGGGTGTCCTAATACTATGGCATCGCTTTGTCTGATTGCTAAAGCTGTCGCTGCCACTGATTTCAGGCATGCAGGCAAAGCCTGAGCTACGGGATCTAATGTACTGGAAAAATAAGCACATGGCTTGCGTGATCCTGCTTGATCCTGAGTGAGTACTGACAAGGCAGTACCTTCGCGTTCTGTAACAAAGAGTGTAAAAGGTTTGCTATAACATGGTGTTGCTAAAACAGGTGCTTGACATAAAGCTTCCTTTAGGCTTTCAAAAGCTTGTGTATGTTCCTGAGTCCAAGGGAGAACAGTCGATGTGGCTGCCTCCTGTGTGGTTAACTGAATGAGTGGTTTTGCTAGAAATGCGTACTGAGGGATCCACTGCCTACAATATGAAGTGAGGCCTATGAAAGCCCGCACCTCCTTCTGTGTCTGGGGTATTGACATGTTAGCAATTAACTGGATACGATCTGGTGTAAGCTGCCTTCCCTCCTTGGACAGCGAGTGACCAAGATAAATAACTCGCTGAACACAGAATTGCAGCTTAGAAGGGGACACCTTGTGCCCCTTGTCGGCTAGGAAATGTAAAACTGTCAGAGAAGCTTTTTCACATTCTGGCTCGCTTCTCGCGGTGATCAGCAGATCATCGACATATTGAAGCAGTGCAGTATTGACTGGCATGTGTATACTGTCAAGTTCTCGTTTCAGTGCTTGGCTGTAGATGCTGGGGCTTTCTGTAAATCCTTGGGGAGCGCGTGAGAATTTAAAGCTGCGCCCATTTAAACTGAATCCGAACAAGTATTGGCTTTCCGGATCTATTGGGACGCTGAAAAAGGCATTCTTGAGATCAATTACAGTAAAGAATGTTGCTTCGGAATCAATTGCTGTCAACAATGATGATATATCAGGGACCACAGGGAATTGTGGTACAATACACTTGTTTAGTTCACGCAAATCAATAACCAATCGGTATACTGGCGGAGCAGTAGGATCAGTTCGTTTAAGAATCGGAATTATCGGTGAATTACATACATTGGAGTCTGTTTCTACAACTACTCCCTGGGCAATTAGTTCATCAATGATTTTCAACAAAGCCACTACAGCATCATGCGGTAACTTGTATTGTCGCATTCGTGGTAGTACCACTCCTGCTTTCAATGTAACTCGATAGGGTGTAATGTTCATGCAGCCAACATCCGTAGGGCCTTGTGCCCATAGATGTACTGGTAAAATCTGTAGTCGGGGATCCATGTCTCTAGACACATAGTGACCTTTAAAATCACGCAAAAACAACCTTACTCCTTCCGGAGAACAACATATTATGGCTCCTAGTGCTTTCAGAGTTTTAATTCCTAACAAATTTTCTGGGCATGATTTAGTAAGCAATAAATCTGTAGTTCGTGTCAAAGGTCCTATCGTAAGTGGTAGAGGCTGTGATACTTCATTAACAATAGGTTTTCCTGAAAAACCAAGGGAAACATTTTGAGAGCCTGAGAGGGGTGCCCCTGGAACTTCACTACGTTTTATGGTTGTTCGACTTGCCCCTGTATCGAGTAAGAATTTTCTATCTTGACCTAATAATTCACTATGTACATAAGGTCCTTCTTGATCTACCGGAATCTCGATAAGCGGTAAGTCAACTTCCCTCTCTAGGCTGGTTCATGCGTAACGCTGATACTCAGGGTATTCATACTGTGCAGTCTGATACATTTGTTGTGTTGTGGTTTGTGTGGCAGTAGCAGGCAACGGTGGTGCAGCTGGCACAAACTGTATGGGTTGCTGTGAGGCTGGCATAGACTGTTGCTGAACTGGCACGGACTGTCCATGCTGCATAGCTCCTTTTTCATTCTGATCTTGTCTAACTAATCGTGGTCTCTCTTTTGCAATACCTGTAGCTATATTTCGTTTCAGGACTTGACAATCATGTACATAATGGCCTAGTTGTTTACAGTAATTGCAGGTTCCTTTTACAGGAACTGCAGAATCACCAGAATGTGTCACACCCTTTTTGTGACCATCTGCTGGTACTGTCTGAGAAACTAGCATTTTCATTTTTGTATCCTTCATGCGTCTATGCTCGTGTTCTTGTTCATCCCTAATTCTATTGTGATGATACTGTAACATTTGTAGCATTTGCGACGGAGTGTTACTTTGCCAGGTACTCTCGAATTTCAATATTCTATTCTTCACTGGAGGCAATGCATTTTCCACTAATTTTGTCACAAATAAATGTGGATATGAGTCACTACTTGCTTTTATACCACTATTTATACCAAAACATTTTTCAAATCGAGCATAATAATCGCTTGTGTCTTCATCTTGCTTTTGTTTACAGGCTGTGATTGCACCCCAATCTTCCTTTTTTTGTAGTTAATAAACGTGGCAGTACCTGTACTAGTAAACCTGGTAATAGTTTAACTTTATCCCCGAGCCCTGAACCTGCGGCTCGGCCCCTTTCTTCCTCTGCTAATGCTGTCCAGTCTATCCTTTGGTCTCCCACTTCCCACTCTTTTTCTTTCAGTTTTTCATATATGCCAGCAGGCAAAAGCACTTTTAATATCGTCATAATATCAGGAAAGGTGTACTCTCCCATCAGTAACATGTCTTTAATTTCTCGGTGGAAACCCGCTGGGTCTTTGTCATGACTAGGTACTACTTTCTTCATTTCTAATAATTCCATTTTTGATATGGGTGTGTAAACAAATACACGGTGAAACTCATTGTCTTCGCCTTTTATTGGGTGCACTTCTCGTAGAGGATTTTGTCTATCCATGTAGTACGGTGCTCTTTCTCTGGGGGGCAAGGAGAGAGAATCCGGATTTACAAAAAGGACGTACTGCTTACGTGACACTAATATCTCTTTAATTAGCTTGTTACTAGAACCTCTCCATCTGTACGTGAGTAGTTCCGTTAATATATCAGGTAAAGGACCAGGGTCAGCATGTTGGCTCTTATATAATATGAGGAGTTGCTGAATCATATAGATTCCAGCTAAACGTTGTTCATCTGTACTGAGGTTGAGAAACGTGTGTGCTACGGTCTCATCACCGTATTTTTCAGGACTAACAATCCAGTGAACGGCTGATCTGGCTAATTCTTGCTCATCCATGGAATCGAGGAGGTGATAACCCCTTCGTTCTCGTAGTATTTTATCTGCGGCTTGAAACGAATGTTCAGGAGATTTCAGATTTATTACAGGCGTCGGATACGTTCTGCTATTATTTGGACATACAGAGTGTATTGGATCAGAAAAACATCTAGTATTTTTACAAGATCTTCCTCTGCCTACATAGGCTATGGTCTCTGACTGTCTTGCAGAGTCCCCTGATTCGGACACTTCATCTTGCTCAAACTCGTCTGTTCCCAATCTCTCTTCATGAATACGCTCTATTTCTTTACGTATTTTTCGGCACATGGCTATTATACAATTTTGCTTATCGTGTCTCCCTTCTGATATATTCTGACTCCATCTTGTAAGAATAAGCATTGCATTCCGGTCTACCCCCGGACGATCTTGATTTCTGATCACACAGTTTATGAGGAAACGTAACAGTTCCCCTTGTATCTCTACTTTCTGGAATTCCATAGCTCTGTTAATACATCCTGGATCTCGTCCTGTTTGAACAAAATGATATATGTTATCTAGATGCGTAGCCATCCCTGGTAACCTTGCTAAATACTCTGCGGCTCGTCTGATACGTAATGATGCCAGGACCATTTCGTCCTCTTTACCAACCACCGGGTCATATCTACAATTTACAAGAAGTTCCTTAAGCGTACGTTCATTTACGAACTTAGGTGTACGTGAATGTGCTGACTCTTGAAAAACAAGTTTATTTATTCTAGGTGGTGTAAAAATACTGCTAGCACCTCCCGTGGCCCCATCTGGGGCGTCGGGTGTGAAAGGGTTCGTCGAACGTGATACAGCAACTATGGGCGTCGATACCCCTGTAGAGTCGACTGCGGAGACAGATGCGGAAACAGATGTGCTTGCCGATGCTTGTATCGGGACTTGCTGTTGCACGGGGACAGATACCTGATCCTGACGTTGAACCCCTCCGCCAGACGGTCTATGTGGTGTGGCGTTAGCATACTCGGGGGCTGCATCGTCTAGATATGAGGAAAGGAAAACATCTTCTGCGGTTCTGGGATGCCCCTTTGGATGTACCTTAATTGGAAATAACGGGGGTGGCAAGTCTTTTGGCACCTCCGTAACAGCCTTAGGTAGTCCTTCGGCTAGAAGGGGATACATACCATTCATAAGAGCATTTCTTTGTCTATTTACTTGTTCTGATTTCACTCGGATACCTTCCTCAATTAATAGATTTTCTTGAACTTTATTTGAACTTTCTTTACTCCTCTCTTCTTGTCTACGTGCTTTTTCTGTTCGTCTATGAGATTCTTTACGCCATAACTCAACGGCGTCTTTCTGTGACTGTCTGACCTTTCTTTTCCATAACTCTTCCTCCACTTTCATGATGCACTCTGCATCCCAGGTTCCCGCTATGGGCCACCTTTGACTTTCCGGTAATCCTTTGGTATAATCTACCCATAGATCAAGAAACAATATGGCATCTAAGCCATGTTTATGGTACATGAAATGTCCTGGAGTGTCTCTAGGAGGAATAGGAACTGCTTCTTCAAGCACCCCTTTTCTGGTAGTAATCTGTCTTAACTTCGAGAAGAGCGGCATATTGACAACTGACCTGATACTTACTCTTGAACTTACTTAATACGAGAAACACAATAATGAACAGTGAACAATAAACAGTCATTCATACCACAATATGCAAGACATTTTCTGAATACTTTAAACATTAAACATTAAACATTATAACAATGATCGACAATGATGACAGTCTGCTTAACTAATCACCACGCTGAATTCTTGACAATAACTGAATACTTCGGAATACTTGATATACTGCTAAACAGTACATATACACTGCTAAACAGTGCAGACCGGATTTGTGTACCCAAATCCGTCTTGACCGGCACAACCTATGTGCGCGTCAACACGCCTCCCCGGCGATGGTACTCACCGAGTAGCTCCTTGAAACGGAAGGCCTCAGAGAATGGACAGGACTCGATAACTGCGGACATCGGACCCTCTGGACGTCGGAATTTCGGAAAACCTGGTGGGCCTCTGTATACCTCGGATCTTGCTCTCTCAGCTAGGCTCTGGTCGGGATACTTCGCACTTCTCACCGCCTCGTCTGGGTTGATCGCAGCCTCAGTCGCCCCCGCTTGACCGGAGGGAGCTTACAGGAAATCCTGCTGGTACGCGTTTATGGTCCGTCCAGCTGTGGCAGGAGACCGGGCCTGCAACGCACCGCCGGCGCGTGAGATGAGAAAGTGTCCCTGTTCGGGCGCCATTATGTGGTAAATAAAATAAATATTACCGGACTGAATTTCATGCGGAATCTTAAATTAAAGTAAATAGCTCAAAATAACAAGAGGCAGAATCCGTGGTATAAGAGGTTTCTAATGGGCTTTATTCCATTCAAAATGGCCGACTCGAGTCGCGGCCCTCAGGTTCCGTCACCACGAAGGTTCAGGAAGTGAAGTACAATAATTTATTAACAGACATGTATTTTTATAATAAGTACATTACAATGAAACGAATGTAGAAGGCGTAACATTTGATAAGAAAAATGACGTGACAGTGACATAATCGAAACTAGGCGTAATAAGGAATAAAAGAAACATGATTGGTTAGAATTATCAGACATAGGTGGATCTATAAGATAATACTTGGCATAGATGCGCGCGCGGCAGCATGACGTGTAATTGACGTGCAACTAGGGGGTGAAGGGGACTTGACATTTAGCTCTACATGTGGAGACGAGAAGTCTGGGGTCAAGTCATCCTAATCCCAAATCATATCTAACATCCTATGTTTAAAGAACTATGTTATCCACAAGGAAGAGACTCTCGGACAGAATCTATTCTATACTGACTGTGTGCGTGTACAAGCGTCTAAGTGTCTATATGAGATGCGAGGGGCAGAAAACTTTCCATGGCAACAGGGCTATGAATCACTTGCAGGAGGACGGAAAGGCTGAGTCCTTTGCTTGTGAGCTAAAGGAAATGTTTACCTAAATCACTGGACAGGAATGCATCGGCTGAAGAGCAAAATAGATAATTCGAAGGTGAAATACAACTTCTTGGCAGACAGGCGAAAACTAGCCGAGGCAGGCACCGTTAGCTGCACAGGGAGTAGGACAAAGTTCATGGATACAGATGCGAGCTCAAGCTGAAGCTGTCAGAGACAGAGAGCAGGGAAAGGCTTTGAGGACAGAATCGGGCCTACTCGCCTGAACTGTAAAGATGAAGTAACTTAGCCATATAAAGTCGGTGGCCTTTTATACTTAGGAATCGAATATCCAGCCCATTGATGGCGGATCTGACAGAGAACATGTTGACGGTAGACACACATATGTTTGCGTCTTAGAAACTGGAACTGGAGGGAACATACATGTACTTGTAACATGCATATAGAACCGTTGGGGTCCAAGATAGGGGACATAACTGATCAGGAAAATCCACATTTCCACAGAACGAGTGGGTGTGTGAGTGGCCCTATGGATGAGTGAGTTGGTGTGTGAGTGGTTGTATGAGTCTATGAATGTGTATGTGAAGGGTTTTGTGGGTGTGTGAGTGGGTGTATAACAGGCTATATGAGGGTATGAGTTAGTTTGTGAGTAGCTCTGTGGATGATATCATCAGTGATGTCACTGACCATGTCGTGAGTGGTGTAATATGTGAGGTCATAAGCAGTACATTGAGGCGGTGTAATTATAGTTTGCTCAGGTAATTATAACTACTGGATTTCTATGGTTTTGTGTGTTTGAAATTTGAGTCAAGCTATTACGTCTCTGTAACCTTTGTTTTTTCAGTGAATTTCTAAGGTGTATTTAATGGTATTTCCCATTTATAACGTTGCTGTAACCTTTAATATATATAGATTCCTCATGCCCTAAGGTAACTATAACTCACACCTTCACCATGCCCAGTTTCTCATCAATAATTTCACAGCAAATGTTGCAGTGATATTATCAATGATGTCATATTATCTGTTATGAGTGATGTAATATGTGGGGTAAATAGCAGTGCATGGCGAGGGTGTGAATTATAGTTACCTTAGGGCACAAGTTATAACTACTTGAGATAACTATAATATCTGAATTTCTATGTTTTTGTGCATGTAAGATGTGAAACTAACTATAACGACCCAGTAACCTTTTTTTTTTACATGAATATCTAAGCTTTTTAAAATTCTATTTCCTAACTATAATGTCCCTGTAACCTTTGGCATTTTCAGTGTATTTCTATATATTTTTTTAATATAAAGTAATATTTAATTACTATACGTTAATCCAACTGCCAACAAGCATGACCTTCAGCCATGCACCATGCGGGATTGGCTGCAGGGCCTGGCCATAGCGAACCCCACTCATGCAGCCAACCACACAAGGCCTTTGCCGTGCACGGCGGAAGGTTGGCTTGATTTCCTCAAGCGTCTTCTCCCAGAAATCTGTGAAAATATTAATCCTCGTATAGAGAAGATGACAAAACTACAAAGTAGTGAATCTCCACCAAATAATAGTACTTCCTCCTAACGATATGAAGTAAGTGCTTGTTTTTTGGTGTACTGTAGATGTCCTCCTATTCCTTGGAGACACACTTGCTTTGCCTTTGCCAAGCCCAAGAAGTTGATATCATTTGTCCTTTACAAAAGTGGAGCTTAAGCTGGGGCACATGCTATGTTTATATTTGCAAGTGCTTCCGGTAGAGGTTTAAATTTCTCTCATGATCTTATGTGCTTTTACTTTTGGCAATGTGATTGTTCCTCAAGTGTCTTCTTCCAGAAATCTGTGATAACGTGAATCCTTGTATAGAGAAGATGTCGAGACTACAAAGAGGTGATTCTCCACCAAACAAGGGTACTTCCTCTTAACTATATAAAGTAAGTGCTTCTTTGTTTGATGGAGATGTCCTCGTATTGCTCGGCATCAAAAACACATCACCATTATCTGTGGAAAAAGCACTTGGGGTGCCTTTTAGTAAGCTGTCCATCATCCTAGCAAAATGCGGGAAGACCTTTGCATACTTCTAAGGTGGAAGGTGTGGGGCCTAATGGGTGAGGTTCTAGGTGATTATGCGCATCTGCATACTCGCAGTAATTTAAAGGGAGAACCATGAACTTTGCTCTCACCAGGAGATGACAAGAAAGAACCAATTGTCACAGTCACTACAGATTTGCTCTGATAGATCAATGACCCCATCAAGGATTTCAGATTATTTTTCAATGTAGAATTGCTGAGAAAACACACTTGCTTTGCCTTTGCCAAGCCCAGGAAGTTAGGATAACTTGTCCGTTACAGAAGCGGAGCTTCAACTGGGTCACCTGCTATGTTTATATGTGTAAGTGCTACCCGTTGAGGTTTAATTTCTGTGAAATGAGCATCAGGGCCCGAAAGGAACCGCACCTGCCCTTTTATCCAACAAGAGTCTACAGTTTTTAACAAAATGTATACCCAACTGGAGTACTTTCTATTGGTTAGTTAGATGGTGATACTTCATTGGGTATATGTCCAGTGTGTATTCTACACTACAGCTGTGTTCGATTTGTCGAAGCAGAAACCTAGCTGCCTCACTACCAATTGCCAGCTGATATACGGAAGGGGAATCCAAACCGATAGTGTCTGATCGGTCTGCCGTTAACAAGATTTCCATTTGTAGCAATAAAGCAGCATACAAATTAAAAAAACTAATTCGGGATGGCCCATTTACCTCTTTCCTGAGGGAGAATAAAAAATGTTAAAGACCTTCGTATTTTCTGGTACTGCCAAATAAAATTTATAAACATAGAGTACAGTTTCTTAATGGTCACATCTTCTACTTCGAGGGTAATAGATCGGAACAGGTACAAGACCTTCAGAAGGATAATCATTTGAAGTATATTAGACCTCCCTATTGTAGACAAGTGAAGCTTGCTTAAAGGTTTTAAGCCTGTACTTAAAGTGACTAGTAGGGGGTCTAAATTAATTGGCCATATGGAGTCCACAACACTACTTATCCTAAACCCCAGATAGGTAGCTGTTTCAGACTTTCAGGGATCTGGAAAATTAATGCTGTTGGAGCAGACAATCTGCGTCTTCCCTTTGTTCAAGAGGTACCCTGATTCTTTCCCAAATTGCCCTGCTATGCTTTCTACCTCTACAATTGACTTCTCCAGGTCTGTTTTAACAATGGTGATGTCATCTGCATATGCCAAAATCTTAGTATCATACCCGTTAGTAATAACCAGTTTTATTTCTTGGTTTTGCAGAATCAAATTAATAAATGGATCTATATATAGAGCAAAAAGAATTGGGGAGCAGGGACACCCCTGCCTTGTCCCTCTAGCCGCCTCTATTTTACCCATTATTTGTAACTGGACAAAAGGTTTATAATACATTGCTTGTATGGTGGTGATAACACGCGGGCCAAACCCTCTATTTGCCAAAACCCCCCAAAGATACTGCCACGAAACTCGATCAAAAGCTTTCTCTGGGTCAAGCAGAATCACAGCCACCCTGTCCCCTGTTACTTTCGCTATATCTAGCAAAGAAATAACCCATCTAATATGATCTGTGGTTCCCCTACCTGGTATAAACTCATGTTGCCATGGTGAGACCAGGTTGGCTATGATCCTCCCTAACCGGATAGCCAAAATATTTTAATATAGTTTAGCATCAGAGTTTATCAAAGAGATTGGGTGGTAGGAAAAAGTTAACTCCTGTGGCTTCGCCTTTTTTGGAAAGATAACTATATTGGTTCCCTGCCACGATTGGGGAGGAATCCCATTATGCTGAACATCTAAAACCAAATCAAGTAACAGGGGCACTAGCTCATGCTGAAGTACTTTATATAGTTCAAAAGGAATTTTATCCAGGCCGGTTAATTTCCCTGACCCCAAAGAACCTATGGCTTCCATAACTTCTTCTAGAGTAATATCTTCCTCCAACTCCTGAAAACCTACTCTATCAATTCCTCCTGCTTGCCCACACCTCTGCTCCTCCCCAACCACCACTACCATAGAGCCGGAAGGATCTTCCTTCCCACTGTCTCCCCATATTTGTACACCTCACCTTTATGCGCTTGAAATCCTTGGGCCATTTTATCCATGAAGCAGCTATTAATTTCAGCTTTTATTGTTATCAGTTTCAATGATAGCTCTTTTTGCTGTTACTCCTCCTCCCACCCTTTACTAATCATCCTGAACTTGTTCTGTCTCCAGATGAGCCAGCTTTGCTATCAACTGATTAACTTCAGCCATCTGCCGCTTACGCCTCCTACCCACATAACTAATAAGCTCTCCCATCAGTCCTGCTTTGAAAGCATACCAAACTATTCTTCATGAGGCATTGTAATGATTTATGTGTTGCCCAACTCCTTATATATGCAGTGAACTCATCATTGGTCAAAAGCGTTGTGTCAAAGGTCCATCTATACTGTCTCCCGCTCCCTCCCAATCCTGCTATTTTCAAAAACAGTGGATTGTGGTTCAAGAATAATTTAGGACGTTTTTTAATCCCTGCCTAGTTTAAGATATTAGTGTTAACCAAAAAAGAATCTAAGCGAACATGCTTTTTATGAGGATGGGAAAAATACATATACCCAGGGTCGGGAGAGTCCTTAGCCACCCAAACATCATTTTAGCTGAGGCTATCCATAAAAGAACTCAACGCCCTATAGACTTGAGGATTCCTACCACTATACTTTTGAGATCCAGTACTGCCAGCTTCCAAATATGTATTTAGACCCCCACATATGATCAGAGGGTCTGGCCAGGAAGCTAACTCCAATTCTAAGTCCTCCCATACTTCAGGGTCATCCTGATTAGACCCATAGATGGTACCTATTGTCAATCTTGTAGATAAGGTAATCACCGGCCAGTGCCCCTTTTTATCCGCTAATGCTCGTTTCATTCTGCCAAAATTGTTTTTAACATGAATAGCTACCCCCTTATCGTGGAGGTCTGTGTTGAGCATATAGCCAAAACATACCCTCTGATCTGGAGATTTCCCTTTTACCCCAAAGGATATGGGTCTCTTGTTGGCAAACTATATCTGGATTAAGAGATCTCAATATCTCATAGACCCTTGCCCTTTTGGCGTTATCATTCAAACCTCCGGCATTCACTGACCATGTCGTTATTTTAGCCATTAATGTATAGAAGAACCAACAGACAGGCCGTTAACAAATTAAGATTTATAAATTGACTTTCATTGTTTCTTCTCTGGTTTCTTGTTCTACAAAACCCACCTCCCCATCCCTCTCCCAAGTCCTCACCCCCAACACACAAGGAGACCCCTGGATGCTCTTCTACCTCCCCTCCCTCTGCTCCCCACATGTGAAAGCTGCCTGAACAACTAGATCTGTGAATGATGAAGCAGCCCCTCTGACCAGCAAAACCCCCATGCAAACCTGAGTAAAACAAAACTTGTAACCCCCACCGAAAAAAGAAAAGCCAAAAAGAAAGAAAAAACAATATTACTGCTCTTTAAACTCTATGCCATGCCTAAATCATACCACCGTATACTAGATAGATCCCCTTAGAGCCTAAGTTTAGACAGAAATTCCTGTGCTTTAATCACAGATGTAAAAAATCAGGTTCGGTATCCACAAATCACTTTCAGCCTAGCTAGCTTCATCAAGAAGGCCTGTGCCCCTCTATCTTGGAATGGTTTAATCATTTGGCGTAAACGCCATCGTCTCTCAACGGTTACGTGGCATCTCTCAATGGCATGTTTAAAGGCCTCGAAGAGATTTGCACAGGTGAGCAGCAACTCGTCCTGCCTCACAGCTACTTTGCATCGGGTCGTGCAGGGAGAGGGGCTTTGTGTCACCAAGGTCTGAAGGGCTGAGAAAATTTAAATCAGCATACTTTCTTGTTAATCACCGGGGTTACTTATTTAGGGATTTTTAGCTGGCCAGGGTGCTGCAACGGTCGGCTTAGTTGACTGCCATCTTGCTGTCTCACAACTCAACCTTTGCATTTTTCAATGAACTTATAACGTCTTTTTTTATTCCATTTTTAACTATAATATCCCTTTAATCTTTGTTTTTTGCAGTGAATATCTATGTTTTTTAATGTTATATCCTAACTATAACGTCCCTGTAACCTTTGTTTATTTTTTTTGTGAATTTCAGTTTTTTTTATTATAAATTGTACTACAATTTCACTTATAAGTTGAATTTAGTAATATACATTTTTATAAGTTTAAAAAATATTTTATTCACACAGTTATTCTTATTATTTGACATTTTAAAAGTAACAATTAACAAATCAATGTAAGGTAACCTATGTAGTCTTTCTATAAATTCAATATACCAAGTTTTTCTCTTTTTTAATACATTTTATGGATCTGCTGAGCCACCACACATTTTTGAAGGGAGGCTATATCAGTACTCTATGGTTACTAGTTCCTGTGGTGAATTTACCATTGACAACAGAGAAACCATATCCACACATTCATATTTGGAAGCCTATCTGTGTTTCACAACATACTTATTTATTTTATGAGGTCGGAGAATCCGTGGATCTGCCGTGGATCATCTGACAAATAAGGGGTCTGCCAGCTATGTTGCAGGTGCATCCGTGGATCCATTCCCAACCAAATGTCACATCCAATATGAAACAACAACACATTTAATACAAAAATATCATATTACAATTTATATTACTGTATCGCTGCCGGTGTGTGTGTGTGTGAGTTGCTGTTTAAGCAAGTGTGTTGGCATGTGAGGGGCTATATAGATGTGTCTGAATGGGTATATCAGTGGATGTGTGGGTGTGTAACTAGGTGTGAGAGTGACTGTGTAGGTGTGTGAGTAGCCGTCTAGTGCCTGTGTCAGTATCTGAGTGGTTTTCTGGATCTGTGAGTTGGTGTGTAATGACTGTATGGGTGTGTGAGTAGGTGTGTGAGTGGTTGTGTTGGTATATGAGTGGTTCTGTGAGTCTGTGAGTGGGTGTGTGCCTGGCTGTGAGGGTCTGTAAGTAGCTATATAAGTGGCTGTCTGGGTATGTGAGTAGGTGTCTGAGTGGTTGTGTGGGTAACTAACTGGGTGTGTGAGTAGGTATGTTAGTGAATGTGCGGGTCTGTGAAGGGGTGTGTGAGTGGTTCTCTGGGTCTGTAAGTGGGTATGTGAAGGGCTATATGGGTGTATGAATGAGTGTGCAAGTGGTTTTCTGGGTCTCTGAATGGGATGTGACTGGCTGTATGGGTATGTGAGTGGTTGAGTGAGTGTGTGACTGTGTGGTGGGTGTGTTTGTGGGGGTATAAGTGGCTGTGTGTGTCTGTGAGTGGTTGTGTAACTGACTGTATGTGTGTACATGGGTGTGTGAGTATCTGTGAGGACCTCTGTTGGCATGTGAGTAGATGTGTGAGAGGCTCTCTGGCTCTGTAAGTAGGTATGTGAGTGGTTGTAGGGGTGTGTGAATGGGTTGCAGTTGGTTCAGTGTTTTTTGGATCTCTGAATGGGTGTGTGATTGGCTGTATGGATGTATGAGTAGGTGTGTGAGTGAGTGTGCAAGTGGAGGTATAGGTCTGTGAGTGGATGTGTCACTAGCTGTATGAGTTTGTACATGGGTGTGTGAGTGTCTGAGTGAGTGTGTGAGTGTCTGAGTGGGTGTGTGAGTACCTGTGTGAGTGGATGTATGAGTAGTTCTCTGGGTCTGTAAGTGGGTGCGTGAGTGGCTATATGAGTGTGCAAATGGGAGTGTAAGTGGTTTCTGTGTCTCTGACTGGGTTTGTAAGTGGCTGTATGGGTGTCTGTGTGGGTGTGTGAGTGGTTTCCTGGGTCCCTGAGTGGGTGTGTGAGTGGCTGTATGGGTATGTGAGTGGTGGTGTGGGTATGCATGTGGGGGTATGAGTGAGTGTGTGATGGCCGTTGTGGGTTTGTGAATGGGTGGGTGAGTGGTTCTCTGGGTCTCTGAGTGGATGTATCAGTCACAGTATGGGTGAGTGAGTGGCTGTATGGATGAGAGACCAGGTGTGTGAGCAGCTGCATGAGTGTGTAAATGTGTGTGTGAGAGGTTTCGGGATCTCTGACTGGGTTTGTGAGTGCCTGTGTGGGTCTGTGATCGGGCATGTGAGTGGGTCTCTGAATCTCTGAGTGGATGTAACAGTGACTGTATGGGTGTGTGAGTGGCTGTATGCGTGCGTGAGTTAGTGCATGAGCAATTGTGGGGGGGTGTAAGTGGGCTTGTGATGGGTGGGTATATGAGTGGGTATGTAAGTGGCTGTGTGGGTCTCTGAGTGGCGTATGAGTGCCTGTCTGGGTATGTGAGTAGGTATATAAGTGGCTGTGTAGGTCTGTGAGTGGGTGTGTAAGTGGCTGTATGGGTATGTACTTGGCTGTGTGAGTGGGTGTGTGAGTGCTTGTGTGGGTCTGTGAGAGAGTGTCTGAGTATGTCTGTGAGTGGATGTACATGTGTTTCTTAATTGGGGTTTGGATCTGCAGATCTGCAGTGGATTCACACAGAGGGGCCATGCTGAGCACCACAGTGGCTACTCGAATTCTTGCGCAATCAAAACAAAATGCTTTTGGACAATTTCTTGCCAATCAGGAGTCCCTCACAGACCTCTCCAACAGTCCCATTGGATCAGGATTCCTCTATCCTCAAACCTTATATCCTATTTATACTCCCCCAGCAGGAACCATGCCCTGAGTCACAAAAAACCAGCCGCAACTTTTCTCTCAGCTTGCGGTCAGTCAATCATGGCATTGCAGTTGGCACGTGGATTCTCTGCAGTGGATCAGCGGAGGATCCACGTTGCTAGATATACATACATCTACTGAACAGATTTACACCAAATTACAAAATGCACTCTTTGTGGACCATGATCTAGGTTTCTGCCAAATTTGGTGCAATTCCATTCAGGGATCAGGCTGTAGTTGTGTCTAAAATCTCTATGGGAAATTTCATGGGAAAACGTATTTTGGGACAACCCCCCCTTTTTCTCGACCCCCGCTTTTCCTATGGAAACTAAGTCCTAACTATAACTACCTACTGGTGACAGGTCCAGAAAGAGCACTTTTTGTTATTTGGTGTCCAACAGATTTTATGCAGAGATCTGATTATCTGCCAACACTTCAACCAGGGAGTGTTGGCAGCCATCTTGGGACTTTGACTTATCTGAGTCTCAAGAAAAAAGCTGAAAAAAAGAAGAGGAAAGGGTAGGAATAACCAACTCCCTTGGCTTGGTGGTGGGGTCCCGCAGGAACCCTGCCGGCGGCCCAAAAACTACTTTTAAATGTTGCTGCAATTACATAGAGGAACTGTGAATTCACAGCAAGTTTGAAAAAAAAAACAAGCGAGACTCCGTCGCCGGTTTTTTTCTGCCCCCGAGTGGGCCAGGTCGCAGGGGTGAATTAATGATAATAATGAGGGGAGGGGGTGCACGTAGCACCCCTTCATAGGCCAATTTCAGCCCCAGTGACCCCATCCCATGGGACCCAGCTGAATGAATTAAGGAGGCGGGGGCTACGCAGCCGCTCTCTCAGACTGTTTTTGGCCCCAGGGACTGCCCCCTGCACTGGACTAGGCTGATTATAAAAATAGGGAGGTGGACCATGTGTCCCCCCTCCTGGGCTGTATTCATCACCATCACCTCCCATGGCCAGGCTGTGAAAACATTGGGACCATTCGGCATCCTCCCCGGGCTACAAGTGGCCCTGGGGACCCCATCTCCCGGCCCCGGGCTTAGCTACGCCATGTGATGCCCATCCTGGGACGTAGCGTTTTCCTGCCCGCACTAGTGTGGGCAGAAAAACCTCTGTTTGCTCTTGCTGTGCCGGAGCAATTTAAAGCTTCCACAAAGCGAGAGCAAACAGTAAGTCCGCTCCCAGCTGGCAGGAGCGTTAAAAATGTTCCTGCCAGCTGGGTGCAGACTTTTCATTTGTTTGCCTGCCCGCTGTCAAGCCGGCAGGGAAACGCATGAAGAAATTGCTCCCACAAACAAAGAGCAGCATTTTTTGCTGCTCCCTACATGCAGAAGCAATGCTGGCTTTTGCTGGAGGTGGGGAGCTGGCTTGGGCCAGGGGGCATTTGGGCTCCCCTCACAGTCCAGAGGCACAAACACATTGCTGAAATTAAACGTACACAAGGTCACTGGAGACATTTTCTCGCGGTCCATTACACAGCTGTAGTTTAGAATACACAATGGATATTTACCCAATGAAGTATCACCTTCTAACTAACCAATAGAAAGTACTCCAGTTGGGAAGACATTTTGTGAAAAACTGTAGACTCTTGTTGGATAAATGGGCTGGTGCGGTTCCGTTCGGGCCCTGATGCTCATTTCACAGAAATTAAACATCAACGGGTAGCGCGTACACATCTAAACATAGCAGGTGACCCAGTTGAAGCTCCACTTCTGTAAAGGCCAAATTATCCTAACTTTCTTGGATTGGCAGAGGCAAAGCAAGTGTGTTTTCTCAGCAATTCTACATTGAAAAATGATCTGAAATCCTTGATGGGGGTCATTGATCTATCAGAGCAAATCTGTAGTGACTGTGACAATTGGTTCTTTCTTGTCATCTCCTGGTGAGAGCAAAGTTCATGGTTCTCCCTTTAAATTACTACGAGTATGCAGATGCACATAATCACCTAGAATCTCGCCCATTAGGCCCCACCCCATCCACCTTAGAAGTATGCAAAGGTCTTCCCGCATTTTGCTAGGATGATGGACAGCTTACTAAAAGGCACCCCGAGTGCTTTTTCTACAGATTATGGTGATGTGTTTTTGATGCTGAGGAATACAAGGACATCTCCATCAAACAAAGAAGCGCTTACTTTAAATAGTTAAGAGGAAGTACCCTTGTTTGGTGGAGATTCACCTCTTTGTAGTCTCGTCATCTTCTCGATACAAGGATTCACGTTATCACAGATTTCGGGAAGAAGACACTTGAGGAACAATCACATTGCCAAAATTAAAAGCACATAAGATCATGGGAGACAGTTCCTTTTGGTCCATTACGCAGCTGTAGTGTAGAATATGCACTAGACATTTAACCAACGAGGTAGCATCTACTAATTAACCAGTAAAAAGTACTCCAGTTGGGTAGATAATTTGTGCAAAACATTTGGCTCTTGTTGACTAAATGGGGAGTTGAGGTTCCATTCTGGCCCTGATACTCATTTCACAGAATTAAACCTCTACAGGAAGCACTTGCAAATATAAACAAAGCAGGTGCCCCAGCTGAAGCTCCACTTTTGTAAAGGACAAATGATATCAACTTCTTGGGCTTGGCAAAGGCAAAGCAAGTGTGTCTCCAATGAATAGGAGGACATCTACAGTACACCAAAAAACAAGCACTTACTTCATATCGTTAAGAGGAAGTACTATTATTTGGTGGAGATTCACTACTTTGTAGTTTTGTCATCTTCTCTATATGAGGATTAATATTATCACAGATTTCTGGGAGAAGATGCTTGAGGAAATCAGCCTGAAGGGGGGGGGGGCTGCATGTGAGGGGTTGACCTCAGGCCATGTGGCCAATCTTCCATCGTGCACAGTAAAGGACTTGTGTGGTTGGCTGTATGAGTGGGGTTGGCTATGGCCAGGCCCTGCAGCCAATCCCGCATGGTGCATGGCTGAAGGTCATGCTTGGTGGCAGTTGGTTTAACGTATAGTAATTAAATATTACTTTACATTAAAAAATATATAGAAATACACTGAAAATGCCAATAGTTACAGGGACATTATAGTTGGGAAATAGAATTTAAAAAAGCTTAGATATTCACGTAAAATAACAAAGGTTACTGGGTCGTTATGGTTAGGTTCACATTTTTACAAGCACAAAACCATAGAAATTCAGATATTATAGTTATCTCAAGTAGCTATAACTTGTGCCCTAAGGTAACTATAAATTGTGCCCTTGCCATGCACTGCTATTTACCCCACATATTACATCACTCATAACATCTTCTATGACATCGTTGATAACATCACTGCAACATTTGCTGTGAAATTATTGATGAGAAACTGTGCATGGTGAGGGTGTGAGTTATAGTTACCTTAGGGCATGAGGGATCTATATATATTAAAGGTTACAGCGACGTTATAGATGGGAAATTCCATTAAATAAACCATATAAATTCACTGAAAAACAAAGGTTACAGAGACGTAATAGCGTGACTCAAATTTCAAACACACAAAACCATAGAAATCCAGTAGTTATAATTACCTGAGCAAACTATAATAACACCCATTCAATGCACTGCTTATGACCTCACATATTGCATCACTCACAACATGGTCTGTGACATCACTGATGGCATCATCCACAGAGCTGCTCACACACAAACTCATACCCTCATATAGCCTGTTATACACCCACTCACACACCCACAAAACCATTCACATACACATTCATAGACCCATATAACCACTCACATACCAACTCACTCATCCATAGGGCCACTCACACACCCACTCATTTACCCATACAGCCACTCACATAGCCATTCACTCACCCATACAGCTAGTAACAGAGCTACTCACTCACCCATACAGTCACTCACACACACATTCAGTCACCCACACAACCACTCAGTAGTAGTACAGAAACAAAAGTAATTTAACTGATGCAGTAGCTTAGTATATATCTTTCTCCCCGAAACTTTTACGAAACACTTACTCTCACTGGATGATGTCATCAGTGATGCCATTTGAGATGTCATCAGTGATGTCACTGAGCACGTCATGATTGATGTAATATATGAATTATAAGTAGGGCTCCCGGTTTTACGGTATATATTTTTTTAACATTTCCATCTGTATTTATCCATATTTCTTTTTTGGTAATTTTTTCTGTATTTATCCACATTTATTTTTGTCGAAAACAAAAGCAGAAGCCGCAGCTAGTAGTTTTTCCACATTTATTTGAATAGGCACTGCACACTTGTAAACAGATGTTATAGGTTTAGATATATTTATATATACATCAAATTAAGTAAACACAATACATTCGTCTGAAAACGTTGCCAAAATAATTTAAAGAGAACATGGGCCTAAACCGACCTTGAGTAACTTGCATGAGGAAACCTTTACTGTGGGGCTGTACACCCTAGGGATCTTTAAATCCTGTTCTTATCTTGTCACATTTGATGTGTATTCAATGACAGATGTCAAATGTCAAGCTGTATCTTTGAGGGGGCAACCCATTCTTTTTTCTCATTGCTGAACAACATCCCTGGGATTATTTAGACCAACATAGGAATAATTTTGACAGATTTGTATTCCATTTTTTTTAAACGGAGGAGATAATTTTCCATAGTATACTAATATAAATATCTATTTATAACTTGCTAAAAAGCAAGGTGAGTGTACATATTTTTGAGAGGAGGAGAGTGCGAAATGCTTTGTTTCAACATCGGAAGCATTCTTCACCCAAGCCAACGCAAAGTACAATGGAACTGGGCCCGGAGGTATTGGAGAGCTTTACCCGAGCATCAGTTCAATTTTATCTGTTCATATGCATTGGCTTCATCTTCCTGGGGCAGCCTTTGGTGCCATGTAACCCGAGAGCCCCTTCCGTCTATTCAGCCGTGAAAGCAGCCAGTGCAGGGTACAGTGTGATCTTCAATATGCATGGCCCCTGCATTCCTGGAGTTGAGGGGCACTCTCCCCTATGAAGATGGGAGGAGGCAGGTAATAAGCGAAGGGGATTCTTCCCGGACATTGAGAATGACGAAAAGGGGGTGGCTTTGCATAAAGATGTAACAACCCGTTGAACCCCAGTTAGTACCAAACATGTTTTTTAGGAGCAGGGGCATTTTCCTTGTTTCCATAAGGTCAATGCAGCATGCCACACCACTGCTTGCCACTCTCCTGAGTCTGTTCAGCGGCAGCGTTTTCAGCAGTGCTCTAATGAAGATTACCATGTTGTAATGAAGATTACGATAAGCAATTGAGTTGTTTCTTTGTTGCTCTCGTATTCAAGGCCACCTATTTCAGCTTCCTAGTAGTCCAAGTTTACGAACTGGAAGGGGAGTAGTTCCTGTAGACAAGAAGCAGCTGAAAGTGCGGACCCAAGTAAAAGAATGCACATTTCAAAAGGGGAAGGTGCCCGGAGGCAGAAGCAACAGTCTTCAACACTGCCCGAGCTCAACTTAATAAAGCGAAGCACTCTCAGACAATGAAACGCTTCACACACCCAGAAGTGATACGGGGAGAGCATGCCGGATGGTTATGACTACCCCACACCCCCCATGGGGCCTGATGAGTGATGAATGACCTGTGAAGGGAGAGTGCCAAATGCTTCTCTAAGAGTCCGCCCTCTTAGCAGGGCTCCTTTCATGTGCAGAGAGCAGCCTGCATTCCTCTATGCATCAGAAAAGGCAACCCTGAGCTGAAGCACCTAGTCTGGTTTGTCAGTAATTTTCCGTTGAAATTTATAAATGTAGATGATAGAAAATAAGTTTTCCGTGTGCATTTATATCTAAAAATCTGTTTAAACGGAATCCCGGGAGCCTTAATTATAAGTAGTGCATTGAGGGGTGTAAGTAATACTTACCTCAAGTAAATATAACTGCTCAATTTATATGGTTTTGTGCGTGTGAAATCTGAGCCTAACTATCATGTCCCTGTAACCTTTGGTTTTTTCAGTGAATTTCTATGTAATTAAAATGGTATTTCATAACTGTAACCTGTAACATTTGAGTTTAGATGTGTCAGTGTCTGAATGGGTCTGTGAGTGGGTGTGTGAGTGTGTGAGTGGGTCTGTGAGTGGGTGGGTGAGTATCAGAGTGGGTGTATGAGCATTTGAGTGAGTCTGTGACTGGGTGTGAGACTGTTTGAGTGGGTCTGTGAATCGGTGCATGAATGTTTTAGTTTGTGAGTGGGTGCGTGACAATGTGAGTGGGTGTGTCAGTGGATATGTGAATATCTGTGCAGCTCTGTGAGTGGGTGGATGGGTGGGTCTGTGAGTAGGTGTGAGTCTGTAAGTGGGTTTGTGAGTGGGTGTCTGAGTGGGTCTGTGAGTATGTATGTCAGAATATTTGTATCTCTGTGTCTGGGTGTTTGAGTGTGTGAGTGGGTCAGTGAGTAGGCATGGAAGTGTCTGAGTGGGTCGATCAGTGGGTGTATGAGTAGTCTGTGAGTGGGTTTTTTGTGGGCATGTGAGTGGGTCTGTGAGTGGGTGTGTGAGTATCCTAGTGAGTCTGTGAGAGGGTGTGTGAGTGGGTCTGTGAGTGGATATATGAGTGCCTCAGTGGGTCTGTCAGATGGTGTGTTAGTGGTTGTGTGAGTGGCTGCATAATTGTATGAGTGGGTCTGTGAATGGGTGTGTGCTTGTCTGAGTGGGTTTGTGAGTGGGCGCATGAGTGTCTGAGTAGGTCTGTCAGTGCGTGTGTGAGTGTCTTAGTGGGTCTGAGTGGGTATGTGAGTGTCTCAATCGGTCTGTGGGTGAGTGCATGAGTGTGTGAGTGGGCTGTGAGTGGGTCTATGAGTGGATATGTGAGTATCTGTGTTGGTCTGTGAGTGGGTCTGTGGGCCTGTGAGTGGTTCTGTGAGTGAGTGTGTGAGTGGGTGTTTGAGTGGGTGTGTGAGTGTCTGTGTGGGTCTGTGAGTGAGTGTGTGAGAATGTGTGTGGTACATGAAGGGGAATGTCAGTGTGTGAGTGGGTCTGTGAGTGGGTGTGTGAGTGTGTCTGTGTATGGGTGTGTCAGAGTGTGAGTGGCTCTATATATGGTGTGTGAGTATATCTGTGAGTGGGTATGTGTGTGACTGAGAGGGTCTGTGAGTGGGTATGATAGTGTGTTAGTTGGTCCCTGAGTGGGTGAGTGAGTATCTGAGTGTGTCTGTGAGTGGAGGTTCAGAGTAGAAGTATGAGTGGGTGCATGAGTTTCTGAGTGGGTCTGTGAATGTGTGTGTGAGTGTCTGTGTGGGTCTGTAAGTGGGTGTCTAGGTATTTATGAGCCACAGAGGGGGTCACTGAGTGGATGTATTTTTTAAAACTTACGACCAAATTCATAGCTCAGCTGCGATTTCACACGGGGGCATACTAAGCATAGCGGTGGATCCACAAATTCCTGCATGTGGAAAAAAATTATAAGCCCATTTCTTTTCAATCATGGGTCCCTCATACATCCCTATATTGCACCCTTGGGGTCAGGTAAACCTCTACCCTAACACCTTATCCTCCAATTTTTGTGAATTCTCACATCCAGCGACCATTCCCTGTTATCTAAAATGATGGCCCCACTTTTTCTCTCAGGTTGTGGCCAGCAAATCAAGGCGTTGCCAGTGGCATGTGTCTTTGCGGAACCAGATCTGCAGAGGGTTCGCATCCCTAGATCTCTATATTTTTTTTCTTTAATAACTCCAAAACTAATGAATGGATTTACATCAAATCACAAAAAACACTCCTTCTCAACTAAGATCTAGATTTCCGCCAAATTTGGTGGAATTCCATCAGCTGTTTCGGGCTGTATCGAGTGGGAAATTGCATGGGGGCCCCCCTTTTTCTCTGCCCCCGCTTGACGAAGCACCCTACAACTTCCAACACAGCAACTAATGTGAGTGGCAAACTAGTTTTGAAAATTTCATGAGGCTTCGTCAAATGATGCCAAAGTTATTGACGAAACAGAAAAAGCTTTTCCTAAGGAAACTTGGTCCTAACTATAACTACCGACTGGCCGCTGCAAGTAGGTAATTCATATATACACATAGATATAATAGAGTGGTGGTAGCCACACTATAGTGATAGTTGGAATTCAGAGAGATTGGAATTCCTCTGATATTTAATTTGTACAAACTTTACCACTGTTTGACGAACCTCCACAAAACTTTGCAAACATATTCATTTTTCTGCATTGGCTGATGATGTAAAGTTTTGCAGTGAACAATTAGGAGTGCATAGAAAAAAGAGGTGTCCCAAAACACATTTTTCCACCTATGCATTTTCCATAGACGTTTCAAACAGACATAGTGGCAAAATGGCCAGATGTATTTTTATAAATTTTTGGCAGGAATATAGATTATGTTGAGGAAAGGGCAATTTCTCTTATTTGATCCAAATTAGCTCAATAGATTTTTAGTAATAAGGGACAAACACTTATTGTTATATTGAGTCAAGTCATATCACAGTAATTCTGTGGTACATAGTGATGACAAAACACAATATTATTGCCGAATCAAAGCCCTTACAAAATAAAACGGTAGCCATATTCTGTAGACCACACTTTGGCTGTGTTCTAGGTTTCTACGTGATATATAGCTTATTTGTATTTTATTAGGCTAGAGGAAGAAATTAGGCACTTTACAAAAGTTTGAATAGTTACAGAAAAGCCTTTTTATTGTTGTATATGTTTTCTAAAAAGTATGCAGAGTACTGCAGCACTTCCTCGAAACTAGCTAGGAAGTATAGTGGTACCTATTAAAATAAAAAAATATTATGTCAAAAGGCACTCAATGACATGCCACTTGACTCCACTCTACGGCATGCCACTCCACTGTAGAACACACAAGTTCACTCTATGAAACACCACTGCACTCTGCGGCATGCCACTCACTCTATGTCACTCCACACCACTCCAGTATACGACATGCTACTGCAATCTACAACCTACCATTCCACTCACACACCTCCACTCTAAGACACTCTTCTACACACCACTCTATGACATACCACTGCGCTGTATTCTACCACACACCACTCTATGCCAGTCTACTCTACACCACTCTATGACACTCTACGATACGCTACTCTATTCCACTCTATGACACGCCACTCTAGGCTATGCCACTCCAGTCGACAACACTTGACTCTACTCTATGCCACTTCACTCTGTTCCACACTATGTCACTCTATGACACTCCACTCTACAATACTCTACTCTACGATACTCCACTCTGTGACACTCCACGACACTCCACTCTACACCACTCCACTCTATGCCCCTCAACTCTAAAACAGTTTATGACACAGAATGTGACATTTGGTTGGGAATGGATCCACGAATGGACCTGCAACATAGCTGGCAGACCCCTTATTTGTCAAATGATCCACGGGAGATCCGCGGATTCTACGAACTCATAAAATAATTAAGCATGTCCCTTGATGAAGTTTCTCCTGCTCTGGTTCGGTCCCGGAGGACCACGACATCCAGTGTGCTTTGCGCCTGTGGCCAGCTGCCGGTAATCAGAAGAGCGCCTGGAGGCGCTACAAGAGGGAGTGCAGTTCCCCGCAGTGTGGGTCCCTTAATGAAGTTTCTCCTGCTCTGGTCCGGTCCCGGAGGACCACGATATCCAGTGTGCTTTGAGCCCGTCGCCAGCTGCCGGTAATCAGAAGAGCACCTGGAGGTGCTACAAGAGGGAGTGCAGTTCCCCGCAGCGTGGGTCCCTTGATGAAGTTTCTCCTGCTCTGGTCCGGTCCCGGAAGACCACGACATCCAGTGTGCTGTGCGCCCGTCGCCAGCTGCCGGTAATCAGAAGAGCACCTGGAGGCACTACAAGAGGGAGTGCAGTTCCCCGCAACGCGGGACGCGTGCGCGGATGAAGGCTGGACAAAGGGCGGGCCGTCTGAGGCCGTCAGAAGCCGGAAGAAGCTGGGCTGTGCCCCCCCTTCCCTGAGAAATTCCCTCTGGTAATCCCAGCGACGAAGTGGCTTCTAGGTCATCGACTCGCGGTTGGCGAGACAAGGAGCGAAGACCGTGACTGTGAGTGACTGAATTAGGCTATAACCCCTAAAATTGTACTCTGGTTTGAATCGAGGGGTAGAGAAAGGGTGTTTTGGTAAAAGGAACAATCTTGGGGTGGTTCTGTTGATTTTCTAACTAGAGAGCGAAAATTGTGGTTAAGTGGTTGGGATTATAAATCCAGCCCTCCATCTAACTGCAAAATGGCCAGTACTGTGCAAACAGGGTCATCCAAATTGGGTCACAACATCTCCCCAAACTCTCGACCTGCGATCAAGCAAAAGGGCACTCTCCCCTCTACATCTACATCTATACAGCCTACTGCGATTGATAGAATCCTACAAAAAGCTATAGGTGCGGTATCCAGTGAAATCGAGCGCACCGAAAGACGATTATCGCTAACCCCGAAAATTGATCTTAATCCCATGCCCCAAGAATTTGAGGATTAAGTTACCCCTAACAGTCCATTTGATGTATAAGTGCCACTCGCCGTGGAGCCTTTCAGTACTCAGATGAATAAAGAGGATTGTGGAAAAACCAAAGTTGGGGGAAAGGCACCTCCTACAAAGACAAAGGGGGCTAGCCTTAGGAAACATAAGCATAAGAAGGGTAAAAACAATTCTGTTTTGACTGAAGCAATTTGCGTGGGAGAGGGGGGAAGCACGGAGCATGTGCCGAGATTACAAGCACCCCCTAGTTGGGCGTCCCAATTAAGTACTGACTTGCAATCTCATTTCGAGCATCTTATTAATTCACAGATGAAATTGATTGTGAGTAGGTTGGACAAAGTGGTTACACTATTAAAAACAAGGGGGGGATATGGGTGGTATATTGCCCACTCCCGTAGTAACTGTAGTAACTGCCTCTAGCAGCTCTGGGGCTTCTTCTGTGAACTCACCCCAACCACAATTTGGCAAACATTCAGCTGCTCTTGCAAGTTTTATGACAGGGCCAACACTGCCATTAATTCCCCAACGTGAAAAAACAAGTGGTATCCCCACAGGAAATCCCCCAAGTCTTGTGGAGGCAATTACTGCTCCGTTAGCAACTATCCCGCAAGAAACAACTTACAAGTGGAATGCTCTGGATCCCTTCCTGCAGGGTCAACCTAGGGGGCTGCCATCCAAGGAGAATAATAAGCAATTAACTTGTATAAATTTGCCACTTGAGGCGTCCCCTTATGTTGTCATACTAGCTGGGGTACCTGAGCTGAAGCCTGACCGTACAGAATCATTTATCGAACTAAAGAACAAAATAACGTTCTGGTTAAATAGGAACAGATCGCGTCCAGGAAACGAACAGGGGGAAATCCTGTTTGTTCGAAGGGTGAGTTGGGTGGGGAATAGACACAAGGACATCATTGGTGACTGTGTGGTAGTAAACTTTAGGGACTATAGAGTAGCTGATTACATCTTAAGATGGGGGTCCTCAAACCAGACGAGTAATATCAGACCACTGCCCCTGGGTTATTTTTATTAGACGGGAAAACCAAGCCATGGCAGAGGCCATGAACGTCAAGGGAGAATTTTTAGCCCTAATAGTGGGTTGGGCCACAGCTACCCAATGCTAGATGTTCTTCCTGGATATCAAGTTACACTACCCCTAAGAAATAGATTTGATCCCCTGACATCACTAGAGGAGCTCGATTGACTGGAGAATATTTGTGCACCCCATAAGAAACCACTACGGGAAAAGGGATGCCTCCTTAACACTTCCCAGACCATATCCCCACCTCTCCACCATATATTGAATGCGACCATGGGTCATGAGGCCAGCATAAAATGGGGTTCCCAGACGAGGCACCAGCACAATTCCTCGAACCTTTTAACTATAAAGGAGGCTGATCCCACAATGGAGAATATTGGTATGATTCGCTCTGAAATTGTGATAGTCTCCCCAGTTTCAGCAAAATATAATGGGTCTCAGGTTAGGTCAGAAGGGAGAGAAGATATATTGGGGCCCAAATGGACATCTTTGGCCTTTAAGCAGAGAGAGAACCAGTGACATTGCTCCATGGTCTCGTGGAATATTGCGGGACTCTTATCAAGAATTGGCTCGACTGACTGGGCTGATTTTGTAGTGATGCATGATATTCTCCTCTTCCAAGAGACCTGGGCTACCAAGCCCCTTTTTTTCCTGGGATATTTAAATTTGTCAAAACAAGCAATACCAAGGAGAAGGGAAAGGCCAATAGTAGGCCTGACAGTTTGGATTAAGCAAGAGGGGGGATGGACAGCCCAGGAAGTTACCCTTGAAAACCCAGATATTTTGAACTTGAAGTTGCAAAAAAAGGAAATGCCGGACCTTCTTTTGTTTAATGTATATGTTAGAGGACTTCTGGGAGGCAAAACTTCGCAAACATTGCTAGAATTAGAATGTTTTTTAGACACTTTAAGCAATCTGACTAATGTCATCCTAGCAGGAGATTTTAATTGTACTTTTGCGCCTTTAGATGGGGAAGATATGGATTTGGGAAGTGAGGAGGATGCCAAGTGGGATATTCCCCAGCTCTCAATCCCACCCATAAAGAGATGGTCTGATGCAGCCCTGCAACTCAAGGGTCTTTACCTTGCTAAAGGTTTTAGGGCTGCAAATGGGAGAACCACCTCGGACAGGATGGCTGGGAATACTTTCAGTGTGGGTCCTAGAAGCAGTCGCATTGATTATTTTATTTTGAGTATGCCTCTCTGGCCACTGCTGTTGGACATGGTGATTCTCCCGAGATGTGAGAGTGACCATGATCCATTAGTTATGAGTTTCAAATCTCTATCCTTGGTTACATTATCACCCGAAAGGTCCAATAACATAATTCCAGACAATTTAGTCCTTGCTAACAATATGAAAAGAGTTCGGTGGCAATATGTTGCTGAAAATGATGAGACGGGGGGTTCAATAAAAGCTCTCACTGATGCTGCTCTTCTCTCTCTCCTGGCCTGTGATTCCCAGGAGTCTATTAACAACATGATAGTTGGGACGCATGAAAAACAGTTTGGGGACCTTAAAATGTACTTTACAAAACCACAGATAGAGAAGAAGAGACCCCAATCCCGCAGAGCCTCCTGCTACAACGGCTTATGTATGAAAGCATATAAGACTTTGGCTAAGGCCATTAATCTTCGCGATGAGCAAGCAACGCGACTGGCTCGCCGTTTATACAGAGAGCAGCAAAAGATAGCTCGCAGTGCTTGGGAGGAGAAACATTGGCTGGATTTGTTGGAGGCTAGTAGAGATAGGGACATGATGAGATTTTGGAATATTTTAAAATGGGGGAGGGGCGACATTCCTAACACTCCCGAAAATAATGTCTCCCCAGAAGTTTCGGTTTCATATTTTGAAGCACAATTTAGGGGGCCCCCTAGTGATTTCTCGGTCCCAATGGACCTAACTCAAGAACCTGCTGTCTGCTTCACAAAAATAGAGGTCTTTAGAATTTTGAAACTTATTCCACGCGGAAAAGCCCCGGGTCCAGATTGTGTCTCGGCGGATCTGTTCTTATCAGACCCTGAAACCTGAGCTACGTATATTCTATTCCTGGCTAATGCTGTGGCGAGTGGAGCGTCACTACCAAAAACATGGGCAGGAGCGGAGATTGTTCCCATATTCAAGAAGGGGGCTCGTTCTCTCCCGAATAATTATAGGCCCATTAGTCTGATTGATAGTATCCAGAAAGTGGTAGCTAGACTGGTCCTGGGTAGACTCCAAAATTGGATAGAGGAAAATGAAATATTAGCACCTTTACAGGCCGGTTTTCGCTCCCACACTGGTACCATCGACCAGGCTTCTCGATTTGTGGCTATTCACTGGAAGGTAGTAACTTTGGGCGGGGGGTCGCTGTGTGCTGATTTTATTGATTTAAAGACAGCTTTCGACAGGGTTCCACGTGCCAAATTATGGCAGGCGCTGCGCTTGATGGGGCTATCGCCAGCACTTTTAAACATTATCGTCAAACTTCACCATGATAACTACGCACAATTACGTTGGTGGAAGCAGGGGAATGTGACAAGTAAATTTAAGGTTGGATTGGGAGTCAGACAGGGGTGCGTCCTGGCCCCCACTCTTTTCTCGTTGTTCATCAATGTGGTTACACACTACTTTGATGGGCAACCGACAGATGCACCAAGAATTGCGGGTCTCCATACTCCCCTATTGATGTTCGCTGATGACACTTTGTTATTATCGCGAACACAAAGGGGATTGCAGGACGCACTCAATTGCTTTGAGTCCTTCTGTTGAGACCAGGATTTAGTTATGTGTCAAAAACAAAATGTATGGTTTTTCATAAGACTAAAATAGTGAGGCGGAGGGTTAGCTTAGATCAGGCCCCCCTGGATCAAATTGATGCATTTATGTACCTAGGGTTAACTATAGGTAAAAACTTTTCCTGGAAACCACACATTGATATAATGAATTTGAAGCACTCCCAGTTGGTGGGAGTTCTACTTAGAGAACACAAGCAATCTAAATCCAAGCCCATTGCTCCAGCGCTGCAAATTTACAACAACAAGGTGGGGGCCTTGATTCTGTATGGTGCGGAGTTGTGGGGCTTCAGTGACTTAGCACCCCTTGCCGTAGCACATAACAACTTTCTTAGAGCCCTTTTAGGACTCCCTAAAACCACCCCATTACTCCCCCTGTATATGGATACTGGAAGTAGGAACATCCGAGATCAGGCCTGGTTCCGTCCAATAGCCTACTGGCGCCGGCTGTGGACAACGCCTGAGCTGGCTTAGTATGCTCGGGCTCTGAGCGAAGTCAAGAAAATAAATACTTCTGATAGAATCCAGTGGTTAAGGGAACTCAAGTCTACATTAATAGCTATGGGGATGAGGAACCTGTGGGACTCTCCGTCCTCAGCTGTGTTCCCCTCCAAGAAGCAACTAAAAGAAGCATACTGGTCTTATATTGACCAGATGCGATTATCCCAGAGCACTAGTATTGTAACAAGTGGTTTCTTGGAGTTTAAGTTGTCTTTGTTTATCGAGCCTTACTGGGATATTATTAGGAGTACCCTGGAAAGGAAGCTATATCACCAATTCAGGGTGGGGTCCCTACCATTAGGGTTTTTTATGCTCAGTTGGAAACAGGGTTGGGATGGTCTATGCCCGTTTCGTCTAGGCACGAGGGAAACAACTGCCCATTTTTTCTTCGTATGCCCATCCTATAGGCAACCACGCCTGAAATGGCTAGTCCCAACATGTAAAAACTGGGGCTTTAGGGTAGCTTCTGTAGCTCTTAGGGTGCTCAGGACCGATACGGAACCCGCCATTGTAATAGCTGTGGCAAAGTTCTTGGGGTGGGCTTGGGCGATAAGGGCTAGGAAGATGAAACTATGCTAGTAGATCTAATTCCTCCTGTTGCTTGTTTTTATGTTAAATTGTTTTTATATTTGATTTGTGTTTTTACTTTGTAAATGATAATGTGAATTGTATTTTAAACTTTGTTGTCTTTTATGATTTTTTTTCTAAAAATCGAAATAAAGACTTGACTTGACTTGAATAAGCATGTTGTGAAACACAGATAGGCTTCCAAATATTAATGTGTGGATATGGTTTCTCTGTTGTCAATGGTAAATTCACCACAGGAACTAGTAACCATAGAGTACTGATATAGCCTCCCTTCAAAAATTTGCGGTGGCTGAGCAGATCCACAAAATTAATTAGAAAAGAGAAAAACTTGGTATATTGAATTTATAGAAAGACTACATAAGTTACCTTACCTTGATTTGTTAATTGTTACTTTTGAAATGTAAAATAATAAGAATAACTGTGTGAATAAAATATTTTTTAAACTTGTAAAAATGTAAATTACTAAATTAATCTTATAGGTGAAATTGTAGTACAATTTATAATTAAAAAAACTGTGAAATTCACAAAAAAATAAACAAAGGTTACTGGGACATTATAGTTAGGATATAACATTAAAAACATAGATATTCACTGGAAAAAACAAAGATTAAAGGGACAATATAGTTAAAAATGGAATTTAAAAAAAACTTTATGTAAGTTCACTGAAAAAAGCAAAGGTTGAGTTGTGAGACAGCAAGATGGCAGTCAACTGAGCCGACCGTTGCAGCACCCTGGCCAGCTAAAAATCCCTAAATAAGTAACCCTGGTGATTAACAAGAAAGTATGCTGATTTAAATTTTCTCAGCCCTTCAGACCTTGGTGACACAAAGCCCCTCTCCCTGCACAACCCTATTCAAAGTAGCTGTGAGGCAGGGCGAGTTGCTGCTCACCTGTACAAATCTCTTCGAGGCCTTTAAACATGCCATTGAGAGATGCCAGGTAACCGTTGAAAGACGATGGCGTTTACGCCAAATAATTAAACCATTCCAAGATACAGGGGCACAGGCCTTCTTGATGAACCTAGCTAGGCTGAAAGTGATTTGTGGAGACCAAACCTGATTTTTTTACATCTGTGATTAAAGTGCAGGAATTTCTGTCTAAACTTAGGTTGTAAGGGGATCTATCTAGTATGCGGTGGTATGATTTAGGCATGGAATAGAGTTTAAAGAGCAGTAATATTGGTTAAGCTGCTGGGGGTATATAATCATGAAGGTATACTTGCACTGTTATAGAAGTTTTGGATATTTCCATGTTTTTCTTTCTTTTTGGCTTTTCTTTTTTCGGTGGGGGTTACAAGTTTTGTGTTACTCAGGTTTGCATGGGGGTTTTGCTGGTCAGAGGGGCTGCTTCATCATTCACAGACCTAGTTGTTCTGGCAGCTTTCATGTGTGGGGAGCAGAGGGAGGGGAGGTAGAAGAGCATCCAGGGGAGCTCCTAGGGAGTTGGGGGTTATGACTTGGGAGAGGGATGGAGAGGTGGGTTTTGTAGAACAAAAAAACAGAGAAGGAAAAATGAAAGTCAATTTATGAATCTTAATTTGTTAACGGCCTGTCTGTTGGTTCTTCTATACATTGATGGCTAAAATAACGACATGCTCAGTGAATGCCGGAGGTTTGAATGATAACGCCAAAAGGCCAAGGGTCTATAAGATATTGAGATCTCTTAATCCGGATGTAGTTTGCCGACAAGAGATCCATATCCTATAGGGTAAAAGGGTATGTTTTGGCTATATGCTCAACACAGACCTCCACGATAAGGGGGTAGCTATTCATGTTAAAAACAATTTTGGCAGAATGAAACGAGCATTAGCGGACAAAAAGGGGCGCTGGCTGGTGATTACCTTGTCTACAGGTTTGAAAATAGGTACCATATATGGGTCTAATCAGGATGACTCTGAAGTATGGGAGGACTTAGAATTGGAGTTAGCTTCCTGGCCAGACCCTCTGATCATATGTGGGGGTCTAAATACACATTTGGAAGCTGGCAGTACTGGATCTCAAAAGCATAGTGGGAGGAATCCTCAAGTGTATGGGGCGTTAAGTCCTTTTAAGGATAGCCTCAGGTAAAATGATGTTTGGGCGGCTAAGAACTCTCCCGACCCTGGGTATATGTATTTTTCCCACCCTCATAAAAAGCATGTTCGCTTAGATTCTTTTTTTAGTTTCCACTAATATCTTAAACAAGGCAGAGATTAAAAAACGTCCTCTATTATTCTTGGACCACAATCCACTGTTTTTGGAAATAGCAGGATTGGGAGGAAACGGGAGACAGTATAGATGGACCTTTGACACAACGCTTTTGATCAATGATGAGTTCACTGCATATATAAGGAGTTGGGCAACACAATATTTTAATATAAATCATTACAATGCCTCACAAAGAATAGTTTGGGATGCTTTCAAAGCATGACTGATGGGAGAGGTTATTAGATATGTGGGTAGGAGGCGGAAACGGCAGAGGGCTGAGGTTAATCAGTTGATAGCAAAGTTGGCTCATCTGGAGACAGAACAAGTTAAGGATGATTAGTAAAGGGTGGGAGGAGGAGTAACAGCAAAAAGAGCTATCATTGAAACTGATAGCAATAAAAGCTGAAATTAATAGCTGTTTCATGGAGAAAATGGCCCAAGGATTTCAAGCGCATAAAGGTGAGGTGTACAAATATGGGGAGACAGTGGGAAGGAAGATCCTTCTGGCTCTATGGTAGTGGTGGTTGGGGAGGAGCAGAGGCGTGAGCAAGCAGGAGGAATTGATAGAGTAGCTTGTCAGGAGTTGGAGGAAGATATTACTCTAGAAGAAGTTATGGAAGCCCTAGGTTCTTTGGGGTCAGGGAAAGCAACCGGCCTGGATAAAATTCCTCTTGAACTCTATAAAGTACTAGAAAGAAACTACGACTGACTCCTAGTTTAGCACTTCAATCCCAATGTATCGAAAATATATTCAGTTCCTATGCACAAATCTTCCGGAGTTCGCCGTAGAACAACTCCACTGAGAGCCATATGAGGAAGATAAAAACAGAAAAGGAAGGTGCACCAGCAAGAAAGTCCAAATTCGAAATAGAGTCCTTAATATTTCTTTTATTCTTGTAGTACAAAAAGATAAAACTCAGCCAACGCGTTTCGTTCTATACAAGAACTTCTTCAGGGCAAAAAGAATACTTAAGGGATACTTCCCCAGATGTACTTGTCGTGTATATATGTACTTCATGATGAACATCTCCTTTATTTCGGATTATCGAATATAGAATTGTCTTATTTCACCAAATTTGGCAGAAAGCTAGATCTTGGTATAGGAGTGCTTTTTGTAATTTGCTCTAAATCTGTTCAGTAGTTCTGGAGTTATTCAAGAAAAAAGATTTATATCTATCTCTGGGAGGAATGCGGAGGATCCGACAGATCTCATGGTAAGATCTGATTGTCTGCCAACACTTCAACCAGAAAGTGGTGGCAGCCATCTTGGGATTTGACCCAAGTGCCAATAAAATAAAAATTCAAAAACACTAGGGAGCGGGGTAGGACTACTCTGACCCCCTAGGCTTAGTGGTGGCATCCCACATATAGCCCGCTGTGGCCAAAACACTTTTTTTTTAATTTGCAGAGAATCCACAGCAAAATAAAAAGTAAAAACAAACAAGGTTTCCCACGATTGTTGTTCTTTAGCCCACCGGGTGTGCCTGGTCCGATGGGGGGATACTTTATATTATTATGGGGAATGGGACCAGTCGCTGCGGCCAACTCTCCGCTGTGAGCAGTGGCAGTTGGATTAACGTATGGTGATTAAACATTACTTTACGTAATAAAAAACTACCCTAGAAGTACACTGAAAAAAACAACAGTTACAGGGACATTATAGTTAGGAAATAAACAAAAACCTTAACAATTCACTAAAAAACTAAGGTTACAGCTCAATTATTGTTAGGTGCAGATTTACACACACACAAAATAATAGAAATTGAGTGGTTATAGTTACAGTTATCTAGAGTAACTAATACTTGTGTCCTAAGGTAAATATAACTCACGCCCGCCATGCACTGCTAATTACCTCACATATTACATCACTCATGAAATCATTGAAAATATCACTGCAACATTTTCTGTAAAATTATTAATGGGAAAACCGTTCATGGCAGGGGCGTAAATTTAAGAAGTTGTAGACCTTTACCCAATTTTTCCTGTGCAGTTGAAATCATAGAAAAGGTGTGAGGGTAGGAATTTGGAGGCAACAGTTCCAAATTAGATGGGTGCATAGTGAAAGGGGACCTATATTTTTACATCAAGCTAGCCCACTTTTTCTGCATATTTAGTTATGTATGTTTTCTTAATGCATACATAGCATAAACATATTCAATCTCATTTATGTAAGGTAAAACATATATTCTTAACTAAACTAATCAAGAGACACAACTCTAAAAATGAGAAAGAACATTATTGCAGATAAAGGATTTGTCTATATTTCACTGGAGGGTCTTCAACCGATATGCTCAGCCAAAATAGTACTGCCTGATTCCTAAAGTCAATTTATAATTGTAATTTATGTTCACGTCTGTTTAGGGCTCTCCACAAAATGATGCCTCACAGATGTTAATAGTTTCATTATTATGAAATGCTCTGCTGCATGTGCATAGAATTACGTAGCAGTAAGCTCCATGCAAAGGGTGGAGTGGGAGGAAAAAAGCATGATTTGATTTGTCAGTTTGTGAACTCCCACAAACTTTGGGTTTTGTGAGCTTTCGCAACACCCATCACTCTCTCCTACCCTGGATATAGTCTCAGGTTTACATCAGTAAAAGACTTGAGTTAACTCCCTTCTGGTGCAAGGTGAATAAATAGTCCCCAAAACTGGGGGTGGGGTATGAGATTTCACGACTGGGAATACATTTTCTCTATGCAGAAAAAAATTAGCATTCGCATATTAGCAGCGGTGGCCACCATAAACAAAGGGTGGTGGGTGGGTTGAGGAAACGCGGTGGGGTCGGGCAGGAGGGGGGATAGAAATACTATATTTAAAAAAATTTTAAATGTACCTTCAGCCGCCGGCCGCCTCCAGTGTTGCATCACGTTACCTCTCTCCTTCTTGGCTGATCCCAGCAGCCCCTCGGACAGACTTCTATCCAATCCCCGTGCTGCAGAGCAGCGCGGGGATTGGCCTGAGCGGGCTAGAAAAATGCCCCGCTCAGGCCAGGGAGTCTGTGGTGCTTCTCCAGCCCAGCTGCATTGAGTGCGCATGTGTGTTTTGGTCGGCCTGGGGGGGCCGACCAAACACACATGAATAATTAGGGAGTGGAGTGAACATAGCACTCCTCCCCCCATGCCTCGGCCACACCCCTCCCTACATCGCTGGCTCAGAGCCAGCAAATGCAAAATAAAACGATGCAAGAACATCGTTTTATTTTTCATTTGCTGGCTCTGAGCCAGGCAGTGGGGCGACACTCCTTCACCATTGCAGAGGAGCCACCACTGCATATTAGGCTTCTTTTCAGCAGTGTATAATTGCAAACCATGCACAGTTATGCATTGTGTACAACGCAGCCTTTAAGAAAAATCACACAAATTTGAATATCAGTATTCAGGGAAAATTCATATACAGTTAGTGCAAATTGAAAGGGCTGAGCTATATCGCACCCTTAGTAATAGGTAGCTAGACGTTTCATGGCCATCTTCCAGCCCACAAGGACCAACCTTCTGTAAATCAGCTTTGATACTGCTCCAATAGAAACTGTCCAGCCCAAACTGCTAAGCTATTTTCCATCTCAACAAACAAATGTAGGCAACTCAAGACCATTATCCTTTTAGTGTCTCATCAGTGAGGTACAGCTTGAGACCCATGTCACAGCAAGCGGGGCTACCCACATCTCATATTCTATTTGTTTGCATATCTGTTTTAGTCAACAAAACAAAACCTGATGGGAGGAATACTTGAATTATTCTTCTGCCTTAGTAATTATGCTTTTAGTACACTTGACGCCGGTCTGTCCAACAAAAAGGACACATCAACAAGGGGGGGACCAAGGGCAAATATAGGTCTGGCACACGTGCCCCAAGGTATGAACCATCAATCACGAGGTGTGACACGCAAGGCATGAAATATGTTGACCACTATCCTGACTTACTACACTTGACGAGACCATTAACAATATCTCTATGCAACTTTCACAGGTTTTAAATCATGACATGGAACCCGCTAAATAAAGTGAATACAGCAAGTTCCGATAGTTATTTTTAACTTTATTCACCCCACACTCTACTCACTCTTGTACACACACCACAGTTCCCACATACACCCACTTCATCTACGGCTGAAACCACAGGGAAAAGATCTTCGGCAAATAGGCCCCCCTGTAGGGCCCGTTTGGCATTGCAACGAGGAGCTGCCCTATGATGAAGCATGACACCCCTCGGGGTGTGTGAAGGCCCTTGCTCCTTATAGGAGCTATCCACCCCTTCCTTTTGGATTTCCGAACTGAACTCACTCCTGTTAGGAACAGCACAACAAAAAGGACATACAGCTGTCTACAGGCCTATGTAGTAGTTGGAAAGCTGCAAAAATATTTGTCTCTTAGATCCTTCCCTGGACCAATTGGTAACTACCAAAATCATATACTTGTCTCTTCAAATGAATTTTTTTTACCAACAGCACTACAAACCCAAAAGACAATTCTGGCAAATAATTTACGATGTTGCAGCTACTTGGTTTTACATCTGTACAACTTTTCTGCTGCTATTTTTTTTTTATTCTTATGAAAATAATTACATTAATTGGAAACGTTACATTGATAAAACGTTACCTCGAATGTTAAATATCTGGTCAATCGATGCCAGTTGTCTGATGATGTCATCAGGGATGTCATTTGTAATGCATTCTTAGGTGGAAGTTTATGTTGGGCAGCATACTGGCTGCTGTTTTCGCAAATTGTATGAGTATAAAGGCGATTGTCACTTCAACTATTTTGCCCTCAATTTCATTACTTTCATTTATTGTTTTTGTTTTGTTTATGTTTTATCTTTGGGCATTTGAAACACTGATGCTCTTAGTACTCTTGTAATAAATTCACATACACCCACGCGTATTTAATTTTTGGATTGTTAGGCAATTATGGCAATGAAACGCAAACCCACAATTAGCGGTTTAGTAACGTGGACTATTTATTTGTTAAAGCAAATAAATGTTTCACTCACTTAGCAATAAGTTTGATCAAACATTTCATAAACGGATGGATCGTGTTTGAACTAAATTCAGGGAAAAAATGACATGAAGCAGACTTGGCAGCGGGCTGTCCCTTGTGGGAACAGATGCCCACCAAAATTGGCGACCAGTTTTGTTCTTCTCTGTCTGTTGCAGTTCACAATCCTAATGAATGTTATGTTTAAACAACATGAATAAAGATAAAGTGAAATGAATTCAACTTCGGTCTGGGCAGCAGAATGAGAATGAGCAAATTGTATTATCCTCTGCCGCTTAATCTGGGTTGAGTTTCCCCTGTTTTGTTTTTGTTTGCTGAAAACTCTCTTTCTTGAAGCTCCTTGGCCATTGACAAGAGCCTATGAAAAGAATATGAAAAGGTAGATTTAGAGGTTATGGTCAGGGTTACAGGCTGCAGATGTTTTAGTAGAGGCAGTAGTATGGATAACAACTGTACACAAATGTGGACCTTTCCACCACTGATCTCTGCAAAAAATGCAGAGATGTGAAGAAAGACATGTGCTTATGTTTGCAGAGAGATGACTTATCCAGCTCCAGAGGAGAGTCCAAGTTTGAAAACAGGCCCTGCATTGCATTTGTCCGTAAGCCAAACCAGATAAGGGGTATATCTGTAAATATACTGCAGAACTAAAACATTTAAAGGCCCAGATATACCAAAGGTTTCCACTGATGCTTAGCGGAGCAATGCTATGCAAGCAGCCCAAATATCAACTTTTACGTGCAAAATCCATATTGCACACAAATTGCCCCACTCGCACCACCAAAACTGCTTTGTGGCAACCTCCTGTTAAGTGTGCCAAGCGGGCCCTGTCTTGGACGAGTCAGTATAAAAATGTAGGTTTCGGTGCAAAAGCCATGTCTAGTAAAATAGTTTCATCTGGTTTTCAACAAAATCTTAAATCCAGGTGAATGCAGTCGCAAGCAGGGGGTCAGCAGTGTACTGTCCGATATACCTATGTATAAAATGTATGCTTTATTCTGAAGCACACATTTTACAAGTCTGACCCCTGTGCTATTGTCTACATTTAGGATTTTTTACTGGAGTTTGAACCTCAAGTACAAATCGTACCTTAGACACCGCTGAGTGGCCTATGCTCCATAGTATGAGGCTTATGTCATGCAGAACAGCCATTTTAATCCAGGAGTGCTACCTTTGTCATCATCGGTAGTTGACTCTTGCTAAATCTGGTACTTCTCTTCTTTATTTTCTCACAACACAGAGCAATGTACACATGCGCTCCTCCTCCTTGGGGAGGCTGGTGAACTGTTTGCAGAGCCAGGAGTCTGAACCTGGGAGCAGTGTGGCACTCATCCACAGACTCTAACCAGGTGGTCATGTTCCCCCAATAGTCTCTCAGCCCTGATGGAGAGTTCAGAAGAATGAAATGCTGGTGTCGAGGGCTACCAGCACTAGCTGTGCTGTAACACTCAAGCTTGGTAAATAGTAAATGGTAAATGCAGTTCAAGATAGTCCATAACATAAAATGCTATGTTACGGACTATCTTGAACTGCATTTACCAAGATGCACTGGGGAGGACTGGGATAGACCTGTGACCTGAGTAACTTCACCCCTTATATAGACACACAGACACTAAGCAGTAGGTACATTTACCACAACAGACTCTTTTGTCTACTGAAGAGTTCAGAAGAATGAAACACTGGTGTCAAGGGCGGCCAGCAGTGGCTGCACTTCAACCCTCAAGAGACCACAATAAAATATATGTTAAGGACTGTCTTGAACTGCATTTACCATGATGCATTGGGGAGGACTGGCCAGACCTGTGATCAGTGCGTGATTCCCCCCTTAGCACAGCAATTTTTCATGCAGCGCTCTTCTTTGTGTATTGGATAGTAAATCTGAACCTCAGTGTTTTACTAGTTACAGTACAGTTAAAATTACTATGTCAATATAACAGGGAATCCCTTTATGCTATGACATACATGTTTATTGAGAGAAGGTTGAGGACAAAGTGCCTGGATGTGGAGGGGTACAAATGCCATTGTGACATTCTTATTAGGTTACAGGGTGCGAAAAACCTAAGTAAATCTCTATAGCAAATAATAGGTAAGAAACCTGTTGCAACAATACTTAGTAACAATTAACTAATTGACAATGATACTTATAGGAGTCATTATATACTACTTTCTTGTTTGATTCCTTGAAAAAACATGGATTTTCGAAGACGATGTAAATGGCCATGATCCATTTGTTAGAGATCGGGCTCACAGAATAGTTATTACATTGAATACAAAAACATTCATCGTTTCAGCGATTTTAGTAATTTTTTCAAGTAAGAAAAATTCAGAAATAACAGTATGCTAGGTTTGGCATTTTTCCTCCCAATGGGCAGGAGAACTAGTTTTCACTCCATTTGACAACCATGCATTCTGGGAACGGTAGTCTTCAGTTATTTCTCTTGAACAAAGTGGAATGGAGTGGATACCAATATTTTCCAGAGAAGCCCAACAATGATGCTTGTTAACAGAATTATCCTTAGGAAAATTCAAAAATTATTTGAGTATTTGCTCCATTTTCTTTTACCAATTTCTGACTTTCCAGGAATTCATAAAGAATTTCGTGAATAATGCATGGATGCTGCGACTGTTAAAGTTTTTAGTGAGTAGTCTCTGGAGTAACCGTTTGAAATTAAGAAAGCTCTTATACAGCACCCCTGACAGTTTCATTGTTTCCCTCCCATTCCCGCCCTGTGACCTGAATTACAATTGACCTCAAACTGCCCACAAGGGCACATATGTGTGTGCTTGGCAGCTTTTGCTGATAGGCACATAATTATATGTCAACAATCCTACTAATAAGAGCAGATTTGCTCACACACAGAATTTCCACCATGCATTTTTCATGTCAGTAAATCCCATTCAAAAATGGTAAAATCTCCTCCTTCTTGAGTCAGTAAATCCACAACAGTATTCTGCACTCATACCTATATTTGTGCTCAAGTGCAACTTTAGTGCACAAATAACTTTGTGAAGCGGGCCAACAGGGTCTTCATCACAGAAACACAGATATGAGGATGTTATTTCACCAGAGTTGAAGGAAGTAAACAAATAAATAAAAGTAGACAGAATGGAGTGATGGGCACTCAAATATTATCAAACTTCACAGCACTTAAATCAATTACATACCAGGAGCCATGTAATAGATATTGCTCCAGGGATCAATGGGCGTTTGAACCCACTTTTTGCAAGATAACTACAGAACAGGGCCCAGGAATACGCTTTTCAGACACCCGGCACCAAAAACTTTGTCAGTGTGCCAATCCGAGACAGCAAGCCAGATGGACTTCAACCACCCCACAATCCACTAAGCATTATATGAATGGAATGATTTGTAGATAACAATCAGTCCTATGAGATATCACATGGACAATTTGTGGAATCCAAACCCTCTTTCATAATGGAAGGCCACAGTGAAGAACACTAGGAAACCAGGGATATGTTTTATAGATTTACTTGAAAATCAAAATCCTATCCTAGTGCACATGATATGGGTAGTTACTATTGTTAATATCAATAATATAGGAAAGACAAAATTATAGAGAGAATGAACAATATATATTACTGTAACATATTGCTGAAATTATAAGATTATTTTCTTTTACATTGGAATCTTTAGCCCCACCCATATCCCTTTGGCTAATTAAACTACCCCTAACACTAAAGGGGAAGCGTAATTCTGAGTTTCAAAGATAGTTAACACCTGCATAGCTCCTCTGAACAATTAAGCCAAAGTTCAGTGAAATAGCAAAATCTGCTCTTCTCATCTGCACTGGAAGGAAGACCAATAAGTCCACAGAGTGGGGGCTATGTCTTCCTTCCGGTATCAAAGGAAGATGATACAATTCTGCATGGCCTCTGTCTCGAGTCTCTGACACAAAGCCCCCTTTATCTTTTCACACTCTTTTCTTAGTTTATATAATGTGTCTATACATTATTGAATCCTTCAGAATAAACAATTAACAGAAAAGGCAACCATTCTCTCTTACTTACTTACATTCTGTGATATCATGCTTTTTGTTTAAAATCAACAAACAAGAATTGAATTTATCAACTTCCATGAAACCTTGCCTACCATTTAAAATAATCACTAGAACAAGATATTAGATTTATACAAAATAACATGAATTTATTCAAGCAAATCTGACTATCATGTGGCAATGAATAATGGTATGATTACATGTGTATTTCATATTTTGACATTTACATTTAACAATCAACATATATAATTCGGAAAAGGGGAATACTTAAAAGGAAAAAAACATTATAATGATAACATTCCAGAAATGATATGAAAATATTTGTGATGAATACATTTGTATATGCATATACGCACAAATATGACTCATTACATCGCATATTAATACAACGTGTGCCATTACAACGCGGGTATTACTATGCGATGTCAATGACAACGACATACCATTGCAACACAAACTTTTACCAAGACTATACCTTTAGCACGCATGCCATTACAATGCAAAGGCATGCGTGGTAAAGGTATGCTCATGGTAAAAGTTTGAAAGGTAAGTGACTCTACCCTGCCCTACCCTAAACCCTAATTTAGTACCCCTGCACGACCCTCCCTGACCCTCAGTCCTCTCCCTACATTTACAATACCCTGCAAGACCCCCAACACTATACTAAACTCTAAAACCCTACTCTATACTACACAAACACCACAACACTACCCTAAACCCTAAAACACTACCCCCAGCACGACCCTCCCGTTACCCCAGTCCTGTCCCTACACTCAAACACTACCCTGCATGACCCCCCGACACTACCCTAAACCCTAAAACACTACCCCCAGCACGACCCTCCCCCCAGTCCCATCCCTACACTCAAACACTACCCTGCACGACCCCCAACACTACCCTAAACCCTGAAACACTACTCTACACTACACAAACACCACAACACTACCCTGAACCCTAAAACACTACCCCCTGCACGACCCTCCCTCTACCCCCAGTCTGGTCCCTACACTCAAACACTACCCTGCATGACCCCCAACACTACCCTAAACCCTGAAACACTACCCAATGGCTTCAATTAGATCTAATGTTGTAAAGCCCATTCAAGATCAAGCTTTTGCATTTTGCAAAACAACATTAATTGATTCAGCAGATGCAAATACTGTTGGTTGTCTGACTCTCATCAGAGTCAGCATCAATGGCAATGGTGTGGGTGCTGTTGACACTGGAGGATTATCATACATAGCTGGTCTGATGATTACTAACTGCATTACAGTACAATATTCTTGCTGCATTTACATTGGTCGCATTACTTCTCTCGTGTTAAGGAACACTAAAGGTGGTTGTCTAGTGGCACATCCATTTAAATCCATGTAAATCATTTCAAAACAGTGCATGCACTAGAGTGCAGGTCTTACTTGAGGAAATTAAAATTGGTGATTTGAGAAGTCACTTATTTTGTTCAAGAATTTTCCTTCAAAGTAAAATACCATTGTTTCAGAAGACGCTACCTACATTCTCACTAGCATTCATGATGGCCTTATTTCTTTACTAGGAAGAAGATGAAGAATTGTACAACCAACAGCAGTGTAGTTGAAACTCCACCAAACAGATTTCAAAACAATTAACTGAAGAAGGAAGGAATTAATAAAACAAATAGTCTTAAAGCCTGTGTAATAGGCCAGATCCAAATGTCTTGAAAACATGAACTATGTCCTTTGCAATTGATGTAAGGAAGATGGTGTACAACAAGTCAGCAAATCTGTCATTTGACTTTCAGGTCAACAATACAGTGTCAACCTGTTTTTGGACCATCAGAAGGTGTTTCCTTTTCTTCCTCTGCAGGCTACCAAGCAAGTTGCTCTAGCCCTGATCTCTTCAAGGTTGGCTATTGCAATGCACTCTACCTTGAGATCTACAAATCAGCACTAGTCAAGCTACAGCTGGTACAGAAGACTGATACTTGACATCCCCAAATATCAATGAGTCTCGTGGGGGATTTCCAAACTGCATTGCAAACCTGTGAACAAAGGCATCACCTTTAAAGTACTATGTATTGTTCATAGTGATTTACAAACACCAGGCCTAGAGGAATTAAAAGCCATGTTCTCGTAGTACGGGAAACATCCATTACAACGCAGTCATTACATTGCACTGCTTTTACAACGCAACTGTTACAATGCAACTGCCTTTACATCGCATGCCATTACAACGCATGCCATTACAATGCATGTAACTACAACACATGCCATTACAACGCATACCATTACAACGCATGCCATTACAACGCATTATAAGGTAAGTAAAGGAGATTTTTTAGTTTTAGGGTGGGTATGGGTTTTAGGGTAGATGGGAATAGTAATTTTTACCCCTACACTATCCAACACTTTCCCTAATGCTGCACTCACTGGAGTGGGAATGGTAATTTTTACCCCCACACTATCCAATACTTACGCTACTGTTGCACTCACTGGAGTGGGAATAGTATTTTTTACCCCTTCACTATCCAAAACTTACCCTACTGTAGCCCTAAAAGTATTATGCGTTGTAATGGTATGTGTTGTAATGGAATGCGTTGTAATGGTAGTTTTAAAAAATGTGTTGTAATGGTTTGCGTTGTAAAATCATGCGATATAATGGTATATGCAATGTAAAAACCGCATTGTAAAAGCATGCGTTGTTTTTGTTTTTTTGTTGTAACATCATATATTCTCGTAGTGCATTCCATCTAGACAACCCCGACAGCTAGCCATAATCTTGTGGCTTGTCCTAAAATCCAGAATACCAGATTGGGAGCCAGAGCCTTTTCAGTGGCTACAACAAAACTCTGGAACTTCCTTTCACACTCTATATCGGTAGTCTTTAGGTCCATGCTGCCTTTCAAAAACCCACTTTTCAGAGGCTGCAGCAAAACTCTGGAACTCCCTTCCACACTCTGTCAGTAGCCTTCAGGTCCATGCTGCCTTTTGAAAAGCCTTGAAAACCTGGCTTTTCATCCTTTAAGTGAAGTCCAGTCTTTCTCTCTAATTTTATAGCCTCTCTTCCTGCTGACCCCATCTCTTCCTGGACTCTCTCTTCTCTAGCGCCTTGACGCCTTTGGATATTTGTTGCACTCTATAAATCTTTGTCATTTCATTTCATCTGAAAGTACTTTGTAGATTTTATCTGGAGAAGCTGATGAATTTCAGAAGCAGACCAGGCTGTTTGCAGGCCAAATGGCGTGTCAGCAGAGGTTAAAGACACCTCTTTCTGTTTGAAAAAAGTCAACAATCTTATTTTACTTATCAAAGCACATATTTAACATCTCTATTGTTTGGCCATGGAACACTTTCAAACAACTTCTTTGGAAATAGATGCAATTTAGCACCACAGCATTTTACTGTTTGTTTTACAGTTAACATGAAAATTTAACCAGGAGTTAACCCACAGTGCCTTTTCTTTGTTCTAATTAGATGCAAACCATTTCCTAGAAGTTTATGATAAGAAGGAATGAATGGAGCAGGCGCTGCAAGTAATTTACAAGCAAGGCCAGGCTTCAAAGATTAGAAGTCCCTTGCAGTCTGATAGAATCATAGAGGAGTGAGTGTCCTGGTGGGTTAGTGCATGCAAATGTGCTTATGAATGCAGGATCATCTTTTGTCCAACAATGGAATTCATTGGAATTTCCAGCCATTGTAAAGGAAAGCATTATGTATTTTTTCATACCAGCCTAACTAGGTTTGTTTCAGGCAGTAATAGAAATGAAAAGCAGTTATTGGCAGGGAAATTTCTCCATATATGAGCCACACGCAATGTGCATCTTCTGCCACAGAAAATGCTATGGACAAGAGAGTTTAAAATGTCTCCTATTTGAGATCGCTATCAGCTTCGAGGTAAAATGATAGGATTCAGAGACTGCAGATTAGTTCATGAGTTCCTAGGGCACTTTTTTGGTGTGCGAAGTTTGAAATCCCAATTCAACTGTGTTATTGTCCACATTTGAGCTTGCTCCTGTTGTAAAATATTCAAATCTTCTCTGGAGAGATTGAGGGTGGAAAAGGTCATGGTTGAAATTATGTATACTTGTTTTGAGACTGTTTGAAAATCATTGTGAATAACTTCAAATGTAGTCTGCATTTTCTGTTTATAAATTTCTCTAATTCTTTCTGCATATTCTCTCTCAGAGTATGCCTTTTCTTCACTAATGCTGCAGCAACATAGGATGGACGAAATGCTGAATGAATCAAACATCACCTCCAGTCAAGAGACCTGGGTTAAATCCATTGTTCTTTTGCACACTACACCACCCCAGTTTGGACCACCCTAGTTTGGACTGAGCCATATGCAAATAAGTCTTGACCCTACTCCACATGGGAGCAGTCCAGCCCAAACTTCCTAGCCAGGCCCCCCCTGGACAAGAAACAAGTATCCTGAGACCGGTTTTGGGGTATGGCTGGGTTCAAACTGGAATGGCACGGGGTGCAAATAAACGATGGATTTAGACCGAGATCTCTAAACTGGGGCCAATGTTTGACATTGTTCAACATTCTGTCCATCAATTGTTCTCTTAGCACTTTTTTCATTAAGGTGATATCAAAGTGAATATGAACAGCTTATATATCCAGGGGTATGGACCCCATAGAAAGTCACTCAAATCTTTGTCCTCAGTTCATGTCAAAAGTTTGACAAATGTTCGTTCACAGCACTTAGACTGGAATGTAGTGTTTCTTTTGGGGGGGGTAGGGTGGTTAGTAAAATAAGTCTGAATGTTCTTATTATGTCAAACATACAAGTAGTGCATTTCTTAGCTTGTCAGAAACTATGGTCTAGAACATGGATGGTCACTCAGCGTAATTACTTAGTCTCATGGCTTGGATAAAATGTATGTGCTGGAATGTCTCTGGTCTAAGCTCACGGAGTAAGCAGCAGTTGGTGCAGAAGGAAATAGGGATGTATAAACCTCAGTTGCTAGCATTGACATAGACCTATTTGACATATAAAGATCGTTTATTACTTAGGCAGTTGGGTTATGATATAACCATCTGCACTTCACAATCTGTTTCTATACAGAGATAGCTATATTATCTGCAAAGAATTCCGAATGTAAGGTCCTGAAAACTGCTGCGGATTCAAGGGGGTATGTGGCATTGTACAGTTGGTATTATACTTCCAGAAATGTGTTATATGTGTGGTCTTTGGGCCAAATGTTGCCGATCCGGAACTATTGAACATGTTTTTCTTGGAACTGTTAGATTGAGTTGGAGAAAGGATTGTAATGGGTGATTTTAATTGTGTAATGAATTATTGCATCGATTCTACTAATCATACCACTACCCCTTGTATGCCCAGAACTGGGACATCAATTAACAATCTGATTCAGCTATATGGGCTTTGTGCATGGAGGATCTTACATTCGGTCAAACCCGGGTATACTTTTTATTCGTGTCCTCTAAACACTTCATAGGATTGGCATGGTTTTTGCTGGGAGGCCTTTTTGTAGAAAGTGCAGAAATATATGTATGCCCGAGGATTGTCTCTAACCACAATCCCATTTTATTTTCATTCGGTCCTACTGAGGTTGGCGCTGGATGTTCTGCGTTTTCATTTCCCCGCCATCTTGTTTCTAATGGCAACTATGGTAGACATGTCTCAGGTTTGCTCATGGAGTTCTTTGTTGAAAATGCATGTACGGCTTCACTGTCTGGGATGCAATGAAGGCATTCGTTTGGGGTATCATGCTTCAGTATATTCTCATACAAAACAGTGCTGCTTTGAAAGATGATCAGCTATTGCATCAAGCTATTCTTCAACTTGGAATTGTACATGCTCAGAAGATTGTCCAAGGAGGGGCTGACAAGCAGGCCATTTATTTTCAACTAATTGAAAAACAGTCTTTGCTCCGACACGGGCTGAAAGAACAAATAGCACACAGGTATGCTGAAAATAAAGCTTTAAAATACGAGTATGGGGAAAGGGTAGGTCAAGTTTTAACTCATAAAATTTCCGATAGTGAATCGAAATGTACTGTTCAATCTATCAAAGGCATGGTCGGTATCGTCTCAGCAAATCCCAAATCTATTATGGAGCAGTTCTCTCTGTTATATCAGGAGTTATATAGCCAGCCTCAAGTAATTAATCTATCTGGGCTTATGGAGTATATTCAGCGGTGCAGTCTGCCCCGGTTAGGGGAAAATCATACTGGTGTATGAGGTATAAGGGAATTATATGAATGTGTTTTTTTCTGTGCTAGAGAATGCTCCTTCAGAATAGCTGTTAGTACTGCAGTGAGAATTTACTTAGTAGGAGTAAATCATTTCTCAGCAGAGGAAACAAGTGTGAGTGACCTACACGCTATGTGAGTTAACTGTCCGTCATTGTTTACCACATATGTGTAGTCTCAAGTGCTAAGAACAACCCTTGTTACTAGGTTTGTTTTGTTCTCCCTGCAAATATATAGTCCCTAACATGTCTACTTGCAGTTCACACAAGAGAGCTGTAGGCATTTTGGTCCATTTCTTTTCAGAAAATGTTGGCGTAATTATTTACCCACTAAGCAACATGGCAAGTTTGCTCTTCCAAAGTTAAGAAACCCCATCAAGGCTTGTAACTTATTTAATGTAGTTGTTGGCTGTAAAGTAGCAAACTTCTGCAAGAGGTTAAGTGTCAATCCTTTATTATCACTGGATAACTTGTACCCAAGGAAAATCACATTGAGATATGCAATTTTAGATATCCTAAAATTAATTTTACACCTATGTCGGGCTAAGAGCATAACTATCCTGCACACCCTAAGCAAGTGTTCAGTCAAGTCATCGTTTGTAATACAAATGTCATCTATATATGATAGGGATTGATCATTAGCCGGATGGACTATGGGAATGCCTTGTTGACACCAATAAATGAAGATCTGCTGTCCAGACTAAAGTTTCTGCAAAATACAGCGGCCAGGCTTGTGTGAATCTTCCGTCTGGAACACCCTCAGCACCCAGCTTAAAACTCCTTCACTGGCTTCCTGTAAGGAAGAGAACCAGATTCAAAACTCTCTGCCTAGCACATATGATTATGTATGGTAGGTGCCCCAGCTACTTGGCAAAGAGACTCAGCTGGCACCAGCCTCGTAGGCCATTAAGGTCCAGTAACAAATCTCTCCTTACCCCTCTTAGAGTCCGCACTGCTGAAAATGGCGGAAAATCATTTTCCTTCTTGGCGCCCACCCTCTGGAACAAATGACCCCCCACCTACGCACTGCAACTTATCACAGTTGATTCCGTAGGGAGCTAAAAATATGGCTGTTCGACCATTAAAACTTGTAAGATATTCTCTCTAGCCGGAAAGTCAGAGCTGTCCATCAGCGCCATGAGACATTTGGGTAACATGTGCGCTCAATAAATATCCCTGATTTGATTTGATTTGATAGCACCTTTGGATCTTGATAGATCTTGATAATCCTTGCTGCAAAGAGCCCAGGGCTATTCATGTACCAATGAGGCCATCTTATATAGCCATATTTAAATCATCTGAATGAAAAGGCAGTTTGATTTTGGGATTCAGTCAAGATATTATGGCTAAAAAACTCTTAGTTATATCTAACGTCATCTTATACTTTTTCCTGACTAGATTAGTCATTAGTCTGGTACTGTGAGCATTCTCAAAAATTTCTATAATCTAATACTATTCTATATATGAAAGTTCAGGTTTTAACACCAGAAAATGAAGAGAGTTTATGGTGAAAAGGCAGGGCACGATAACAACCTAATATTGTAGCTGATTTGAAATAGATTTCAGATCACATTTAGCTTCAGGCTTTAAAGAATATTGAGTTTGTAGTTGAGGCTCGTTCCTAAAGAAATCACATAAAAATAGATTATTTCCCCCACCCTGCTTGTTTTCTATATGTAAAGCAGTAGCCTGTTTTAAAGTCCATTGTTGCACATATTTTTTCCTGAGTTCTTCAGGTACTAAGGAGTCAGCATCCTATGTCTATCATGGGGTATTGGATGAGGATACGCCAATTCTAGTTTTTTTTTTTTTTTTTAAATCTGTTTTTTATTGATTTTACACAACCATTCAAATAAACAACAAAACATGATACGATATCATAATCATACGTGGCATAATGACATACAGTCTCAGACAGCATAGTAGAATACACAGTTACAGTGTCGAAGCATCATGTGAGTAATTTAACCTTTGCAATTGAATCTCCTATTGCAAACCAGTGTGAATACTTCCAGCTTGTGGTCCCTCATCCAGTGTCTAACTACAGCCTACCCTGAGTACTCAAATCTATCAATGCACAATACATTGCCAATAACCCAACTAAAATATAAAGAAAAAACTGTACCCCACCCTGCCCTCCCCTCCCCGCATGTCCGGCACCAGTAGCGATAGTAGCCTGTACACATGCCCACAATTGGACTCATGCGCATTCCAGTCCCACAGCTGACTTAGGCACATTGCGCCGTCTTGTGAATCATACAGGGTGGCTACCCATGGATAATGTAAGGAGCCCCTGTGGCGCACAATAGTGGTCCAGCCCCTCAAACCACCACAACGGTACACCCTAACAGGAGAATATATCTATAGCAGCATAGTCCTCCAGCATTGCATTCCAGCTCAACGAGATAGGTGTTTTTCTGAGCCCCCTAAACTCCTCTCTATGCAGTTCAGCCCCTTCAGCCCTTCCCCACTTCACCATTTCTGCATGCCAGTCCTGTAGGGATGGGGCCCTAGCAGCCTTCCACCGTGTGGTTATGGCTCTTTTAGCCAGCAGTAGCGCAAGGTTAACAAAACGGGAGGCAGACTTACCCTTCTTTCCCCGAAGTCCTAATCCCAGTATGCAATATTCACGCAATTCTAGTTGGTTAGTTTTGCGAGCAATCCAAAACGGAATCTAGTCTTGTTTTGTTGCCATTATTTGCATGATTGTATTGATTGTTTGTGGACCAATTGTCTTTGCCACAGAATGTATTTGTTGTGCATGACCAGGAATGACTACTCTCGTAGCAGTCGTCTGAAGAACAAATTGTCGAAGTTGGCTAAAGATGGACAATTTCTGGTTTAGTAATTGTCTTACTTCTGCAACTGCTAAACTTGTTATGTCCATATATGGTGTATCTAATATGGTGCAGGGAATCCCTCCACCACTTAAGGGACCCAGGACCATAGGTATGAAGCTGTTTTGCGATAGCAAACACTACGAATCGCAAAAAAACGAAGTTTGCAATCGCAAAACAGAGTGTCCCCATGTAAAAATGGGAATCGCTAATTTAGAGATTGCCAATTTTGCGAGGCAGGGAATCTGCTAATAAAATTGCGAACTCGCAATCTGCGATACGTTATTTGCGATATTCGCTAATAACCTGCTCGCAAGTAGCGAATTCGCAAAATGAAATGTATGTAAAAATCACAAATTGCGAATTTGTGAAAATCGCAATTTTGCACATTGCAATTACCACCAACTCTGAGCAGGTGGTAACCAGGTGCAACCAATATAAACAGGCCCACAATGCTACAGGGGTTCCACAATGGCTGGGCTATATGTGATAGCCAGGAGGTTGTGAATCAGCGCTGCTGCACAGAGAAGGAGACGCCAGGAAAGGATCTTCAGAGCGCGCATCACCCTGTTCCAGCAGACCAAGGAGGAGATCCATGTGAATTTCAGGCTGGACGCAGACAGCATCCTGGACTTAATAGAGGAGCTCAAACCCATACTAGGACACCCCACACACAGGGCACACACCATTCCCAGCCATATACAGGTCCTGTGCTCACTGCACATACTGGCATCAGGGAGTGATAGCCACAGCAGGAGGGGTCTCTCAGAGTGCACTGTCACGCTTATTCCGCTCTTTACTTGATGCAATGGTACAGAGGTTGCTTCACCACATCCAATTCCCCAGCACACAACAGGCACTAGATCAGACCAAGATGGAATTCTACCAGATAGCCTAATTCCCCCACGTAATTGGCTGCATTGATGGGACCCAAGTCGCACTATCCCCCCCTTACAGAATGAGTATGTGTTCAGGAACCGCAAGTTCTATCATTCTCTGAACATACAGGTAGTGTGCAATGCCAAACGTCATCACTGAAATGCCCAGGCAGCACACACAACTCATTCATGTTTCGCCACAGTGGAATAAACCGCCGACTCACAGATGGCGAGTTTGGTGAGGGCTACCTGCTAGGTAAATGCGTGGCTTTCAAACACACAATCAGTAAAGGCTTGAAGTGGCTGGACAGTGTGTAACCTAATTCTTGTTACCCTGCAGGTGACAGTGTGTATGCTATACGTGACTACATCCTGACTCCGTACCTGAATCCAGCCACTGCAGGGGAGCGGAGGTATAACAGCGCACACAGAGCCACACGATACCATTGAGAGAACATTTGGAATCCTCAAGTGCCATTTCCGCTGCCTCCATAAGAGTGGAGGAGCGCTACAGTACAGCCCCAAGACATTCTGCAAAATCGTGGCCACCTGTGCCATGCTACACAACATGGCAACCAAGAAAGGCACCCCAGTGGAGCTCTCAGATTCCGAGCCATCAGATGAGGAGGGACCAGCTCCATGACGCAGACCAGCAGGTGGTGTCAGGGCAGCTACCAGACGCCAGAGATGAGATGAGATCACACAGAACTATTTCTAGGTGAGTAATGAGGACACAATGCTACAGATTGGTGCAAAACTGTGTTATTTATTTCCTTGGGTGCAAGAATATATCTGTCACACAGCCTGACTCCATCACAATTGCTTGCACATGTTAATGCTACAGTGCAAGGATGTCCGTCATCCATGAGTCAAGAAGCAATGTGTTGCCTCACACATTGCCATGTGCTCCTGAAGTCACTTCACCTCCTGCGGGCACAGCCTTTGCCCCTCGCTCAGGGTGCCCACTGCCCTCCCTGGAGTCATCGGCTAGTCTCCCCTGCTGCGCACTCTGCTGTCAGTCCTGGGGAATTGGTGGAGGGATGCTGCTCCTGCTGGACTGATCATCAGTCTTCAAAGTGCTCAGAGGTCCTATGCCACCTGTGGCAGCTGCCGGCATCTGGTCCATGGCATGTGTGACCTGCACCAGGCCCCTGGCCACATCCTGGCAGCAGTGGGCCATTTCATGCTGCATACTCACACACCGACTCACCAGCAGGAAGGTGGCAGTCGACAGGCGGTTCACAGCTCTGGTGTACAAGTCCAGCCGGCTGTGGAGACACTGTCTCTCCCTGCGCCTGGCTGCCCGGTCTCTCCTTATCTCTTTGCACAGTCCTTCCAGTGCACCTGTCATGCCCATGACACCATCCCTCATCTATGTTGTGATTGTGTGCGGAAAACCAGCGCTGGATTGACTTTAATGCCTTTGCTTGCAGGCGCTGGACTTTGAGCATGCTGCCTTCAAGCCCAGAAAACACTGTGTCTTCACCTACGGAAGCAGTGCTGGTGGACGGTCGTGCCCTGCGACTCGACACACTCCCTTCACTAGGATGGACAGGGACTGTGCTGTGTGCTGTCCTGCACGCTGGCTCTGGACTGCCTGGTCTTCTCCACCTGTGTCCATTGACCCTGCCTCCAGCAGTGGTAGTGGTGGCACTATGAGGCGCCGTCTGCTTGGCACAGGGATTGCTGGTCTGACTTAATCCTGCTCCTCCTGCCCTGCCTGGTCCTATTTTTGGTTGCAACCTTCCCTTCTGCAATTGATTCCTGTGTTTCAGGTGGTACTGTGAATGTAAATGCACACATTAATTTGGTGTCCGACTTGCATTGGTAATGCAATACAGTTCTCAGATTTTGAGTTACATGAGTACTATCTGTCTGTTTTTTGCCTTTCCTGGATTACTCATCCTGATTCCACCTTGCTGTGTCTCACTGCTCCACTTTTAGGTGCATGTGACTACATCTCCCATAATGCAATGCTGGGTGAACTTGTTAACAGGTACTGGAGTTCCATTCATGTTTAGTGTCTGGGTGTTGCCTGAGTGTGTAAGTGGGGTGGGGATGTATCAGGGGAGTTATGGCATGCATCTTACCTTGTCTGGTGTTTGGGGGTTCGGAGCTGTCCAGGTCAGCCACGCCACTCACACTCTCGGGCTGAAGGGTGCCCTCCACCAACTCCTCCAGGGGTGTAGACTCAATTGCAGTGGACGTCCCACCACCAGTCTTCCTTGCCTCAGCCAACCTTGTTGCCACCTTCTCCCTTGATCTTTGACGCACGCCGTACCACCTTTTCCGGAGGTCTTCAACAGTGCGGTGGGTCACGCCGATGGCATTAACTTTTTCCTGGATTTCAGTCCAAATCTTCCTTTTGCGTGCCTCTGGAACACGTATGGATTTCTTCCCGAACAGGAGCTCATGGCTGATTACCATTTCCTGGATGAGGACCTCCTGCTTCCTCTCAATGAATTTCTGTTTCCTCTTTCTTATATTCTCCTCCTGCTGCTTCTCTGCCTACTGGGGATCCATTTCTCCTTCTCTCAGTTGCAGTGTACAAGTCTTTCCCTCTCCTCCCAGCCTCTGACTCAGCTTCTGGCAATCAGGTGCAGCATGGGAAGTCACACTTCCTGGTTGTGATGTCATCATGCTGCACCTGAATTGCTGATTTTCTAATTTGCGAATCCTTATTTGCGAATTCGCAATTAAGGAATCGAAAATTAGGTATTTGCATTATTATTCTGCGAATTTCTGAGAATCATTACATTTTTGCGATCTTTTATCTACATCAGGTTTTGTGATTCTCAAAATGCGATTAGCTAAAAATCGCATTTTGAGAATCGCAAAATTCGTTTTTGATACACATGTCTGATACTCTAAATTATATAGGGTTGTTGACCACCAAACCATGCTTGATGTTCTTGATAACATAACAGGGGTCCTAAGTCACAATACAGTTCAGAATTTGCCAGAAGGACAGTGGCTATCTAAGTATGAAAGTTTCCCATATTGGGATCTACAGCATCAACCTCCACTCATGAGTAAAATATTGCAAAAGGCTATGCAACATGTACATTTACAATTAAAGTTCCTCCACCTCCCATGTTAAGAAAACCCCTAGATAAGAGGTGTTGTATAATGGGTCACCTGAAATTGACCTCTGTCGAAATAAGGTGTACCATTATAAAACCAATTCAAAACATGAGATTCAAAAATGTAAATAAAAAATTGAGGTAAATCTTTTATAAGTCAAGCACCTGACAAACCTACAGTAGGAAGTATACACACCTACCTGTGCTGAAGGACATACCCAATATTACAGCGGACGTCTCTGCTAACAGCAGTAGGTTAATATCTTAAGTGTGTTATCCAGAATTGCTCAAAAATCTAAAAGAGCATGCCACTTGTACTACCGCCATGTATACATTTTTTGGATAATCCCAGAACACAACCAGGAATAAGCTTTCTAGGCCCCTTGGCACCAAAAACTTTGTCAATGTGCCAACCCAAGACAGAAAATCAGTTGGAGTGCAATTACCCTGCAGCTCCTTGTGCACTGTATAAATATGACGTTACCAGGCAACCATCAATCTTCTAAGATATCACAGGGACATCTTGTGGAACCAAGCCCTCTTTCATAATAAAAAGGCACACTCAGGAACACTAAGAACCTGGGATATATTTTAAAGATGTATTTTAAAATCAAAATCCTATCCCTAGGGCTAACTAAACTACCTGTAATACCCCAGAGTCTCTGTACACAGATGATTGATATGCCTTCAGCTGTGTGCAGTATTCTCTGGGCATAGGTCACATCTGTGCCAGCCTCAGTGCCCCATAGCTTGGTGCCCATGGCATTTGGCCATTAGTAGCAAGTATTGGGTGCTTGGCCTGCCACAGCACTAGCCCACTTGCTGTCAACCCTGCTTAGCAAAGCCTATGGTTCCATGTGCAGCACGCTGTAAGTACAGAGCCTTCCACTGAGACAACTGTGCGTATCCTTCGGCCAGACCCACTCCATCCCCATGTCCAACATCTTCAATGCCATTGACTGGTTGCTTTGTGAATTGATCCATGACCCGGGTGCCACAGAGTGCTCTGGTCACATCGTCTTGCCTGAAGAAACTGACTTTGCCTGCCATAAAATTAAACCTGCTGCGCAAAATATTTTGTTAGATACTGGTTCAGGGCTTGGTATCTGGTCAGACCCTATACTAGCCTACTTCAAACAGGCCTGCTGTTCATGGCATTTGGACTTGTGCTGCTGGCATTGTGCACAGGAGTCGGCCTGCAGTGAGGTGCTCTGCCTGCCATCATGTCAACTGCATATTCTACTAACCCTGCATAGTGGTTTTACAAATTCTTCATGGTATTATTTATATTATATGTGTGTATGGTCTGCAACTCCTGTACCACAAAACCGTGAGTCCCGCAGATTCGGGATGCTGAGCCTGGCCATCAGCGAGCCCCAGTGGTGTAGAGATCACTGTGCAGTGCTTTTCGCCATGCATAAAATACTCCGCGTGTCGGATTTGGTCACTGGCAGGGCTGTGGGTCAGCCTCCGTGCCCACTGAGCTAATTATTCATTGTGCATAATTGTTTTCCAAATTGTCTATGTTTCTTTTAAATTTGTGGAACGCATATAACTGACACTGTACCAGTTACTCACTTCTGCCAGGCAAAAACCTTTGTGCTCTAGGTGTTAGTGTCATGTGCCCGAGTTAGGCCCTGTAGGAATTAGTGCCATTTTGAAATTCACAAGGTGCTTTCCTAAAGTTGCCTTCTCTTTGACACATCGACTTTAACACACATTTGCATTTGTGAATCTTGAACTCGTTTCTTGGAAACCCTGGCCTTGCTGACATGGAACACTTTGTGAACACACTATTGCACTGCCTTAACATTGGGGACATGGTCATCACATGCGTGACACAAATGTGTTTATTATTATGTCCATGTGGCGATGCAGCTATTTGTGAAATACAAACAATAGCAGGCCGATCACAATCTTGGCCCAAGGCAAGGATGCCATTTTCTATGTATAACCTTTTGTTTCCTTACATGATCAGAGGAGACACTTTTGCTGACTTCGAGGGATTGCTGCCTGCCGAAGCTTTTGCCTAACAGCTGACTGACATCTTTGTGAGGGGTGTCCCGTCGCACCCAAGACGGGGTCTTACACTCTTACCCATCAGGTAATGGGGTTGGATCATCCAGAAGGGGGTTTCTTGGCAAAAACACATAAATCTGCACCCTAGACACATAGGTTAGGGTTCTATATAGTAGGAGTACACAGCATAGTTATATTATTGTATATGTATGTATATATAAGTTGTCTCAACAAAATGGTGGAGCTATTAATTTTGTTCACTGTTCTGACATTCAGTATGACTTTTGTCTGCTTCTGTCTATTAATCATCGCAGCCCACTTTTTCTATGCAAGAATTACTATGGTTCAATAAATATTAAAAAAGCCCTTGTGTATTTTTTGAATACTTCTCTGAGTGAAAGAGAGCAAGAGTGACTGAGCAAAAAGTTTGAAGTGTGTCACCACAGTCCCTGAGGGAACAGAGTTGTCATGTTTGGTGGTTGCCAGAACTGCTCGCTCCCTGTTTAGGATTTGGGGTTTAACTGTGGCACTGCAAACTAGCTGGTCCAAGAGACAACATATACTGAGAGAGTGCATGGAATCAGTCTGGCACCATCCTAAGTTTATGCTGCCCCCAAACGCACAGTTTCTAGTAATAGGTGGAAACAAAATGACATTAGAAATTTGCAGCACTTCAGTTTATGCACAGCTGGTTACAGTGTTCTTTTGCACATGTTGTGCATGGTTGTTTGTTGTTTTCTATTGCCTGTAAAAGGCTGCCATCAGATAAAAGGGCAAATGGAAATCATGGCTCTTTAGTGAAGGGCTTGAATGTGGTGTTGTAGAGGAGGTGCAGTTTGTGAAAAACATTGAAATCCCCTGAAGATAAGTTAACATTATTGAGAACAGTTGAGAGATATTTCAAGCTGCCCTGAGTCATGTGAGCATAGCTCACTCAGCATTTTGAATTTGCATTTTAGTTGCTTTAGGACTTCATGTCACCAAGGACACAGTGCGCGCTCATTGGCTTCTTTTTTATCAATTTTATATAGCGCAAACTTGATCCAGAGGTATTGGAGTGCTTTACATGAGCATCAGTTACCCAACGATACATTCGTTTTTTTGTAGGCACGGGGAAGTTAAGTGATTTGCAAAGAATAACAGGAGGTTGAGCCAACACAGAGATTGGAACCCGGTTCCTAAGCTCCAAAGTCAGCAACTCTGGCCGTTACGCCACACCCCCTTTACTTTAACAACTAAATACATTCTAAGAATTGTAGTCCTGCTTCGCTTGAGGCTGGCATACAAGTCCATGGAGACAATGTAAGGATCAGCTCCAAGCATCTGACACGATGTAAGTTGAGATACGTTGGGTGGTGGTGCTAAGAAGTGTTCCATTGTGATGAAGGAGGGAAGATGGATTAGTGTTTTCTGGTGGGTAGACAGATTAGCCTCTGTGACATGTATATCCGGTTTAAGAAGAGATTCTGTGTCAATGTGAGATTTAGAACGAATTAGAAGATGTTTCTAATTAGCATCTAATAAAGGACTCATCAGAGCTCTCGAGTTTCCTAGATCTGTGCATGATTATATCATCCAGTCCAAGATGTTTCATTGCATTCTGGGACTAGTCCTGATTTTATAAGAGACCAAAAGGTTTGTGAATCCCACAACGCAAAGAAAAGACCTGGGACAGGCTGAACAACTCATGTTGTGGACCTGGATCCTTGAAAGCTCCAGGATGGATCCGTTTGAGGAGCGTGAGGTAGTTTTGCTGTCTGCGGGAATGAGGAGTAGGTAAACAAATGGTAAACAAATGAAGTCAAGGGTAACATTTCAAATGTTCTTCTTGTATTCAGAGGAGTAAAGTCTACTCCACTCCTGCCAGGATGCACATGTAGCTATGGCAGGAACACTGCCAGCTGTCTCCAAGACTGCCCCAGGGAGCCATCAAAATTTCAGGAAAGGGGTCATCAATCCAGAATTGTTACTTTCTCATGTCAAAATGTAATCAAATCTGAAATGCAGTTCCATCTAAAACTTCTACATAGTCATTAGTATGAAAGGCTAAAATCATATGACCTCTGTACATGTTTGCAAAATTGTGAGACCACTTGTAGCATTCCAAATACGCTTGGGCATTTGCAGATTCCCTTCCTAAATGAAGCAGAAATGTGAGTCTCAATCTGTAATTTTCATTTCTTACACTCCCGGACGAATTTTTTTTAAGCCACTGTTTTTTTTTACCTTAATAGTAATATGCCTAAAATATGTGGCGCAAAACACTTACAGAACAAAAAAAAGAAAGACAGTTGTTAAGTGAGATGGCAGGCTGAATTGCTCTCCCTTATGAATTTTTGGGCAAAGTGAATAGATGGAAGGGATTTACATGATGTCAAAAAGAAAAGGATTAGTAATCAACAAGTTTCAGAAAACTCAGAACTCCAAAACTAGAAGCCATATTGTGAACACAATACAATCTATGTGAGCGTTTTACTTCCTGGCTCATATTTTTGGATGTTTTGGCCTTGCTAGAGTAAACACTTCCAAAAGGGTTTTGGCTCAAGCAGTAACAGCAACTATGCACTCTGGGTAGGTACTCCTAAAGTCAAATGTATGAAGTTCCTAAATCTACAGCTTCTCTTTTGAGCTGTAAATGTACTTAGATTAAAATGAATCTAAAGCAGCCAATGGCATAACACGGTTGAGATGGGTAGTAACCTGCAGGCCACAGGTTCGAATCTCAGCAGGGCTTGTTCAGAATTCCACCCTCCTGAGGTCAATACACTGAAATATATTATTTGAGCTTCTAGGTTATGAAACATTATAGAGTTATGAAACGGCTATAAAACCTCATTAACAAGCAAATATTCTTTTGAATTATTCCACAGTGTGAAATACAACTTTTAAGCATTATCCTTTGCATGTGTATGAAGAAAGCAATATGAATTATGTTTACATCACTCTTGAATTGAATCATACTTCACTGTACAATGTGAGCTGGCCGCCTATGTGATTAATTTATACTTGTAGAAATATTTGCAAAGGAAGGGGAGATCAAGTTGTCTAAAAAATAAAAAAAAATACTAGTTACGAATTGCAGTATCCGTGAATGTACTATTTGACTTTATCAAGGAAGGTGATCAGACTTTCTGGAAGGTGATAAGTGCACAATTGTGTTCTCACTGTGATATGAAAGCTGTATTTTATATTATTTCTTTTTGTGCAATACATTGTATCCACCACCATTGTCCATCAGAGCTCTTTTCAGACCAGAATCCCATGAGAATAGAAGAGTCATGACACCGGATTAACAGTATCCAGACCGTAATTGAAATGCCTCCGTTGAAAAAATTAAGAATGTGACATGCATTCGTGAAGTGAATTGACAGCCTTTTTGTACATCAAAATGCAAAGTAGTTTTCAAGCGTTTAATGTTTTCTTGAGATCGATCTGTTGAAGGAAATAAGCAAGGTAAACTAGAAAACACAGAAGGTCTATTTTGACCGAAAAAGCTTTTTTAAAAAGTCTCGACACGCTGCAATTGTAGATTTTGGGTAGACATTTTGAAATATGCATTACACATGGAACTAGTTTACAAGTTCATCACACAAACAATATTTTACAACAAATGGATAAACAAACCATCAAATTATTTGGGCGAGAAATGTTAAAATTGAGAATAACATATCTTCAATATGCAATAAGGAATACAAAATATCTGTGAGCAGGTTTGACTTTTACCATACCTACAAAATTAAGATGTGCTATTTTAAAATGTGTGCTTATATAAAATACGTTGTATATTCTTCTTTTTATTGATTTTGTGAAACATAATTTTACAGAAGTATGACTTTCAAACAAGTGTTGTACATCAGATTTTTTTCCACAGCACCAAGTGTCCTCCCCTTCCCACTTCCGTTTTCATCATCTATCAAAAGTAAATGAACAATATCATTTGAACTATAAAGTCCGACATTCCTGACAAATCTCATATTTCAACAGAGTTTCAAGCCTTCTTATGGTTAAGCAAATGGTAATGTACCTATTCAAAGGGCTTCAATGCCATATGTCGTGGTCGGCGGGTAAATTCCAGTAGTCCTCTAGACAACTCGTCCATCAGTAGGTTCCATATGGCCTTCTGCTTCATGTGTTCTCCCTTAACATTAATCCGTTTTTTAAATGTAAGTATACTCCATGAAGTCCAATGCCACTGCGTCGTCGAGGGCGGGTCCTTCATCTTCCACAGAAATGGAATCACCAGGTTGGCTGCCCCTAGATACCCTAGATAAGTGCCTTATTTGTGCCTATCTTTCACCCCCAATTTTGGCAATCCCTGCATCAGCACTGCAAGGTTGGCTGTGTTCCAATATCTCCTTGGGCGCATCTATAACTCTGGACTGAAAATTTGATAGGTTGGGGTATTCCTACCGCATGTGTAAGACTCTGCCCTTTTGACAACATCCTCTTTAACAATTGGGGCTCACTGCCCGGTACATCCTATACAGTGTAGTGGGAGGTTTAGTACCAATCACAGAGGACCATATAGTGGACTTCGCTGTATCATAGGCACATAGAATTGCTTCCAATGTCCCTCCAGATAGGATTTCCCATTCTTCAGATGCAAATTCCCTACCTATGTTTTTTCACATTTACTCATGTATATCCACCGGGGGCCTGAATTGGACTTAGCTGGATTGAATACAACTTGAACACCAGCTGCTGGAGGTAGATATTGAAGAAAAATCTTTTTTCAAGTAATATTTTTTCATGAGTATCTTCATCAAGAGTTGCACTGCCCAAAGTCTAAACTGCGCACAGAGTAATCTTTCGGGCTTGTTGATTTGAAAGTCTTATTAATATAGTGGTAATGATTTGACTGTATCTTTAGGAAACCCATTTGAAGTAAAGCTGCAGCCTCCTACCTTCCATTCGTCAAAGGGAACCGGTGTCTGTGAAATCTAGGTTAAGGTGAATAGGTGTATGCAAAGGATAGGTAGTAAAGGGGACTGCGGCGGTCCTGTGGCGAGCCTGCCCACATGCTGGATTACGACTTGAATCCAGGGCAGGTGGTGCGGCAGCGTTGTCACAGCTGTGGTCTGTTTGGCTCATAGGAGAGTCTAACAAGCAGACTGACGCTGTAAGAGTGCCTACTGTACCTTCCTGCAGAGTGTTGCAGGCACCATGTTGTGCATGCCACACTATACAGGAACGAGGGTGAATCACAGGGAGGCACAACATGTCCCCCTGCATGCACCCCCAGGCCCAGATATGGCCCGGGGACTGTTAAGGCCTCCTTACCTGCAAGTCTGCTACCTTTTCATGGCGGGGTCTACGGCCATGAAAAGGGCGGTGGAAATGCAGGTCTTAATGTGCTCAGTGGTGCCACATTGACACCACCAGCATATTCAGGCCATTTGCAGACTGCAGCCGCAGCGGTATGCTTGATCCTGGTTGAGGCGGCGGTCTCGTGGCAGTCCTACTGCCACACTCATAATATGTCAGGCAGACCCACCATGGTGGTGGTGGTCGGACCACCACTGCAAGTGCAGCAGTCCATTGCGAGATATGAATGCTTGTACTTATATGCTTATGTTCTTTTATATGGCATGAGCGTAATGACCAAACCAAAGTGATTCAGTGAGAACAGCAGTGAGTAGTCCAAAAGCACTATACATCAGAAATAGAAAGTTACATGACTAAAATGCACACGCTACTGCAATTACAGCCATAACAGCACTTGAGTTGAAGGTGTTGAGGAGGAAAAGGAAGGAAAAAACTGGGTAAACATTGCACACTCCATCACATTCGGCGTCATCACCTGGCAGCCCTAGGTGATGGGTATCGGCGAGGATATTACCACATGATCAGAGATCAGGACATGGTAAAGGCTGTGTGAAGTAAGCAGTAATAGAGCAGCAAAGGTAAGAAAGGGCAGAAAAGATCGGTAGTGTGGAAAGAGACAAGACGACTCAAAAAGAGAAGTGAGAAGGATACGGGCAGCTGGTAAGACGTCATGGGAGAACAAAAAGGAAGAGTTCAAAGTGCATTATGGAAAGAGTCTACAAAGAATACAAGCTACTAGACAGCAGGTGGAATTGAGCCCCATTAAAAGTATTTAGTATTTTTAGAAGAGTAAACCCAGGGATTGAGAATTCCACATTCTAGTAGCACTCCTCAAAAAAGGGATTGTGACATTTGCCAATTTGCCTTTACAGAGAACTGTTAGAATGAATGAATGCATGAGATATGGATTTCGAGGACTTGGAGGATCGTATACTTGACAAAAAATGGCATACATACGTGTTTCGTCCTCAAAGGTTTTACTCACCACTTTGTAGAGCTGCAGACAAACATATTTTAACTATTGAACGTCACCTGAAGCAACAGCTATTCTGTCCCCTCTTCATGTTCCAACCATGAAATCTGAGGTTTGTTAGTGTACCAACATGCCAGTGCTATACATTTTCATAAAAGCAAGCCCTTTGATCACTTTGCAAGTTCCATCTGACAATAATGTATTGTGCCTTTCTCTTGCCACCAGAGCCTCTAAACAGTCTCCTTCTTAATGCAGAGCATAGGTAAAATGCTTGAAAATGCTCAGGCAAAGACTGAAACACACAACGAGAAATTGCTGGTCTCTACATGTAGGTTTGACGTCTGATGAGCATTTAGTTGTTGGGGGTCCTGCGTCTTGTCCATGAGTTCTTATACTGCAACCAAAGCTCTTCCTGCGAGATGAGATTCTAGTAACTCTGTCTATGTTCCCTGCGGCAGGTCTGCTTTTCTTGGGGAGCATATTCTTTCAAAAGTCTTTTCCTGCAATAGTAGAAAGTGTGCATGGATCGCTGCACCGGACAGATGTGTGTCACAGTAGATAATTATTAGGTCTGTGCGAAATTTTTATTACTCCGCTGGAATGAAGTAAATTCAGGAATTTTGCGTTATCCTATTTACATTAAATTCCCAAAATTATGACAATACACCACAAGAAATTATGTGTCATTCGTATTAAATATTTGCCGTGAACAACAGAATACGAGAATTTGTTTTTCGAGGTACTTTTGTATTATGCACTATTTTACAGCGTGAAATGCGGCATCACTTCAAAAATTGACGGGAGGATGCATTTTGCGCTAAATAAATGATTTGTATTTTATATAATCGCGCAATTTTGCCAACATTTCACGCAATTATGCTAAAGGACAAGATGCGAATTTCGCACACCTTAATAAATAAGTTATCTATCAGTTAAGCGGTCTCTGCCTGCCTCAGGGTGCCTTGCATACTGTTTCTGATGACAGAGGCATTTCACCTCTGTGTTCTATCCGCAGGGCCGGCTTTAGGTCTGTGCTGGGGCACTGGACTCTGACCTGGAGGGGGGCACTGACCTCAGGGGGGGCGATGTGTTTAGCAATAAGGTAGTATTTTAAAGCAGCTGATACTGAGTTCCTTGTGCATCCAGCTTCCAGGCAGCAATAAAAATGTAAAGATAACTCTTGTGATGAATGTTCCTGCTAGAGAGAGAGATCAGAGTTTTGTCTAGTGGCGGTTTTGACTGCCATAGAGTAGCACAGAGGGTCAATATGCCTGCTGCAAAGAACAGATGTGGATCTAACATGAAAAGCTTGAGCGGATTAGTAAAGCCAGCCTTTACCAGAGATTTAAAACAAATTAAATACATTTGAGAGAGGGGCTGTGGAGAGATGAGGGGCATTTTTGCTGGGTGGTAGTGGGTGAATCCCGGGAGGAGGTCATATGGAGGGGCAAAAAAAGAATGTTGCACCGGGGGCCACCCGCTCTAGAGAGAACTCTTTAGAGGTTTTGTATCCAGAACCCTGTCACTCAACCAATACAGATGCCTTTACTCTTCTGTCTCAATCATATCCTCCAACTCAGTCTGAGTCTAGGTAATTAGTGTTCCTCGTGCTAGGCGACCTAGAACACATCCGTCACTGCCCCAGTACTGCATGGCACGATTATAAAAACATGGTGTAAACCAAGGAGTACGCTGCACAATGAGGAAATTATGGAGCAGCCACTGCATTTCGGCCTACTCACTGCTCCTTTGAGCCTTCACCAGGCAGCAGTCCAGATCAGACGGGAGAGAGGCAGCAAGCCGCAGAGCCACAAGTCACAAAGTTCCACCCTCATGAACTTTCACAGTTGTGAGTTTCAGAATGGAAGCCTCAGGCATTGATATAGACACAAAACATAGTTAAACTGCTGACATGGCAAAGGAGGATTGGATGATAAGGTTCTCAAGGCCAAGAATAGCGGAAGTGCCGAGGAACTGAGGTGTGAACGCAACTCTTCCAAGCAATCATTTTTGTTTTGCAGAACTTTGCTTGTAATGTGAAGGAAAGTGCCAGAAGGAGGCAAGAAAGAGGGAAGAATAAACAAATATACCATTGGTCTTGGTTAACACTTTAAAATCATACAACTCACCAGCAGACAGAACAATAGTGTTTGTTAATATTTCAAAGGGTCATAAATATGATAGAACAATGCTATTTAAGTACAAGGGGGCATATTAACAAGCCAGGCGATAAAATTATTGCCGCTAAAACGGCGATAATGGGCTTGATAATATGCTCTATGGAATTCCAATTGAAGCCCATGTTAGACGTCCTTCACATTTAACATGGGCTTCAATTGGAATTCCATAGAGCATATTATCTAGCCCATTATCGCCGTTTTAGCGGCAGTTTTCTGCCGCTAAAGCGGCGATAATTTTATCGCCTGGCTTGTTAATATGCCCCCAAGATTCCCTACATTTCCTTATAAACTGTACATGAACAGACTCCAACATCCCGTTGCTAAGTAGCTCAGTCTTGAAAACAAACATTGGAAAGTCACTAAATCTGACGTTGGCTGCCAGCCTTCTTGACTTTGCCATGTTTGTTTTGTTTTGTTGTGGTCTAAGTAGTTTATGTGAAAATATATTGTTGTCCGAGCTGCCGGATCCTTGCCAATACAAAAAATAAAACATTGGCTAAAAGCAAAAATATTTTTTGTCTCAAAAAGTACACATTGCCACAGTAGGAACTACGCATTTCTGTAGATGTGCTCCCTGTAAAAAAACAAAATGTTACTCACAATGAAATTAGCCAATGGCTGACCCCTTGCCCCAACCTGTTTGCCAGTCAGTCAAACAAACTTTATTCGATTTAAAATAAATCATACAAGCACATCATCCTCATAAAAACATATTTAAAATACTTGTAACAAGAAAGAGATAACAGGATTCATCACCGTAAATATAAAAAAATAGCAACACTTCAGTTTGTTCAATAAAACTTTTAATATCTGTAGTAAGTGAGAAATGTTACAAATTTAGACCCAACCAATAGAAAATACACCGGCCATCCCTTATTCATATTTCTTTCTTATTGCGGTTGCGCCTCTAATAAAATGTAAAACTGCACAGCAAATATCCATAGTATACAAAGAAAATCTTCTATACAAGAACAGGGCCAAAAAGACTTTCTGAATCTCACTCCCCTGGACCACAAATACATCAGACATTTTTCTTTTGGATCTGTACACCATAACATATGATTATTTTATAATTTACTTTAAGATCCAGAGAATCCATAAAACCTAAAAAAGCATCCAAAGATTTCTGCAAACTATTTGCTGTCCTTACAATAAGGACCGCATTATCTGCTTATAATAATGGTGCAATGAAATCTTTGCCAATCACTTTTTCCCCATCAAATGTGTTTCCAGTCAGTATATATAAATAAGAAATAAAAACAGGGCAAGGATGCATCCCTGACGCGCCCTTTCATCGATAATATGGGTTTAGTTTTCTCCCCATTAATACCATGGCGGATTTTAACTATAATGTTAGAATGAAGCCTGCGTAATAAAATGACCAGAGGTGTCTCTACCCCATTTCTCCCAACATGGTCCATAATCTGTCACGATAGACAGAGGCAATCGCAAAAGATAAGTCCATGAAGGCAAGATGTGCTTAGTACTTCATGGACTTTGATTCTTATTATGATGGCAGCTGAATGCTTTCCGACCGCCATCATCGGTTTCAATTCCAAACGGCTGATCATGAATCAGCTGGTCGGAATTGAAACCGGACAGTCATTCCGGCTGGCTTCAGATGGGCTCAAGGTGCCCGTCAGCCTGTCGGAGGCCGGCCCGTAATCACAAAGGGCGGTCTTTCCACGCTTGGGATTACGATGCACAGTTTCCGGCAGGGTTGCCATGCCAGTCTTTCTGACATGGAAAGCAGGTTTGGGGGCCCCTAGCAGGGCCCTCTTGTATGCACAGCCTCTGGTTGGGGGACGAGGGGGAACCTATGGTGCCCCCTGTTAATCCCTGCACCTGTACTTTCCATGGGGTGTAGGGATTAACACCACCTTGATTTCCCTATGTGAGCATGTACTACGGCCGGTTTATGGACGTAACACATGCTCCCATAGGGAAATGTTGGAATGTGACCGAACAGTGTTCAGGAGCATCCAAATCAGGCTGTCGGGACAGCCAACCAGAGGTCGGTCCATTCCATATACGAGATGGTGTAGGCGGAAGCAATTCCCCCCGACTTCGTAATTGGTCCCTTAGTGTACTTGCTGACAATCAGCGACAGATTGAGGCACTGTTCTACTGTGCCCATTCCTTGCTTAAAACTGTATTGGGATTTTGCTAATATATTATTTTCAGCTGCCCAATCTTCTAAACGGGTCAAAAGAACCTTGCCTACTACCTTTACCGTTGAATCAATCAGTGATATGGGTCTCTAACACTCCGGGTCGTTTCTATCCCCCTTCTTAAAGACGGGAACCACTGTTGCCTCTTTCCATGAAACTGGAAGAGGTCCAACAATAATGGAGCCCAAAGAGAATAATTTTCCTTAAAAAGCTCAATTTGAATTCCATCAGGACCTGGGGCTTTAGAACGGGTACCCTGGAAAATGGCAATCTCCACCTCTTCTACTGAAATAAAATTACTGAAGTGTATTGCCGGGTCCAGAAATTGGGGTTGATTTTTCCCCAGTGGCCATGACTTGAATCTCTACTTGAGGGTCAGCAGAGATAGACTTAACAGCCTCTATCCCTCCAGATACAACTTCCGTTTGGACCCACTGCAGGTGTCAATCAATAGCTGCTAGGCCCATTAGAGCTTCAAATCTGTTTGCATTGACAAAAGGATCCCACAATGACTCTCCTAATACTAGATGATGGATACCACTCTGCCTATTTCTTAAAATATGACCTGATGGAGGTGGATAAAAGTAGGCCAAAGGACTCACCTGTATTTTACCTTGGTGTGGGCCTATATACTCAGGTGCATCAGGAGGAACTGTAAATACTCTGGGGCTCTATAGTTTATCACAACACAATCTTCCTCCAGGTTTGTCCGTGTGGGTCCCATCCACTGAACTCTCCGGACCATAAGAATTTCATCAAATATAGGCAAAGGGGGATTAGCGCTCCTTATACCCCACAGTGCAACTTTATTATTAAGACTTTGACAGTCCTCCATAGCCCCTTCTGGCAGTAGAGGGACTCCTGTAAGGATTAAAGTATATGGGTACTCTCTGGTGGTAAGTGTATAAAATCAGATGGACTTTTGTTATGGTGAGAGGCTGGAGTAAACTGTTGGTGAGATGTAGTTCTCCTCACACCAGCTACATTCTTAGTAGTATGGGAGGGGACTCTGAAGGCCTTAAGGTAACAGTTACTTCCCTTCCCTGTACACATGGAAAGCACTAGAATGTCACCAGAGTAATTGTTTATTTATTCCTCTAAGAGTGATCAACATTTCCTCGAGCTAGGAATCAGAGGCACGGTTCAAATTTCAGTAGCCCAAAGTGCAGCAGGTGCAGTCCAGCACGGTTCAGCCTCTCTTTGTGCAGTTCCAAGGGCAGCAGGGCAGTCCTTCTTACGTCCTCTTTCCAAATCGAGAATGATCTGAGGTTCAGGCTGCCATATTTATTTCAGGAAAGGACAACCTGGTCCCCTCCCTTGTGGTGATGACTTTCCGATGACATGTGGCACCTAACAATCCCAGAGTGCTTTATTCTGTCCACTCCCAAAGACGTCGACACCCATCCTTGGCTGTGACGAGCTTGGTAACCCACCCAAGAGGTGTAGCTATCTGTGGGCTACAGGCCCACAGAAAAAATTGTTTGGACACTTGTCTTCTCTCTCTGGCCATCTCCAGCCCGTCTACGTGAACAAAAGGCAGCCCCTCTGGAGTGTTTTCACCATTTGCCCATCAAAGGCGGCTTCCCCTTTGAAACTAGTCTTTTGGGCTCACACCCTGAGTGGCTTCCTGCAAAAGGGCGGTGGCACTTCTCCCTGCAGCAGGCTTCTATTGTTACAAAGCCTGCGAGTCATTCACACCACTCCCCAGGCGGGCAAAAAGCTGTCAGTGGGCCAGTGCCAGTGTGAGGCCACTGGACCAGTAGGAGTGGCAACTTTCTAAAAGTTGCTTTACTTTAATAGTTATATTGAATTCAACCTGGGCATCAGGTCAGGTTTAATGCCATGATTAATTTAATACTCAGTTAGCTAGTCCCATTCAGGGGTGCCAGCCTGTAATCCTGTGTTAGACAATAGGGCTACTAACATTTCCACATCAAAAAGACAACTTTAGGGGTTTCATTGCTATGACACATATAAACTACATGTCCTACTTAATAATTAATAGCTCCCTGCCTTATGGCTCTATATGCCTTCCTTAGAGGAGGCTTACATATATCAGTAAGGGACGGGGTGGCTTTGCCATTAACGATAATGTCGAACTGGCAGTGTGACAACTACTCTTCCAGTCTGCAATGGCAGGCTGGGAGCTATTTTGTACCTTGTCATACATAGGGTGGCACAAACAGTGCTGTAGCAATCGGTGGACACTCTGTCTTACATGCCCTTGGTACCTTGGGTACCATATACTAGGGACTTATAAGTAAGTCAGTTCTTACGAATTGGGGCTAGCCAATTCAACATACACTTTTCAATGGGCAAGAATATTGAAACTGAGGTCTGGTTAGCAGGCCTCGGGGCACTCTCAGAGCCAAAAAACAACAGCTAGTAGTTTAAATGAGGGGTGGATGGGAGATACCTTAAAAAAAGCCTGTTTCCTTACAATTACTACCCACCTCAATGGCACAATCTTGAGCAACCAGAAAAAAATTAGAAGGTGCTTTAGTGCCTCTTTTGTTTGAAATTGCCAATCAGCAAGTTAGGCAGACCTTTGGAGGAGATGTGATAATACATTAATCTTTCGTTCCACTAAGAGGACTAGAAGGCAATGAACCAAATGAAGTGCTGTGAGAAATTGGGTTGTTGATTGACTGGGGTGTGAGCCCTGGTCAAGAAACAGACACACCCATGGCACTGTGAACCACAAGCACTCACCAAATGAACCTGTACTTAACGCTGGGTAGTTTAGCACAAAAAGCAGTCAGACCTTACTTAGAGGCAATGAGTAAAGTATTTATGCAGCGCACAAACAGTAAAACTTGTGAAAACACAAAACGAAAAATCACACACCACTTTAGAAAAATAGATCAAAATGTAATTTAATAACTGTTTTGACACCAAAGCGACAAAAATCCAATCAGTTGAGCCGGACTTATTACTTCTTAAAGTTTTTTTTAAAATTAGCGCCTAGTCCTGCTGGATTGGGAGGCTCAGCCGACCCTACAGGAATGGCGACTAAACCCCAAAGTGGGAGGCAAATGAGGGGCACGGCAGCAAAAGGGCGCGAAAAAGCACACCAAAACAAGGGGTCATAGGAGTGACCAAAACAAAAGTACATTCAAAACGCCCAATCGGAAGAGAGGGGTGTGGCCACAGACATGTTGAGAGGGCGACCAAGGAAGCTATCAACATCACTGTTGCTAAGAAGCTGAAATCCCACCCACACACACCTGATGACACAGGCATTGCTGCCGCAGAGAGACAGGGTGGTCTCTAGATATCGTGACACAAGGACATAAAGGACAATTGCCTGAATAAGGTCTTTGGGATGCCTAACAGCAGGGACACTTGAAGGCAAACAAAAGGCATAGGAAATGGTCAGAGATGGGCGGACACGGACTTGCAGCCCAATCATGGCCACAGGGACACGAATCCCAGATATTCGGTAGGAAGGGAAGCCTCGAAGACGCGACCCGCTGTACCAAGTAACTGACAGAAGAAGAGCTGTCACTGCGGCTCACAAACAATGATTTATGACACCCACCAAAGAGACATGATTCAAACGATGATGCATGACAGAATATGAGTAATTGAGCTATGTTTATTACTATGTTTATTAATATGCAGTAAAGATAAGATTACACTGTGGGCCATTATGAACTGTATGCGTTACACTAAATGCAAGTTAAATAAAGAGCTGAGCTTGTAAATGACCGATGCCATCATGGTAACTTATGTACTAGCTTTTGATGTGAATGATCTGTGGCTGTTCTAACACCACAATGGTCTTGGTGTGCATAATTTATGGAGAAGATGAACGGCAAGAGGACCTTTGAGGTGCTCGCACAGCTGGCAGAGAATCAAAGCATCAACTGTGGACATCTAGTCCTGCGAGACCGGGTCAAAGTAAAAAAATATGGCTAACCGTGATGGAACGCGGGTCGAATACAAGAAGTGGATTGAGCCCGGTCGGCATTTATTTTTGGACTTAGAAGAAATTTTGAAGAAAATGTCCTGAGAAGGTAAAGTAAAGGGGGGCAAGGCTGCAGCCAGTGTCCGAGGAGGGAACATCGCCGTAGTGGAGTTGTTGAACGAAGTTGCAGTGAAAGTTCTTAGTCCCTTTTTTGGAAGTCAAAAATCTGTAGTGGGTCAAGGCAGGAGGCTGTAGCCAATGAGAGTTCCTGAAGAAGAACATAGTGGGAGCAGCCGGGAAGTCTGGCCGTCCAGTGATGAACCTTGGATGGGTTGACGAGCAGGTTGGTACCGCTCTTTCCTTGGTTCTCAGTGCAGTTTTTAGCCAAAAATCTTTTAAGTCCTAGGTTTTGGATTTTGGCTATCTAGGCACTTTAGCACCACAACCAAGGGTCCAGGGCTGGAGGGGACGTACTCAGGCTGGGTCCAGGTGTGAGTTCAAGATGGTCAGAGCCTGTTATGTACCTGTGGCTCTTAGCAGGCGACCAGGAAACTAGCCATTGGAGTCAGTCTGGTAGTACTGGGTTCAAGTGAACAAGTAAGGCTCAATCAGCAGAGCAGGACTCTGAGGCTTCAAGGCAGACTCCAAGCAGCAAAGCAGTCCTTCCAGGTACAGCAGAAATCTGACAGTGTGCACAGCAGGTCACAGCAGCGGGCACAGGCCACTGAGAGTCCTTCCGCAGGTCCAGTAGTGACCTGAAGAATGGGCCTAAGGGTTCTATTTTTATACTTTGGTGCCCTTCTTTTGCAAGGTGGGAGAAGCTTCAGCAATGGTTCTTTAAAGTGCATGGAATTTCCAGACTTGCCTGCCCTGGCTGCAAGCTGACTGCAGTGACAATACAGGGTCATTATACCCTTAGTGTGAAGAGGAGGCACAGGCTATTCAGGATTAAGTAGGGCTGTACTCATCTCCGCACCCATCCTGCCAGCAGATGGCTTATTCTGGCACACTTTATCCCTCTATTGTATAACTATCTGGGAGGAATTCAAAAAGTCTAACTGTCAGTTACACTCAGTCAAGTGACCATGGATAGGCAACAGACACAAAAGGGCTAAGGGCAGGAAAATGCCAACTTTATAAAAGTGGCATTTTTAAAATTGTAATGAAAAATTTGACTTTACCATTAAAGAGGTTATCAAACATGATATATCAACCTGCTCCCAATTAGTAAATACAGCTTATTAAATGTAATAAGAAATCCCCAATTTTATCCTAAAGGAGGGGTAGGCCTTACAGCAGTGAAAAACGATAATTGGATTATTTCACTACCAGGACATGTAAAATTTAAAATTACATGCCCAAACCTTTAATTACACGGCGCCCTGTCCTATGGGCTACCTAGGACCTACCTTAGGGATGAGATGTGTAATAAAAGGCTTGGCAAGGGTGTTTAAATGCTATATCAACATGGGACATTTTTTGTAGAGGGCTACTTAAGTGGGTGGCACAATAAGTGGTGCAGGCCCGTTCGTAGCATTTCATTATAGGTATCACTGCTGCAAGTCTGGTTATTACAAGTCTTTTTCCTGAAATCGGGATGAACTGTCCATACTCATATTTACTGTCTGCTGTTTGGAGAAGTTTTTCACCATTTCGGAAAAAAACGCTAACATTGTCCACCTGCTCTGAGCAAGTATAAAATGTCAGCGGGACTACATGTGATGGGGGGGACTAAATGGGGAGGCAGGGATGAAGGTCATGCTTCTGTCTGCATGCAGGGAGCATTAACTGCTCCACCAGACTGCAGAGCTTGTGACGGTGTTATACTGCTTGCAGCAGCCCAGGCCCTGCACTCTGTCTGAGAGGTCCAATATCTCTGGGCTCAAATTATTGGGTCTGGAGATTTGGGACCCGATTACATCACACACTCGAAGTCAGAATCAAGTTACATTTGGAGAGCAAATGGATGTGTCTGTACCGATGTTCAAGGATAAAAGTGTATTGTGCAGCCTTCTAGGTGTCTTAGTAGTACAATACACGATGTAAGTCAGAATTGAGGTGCAATGTTAGAGCTTTGGGGACATCTCAGAGCTGGGGTTGTGCAGGCTGCTAAACAAAATAGAAGTGCATTGTGAGAGCTCTGTAGATGTTTCAGTAATGGGTGGCAGTGCATGAGGCAAGCCAGTTTTGAACTGGATTCTGAGATTCCTGTGAATTTCTCAGTGCTGGACTATAGTGGCAGGTAAGCATACGCATACGTTTTCAGATGTTTTGTTTTATCCATTGCAGAAGAGATCTCTCCTGCGGTATACTTATATTTGCCTGGTGCATACATGTCAAAAGTGTTTTGTATACACTTAATTTTGAATTGTCAAAGATACATATACACCATTGTCTACTATTGAAATAAAGTGCTGATTGATAGTGTGACAGACTCTTTTTTTAATTAGTTTTTTATTATTATAAACTATCAGGACAGAATGCTTATCATATGGAGAGTGGGCAAAGGAGCATGTGTTGGAAGTTGCTCTCCACTGCTATTTCAGTCTTCACTCTGGATGCTCCTACAGCCCCACGGGGCCTCCTGGCTACTCCCACAAGCCTACAGGAACCTCCTGCCTGGCTCCAACCGGGTGTCCCCCCCGAGGGCCCTCCATTACCCTGGCTCGTTTGTGGTGCCAGGCCTTTGAGACCAGGAGTCCCAGTTAGGCCTCGGCCATGGAAATGGAGTTCACTAAAGCCCCAGTATAGCTCGACTCGTCACCCCGGGGCCACAGGATTCAAGTTGCTTCCCTCATAAAGACATGATGAAGTGGCCTCCTCAGGCAGGATATCCACCAACTTTGCCTCTAGCGTGGCCACTCCCCTTGTAACAGACCCTTAAGGTATTGTCATAGTTGCCTTTGAGAACTACCTTTAAAATCCATGGCTTTTACTCAATATATCTTTGCAATTATATAGTAAGATGCCCCTTTACACTTTAAGCTAATTTTTTTAACAAAATTATGTTGGTAGAAATACATTAACCCCCCCCCCCCCCCCCCCCCCAACATCCCAGCCTACTTTCTCAGTGCCAACATGGTGTTGGTCTAGAAAAGATGTGAAGTTTGGTTTCCTGCCTGGCCATGATAGCTACGCCTATTAAAACATTTAATAAATAGAATGTTTTTATGGTATGGCTTTCAATATTTGCATCACATTATCTCTGCTAGTGGTTGATCGCACACTGATCTAAGAAGTAATTATTAAACACACTGAGCTTTATTAATCTATTTTTTAAGGGCTTCGACACTCACTGAAAATCAGAAGACAAAAACAGTATATAAGCTGTATATATGTCGCTGCTATATGCAAATGCATGTCCTAGGTTAGAATACTGGGCACGATTCTTAAAAAGGTGGCTTATCCAGGTGCAAAGCCGTAGACATAAGCTTTTTACGAATATGAAAACATATGCAGTCGTAGCTTTCTAGGCGTTCCCCTGGAAAATGTTAGTGAATTTACACTTGCAACTATACCGAGGCCTTCCTGCATGGATAGTTACAGATGGTGTACAATTTCACATGGGGACAGCCGATCAGTTGGTTACAATAGCACTTGCTCTTGTGTTTTTCTCCACAGGCAAAATATTTTTCCCCGTGGTGGAACCCTTTCCCCTAATGCCCTACCAATGTTGGGGTGCTCCATTTCCATTCACACTGTGGGAAGGGATTTGCTTTACATCAGTAAATCTCTAACCATTTTCAGGGTTGGAACAGATCAGAAAGAAGTTGTGCTCAAAAACTTTCCCGGGTAGCCTCTCCCTGGAGTTCCTACTCACTGTCTTTGAAGTAGGATTTGAAGTAGGATTTACTGATTCTCAATATATTGTGCAATAGTGGCTGGATTTCAGATCATTTATTGGCAGGCGTGGCTTGGACAGGTAAGATCGGTGAGACATAGGAGCAGGGAGGGAGGGAGTCGGCATATGACAGGATAGAAAAGATGCGGCAAGTGCAAGTTAAGTGGTTTTATTAATTTATTTATTTTATTTACCCTATCCCGTCATATGTTGACTTCCCCACCTCGTCTTACCACTCTTACCTGTACCAATTTAACCTATTTATTGGTATTTTCTTCAACATTATATTTCATACACTAGTAGTTTCCAAGAACGTGGAATAAAGTAAGGTATGAAGGCTAAGGACTTGGGTCCTGGTTTAGAGTTCGGTGGACGGATTACTCCATAACAAACAAGACGGATATATCATCCGCTTTATTACTAGTGCATTATATTCAATGGCACCTGTAATAGGGCTGGTGGGATATCTGTCATGTTTCTGATCTAGTAACCAAACTGTCAAACTCTAAATCAGGCCCTAGGTTGCAAATTTGGTGAAGTACTATCCTGCCCACTCTGCCCAATATAATCAGCCCAGTTTTCTGGCACCAGGATCTCCTTGGAATACTGGATCCAATTTTAACAGCTGGAAAATTCTGCTGAAAAAGTTGCTTTAGGCTTGGCCTGCATCATTTGCACCTGCCCAACCCTCTTTTGTATCACAAGTGGAGCATGTCAAGCCACACCCTCCCATTGCCACCAGGGTTCTCTCCATCTCCATTGCCCAACCACCCCCCAGCGCCCATTTACCATTTGGTCAGAGTAAGTGCTGATGGCAGAAAAAGGGGCAGAATTGGTGGGCTTAGTTAGAGTTACATAAGCAGATGCACAATATCTAATATGCTTGTGAGTGTGCATTGGTCCTATGTTTCAAGAGAGGCGCCACGTGTTATGAGTCATGATACCCATCCACTCCCTCAATAATGGTAGTGATGCACTCAATATCTCTCTGAGTATGGCTTACTAATGTGGCATAGTTATAAGCAAAGGTACTACCCATAACTAGAGCACAAAGTGCTACACTTATGATGTGGGATAAAACCACAATATCTAGGCCTTGTGAGTATCCCAGTTGTGTTCTTCTTTAAAGGAATTCTTGAATGGAATCTATGCGGCATTGTTCAGTGGTTTTTCAAGTCAGTTTTGATATGTCTTTTGCCCTGAACTAATAAATCTGTGAATTTGTGTACATTGATCCACATCTATTTTCACTGGCATGCTATATATACTATATAACTGAAAATGCTATCATTTGCTATTTATTATTACTGTTGTTTGTAGGGAGGGTCTGCAGATGTGCAGAGTGTAATGCGGTTCACAATGCACACATCAACCAAAAATGTGTGTCAGTATACATGTTTTAGGCTGTATGAAAACCACTGAAATATTTTTAGGTTATATTAATCAACTATGTCTTTGAAGGGCTTCTGCCTTATTTGTTGCCACATTATTGACACCGTGAATTTAGAACTCCCCCCTAAAAAATATGTGCTGACTGAACTTTAAGGTACCTTAAGAGGCGGGCAAGACGACTCTCTTGAAAGGATTGCACAGACTCATGTTTTAGTAGTCTGTGTTACCACACTAACTTCTGACTATGCTGCTACTAATGAAAGACTGATAATTGCATTTTCAAATCTGTGCCTGGAAACATCTGTCAGCAAAAGATGGCTTCCTTGAACTGATTCTGAAGTGTAGCTGTTCAAAGGATGTTAGAGCTTGTATTCAATTCAGCAAATGATTTGCATGCATTTTAGACTGGAAACAAAACATGTTAAACAACCTTAGCTTCGCTATTGTTCATGTTTTAAAAAAATACATATATTTTTTTGCATTAAAATGTATCTCCATCTTCCATCCAAGTACTCCATATTATTTTACACAAGGACACCATAGAGCCAATGTGTGAAATGTTTGTTACATTTAAAAAGAAAAAAAACATCGTACCACATAAGCTCATTAAGGCTTCAGACTTTCACATATGTTTCTCAATAACAAATGTATAGTTAGATAAAACCTAAATAATTATGAATGATTAATTATATTTTGCATATATGCAGAAAAGACAATTAGCAAACAGCTTTTATATGCAAAATAAATGAAAAAGCAATTAGGATGCACTAACCAGAGCAGCAATATCCAGTCTGTTGTCCTGTAATGCATTCCTACAAATAGTATATTCTTGCATTCATTGTCTCATAATTAATACGGCTTTGTCCTTTAGAAAATCAGTGACAATAACTGCATGAGTTGCGAAAGTTTTCCAAACTGGCAAAGAGAATAATATTACATTTCAAAATAAGATTATTTTTGTGTTAGGCTTTTGGAAGTTGTATTTTCGTTATTTACTTGAGACTCTATTCGTCTTTCCAATAAACGTTGACTGTGCTAAAAAATCTCTAAGTGCTTTTATTCCTTTAAAGAACTGCAATTCATGTTTCATATCAACAGTAAATTTCATTTAGGGGGTGTGGCTAGCACAGCCAAGGTAGCGAACGCACTCTTGCGAGGCTCCGCTAAGACACCCCCATTTATCTGTTACTATTCTGCTCCATGTCAGCCATCGGTGACAACAGGAGTGCCTGCCACATACCAAGCATTGCCCTACCCCAATGAAGCCTCCCTACTCGTGCCAGTGACCCTGCAATCGGCAGCAGTGAATTGGGGGAGCAGCCGTCACTGCAGAGCACCGGGGCTTGGGCCTGCTGTTGTGATGGGGCCCTGCTGCCGTAGAGGCAGCACAGTGCTGCCGGCTGCTGGAGCCAGGTGAGACCAGGCCCAAGCCAGTACAAGGGCACCAGACGAAACCTGCTGGGGCCCAGTCCATATGCTGCGGCTCTTTGTCACCACAGCACCTCATGGTAAGGCCTGAGAGTAATTGAAGGGCAGACTGCCCCGGACGCATGCATCCCCGCACTGCCTGCATCACCGAGCCTGATGGCCTGACCTGTCTCTCTGGAGTCGTGGCAGCCTGCGTTCTGAAGATGTGGATAAGGAGACCTGGATGACTGGTGCCTGCTCCTTGCTGCGAGATCCGAAGGCCGCAATCCCCTTCCTTATCCTCTCCTACCTCCTTTGTGCGCAGCAGCGGGACATGGCCATTGAAACTTTGGGGATAAGATTGCCACCCATAAGCTGATATTTGATAATTGATATTTATGGATTTATAAAGCGCCTGAATCACCCCACTAGGGGTATCTCTGCGCGATAGAGTTACTACAGCCCACCACAAAAAAGGAGTAAATTAGAACAGTGAGGTTTTTAGAAGTCTTCTGAACTATAAATAATCTGGACATTGTCGCAGATGGATCGGAAGTTGGTTCCAATAAGTAGGGGCCAGATGGAAAAAAGCTTTACCACCTAGACAAGCTTTTTTATAGCGTGGAGTCCGAAGTAAAGATTTGGACCCTGATCGAAGGGATCTAGGTGGCAGATATTTGGTGAATTTGTCTGCTAGGTAGCGAGGACCTTGGCCATTCAAAGATTTGAGGACAATACAGCAGATCTTAAATCTGATCTGCTTTCACACTGGAAGCCAATGCAGTTGCTGCAGAAGGGGGAGAGAAGGCGTTTGGGGGGAAGCATTGGAGACCAGACGGACCACGGTGTTCTGGACTACTTTCAATCTATTTAAGGAGGCTTCATTAGCTGAAATAGCAAAGCATTACAGTAGTCTATGTGGCTTATCACCAGTGCCTGGATAAGAGTTTTTTGAGTGGTTAAAGGTAAGAAGGTGAATACTTTTCGGAGAAGACTTAGCACATGGAAGCATGCGCCGACCGTAGATATAGCATGCGCCTTCATTGCCAATTCTGACCCAGACGGACTCCCAGATTTTTGACCACCAATTTGGTAGTCAGAACAGTGCCCAGTTCCTCTGGCCACCATCCCGGGACCACCTCACCAAAGCATTTACAAACAACATGATCTTAGTTTTCCCCGCATTCATTTGGAGGAAATTATCCCTCATCCAGCCAGCGATGACCGTCATGCCCACCGAAAAAGTAAACTGGGCATTATGATTATTTTTATCAAAGAAAAATAGGAGTTGAGTATCATCCGAATAGGATATTGGAACAAATCCTAAATTCCTCAATAACCCTGCTAAGAGAGTAACATATATGTTGAATAAGGAGGGGCTGAGACATGAGCCCTGAGGTACTCCCTTAGTCAGTCTTGTAGTCTTAGAGCGGAAAGGGCCTAGGTTAATGGTCTGAGTTCTATCAGACAGACAGCTCGACATCTAGTGTAAAGCACTCCCTTCGAGGCCAATTTCCCTGAGTCTCCTGAGCAGAGTCTGATGGGAGATCGTATTGAAGGCAGCCGATAAATCAAGCAGCACAAGAAGCACTGCTTGTCCGTTGTCCAGGGACATTCAGATATTGTCGGTGACCGCAACCAAAGCCGACTCCGTGCTGTGTCTGGGTCGAAAGCCCGACTGAGATGGATCAAGGCATCTGAAGCTTCGACAAAGTCAGACAGCTGTTTATTTATATGTTTTTCTAATATCTTGCTCAGGAGGGGTAGCAATGAAATAGGGCAATAATTGAATAACTACTCCATGGGGGCCTTAAGATTTTTACGGATCGGAATTATTTGCGCTGCCTTCCATACGTGGGGGAGATTACCCTCTTTTATAGAGCAGTTGAGGATTGAACAAATAGGAGCAGCAAGTTGTTTGGAGAGCAGTGAGGAGGTCTTAGCCGGAATGATGTCCAGCAGGGATCCTGATTCTAATATGTTAAGTAGCGATTCTACATCCTCAGGCTTAAGTGCAGGAAAGTTATCTAACGTCTGTACATTAGATATAGCCGGTGAGTAATCTGCCATGGTGTCTGTCCGGGTGCTACCAACTGAGGTGATTTTATTGTAGATCAGATCAATTTTCTGAGTGAAATGAGTTGCTAGCTTGTCACACATGGCTTTAGATGGCGCTTCTCCATTGTCACATGCCTTAGGATTAGTGGGAGATTTTAATATCTGGTAGAGAGTTCTGGGGGTATTCCCTGCCTGTTGGAGTTGCAGCGCTATGTGGGTTTTACAAGCAGTTTTTATGTTTTTATGATATTGAGCCAAGGCCAATTTATATCTTTCTTTAGCCTGTATGTCATGTGAGAGGCGCCAGTGTCGTTCCAGTTTTTTGCACTGTTTCAGGGGGGCTAGATGATCAATGGGGGTTTTAATTATAGAGTTAAAGTGGGCCAGGCACTACTCAACACTATCAGAGTCAAGTCTCTGGGAAGTGGTAATTAAATCTTGGAAGTGGTCGGGCGTAAGTTTACGCCACTGTCTACGCCACCTAGGATAGTTTGTGAGGGGAACATCATGTGTCCCAGGACCCCTAATTTGAAACTCTATTAAAGAATGGCCTGTCCAGGTCAATGGGGAAGTAGCTCCACAGCGGATATTGGGAGAGTTAGTTAGGATCAGGTCTAACGTGTGACCAGCTGAGTGAGTAGGTCCATCATTGATCCTGCTTAACTCAAGTGTGGCTCGATCTGCCAGGAGTGAAGAGGCATCTTGATTAACAGTATTTTTACTGTGCACATTAAAATCTCCCAGAAGCAGAAAGTTTCTAGTCGAGATGACATGCGGGGAGATAAGATCCATAAGTTGAAGTGAGAAATCAGAAAGGGGCCCATGGGCCAGTAGACGAGAGCACCTTTCAAACTATGTTGAAGTGCAGGTCAATTCTAAAAATTAAAATTTCCAATGTGCCATTACTTAGTCGATCAAGTATGGAGACTTTAATAGAGTCCTTATGGATAATGGCAATGCCCCCCCCTTAGTTAGTCTGTCCAGCTTTTGGATACAATAGCCTTCTGGAAGTCCTGGCTCCTGGCGACGTCCAGGCGCGGACAGGAGCAGACGGGCTTGCGTTTAGGCGCGTCTGCAGCGCATCGTGCCAGGCATCTATTTAAATAGAGAGGCTTGCAACTAGACTGCTAACCTCAGTTTCAGTTACAACCGGAAGTACCAAAGGTCGCTTATGCTTTTGCGTAGTCTCCCTCCACACAAACAGGAAAACCCGCGTTGGATCGGGGAGAAACGCGACCGTCTAAGCACTGCTGTGACATATGTCTCTAGTTTATACTAACTTAACACATTACGGATGATTCTCTTCAAAGACATTAACAAAAATTTGAAATCTGTGTTAGAGGCTAAGGTGGACAAGAGCAGAGAAGCCTTTTCTTGCTGGAGAAAGTAGGACATCCTGCTGGATAGCCACGCTTACTGTGTTGCACTGACTCCACGTAAAGGAAGCACCATCCTGCCTGTGTATGGCTTCCGGCCGACAGGAAGTAATTGACACACCGGCACCACGCATGCGCAAAGCACACGAACGGCTAATGGAAAGCTGGAGGTGGCAGCGGCCGCTCCTACCTCCATCCTGCGCCAATGCCAGGTGCCGCCATGAACAATTGTAAAACACACTGGTCATAAATTGGACATAGTGGCAGCCGAGTGGAGGTTACTGCCCCAACAAAACACTGCTTGTGCCCCCTATAATCACTTCTCATACTGCCTCTGGCCGCCAGTGGTCATTTGGACCCCGTCTCGACCCTATTTGGGCCTCCCTGCTTGCATCACAAGGCCAGCTATATGGAACTAATATTAATGAAAGGGTGGAATCTCCCGGTACGCACTACTTGGGGGTGCCATACACTGTTGAGGCTGAACCTCTTACAGTGTCACACCTCTACTGCCTCACCCCTGATACTCACTGGGACACACCTCTGAATTCTTCTTTGTTGCCCATCCTGATGCCCTTTCTGTTGTGAGCTGATGCCTGGGCACGTCTGGAGATGCCAGGCTGCTCATGCTGCGCCATCTGTGTGGGTCCTTAGATGCTGGCAAGAGGGCCCACTGCCATAGTGATCTGGACATTTCCCCACTAAGGGTTCAATTACATACAACAGAACATGGGGCACCTACACTCAGGTACCCAGGATGCGACCCCACAGCCACTGGCCACTGCTGACACAGTGGCCGGCAACCCTGCATCCTCTGAACCACCAGATCATCCCTTGTCCCTCTGAGACAAGTTGGATATCATCCTGGATGCTGTGGAGAAGACATGGGCATCCCTGGAAAGCACACGAGTTTCCTTGGAAACCAAAAATGAAAGCATGGTGGCAGACTTCACGCTGCTACACACAGACCAACGTAAACTGGCCAACAAGGTCCGCACTGTGGAGCAAACTCTTGCCGAACTTCAGCCAGAGTCCCAGGTGATGGAGTCGTCCCTGCAGGCAGTTGTGGACCGTGTGCACACAATAGAGTGCAGGGTGGAGGACACGGAAGGCCACTTCAGAAGAAACAACGTCCACGTGGTTGGACTTCCAAAGGAGTTGACAGACAAAATGTGGAAGAATACGTTGAACATTGGCTGCCCCGCATGGCTCAAACCCCAGACCACTACTGTTCCACCTGCTTCTCTTGCGAAACCGCAGCTCAATTTAAGGGAAACTCGGAAACTTCGAGACGTTGTCATTGATAATGCTCACATCATGTTTTTCCCAGACTACACAGTGGTGGTGCAACGTCAACGAAACTCCTTCTTGACTGTTAAACATTGTCTCCATGACCCGGATTTGAGGTACTCCCTCTTGTTCCCCACACATCTTCTCGTTGTAGCAAAAGAGACAACACACTTCTTTGAATCCCCGGTTGACGCCTGGGTCTGGCTGGAGTCATCAGAACTTGCACCTACTCACCAATCTCCACCAAAAAACGCTGTGCCTCATGGTCCCGCTGGAGGTCACCGTCACAGACGCCGACGACAATCACAGCATTCCCCAGACCCAAAGTCGCTCCCAATCTGGAGAAAGTAATACAGGAAAGAAGACAAGCTCTACAGTCTGCGGCTGCAATATGAGGCTACTCGGGACTCGGGCCCTGATGATGACTTCACCAAGTCCTCCAGCGATGACGGTTCCTCTACTACATGGCCCTCTGGAATGGACTAAATGGTCCCCCTGATGTAACTCCACAGATGGCAGACAATATCATTTGAACTATGCTCCACAAATTACTTCAGCCTCGTTGATGAAACTGCAATAACCGCAGGCTACTGTGGACTAACCTGTATCCTAACTAACCTCATTTCCTTTGAAGCTGGCATGTGGGCACTATACCCCTGCACTTTCTCGCCATATTTTGCTGACACTCTAGTCACCTTGGGCCACATCATGGCGTCCTGATGCGGTGCTATTCACCCACCATTGACTGGCACATACACACTCTCACTGTATGGAGTGTGCCACTTTTGGCTGCTGTACTTTCCCCCCTCAACCCCTCTTTGCTGTTTCCTTTGCCGATTTTGATACACATTGTTTGGCAGTTTGACTGGATACATGATGTCTCTCTGCTCTAATAGTATTCAATGCTATTTCTTTGATGTATTCTTGGGTGCATTTCTCTGTTCTGCAAGACACTATGCCCACCCCTGCATGCCACTAGCACTACCCATGCACTGGCCTCCTGCTCTGCACGAGGTAGCTGACCATCATATCCTCATATGCAGACAACATGACCCACACTATCATCATTACCTGGAACGTACAGAGAATGCACACCCCCTTTTGCCACTACGCTGTTTACTGATAACTCAAACGTCATTCTACTCATGTGGCAAATTGCAGAAAACACACGTAACCTTCACCGAAGCAACTAAGCTTCAAAGGCGCTGGTGTGGTCAGGTGTTAGCCACCAATTCCTCCTCCTATGTCAGAGGTGTACTGATTTGGATCAAAGCCGGGGCCCCCTTCATGGCAGAAGACGTAGTCGTGGACCCGGAGGGCTGCTATGTGTTCATCAAGGGCCGCTCAGACAGCACCCACATTCTAATAGGCAGCATATATGTACCTAACACAGATCAAATCTCGATCCTCCACAAACTGTCTGAGAAGCTTTTCCATTGGAGCGGGGTTCCGTGGATCATAGGGAGGGATTTCAATTGTGTCTTTAACACTGACCTCGATCGATCATTCCCTTCAATGCCTTGCACAACTGCGTCCTCCAACACCCAGGCACTGAATGACTGGCATCATCATTGGTAGCTTTTTGAGATTTGGCGCCTGCATAACGCTCACACAAGAGTGTACTTCTTTTTGTCTCGCCACATCACCTACATGTTAGAATTGACCGATTCGTCAGCACGGCTAATTTACTTCCCTCAGTCACACATATCGACTATTTGAGTCACACCCATTCTGATCACAACCCCAACACCTGCAGCTCACATGGGACACAAGCCCTCCCACTATTTCAACCTGACGATTACAAACAGCAGCACTAGAAGACCCCCTTTTGTGCCTCACTTAGCTCTGCTGCTATTGAGGATTACTTTGAGCTCAATCATGAGTGAGCAACAACCAGACTGATTGAGTGTGATGGGTTTAAAGTGACAATTAGAGGCCACTGCTTAGTGGTGAACTGTAACATGCGCAAACAGATCGACAAAGACATATTCCAAATCATGCACACACTCCTAAAACACGAGACCCAGATGGCATGAAACCCAGCAAACTCTTGACGCCTGCTGGAAGCGCAATCAGAACATGCTTTGCGGTTGGAGCAGCTGCGCTGCCTCAACAACGCGGCTTCCTCTGCCAAGACTCATGCCACTGCCGACAAGTCTGGCTTGCTACTGGAATGTCTGATACTCTAAGGCCAACCACAGCACCCCATTGTGGCACTGCGATCCACAGCTTGCACTTTGCTCTACACTCAGGATGTTAGAATAGACCCGTGAATACTTACGAAGTGCCCTATATAAGTTAGGATTCGCGGCACCATTTTATGTTTAGACGCCATTTTGAATGATGATCGAAACTAATCCTTTACTGTTTCTGAGAAAAGCTTCTGTTGAGTTTTGTTTCTGCAATAATGAACTGTTAGTGCAACTGCATAATTTCCCACTAGATAGAGGCCCTCTCCCACTTATCTGATGGCGGGCCCAGGGTGAAACGACCTTGGTCTGTGCTAGGTTGTGCAAGATACGAGATCTGAAACCTTTTTTTTGCATTTCACTGTCCATCTGCATCTGCCTGGAAAATTCCACTGTGGGCTTGCCTTCGCCCAGGTATGAAATGTACATAATGTATTGTTTTGCTTGCTGATCTTTAGTTTCCTCTGTACCACTCTTTGAGACTGCGCAGACGGGGCTCCACTCTGAGTGAATCTGAATAAACAATTATTGGTATATTCTCCACTGTTCCTCTGACTCTTCATTTGGTATGGAAGGCTGAGAGGTGGTCCGAGGTGACCCGGGTGACCCCAAGCGGGTCACTTCCTTCAGTTGGTGCCTGAATGGGGACTCCTTCGGGTTGTTGACCCATTCCCTTTCCGTGGCTGGAGGGGTGGATAAGGACATCATCGCGTTGGACAGACGGCTCAGGGATCCTTGCACGAAGAGCTCCGATTCTCACAGCTTCGGCCTTTGTCTCACCGGCCTCGCCCAGCGGTCATCCCGACTGGAGTCCGGAATGGTGAAACCTTCGATCTGACTGTTTAGTCTGAAGAGTCGGCAGTGGAGAATGGGTTCGTTTGTACTTCTGATGTCAGGTGAGTCTGTTTTGGTTCTCTGTGGATATGGTACCATTGTGGTTTGAGTTTGTTACGGTCCAAGGACTGTCTTGATGAAAAGTGTTTGCAAATACTTTGGCAGGTAAAAATAACGATTTTGTTTCTCCTTTACAATGCCTGGCCTAAGCAAAATTTGGAGTTTGTATTGTTGTTGTTCCGCACATGTCCGGTTGGAAGAAACTCGGCCTGCGTCTATTGAAGGAAGTCATAATTTTGATATGTATGTGAAACATGGCCTTGGCCCTATTATGTTTAGTACATTATGGCACAAATATACGAGGGACAATGCTGAGTTGCAGTGGCCTCTGACAGGCTCTTTTGATGAACAGAATATTGTTTTTTTACAGGAACAGTTGTTTAAGGGACGAAGTAGACAGTTGATGTTTGACTCTCTTCGAACTTGGCATAAGGAGGCTAAGCAAAGGCAGTTAAAAATGGAGGAAGAGGCATGGAAAGGGAGGATACAGACTCTTACACAGAAAGCTATGGCGCATGATAGAGAAAAAGAGGACTAGACAGCAATAGAATATGAGGATAGGAGATTTTGGTTGCATATTGACAAGTCCTGTGTGGCCAAACAGGAAGATGATACTTTCGTAGAGGAGTTGTTAGATACTCGACCCCCGCCTCCTTATGCCCCATGGAGGATATATCCTGTTGTTCCTTTACAGCCACAGCAGTCTGTCTCGTCCGCTCCAGTTTCCCCCATATCTACGGCTGCTATACCCACAGCTCCGGTTACTGTGCCCCCTATTCTTTGTCTTCCCTCGTCATCTTTGACAGCTGTGGCCTCTGTTACATGCACTGTCCCGACTCCTGTGCCCCCTGTTCTTTCTTCTCCGGTGCAATCATTGACTATGGTTCTACCTACTATTCCTTACACTCCTCCTCCTGCTGTCATTCATCCTCCGATGTTTTTGGATGCTGATACCCCTGTACGTGGTTTCAAAGACAGGGTTTGGTGAGACTTAGGGAACGAAAAGGCCCGTTGATGCGATCTGGAGTAGGGGAGGATGAGAAGAGAGTAATAGCGAGTCAGGCAATGCAGTGGGCTCATAATGCGGTTTATAGTACGGAGGATATTTGGCAAGTTATACGTGATTTTGGGCCCTTTTTACAACAGCATGCCCCTCAACATTTGTCTGCTACATTGATTGACCTTTGACATACACACATTGAGTTGGAGGCTCCCCAAATATTATTTGATATTAGGGACCGCATTTATGTTACTGATTTAGCCCCGGAACAGGTGTTTGGTAATATTTCTACCATAGTCTCTCATAGAGGTCATTTGTATGATAAGAGTCCTACTCAAATAAATCAGTTCCTTATGCGTGAAGTCCACCCAATTTATCATCCAGAAATACCTGCATTGACAGGTCATCATGGTGTGACCACTAGACTGGCCGTGGCTGCCCGCTTTCAGGAGCAATGGGTTTATACTCCATGGAAAAAAGTGAGGTTTTAGCCCTTAAGGCTATGCTGCCCGATCCTGGGAAAATCCCACAGCCTATTATAAGGAATTAACAGAAGCTGCCTCTTCTACTGTAATGACTCTTGCTGATATTAAAATGTTTTTCGGTCTTCTTGCTCCGGTTGATATTTGGCGGCAGGTGCATACTCAAGATCATGTTGCCGAGTTGGGTGGTAGATGGGATTTGATTAAGGGATGGAATCAAGAAAGGAACCCAGGAGATAAGCCTTGTGCTGAGATACTTGCTTTGCCTGGTCGTATTATTACATATATGCATACACTTATTCCACCTAAGAAAGTAAGCTGGGATAGATTGACGGCCTGTTAACAGAAGAAGGATGAGAGTGTATCTGATTTTTTTTACTGGGTATGAAGATACATTTTTGGATTATATTGGGCAGGATATGCCCATGGAGGGAGGGATTTGTTTGTTCGTCGACAGGTTTGTCACTAATCTTCTTCCTGAAATAATTGCTCATATGCAGGCATCTGAAAGTACTTGGTCTACGTCTTCTCCCTCTGTTATTCTGAATATGGCTCAATATAATGAGCATCGAGACCAGAAGAAAAAGGATAAAACTGATAAAAAACATAAGGATTTAAAGACGAAAGTGTTGTTGCAGCAGGCATTCCGGCGTAATACCAGAGGACGGGGAGGTCTTTCGCAACAACTCCCACGTACCAGGCAGCCCTCAATTACACCTTTGGGACAGAATCAGTGTGCATATTGTAAGGAGGAAGGACATTAGCATAGCCAGTGCCCTGTGCTTTTACAGAAGGTTTCGTCCCCTAGAGGAACTGGTTCTGGTGGTAGAGGCCGTGGGACCGACAGAAATCAGAATGCTGGAGCTCCTGTGGGCTGCTCTGACAATAATTATTTCGATGACCCCGGGGATGGACAGTATTATCATGATGATTATGATATTGATGCTGTGACAGGTATGTCTTACAGCTAGGACAGCCAGGGACAGGGTGTGGGACCAGTGCAGATACCTGTAGATCAGCTTGGGCCTTATGTCACAGCGGATTTGCAAGGCTTGACTAAGTAATTTCTGGTGGACACAGGTGCGACAAAAAGTTCTATTTCTCGACATATTGTCCCTGGGGCGGCCCTGTATGGTCAAAAAAATGTTTCAGTAGGTATTTCTGGTGCGCCGATTGTCAGCCCCATTTCACGGCCTCTTGCACTTACTGTTGGTCCTTTCACTGTGGAATCTCCATTTTTGTTAACATCTAATTGTGGTGAAAATTTGATGGGTTTGGACTTGTTGAAGAAGTTGCATGCTACTATTTATTGTTCTCCTAATGGTGTCTATATTACAATGGTTCCGGATGTCAGTACTAGACAGTGTTTGTCTCAGGATGCACCCCTTCCAGATGAGTTTGCTCAGGTACCACCCACACTGTGGGCCATAGGTGATACAGACGTGGGTCTGTTGCATATACCAGCAGTTTCTATACAAGTTAAAGATAATGCTATTCTGCCTCGTATTCCTCAATATAAAATACCACAGGCAGGGGAACGGGCCCTTCTTCAGATTATTCAGGATTTGATACGAAAGGGAGTAGTTGAAGAAACATCTGCCAACATTTGTAATAGTTCTATTCTTCTTGTCCTTAAGAGGACACCCTCGGGTTCCTCTGATGCTATTGATGTTGTCTATTGCTTTGTGATTGATTTGCGAGAGGGTAATAAAATAGTAGTTCCGCAATTTCCGGTGGTTCCTGATATTGCTACGCTTTTACCAATGATCCCATCTACTGCTATGTTCTTTTCTGTTATTGATTTGAAAAATGCATTCTTCAGTATTCCTATACATCCAGACAGTAGGTATTTTTGGGGATGTACACTGGCCGGCAGAAGCTTTAGATTCTGTCGTGCTCCTCAAGGCTATACTGAGAGTCCTAGTATGTATAGTCAAGCATGAAAAAGTCAGTTGGATTCACTATCGCTTTCTCCAGGTAATGTATTGGTGCAGTATGTCGATGACCTGTTAATTGCTTCTGATATGGAATAAGGTTGCAAAGACAGTACAGTGAAATTGTTGTTGCATTTTGCACATCATGCACATAAGGTCTCTCTTTTGAAATGTTAGTATTGTCTCCAAGAGGTTACCTATTTAGGTCACCTACTGTCGAAGTAGGGTAAGAGGTTGACCCCTGAGAGCATTAGTACCATTGTTAAGATGCCCATTTCACAATCTCAAAAAGATGCACACACTTTTATAGGTATTACATCCAACTGTCGCCAGTGGATCCCAAATTATTCTTTACTAATCAAAACTTTGCTTGCATTAACAACAAAAGCAGTGCATGAGCCTTTGCCTTGGATGCCAGAAAGTCAGCAATCTTTTGAGCAATTAAAAACTGTGCTTTACTGTGCTCCAGTGCTTGGCACATGTAACTATAGAAAACCGTTTGTGCTTTATGTTCATGATATGGCCGGTTGTGCACTTTCAGTCTTAACACAGAAATTTGGGGATAAACAGAGGCCTTGTGCTTATTTTTCTGCTGTGCTTGACCCTGTCGCAAGAGCCCTCCCGAGCTGTTTGCGAGCGGTCACGGCTACGGCCACTTCAATCAGACAATCAACTGGACTCATACTTGATACAGACCTCACAGATATGGTACCCCATGCTGTGGATCCACTTTTGAATACGACGAAGACACAGCACCTCACCAGTGCACGTATTACTGGTTATGAATTGACATTGTTTGCTAAACATATTACGATCAAAAGATGTGCCACTCTGAATCCAGCCACGTTACTACCCCTCCCGTCTGAGAATGATGCAGTTGATAAACAAGCATTTTCCGGACAGAAGAGATGAAAGGACGGGTAGCCCTGACTGATGTTCCATTGTCTGACCCTCAAGGGGAACTATATGTCGATGGATCCTGTTTTAAATTACCAGATGACAAAACTACTGCAGCTTATGCTAATACTACTTTGCACACAGTGGTGGAAACATCACAAGTCCCTTATCAGTCTGCTCAAGCGGCAGAGCTTGTGGCTCTAATACGAGCTTGTGAATTGAGTGAGGGGTTGGTTGGCAATATCTATACAGACAGACAGTACGCATTTGGGGTTGCACATAACTTTGGGCGACTTGGGGCAGAAAGAGGGTTTCTCACCTCTCATAGTACTAAAATCCAACATGGGCACCTTATATTGCAGCTTTTGTCCGCTTTAACGCTCCCCAAGAAATTGGCAATAATCAAGACCAGTGCCCATATGAAGGTTACTGATGATGTGGGTAGAGGAAATGCATTTGCAGATCAGGTAGCCAAGGAGACGGCCCGAAGCAAAATGAAAAGAATGTTTGTTGCAGGTCCAGCTAGGTGGGTTCCTGAGGTTGCTATGTTTGAAAATACAGTTGAGAGTGCAAAGGGGATACAAAGCAAAGTCACGATGGAGGAATTAGCAAAATGGCAGGAGAGTACCACACAGTTAAATGAGGAAGGATAATGGATTGATAAATCTGTAGAACAGAAATGGATGTTGCCCGCTGCATATGTACTTCCTGTGGTTACTATGACCCATGGTCCAGCCCATATTAGTGTAAAAGGTATTTGTAAATTGTTAGCCCCTGTTTGGCATAATAATACCATCTCTAAGATAGCTGCGCGTTTGGTAAAATATTGCAGGATCTTTATGAAACATAATCCAGGGAAAGGTACCCCTACACCGCCTGGTAATTTTGCACCACTTACTTTCCCATTTGAAGTCCTCCAAATGGATTTTATTGAATTAGAATGATGCAATAATCATAAGTATGTTTTAGTGGTCATATGTGCGTTCAGCAAATGGGTTGAGGCTCACCCCACTAAGGACAATACGGCCATTACAACTGCGAAAGTACTCCTCAAAGAGTAATTTCCTCGATTTGGTTTGCCTCAAATTATCTGGAGTGACAACGGGTCTCATTTAAATGGGAAAGTGATTACATTGATTTGTGAAGGTTTACACGTTAAACAGAAATTTCATGCTGCTAATCATCCGCAGTCAGGGGGTTTGGTTGAGAAGTACAATGGTACTCTCAAACTGAAATTGGCAAAAATCCAAGAGACGACTAGGTTGAAATGGCCCGATGCTCTACCGTTAGCTCTGCTGTCAACAAGAACTACAGCCCATTCTAGAACAGGATTGTCACCTTACGAGGCCGTGTTTGGACGCCCGGCAAATGTCCCACGTCCTCGTAAATACTCTGATATTGAATATCCTGTGTTGCTTGATTATCTTGGCCAGTTAACAGAAAGTTTCCGTTCAATTCACCAAGAGGTACGGGAAACCCTACCTCTTATACCAGAGGGGCTCGGCCACGACATTCAGCCTGGTGATTATGTTTTTATCAAGAACTTCCAGAGGAAGCAAAGTCTGGAGCCCACCTGGAAAGGTCCTGAGCAGGTTCTGTTGGTGACACGGACGGTTGTAAAGGTTGCTGGTCAAAAGAACTGGGTGCCTGCCACCCGTTGCCAGAGGATTCCTTTGCCGTTGCCATACGACCAGTGGGTCAAGGAGGGTATTGGTGACACCAAATGTGAGAAAGTGCCCAGGTTTGTCCCCTTCAGCGATGCTCAACTGACCTGGACACAAACAGACAAGTAGAACGACAATGTTTTGAACGAGACTGTCCCACCAGAAATATAAGCTATCCAGGAGCCTTTGTTCATTGATCACACAGTGCCTAGGGCTGCCAGGTACAATTTGCGTCCTTGGCTGAGGGCTACTGAATATAAGGAGAAAAAAGATTAGGGGCGGACTGTACAAGATAGGTAGTAATGAATAACAGTACCAACAAATAATTGAAATAAGTGACAATTTTGAACTTGCTTTGCCTTTGTTGTTTGAACATTAGTCAGGGACAAAAGTTTATTGTGAAAGTATACCGCTTTTATCGATGTGAGATAGATTATTAGAAGAGATTAGGACAGAGCAAGCTCCACCGCCGGTGCTCAAGAGCACCAACTTATTGATGGACAATAGGAGCCTGTGCCTGTGAGGTTCTAAAGGACACTGGGAACTTTTATATTTTCTAGCATTTTCCTTCTTTTGAATTCACTAAGCATCCCTTTGGCAGAAAGGTTGCTGAGGAAGAGCAGACAATGGTTACTGTACAATATAATATGATGTGGTCAAGAAAAAGTAAAATAACATGTGTTGTTCTTTTGATACTGGTGAAAATAATACTGTGTGGGGTGTCATAGGATTTGGAAGATGCTCAAAGCGTGCCTTTACTCAGTAAGGAAAGGTTATTTTCCCGAGACGAACTAAAAGAACTACCCCAAGTAATGTATTCTTGGAAACACATAAGAGGTTCTTTGGTGAAGGGACCACCCGTTACCCCACCCAATCTGTCACCAGTCTGTGTACTGCATATCCATTGTCACTCATAAATGATACATATACTTGGCCCCTTAGTTTACAGAAGTGAAAGGAGTGTTTGGTTTTGATTATCCGGGCCCATATCTACACCATAGAAAGCCACTGAGAGTGGGTTATCCAGGTTATGATAACAATACATATTGTGATAACTTTCACATGGAAGAACAGAGCGTAACATTAGTGGGTTGACAATCATTACAAGGAATTGGCAGTCCCCTGAGAGGCTGGTTATTATCCCGCTTGTTTCCCCATTGTGAACAGTACAGATACTTCATTATATATAAATTGCTCAGGAATGGTGTTGTACAAACACACGGTCCCCTTAGTGAATAAAGAGAATCCAAGTACTTTTGGAATGAACTCCAGGTATGCTGCAGTGAATTACAAGGGGCCGATTTATGCACACCCAGGGTTTTTCTTCTGTTCTAATGGGACTTATTCTAATGTCTATAGTCATACAGACGATGTACCCCTTGGAATTGTATTGCCTTTGGGTGTACCCTGTAAATATGCCAAGCCTTAAATAAAATGGGTTAAAAGGGCACTAACAAAAGAATTCTGTGAGGGAGTGACCGATATAGAGGTCAATAATTACAGTAATGGTATCACTTTTGGATACTTACTTTCCTCTATTTTCACATTGGGTGGTACTTCCATGGCCAGAGGTGAGAAAGCTAGAGACTTTGGATGCAAGCTGCAAATTCTATCTAATACTACTGTGGCAGCTTTGCGCGACATCACCACTCAGTTGGAGAGTATGCAGATATATTCGGAACAGACTAGATATGCAGTGGATTTTATTCTATCCAAGAGTGGTGGTGTATGCGCGGTAGTTGGCGATCAGTGTGTGGTCGGATCAAGAATATGGAAACGAATATTACCAACCACATTTTAGATAGTCTTGAAAATGTCAAGGGAGTGGAAAGTGGGAATTGGAGTTGGTCCCATTTCGGCAGCTGGGGCTGGATTCTTGAAAAAGTGATTTATCTTATTGTGGTATTGATGCTCTGCTGTGTCCTCGTTCAGTGTCTTCCCTTTTGTTGTTCCTATTGTACCACTGTTTTCACACCCAAAAAGAAAATATCAATTCATGACACAAATGTTGCTATAATGCTTCATAAAGATGCTGAGGATTTGATGAATATTGATGAGGAAATATTTGAGAATTCATCCCACCTTGCTGTTTCACTTTCTGATGCTGATGGTATGGAGTGCTCATAACTGCACCCTAATGTGATACTATATTATCACTTGCAATTTAGTTTTTTCTTTGCTATAGTTGAAAATGTTTTAGCTCATCCTAAAAGGAGGGTCTGTTAGAACAGACCTGTGAATGCTTATGCAGTGCCCTATATAAGTTACCATTAATGGCACCATTTTCTGTTTAGACTCGATTTTGAATGATGATCGAAACTAATACTTTACTGTTTCTGAGAAAAGCTTCTGTTGAGTTTTGTTTCTGCAATAATGAACTGTTAGTGCCAGTGCATAGATTTCCCACTAGATAGAGGCTCTCTCCCACTTGTCTGATGGCGGGCCCAGGGTGAAACGACCTTGGACTGTGCTGGGTTGTGCAAGATAGGAGAACTGAAACCTTTTTTTTGTGTTTCACTGTCCGGCTGTATATGCCTGGAAAATTCCACTGTGGGCATATTGTTTTGCTTGCTCATCTTTAGTTCCCTCTGTACCACTAATCTGAATAAAACAATTATTGGTATATTCTCCACTGTTCCAACGACTCCTCATTTGGTATGGAAGTCTGAGAGGTGGTCCGAGGTGACCCGGGTGGCCCCAAGTGGGTCACTTCCTTCAAGCGTTTCATACATCATGAGCTTACCTGCCACTATGCCTCGCTATATCAGTCAGTGTCCAGTGCCAACTTACACAACATCAACGCATTCCTGTCCACTGTGCCCCTGCCCCGCATCACGCCAGACCAACGGGGGAGCTTGGTGACCCCATAACACTCCTCCCCAGTCAGTCTCTTATATTATTTTGCCAATCACCCCTTCTACATTCCAGAACCCTTCTTTTGTTCTTTTGAGAAGCTAATGAGGGAATTCATATGGAACAACTCTCACTGAAGGGTGGCACTCTTGAAACTATACGTACCCACATATCAGGATGGGCTCGCTGTACCAAACCTCAAAAACTACTACCTCGCATTCCCAACTCCAATGAGTAGCTAAATGACTGGGGGACCTGTAGCTTGCTGACACTGCCACAACAATGCCTGCCTGGTGCCTATCCAACACCCTTTATCTGTTTAGATCATGCAGCCAAGCTCCAATTCCTGATCCCTTGCTTCTGGGAGTAGCATACTGCTGCTTTCACCAATGCCTTTACCTCACAAGATCGATGATCCCCTGTGCTCTGGCAGTGGTCCTGCTCGGCACACCCAGGGGACAAACCTCATCGGTAGAGCTAGCCGTTTGGCATATGGTAGGCCTGAACAACCTGGGGGATCTCTATTGCGACTGAACCCTCATACCATATGATTTCCTTCTCTATAATTCCCTGATCACAGTGCTGGGGAACAAATGGGGCAACATGGCACAAGAGCACCCGACACACCTTACTATACAGTACTTTCATGTGATGGGACCGGGCTGGCACTTGATCGATTGGTTTGCTGACTCGTTGCAAATCCACAATGCTCACGCCCCTTTACCACCCTTGGGAAGAGTATTTGGCTTGTCCCTGCATGGACAAAGAATGGGCTGCCTTACTGGAAAGCTCAGTCCAAATTTCACACAATGCCCATTTCTGCCTTATTCAATTCTACATTATAAACAGAGCCTACTTCACACCTGCCAAAATTAATCGCTATTTCCACTGCACAGATTTTGCCTGCCCTCATTGTCATTTGGTAGACACTGATTTACTCCATATGTTATGGGTCTGCCCGTCCCTTCAATGATACTGGTAGGATGTCACGCTCAACCTATCCGCCAGCTCAGGGTGCCCTGCACTGCACACGTGGGAATTATGTCTTCTAGGCCTCTACCGCAGGGACAAGAAATAAAGCCCAGGTCTAAACTGGGGTGGCATGGTGAGCAAAAGAATGATGGATTTATCCCAGATCTCTTAACTGTGGGTGAATGTTTTGATTTGTTCTGCATTCCGTCCATCAATGGTGTGTCTTTTACTTTCTCACCTTAAGTGTGCCGTGTATGCCAAGACGTGTATCCCGGACTCACTGTGCCACTGGATTCAAGCTATCCTGGCTGATGAGGGGTGAAACCCCGAAACCGGTCCTAGGATGCTTGTTTCCGGTCCAGGGAGGACATGGCTTGGCAGTTTGGGCTGGACTGTTCCCATGAGGCACAGGGTCAAGACTGATTTGCATATGGCCAGGTCTAAACTGGGGTGGCATGGTGAGCAAAAGAATGATGAATTTAACCCAGATCTCTTGACTGGGGGTGAGCGTTTGGATTTGTTCTGCATTCCATCCATCAATTGTGTGGCTTTTGCTTTCTTGCCCTAAGTGCCCCCGGTATGCCCAGATGTGGGTCCCGGGCTCAAGGTGCTACTGGATTCAAGCTATCCTGGCTGATGAGTGGTGAAACCCTGACACCGGTCCTAGGACGCTTGTTTCCAGTCCAGGGAGGGCCTGGCTTGGCAGTTTGGACTGGACTGTTCCCATAAGGCACAGGGTCAAGACTGATTTGCATATGGCCAGGTCTAAACTGGGGTGGGATGGTGAGCAAAAGAATGATAGATTTAACCCAGATCTCTTGACTGGGGGTGAATGTTTGGATTTGTTCTGCATTCCGTCCATCAATTGTGTGTTTTTTGCACGAAATAAAGGGTCACATCCCACTTCCTTGACCTAGGGTTCCTGACAGCCAAGTGACTTATTACTCGGTGATGGAAATTGCATGACCCTCCAGCTCTTGCAGCCTGGATACAATCTCTCATCGCATGGGCCCATGTGGAGAGTGTCACCTTACATAGGGAGGACGGTCTAGGGCTGCGCAAGTTTCCAATAGTGACCAATTGGGTTAGTATTCTGATCGATCTGCAAACCACCACTCAGCATACCACTGATGCACAAGCTGACCCACTGATAGGCAGGGCAGAGATAGTGGACAACCAAGGAACCATCTAACTACAGAGTACCTATGGGGCGCTTGACTTTCTCTGAAAGCTATGTTCCAGGATCCAAATCTGTTGATTTACATAGGTGCATAATGTCTTCTACAGCTTAATTGCTATAGGTGTGGCTGTTTTCGGGGGGAGGGATGGGGTTTCTTTGATTGTTGTTTAATATATGTTGGAATCATCTGTTTATTTTTCGATGAGCATGTGTTACTCTATTAGTGGACTGATATGTCTGTATCGTATCTTTCCTCCTAAGCAGTTAAATGCATTCTGATAAAGGTTTGTAGACTGTTGGGTGGTCAACTCCTCTAGATAGTGTACATATCTGTTGAGCATAACTTGTTGTACTCCATGACACTGTGCTCCTGGTGACCTGTAATGAGAATGCTACTGTAATGTGTCTTGCTGTCTTCAAACCTTGCTAATAACCTGAAAAAACAAAAAAATATTCAAACAAAAATAAACAGTAAATATCCCTTAATATACACTGAACTGCTAAGTTGCATTAAAACATTTCCCGGCCTCAAAAAGTATAGTAAAGTTAAAGATTAAACCAAGCATTAGCAATACCAATAGGTGTGGCTTTAAATGAGTGTTGTATGGTAATGTGAAGCATTACAAGCAAATAGCATGGAAATAGATATGTATTTGTGTGGAAGCAACGAACTGTAGAATACATTGGTATAGGTTAAAAGGTCAGGTGACAGTTGCAATGTTAAGCCAGACTTAAACATCCATGTAGGTTAATGCCCGCCCTATTCCCATCTGTGCTACTGTCAGAGAAAAAGATCATAAATTATCTAGTTATCTAAGACACTTGAATAGCATTCCAGTGTCATGGTGTGTCCCTGAAATTTCAAGCTTAGGCGGCAGGATAAATAAATAAAATGATGAAAGTTGTGTGGTGGGCAAGCACTTTTTTGTGGAAACACACAAATTCTGCCCAATCAAAGCATGTACTCCTGGCTCCCGACATGTGGGCAAAGCCAAAGTCCCTCTCTAGTGATGCTCACATAATTGGCGATAGCTGCGCTTTCAAGCCAGACCATAAACAAGCAGAACCATATCACAAGTTTACATCTTATTAAATAGAACACAGTTTTATTTTTGGGTAAAGATGGAGTTGTTGACATGATTTTAAGAACATGTGACAGTTTTAGCCACCAAGTGTTAAAATGAGAAGATCTCATCCTCAGCACAGCCAGCTCCAGTGGGGCTGAGGCAGAGGGCATCTTGTCCTTAGCATTCAAGGGGTTAAGAACAGAGATACAGGATTTTCTGTAGTAACCTTTGAACTCTGTTTCTGCTTCCGTGATGTTAGTTTGATATGGCCCTCTTTACTAGTTAGGTGTAATAGAGTGGGGTATTTTCCATGTGTGGAAAATACTAATAACTTAGAGTGGGTAATTCATTACATGTAATAAAATCCACCTACTCTGAGTTTTCAACTTGAAAATGAGGGATAACATGCAGAATTGGTTTTCAAAACATCAAATGCTGCATGTTTTGCCTTTTTTCTGGGCCTTTTCTCCCAATAAATTTCAGCAAGTTTGACCTATTTGGCGAAAGCTGCAAGATTGTAATAACGATCACACATAACTCGTAATTCTGATTCCTGAATAAACTTCTGTTTGCAGAAGGATCACTACTAGTGGTGCCCAATTATGCAAATAGTGCCTGAATCCAGAGTGCACAGTGTAGGAAACTAGTGAACCAACTTGTCTGTGGGATTTGTAAAAAAAGAACGTTCTCTGCCGCATTCAGGACCTGATACTATTTACATTCCCAAAGCATGGATGTGCAATTTGCATACTGGCTGATTTGAAAATTGTCCATTCATCAGGCGGTCGCAACATGACCTGCCTAATGAATATTTATTAGGCTGGTTGCTAATTGCGACCCCTCCCATGAATGCTTCTGATTGCAGGGACTGAGGCATGCAAGGGACACAAAATCTCTGTCCCAATATTTGTTTTCAAACTGAGAACATTTGTTTAAAGCAACCTGTGCCCCTCAAAGAGGCAAATTTTACTTTAAGAAAACGTTTTCTGTTGTGAAAAACATTAAAGCCAACAGGGAAATCATTAGCCGGAGCAGGCAGTGGTTCTCTGCATCACTGTGTCTTCCTCCAAGACTGTCAAAACGATTCCCATGGAGACAACTTTCCCTTTGCGAACCAGGTACTACTCCAACTTTCACAGACACACACACACACGTATTAGCAATTTGAAAAGGGTCACAAAAGCCCTTTTACATGAGTGAAATACCTTTCTCACTCAAAAGGTTTTTCTTAAATTGTTAAAAGCCCTTGTGACATTGTAAACCTTGTAATTTTGTGAATCTCAGTTTGCGACCTCAAAAGTGATTTCCCCATTTGTGGCCACACGTATCAATATTAGGAATAGTGATGACCTAATTGCGATTTTCTGTGAATCACAATTAGGTATTCGCTTTTCCTAGTGATTCCTAGGGGGGGCGCAAATAGACCCATCTTATGAATATTAATGAGGTAGGTCAGAATTTGCGACACATTAGGAATCGCTAAAATCACAGAGATGGTGGCTTGCTGGGGTCAGCCAACCACCATGTCCGTGATTGCTTTTAAATAAAGCAATATATTTTTAAGAAATGCAATCTGCTTTTCTTAAAGGAAAACGGGTTGCGTTTAAAAAAGTAAATTACAAGTTTTCTTTTCATTTTTTAAGAGCAGGCAGTGGTCCGTGGGACCACTGCCTGCTCTAAAAAAATGTTTGTACTATTATTCAGAAAGGGGAAGTGGTCCCTTTGGGGCCGCTTCCCATTTGCAAAGGGTTACCTGAACTTGAAGATGGTGGTAAAATGCAAATTATTTGCAACCGCTTTTTGGTTGCAAAACATTCTTACATACTGCTGCGTTTCGGTATTAAGAAGGGACGCCCCTTCCAAACACCGATTCGCAAACCCTATTTGCGATTTGGTAATAGGTTACCAAATCGCAAATTGTGTTTGGTACATAGGAAAGCCTTTTTTCTGGTCGCAAAAGGCACGATTCTGCGAATCGGGCCATTTGCGACCTTAAAAAAGGTACATACATGTGGCCCATGGTCCTAAGTTTTACAGAATAGCCTGTGCACTCTGTATTTCCCAAGTATACTGATAGTGGAGAAACCAACACAAATGGAAGATGTGGCTAGTTTGTGAGTTCATGGCAATTTGCACACATGGGTTTTACAGTAGCAAAATGTTTTCTCACTCCCATCTCTGTTAGTTTCAATTCTAGAGAGCTTTCCCTTGGGATTCCCTCTTACTAAATTATAGCCTCCAAAACCTCCAAGTGCCTACCTTTGATTTGCAAATAGAAGCCAATGCAGCATGTGAAGTCTCTGAATGTTTTAGTTTTACCACCGCTGGCTGTCTTTCTCACGCAGGAACTAAGCAAAATGTCTCTGGTGAGCTCTAATGAAAGTGAAATTCATGCCAGGAAATGCTTTTACTAGTCCTTGATTGATATGTATAGCACCATACTAATGCAGGCATTTGAACAGGGCAAAATCAATTCAATCTTCACTTCTATTGTTCGACATGGTAAAAAAAAAACAACATCAACACATATGATTATAATTATACCATTAAAATCCATAAAATATTATATTTAGAACAAGAACCTAATAAATACAATAAAATCCACAAAAAGGAAAAAGACTATTATATCAAGGCAACCTGCTTCGATCGTCAGAGACAAATGGTTAGTAAGAATCTGACAATACGACATACCATATAACTATTTGTATCCGATTTGTATATTCTAAGAATAATTGAGTATTGCCTAATCCCCACCTGCCTACATAACTGCACGAGTAATTTCTTTCTCCGTCATATGTAAGCATCACAATACATGGACCTGTCTTATTACCATCACTACATGAGAGACATGATTTTGACATCTATTTTGTGCTGCATCATTTGCAGCTGAAATCAGCTAGTGGGAGAATTCAAGTATAACACCCTACCTTGTGCAGGGTCAATACTGTCCAGAATCTTTTCAAATTTCAAAACCCAATTTGGGTTTAAAAAGGAGTCACTTAGCCCACCTACTGGTGAATCTGAGAGCCATTTTGTAATCACAAACTATCAGGATTGTATTGTTATAGGTTTAGCATTGATAGCCGAAAGCATATCTGGATTGGTCAAATCTTAATTTAGCCCCAAACAATCAAACCATGTCTGAACAAATTTCAATATGGAATGACAGATGCTCTGCTAATCTTTTTAACGTCTAGTGGGGCTTTGCTGTCCAGCCCCAATGCTTCGGAAGACTAGGGTGCCGATCACGATCCGGTAAACTTCCCCGTACGACTCGTATCCGGTCTTTTTACCGTACGAATCGTACAAGTGCCGTACAAACTGCCAATTACGATTCGCATGGGAAAAAGACCATACGAATCGCATTCGGAATAATTCCCCACACGTCCTCGGGTCGGAAAATGTGTCCGAGACGTCCTCGGACGATTTACCGTACAAATGTGAAAAGTGAAGTCCGACCGCGGAATCACGATCCATTCCGTGCGTCCGATGTTACAACCGTATGGAAAAACACCGTCCGCACCGAATTCCCATAGCAACCATGGAGACATGTGCCTGCATACTCGCCCAACACCCCCCCCCAGCCCATGTACGTTCGAGTCGTACCCCCCGTGTATGTACACCCCCACCCGTGTATGTACACCTGTGTACGTGTCGTACCCCCCCGTGTACGTTCGTGTCATACCCCCCCGTATGTACACCCGTGTACATTCGTGTCGTCCCCCGGGTATGGACAGCCGTGTATGTGTCGTACCCCTCGTGTATGTACACCCGTGTACGTGTCGTACCCCCGTGTATGTACACCCGTGTACGTGTCCTACCCCCGTGTATGTACACCCGTGTATGTGTTGTACCCCGGTGTATGTACACCCGTGTACGTGTCGTACCCCCCGTATGTACACCCATGTACGTTTGTGTCGTCCCCCGGGTATGGACAGCCGTGTACGTGTCGTACCCCCCGTGTATGTACACCCGTGTACATGTCGTACCCCCCGTGTATGTACACCCGTGTACGTGTCGTACCCCCCCGTATGTACACCAGTGTACGTTCGTGTCGTCCCCCGGGTATGGACAGCCATGTACGTGTCATACCCCCCGTGTATGTACACCCGTGTACGTGTCGTACCCCCGTGTATGTACACCCATGTACGTGTCCTACCCCCGTGTATGTACACCCGTGTACGTGTCGTACCCCCATGTATGTACACCCGTGTACGTGTCGTACCCCCGTATGTACACCCGTGTACGTTCGTGTCGTCCCCCGGGTATGGACAGCCGTGTACGTGTCGTACCCCCGTGTATGTACACCCGTGTACGTGTCGTACCCCCCGTGTATGTACACCCGTGTACGTGTTGTACCCCCATATGTACACCTGTGTACGTTCGTGTCGTCCCCCGGGTATAGACAGCCGTGTACGTGTCGTACCCCCGTGTATGTACACCCGTGTACGTGTCGTACCCCCCGTATTTACACCCGTGTACGTACGTGTCTTACCCCCGTGCATGTACACCCATGTACGTGTCGTACCCCCCGTGTATGTACACCCGTGTACGTTTCGTACCCCCCCTGTATGTACACCCGTGTACGTGTCGTACCCCCCGTGTATGTACACCCGTGTACGTGTCCTACCCCCCTCTACGTTCGTGTCGTACCCCCGTGTATCTACACCCGTGTACGTTAGAGTCGTACCCCCACCCGCCCATGCATGCAGCGTACCCCCACCACAACATTCTAAGTACGGAGCGCACCCCAGGCCCCAACATCACAACCGCATGTACGAGTCGTACCAAGCCACACACAAGGACAGCACTGTACAACAAAATGGCCCATGTACACACCGTACACCCGCTAAAAACGCACGTACACAACCAGGACAAACCAAAACGACACAAGAATACACCATTCGAATGGCACTAAGCCACAAAACATGTCCAACAACCACTAAAACAACACATTTACTGACCTGCAACTGCCAAAAACAAACAGAGGCCCAAAACACAACCACTCCTTATAACACACCCACCCAAAGTTCAAACACAGCCACACCCACCAATGGACCAATAAAAAGGGCCCACACACACAAACCATGAGCCTTTGCAACAGACTCACTGCTGCCAGACCCCACAGACAACCTACAGCACCATACTAGAAGCTTTACCACACCTTACACTTGCACACCTTCACACACACACCTTCACAAACACCCCCTCATCACATTCACACACACACCTGCACAACCACACCCACACACCCACAACCATCCACACCCCCCTCACCACCCACACCCCTCACCATGCCCACTAACAAGAATCCAAAGTTCACTAGCCGAGAGTTGGAGGTCCTTATCGATGAAATCCTCAGAGTCGAGCCACACCTCTTTGGAACATTGGTCAGACAGACCAGCACTTCAGCAAAAACAGCTATGTGGCAGACCATCGTCGATGCTGTGAATGCTGTTGCGGACACCAGAAGGAAAAAGCAGGAATGCCAAGCCGGATTAACACAACCAGGCCAACGTCACTGGAGGAGGGCCGTCCCGCAGACCCGTACATTACCATCCCTGGGAGGAGAGGGTGATGGCCATACTGCCGGTGGAGGCAGTGGACGGATTAGGAGGACTCCGAGACCCGGGTGAGTACACAAACAACGCACCTCACATGGGGGGAACGTCATCCACAACCAAACTCACAAACAGGAACGCAACCACCCCAAGCTATCGCATGACTCAACCACACTCCATGAACACGCACATGCCACTGGCGCCACCATGCCCCATGCACCCAGCTGGACAATGTCAAGTCACAGGCCACAGAAGACACCAACACGTGACACGGTAAGCCGGATGGCGGGAGGGTGGGCCCCAAAAATCACATAGTGCAACTCAGAAGCAGACAACAATGCCCTCTGCACATATGGCTTAGGTCCCAGCCAGACAAACAGTGTGTCCCCACACAGGAAAGACTTGCCAGCAAATGTCGGACGCCTTGCATTAAGACATGGGGGTGACGGCACGTTCTTGCACATGACAGCAGCTAATGAACAGCCAACACTGTGAAAGAGTGGCAGCACACACCACCACAGCAGCAGTGCAGACACAACACCCAATGGGTGCCTGGAGATCAGAAACAGACTCACATCAACAATCCAAGGCCCATTCAAAGATCTGCTAACAGTGTGTGCACAGTAAGCTGGTCTGAGGTGACAGAGGGTGACACACAGAGGGAGGGAGAGGGGGACAGAGAGGGAGGGAGACACAGGGAGACGGACAGAGGGAGGAGGCTGACACACAGAGGGAGGGAGAGGGGGACAGAGAGGGAGGGAGACACAGGGAGACGGACAGAGGGAGGAGGCTGACACACAGAGGGAGGGAGAGGGGGACAGAGAGGGAGGGAGACACAGGGAGACGGACAGAGGGAGGAGGCTGACACACAGAGGGAGGGAGAGGGGGACAGAGAGGGAGGGAGACACAGGAAGACGGACAGAGGGAGGAGGCTGACACACAGAGGGAGGGAGAGGGGGACAGAGAGGGAGGGAGACACAGGAAGACGGACAGAGGGAGGAGGCTGACACACAGAGGGAGGGAGAGGGGGACATAGAGGGAGGGCGACACAGGAAGACGGACAGAGGGAGGAGGCTGACACACAGAGGGAGGGAGAGGGGGACAGCGAGGGAGGGAGACACAGGAAGACGGACAGAGGGAGGAGGCCGACACACAGAGGGAGGGAGAGGGGGACAGAGAGGGAGGGAGACACAGGGAGACGGACAGAGGGAGGAGGCCGACACACAGAGGGAGGGAGAGGGGGACAGAGAGGGAGGGAGACACAGGGAGAGCAAATCAGCCTTGTGGTGTGTGGGAATGTGTGCTAGTCAGCAGGTGGACTGCGTGCATGTAGACAAGGGTGGCCAGTGCCAGCACCTCCCCTCTCCTCCATGGCAAAACACAGGGCCATGTCACAACCTGTGCACGAGCACAACAACAGCTACCTGCATCATATAAGTGTGTGGAACAACTGCATGTGCCCACGTACAGTGCCACACGGAAGGCGCCAATGCACGGCTTGCCACACCTGCCCACTCCACTGCTGACTGCAGTCACACTTGACGCAGCAAGTAAGACTGTGCCACACATAGGTAAAGTCGCCAAAGCTGTGCCCAAGGGACATACCCATGCACAAGTGCACTGTGACTGGAATGCAAGACATATCCAAATTCCCAGAGGAAATGTGCCAACTTTGAAACTAATGAAACATGGATGTTGCATGGAACAAAATTAACATTGTCTCTCTCACACACAGGTCAACGTCGTGGATCACCCCCCAACACTGGAGGGGAAGACTCACAGGACCCGGGTCGGCGGGATGAAGGAGCCACCGGCAGCGACGACTCTCACCACTCTGTGGACCAACCCGACCCCGACCAACCTGGCCCCTCTGGTGTCCAACGACCTGCAGCACCTGCGTCAGGTAGAACGGGGCCAACCACCACCCCCACTCCTGCCACATCCCAGGAGACACCCAGGATCCCTGCCCCACCACCACAAAGCAGCCAGGCTGGCCAGGAGGGACACGGTGTCCCGGGCACCCAGGAGGAGGCAGGCGACAACGCCAATGCCACCCCTCAGGGGTCCCGGAGACCCGATGTGCCCACAAGGGCAGGCCAGGTGCAAGTGGGCAGGGGTGGTGGGAGTGGAGGACGGCGGAGGCGCCAGCCTGACCAGTTGGCTGGGGAACCGGTATTTTCCCATGTCCGAAACATCCTGGACACATACCGGCAGGACACCACAGGCATGGCCCAGGTTGTGTCCATCCTCAAGGGGATCAAGACCCAGCAGGCCCAGCAACATGCCGAGCAACATGCCTGTCTACTGCAACACCAACGGAGGATGGAGGACAGACAGGCTGAGCTCGTGACGGTGTTCACGGGAATTCACAGTACACTCCGTCGGATGGCCGACAACATGGGCAACCCTCCCTGTGCCAGAAGGCGTAGAACATCACCACCCACAGGGAGGGATCAGGAGGAGGAGGAGGAAACATCTGATGGAGCATCCCAAACATAGTCACGGCCTGCTTCTGAGGGTCCCCGCAGGAGGGCGGGTCGTCCACGTAAAAGACCGCGAGGGTCGGCGCTACAGCACCATCTCCCAGGACACCTGGCCTGGCACCTGGCCCACTGGAGCAACAGCAGCACAGCATCAAAAGACATTCTCTGCCACATGGACTTGCTGGTCACTCTCTGACCAATGTTGACAAAGATTGTGGCATGGACTCTGAGGATTTCTAATGGCAAGGACACCAACTCCCCTAGTGAACTTTGGATTCCACACACCCGGAAAGCCCCTCATGTCAACCCCCCCCCCCCCACTAAAATAAAAAGTCACACCATGAAGAGAAGATGCCTGCTGGTTGCATTATTACCTTACATGTGTCTTGTAAAGTCTAACCATGCCTGAGTTCTCATTTGACTTCAACCATCCACACCCTGGAGCCTGAGTCTGGCACAGGACACACGGGTCACAGTGTATTAGGCAAGACAGACATGGAGCACCATACACACCCGTGATAGGCCAAACCAGCTGAGGGGGTGGCCGCACAACCGTCCCGACAGACATATTGAGTACAGCAACAGTCATGCGCAGAGGTCAGGGATCATGTCGAGTGTCCTGGGGGGCACCCAGGTATGTGTAGACAGGTGGCAGAACCATGTCCTGCAAGCTTGAGTCAGGTGGATGCAGAGAATGGTGGCCTGGTCAACGTTGGATGCATGGGGATGGCACATGTCACAATACCCACACAGATTGGCAAAAAGTGCTGGAAGATATAAACAACAGACTTGATGTACATGCGAAAGAAGTACATGAAAGAAAAATCAGAAAATTTAAAAGGGACACAATAGACTACAAACTTGATGAGGTCTATTCGTGGGCCGAGGTTTACGCCCAAAAACGTCCCTTTAAAAAAACCGCCGCTTCTTCTTCAGAAGAAAGCGTGGCAACTGATCAAGATCTATTACTGCACAGACCGGCGGCAACATCAAGATCTCGCGCCACTGAACATACTGAAGAAACTCCTACCACTTCAACTGGTACATCTTCTTTTTTAGCCGAGGGCCACTCTTCAAAATCACCCCCAGACAAATCCACCACACCAAGCGAAAACATACCCGGAGGGGAAAAAACATCAAAAAAAACCGCCGAGACAGGCAGACCTCAGAGGACTACCAAGAAGACCATTCCTTAGTAGTGAATATTTCTCACAAACAACTTGGTTTTCAACAAATGAAGGTCCTTAACAGAGGCATATCTTTTGTACCCACCTATACATCTCACAGTTTGGAAACGGAAATTTCTCTCTTTAAGTTCATGCGGAAATTAAGATTGAAGTGGTTCTTTTCCATTAATCCCAGGACAGAAGAGGAACCTCAAATAGAACATCGATTTCGACCTAAAAGCAGATACATGTCTCCTGTGTCGCATAAAACCCTCGACACCTTTGAAATGTTGGTCAGAAAAGACCTTGAATCCATTTCATATAGGAAACCCAAACACTCCAACCTTTCAATCAGTGAATCACGCATTTTAAATGCCCTACGTCAAGACATCTCCATCACATTTCAACCAGCGGATAAAGGGGGAGCCTTGGTAATCCTAGACACAGATTTTTACATCAAAAGTGTTAACGAACATGTCAGTGATGCACTCACGTATATTCCTATGGACCAAGACCCTACCAAAGAATTTCTAAGAATACTCAACATCATTTTACAAAAAGGCCTGGATGAGGGCAACATTGATGACAACACCAAGAAATTCCTATGTCAGTCCAGTCCAAAAGTCCCTCATATATATATGCTTCCAAAAATACACAAAAACAGACAGAACCCACCCTTTAGACCAATTGTAGCAGGCTGTGGATCACTACATGAGCCCATTGGACGCTATCTGGATTTTCATTTGCAACCGCTGGTTCAATCTTGGCAAACATACGTCAGGGATACCACTGATTGTCTTTTGAAATTGGAAGCCATCATACCTCATCTTAACACAGATTTCTTACTTTGCACAATTGACGTAGTGGCTCTATACACTTCAATTGCACACAATGAAGGACTCGAGGCAGTAGAATGGAGACTCCTTCACTCATCGCAGTCTAAAGACAAAAGCATTTTTTTACTGGAGCTATTACACTTTTCACTGTACCACAGTTACTTTTCGTGGATGGACAAATATTATCTACAAATTACTGGAACATCCATGGGTTTTCCAGGAGCGCCGGCGTACGCCAATACCTTTATGGCTCACTTTGAACATCAACACATTCTGCAAAACCCAGTATGGCAATCCAACCTATCTCTTTTTTTAAGATATATTGATGATATCCTCATCATATGGAAAGGATCCAAGACAGTTCTGGAATAATGTATTGATGAATTAAACCAATGCAACCCGAGGATCAAGTTTACCCATGATATCCAATTGGAGAAAATTCATTTTCTCGACATAGAGATACGAAAATCTACACATGGCCTATCAACAATGGTGTACAGAAAACCTACAGATGTAAACAACGCACTTCACTTTTCGAGTGCACATCCGTACTCTCTGAAGAAGCACTTACCTGTATCTCAGCTCACCAGGATCAAAAGAATCACTTCGGACCCACAGCAGTGTGATATTGACATCACACAACAACTTGAGAGATATAAAATGAGAGGATATCCAGAGGACATTCTTAAGGAAGCAAAGAATCAGGTTGACCAAAAAAATCGAGGAGATCTGCTTCAGACTACTCCTAAAAATTCTTCTAAACGAGATGTTTTTGTACTAAAACATTCCACTCAAGCCACACAGATCAAGTCAATTATCCGTAAACGTTGGGATATAATTGACCAGGAACCTGATTTTCGAGATTTGTTTAAGGATCCGCCTCTTTTTGCACATACCAGACCAAAGAATTTGAGGGATCTTCTCAAAAGTCACACTTGTCCCACAATATCCAAGAATCTTGGTATGAGAAAATGCTAT